>NC_137082.1:24779511-25478199 GCF_951640355.1 Cnephaeus nilssonii
AAAAAAAAAAAAAAAGCTTATGGGTTCAATTCCTGGTCTGAGAAAGTATGGGAGGCAACCTGTCAATGTTTCTCTCTCCCTTCCTCTCCTTCTAAAATTAACAAAATCCTTATCCTGGGTAAGGATTTTTTAAAAAATTTTTTAAAGGAATGAATCCAGCCCTAGTTAGTTTTGGTTGAGCGTCATTCCATACACTGAAAGGTCATAGGTTTGACTCATAATATTGTTTCCAAAGAAAAATGCCTGGCTTACTGTTTTATGAGCATTTTGGCACATCATGCCTTTCCTATCCTCTCCTGATTGATCTTCTTCAGCAAAAACTGGTGTACTATTTTGACCATTTGTGGACTTTCAGAGAGCACTTTAAAAGATTTATAATGTTGGGAGCAAGATTCAGTGTTAAAACACAATTTATGAGTCATTAGAGAGTTAGCTAAGGAAGTGTGCTCAAATCTTACAAAATGGAACACTGACCCTAACCTGAGACAGCAAAGTTACCAGGGTGATTTTCACATGTGGTTTCCACATCTCATTATTCTTTAGCCGCACTTACGGACATTTATAAGGCAAAGACTATATAGTCTATATGTAACTTACAGAAGATTTCATGTCACATTTTCTTTAATAGTGGTCTTATTTTATGTACAGGTGTATAAGCTAATAAAAATAACACTTATGAGGGACGGAGAAAAAACACACCGAACACCTATTTCTTAACAGCTATGTGTGGGGCAGTATGATTCAAAGCCTCAAAGCGTGGTGGAGGATCTGTGGCAATGGCATCGTCTGAAACTTGATAAAATTCAGTCTCAGGCCCCACCCAGACCCACGACTGAGAATTTTCATTTAACCAGATGCCCAATACTGATACACATTACAGTTGGAAAAGTGCTGTTGTAGACACCATCAGAATTAATCCTTATTATGACCTCATGAACATGGGAGGAACAAGAGCCTTATTTATTTATTTATTTATTTATTTATTTATTATTTACTTTCAATGTCTTTTTCCCCAGCTTTATTGAGATATAATTAACATAGCATTGCATTAGTTTAAGGTGTACAGCATGTTGATTTCATACACTTATATATTGTAAAATAATTACCTTTGTAGTGTTTGCTAACACCTGCATTATGTCACTTATCATTTCTTTCTGGTTGTGAGAACACTTAAGATCTACTCTTTTAGCAACTTTCAAGTATATAATGCAGTATTTTAATTATAATCACCATGCTGTATATTAGATCCCTTTGACCAACATCTCCTCGGATCCCCCATCTCCAGTCCCTGGTAACCACAGTTCTAGTCTCTGTCTCTATGAGTTTCGCTTTCTCAGTCTCCACATACAAGTGATATACAGAATTTGTTTTTCTCTGTCTAACTTACTTTGTTTAGCACAATGCCCTCAAGTTTCATTCATGTTGTCTCAAATGTTGGGATGTCCTTCTTTCTCATGGCTGAATAATTCATTGTATGTATATATTATATCTTCTTTAGCCATTCATCTGTTGATGAATACTTAAGCTGTTTTTATATTTCAGCTATTATGAATAATCCTGCAATGAACACAGGAATTAGATATCTCTTCAAGATACTGTCTATACCCAGAAATGAGATTGCTGGATCATGTGGTAGTTTTATCTTTAAATTTTTTATAAATGCATTTTTATTGATTTCAGAGGAGAAGGGAGAGAGAGAGAGAGAGAGAGAGAGAGAGAGAGAGAGAGAGAGAGAGACATCAATGAGAGAGAATCACTAATCAGCCATCTCCTGCACGCCCCCTACTGGGGATTGAGCCTGCAACCCGGGCATGTGCCCTGACAGAATTGAACCATTCATAGGTCAACTCTCAACCATTGAGTCACATCGGCCTGACTACCTTTAATTTTTTGAAGGAAACTCCATATTGTTTTTCATAGTGACTGCACTAACTTAACGTTTCTGACAATATCCCGTTTTAAAGATGAGGAAGCAGAAGCACAGGAAGCCCTTGAAAATACAAATTTAGAAAAAGACTGACTATAAAGCAGATTTATAATCATTATACTATGTGACCTCCAAATCATTTGATAAGCATTTGATTATGTGTAAATGTTTGGAAGCTTACTTTGGCATAAACAAATGATAGCAAACCCACAAAGTGAACAAGCTTAATAATAAATTGAGCATCTGGTCTCTTCAGTATTGACATTGGGAAATGCTGATATTTTGCTGGTGAATGATTAAACAGGAAGAATGTGATGATAGAGAATTGGTTTTGTTCTCAGGAAAGGTGGGCAGCTTTGTGTGGGTGGGTAAGACAATGAGCACATGAGCTGACAATGTTGAACTTTACCTGGGCCCCGTGTTTCCCGATAACAGAACAGTTAAGTTATCCTCCCAACATTTGTTCTCCAAAATTCCACCACCTTTTCCTATGCCAGGAAATGATTGACTGAAAAGAAACACCCTCCCTAAATGACTTAGATAAGACTGGCTGTCTACTCTTTCTCACGACTCTCATCAGATTTGCAGATGACTTCCTTATTTACCCTGTGAGGCCAAACACAGACCTTTCTCCTTGTACTTGAACTTGCTCAAAGGCCAGAGGCAGACCTTCCACTTCCAGCTCTTTGTCTCATGAATGATTAGCTGAGTTAGAACTATTTGTCTAGCTAGACACAGAGATAAACATTTCCTGTTCAGCTCACTGACATCAACTGATTGCAAAATAATTCAACTGTAAATTGCTCCACCTATATAACTTGTCTACTCCTCCCTATAAAAGTCTAAGGCAAGATACCCTGCTGAAACAATGTAGGGTGTTCTCCCCATTTTGTAGCCTTAAAAAATCAATGGCCTTGCTTTTTCAGTTTTTGTCTTGGCAGAGATCATGGTTTCATGTCTTTAATGACCAAGGGTTGGTGGTTAACCTGGTAAAGGTAACCCTTGCCTGATTATATCTGAGCTTTGTAATATCAAGGGGGGAAATAACATTTTTTTAACCTTGCAAGAATGTCTCACCAATTCACTGTCATCTTGCCCAGGTTTGGTAAGTCTAATAAGCTTCCATCTTCTCAAAGGTTCTCTAGGAACCAGGACAACACCCGGCTCTATATCAGCTTATAATAAGTCCATCCTTAGCAGGCTCAGCAGCCTCTAAATTTCATCCTGAGATGCTGAAAATGTTTGAAAATACAAGGATTTAAAACAGAAATCCTCTAAATGTTTATGTGAGTACGAAGTTACAGAGATGATCTGAAAAGTATTGGAAAGCTCAAACTAATATCCTATATAATAAAAGGGTAATATGCAAATTGACCCTAATGACAGAATGACTGGTCACTATGATGTGCACTGACCACCAGGGGGCAGATGCTCAATGCAGGAGCTGCCCCCTGGTGGTCAGTGCACATCCACAAGGAGAGAGCTTCTCCTGCCTCTGTGGATATCCAACTAACAACTTAGGCCCACTAAGGATATCCAACTAACAACTTAGGCCCACTCCCCAGGGAGGTGGACATCCTCCGAGGGGTCCCAGGCTGCCAGAGGGATGTCTGACTGCCGGCTTAAGCCCAATCCTCTGGGGAGCAGGCCTAAGCTGTCAGTCAAACATACCCCGAGGGGTCCTGGACTATGAGAGGGTGCAGGCCAGGCTGAGGGACCCTCCCCACCCAATGCATGAATTTTTGTGCACCAGGCCTCTAGTATATATATAATATAGATGCTCTTTCAACATTTGCATTTCATGTAATATCATTTTTCTCTTCCAGAAGCCTGCTTAACTTATGAACACAAAAGGTGTTAAGGAAGAAATATGTATTTATTCAATTTCATTTGTCACAAGGAAGAAAAAGCAACCACTTTCCTATACTTGACAAAAACACATGCCTTTTACAAGATAGAATTCTAGAAATGGAAGCGGAAGGAAGCTTTCATTTACTCTATCTTTCATTTTTACCATTATAGAATCAATCCTAAGATTAACAAAAGCCGATCTGAGCATCCTTCTTTGCATTGCATCTGTATTGGGGATTCAACATTGAACGATTAAAAAATCTATACTAATAATAGAGAAATATGCAAATTGGGAGGCAGTAAGGGTTGACCAGGCTGGCGGGGGGCAGGGAGGGCAATTGGGGGTGACCAGGCTGGTGGGGGGGGGCAGTTGGGGGTGACCAGGCCGGCAGGGGGGGCAGTTAGGGGCGATCAGGCTGGCAGGCAGAGGCAGCGGTTAGAGGTGATCTGGCTAGCAGTGGAGGGGGGGGCAGTTAGGGGCAATCAGGCAGGCAGGTAGGTGAGCAGTTAGGAGCCAGTGGTCCCGGATTGTGAGAGGGATGTCCTACTGCCAATTTAGGCCCGATCCCAGGGATTGCCTAAACTGGCAGTAGGACATCCCCCCAAGGGGTCCTGGATTGGAGAGGGTACAGGCTGGGCTGAGGGGACACCCCTCCTCCCCGTGCACGAATTTTGTGCACCAGGCTTCTAGTAGAAAATAAATAAAGAAGTCCAGTTTAACAAAATGGTTTTTGGCTTGAGTTTATAATCCTGACAACTGAATGTGTTCTTTGGTGGTCTTTTAATATAAAGTGTAGAGTGCATTTAATGAATTCAAATTAGAAACTTTTTTAGGTTCTCTTAAAATCTGGACTATGGCATCATAAACAGAAATTTAAAAATCTATTAATAACTGCTTCTGTAAAACTCTACAAAGCTATTAGAATTCTTATAACCAAAAGTGTCATTGTATAAATATTTATGATTATAGATATTTTTTATTCTGCATATAGACTGTGCAGAAAGATCACACACTTTCTTCTCAGACATTTTCACTGCCTACCACCAATCTGTTTTCATAGAAATATCAAGGTTTATTTTCATATCTGTGTTTTCTAGTCTGCCTCTGGAGAATAATTAGACAGAACCAACAACACTGAAGATAACAAAAAGGTTGCAATAGATTTCAGAGGTAGCAAGAAATAACATCAAGCAAAGTATAAACCTTTATGCATTATGACAATAGAGTGCCTGCATTTTGAGCCTGGGCCAACTGAATGATTTTTGTAGTTTGAATATGCAGTTAGGTTTTGCAAAGTAATCTTAGTGTTTTTTACAAAATAATCTCTTTACTCTGAATCAATACATAGGATCTAGTTGGTCCAAAGGTTGTGGGTTATTGTTAAGTTGAATCAATACATAGGATCTCAAGATCATTATTTATTACTAGATGCCCGGTGCATGAAATTAGTACATGGGGGGGGGTCCCTCAGCCCAGCCTGCACTCCCTCCAATCTGGGACCCCTCGAGGGATGTTCGACTGACATGGGATTGGGCCTAAATGGGCAGTCAGACATCCCTCTCGCAATCCAGGACTGCTGGCTCCCAAGTGCTTGCTTGCCTGCCTGCCTGATTGCCCCTACCCGCTTCTGCCTGCCAGCCTGATCAATGCCTACTTGCTCCCCTACTGGCCCAATTGCCCCTAATTGCCCTCCCCTGCCAGCTTGGTCACCCCTAACTGTCCTCCCCTGCTGGCCCAGTCACCCCTAACTGCCCTCCCTTGTCAGCCTGGTTGCCCCTAACTGCCCACCCCTGCAAGCCTGGTTGCCCCTAACTGCCCTCCCCTGCAAGCCTGGTTGCCCCCAACTCGCCTCCCCTGTAGGCCTGGTCACCCCCAACTCTCCTCCCCTACAGCCTGGTCTCCCCTAACTGCCCTCCCTTGCAGTCCTGGTCCCCCAACAACTGCCCTCCCCTGGAGGCCTGGTGTCCCCCAACTGCCCTCCCCTGATGCCTGGTCACTCCCAACTTCCCTCCCTTTCAGGCCTGGTCGCTCCCAAATGCCCTCCCTTGCTGGCCTGATTACCCACAACTGCCCTCCCCTGCTGACCATCTTGTGGCAGCCATCTTGTGTCCACATGGGGGTGGCCATCTTGTGTGTTGGAGTGACAGTCAATTTGCATATTACCTCTTTATTATATAGGATTTTTCCTAAATTAATTCTAAACTGAAGTAAATAAGGTCAAAATAGCACCTATTTTTTCTAGCTTTATGGAAATGTAATTGACATATAACATTGTACAACTTTAAGGTGTACAAGGTAATGATTTGATACATATATACTTTAATGTGAAATGCCTACCACAATAAGGTTAGTTAAAACCTCCATGACCTCACATACTTAGCCTTGTGTGTGTGTGTTAAGAACATTTAAGATTTATTCTCTTAGTAATTTTCAAGTATATAGTACAGTGTTGGTATCTTTAGTCACTATGCTGTACATCAGATCTTTAGTAGGTATTCATCTTATAATTAGAAGTTTGTACCCATTGACCAGTAATTCCCCATTATCTCCACCCCTTAGCCCTTGATGACCACTAGTCTAATCTCTGTATGAAAAATTCTATTCAGCCCTGGCCAGCTTGGCTCAGTGGATAGAGCGTCAGCCTGCGGACTGAAGGGTCCCAGGTTCGATTCCGGCAAAGGGCACATGCCTGGGTTGCGGGCTCGATCCCTAGTAGGGGGTGTGCAGGAGGCAGCCGATCAATGATTCTCTCTCATCATTGATGTTTCTATCTCTCTCTCTCCTTCTCCCTTCCTCTCTGAAATCAATAAAAAAGTATATTTAAAAAAAATTCTATTCAGGTCCTCTGTTCATTTTTTTATGACTTTTATAAATATTTTTATTATTTTTACAATTATTTTTAAGTATTTCTATGGATGATTGATGATGATGATGATGATGACAATATTTGCTAGTGAGTTGTATGAGTTTTTTATATATTTTAAATATTAACTGCTTATCAGATAGATGGTTTGCAATGTTTTCTTCCATTCCTTAGGTTGCCCTTTCATTTTGTTGATTGTTTATTTGCTGTGAAAAAGCTTTTTATTTGGGGTGTTACATTTAAGTTTCTAATCAAATTCAAGTTAATTTTTGTGAGCGGTGTATGTTAGGGGTCCAATTTCATTCTTTTGCAAGTGATTATTAGTATAAACGTTTCTCTTAGAATTTTATTTGCTGTATCCCATAATTTTTGGTATGTTGTCTTTCCATTTGTGTTTGTTTAAAGATTTTAAAAAACTTTCCCTTTGATTTCTTCTTTGATCTATTGGTTGTTTAGGAGTGTATTGTATAATTTCCACAGTTTGTGAATTTTCCAGTTTTCATCCTGTTATTGATTTCCAGTTTTATATCATTTTTTGGTCAGAAATGATACTCAGTATAATTTTATTCTCCTGACATTTGCTATGACTTGTTTTGTGACATAACATATGATCTATCCTAGAGAATGTTCCCTATGTGCTTGAGAAGAATGCATATTCTGCTGTTATTGGATTAAATGTTATGGATATGTGGGTTAGGTATATTTAGTGTAAAGTATAGTTCAAGTCCACAGTTTTCTTATTGATTTTCTGCCTGCATGATTAATCCATTGTTGAAAGCAGCATATTGAAGTCCTCTGCTATTATTGTATTGTTGTTTATTTCTGCCTTCAGATGTATTCGTATGATCTTTCAGTATTTGCTTAATATAGTTAGATGCGCCAATGTTGTGAACATATCTATATAATAAAAGCATAGGTGGGGTCATGCGATGTCGTCACAAGATGGCCTCAGCGATGTCATCACAAGATGGCCACCACAAGATGGTCACCACAAGATGGCCGGCATGGGAGGCCAGTTGTGGGCAATCGGGCCAGCAGGGGAGGGCAGTTGGGGGTGATCAGGCTGGCAGGGGAGCAGTTAGGCATCGATCAGACCGGCAGGGGAGTGGTTAGGGGGCGATCAGGCTGGCAGGCAGAAGCAGTTAGGGGCAATCAAGCGGGCAAGGCAGGTGAGCGGTTGGGAGTCAGCAGTCCCGGATTGTGAGAGGGATGTCCGACTGCTGGTTTAGGCCCGATCCCACAGTTGGACATCCCCCGAGGGGTCCCATATTGGAGAGGGTGCAGGCTGGGCTGAGAGACACTATCCCCACCCCCCTCATGCACCGGGGCTCTAGTAATGATTATAAATATACCCTGCCGGCCTGATTGCCCCCAACTGCCTTCCCCTGCAGGCCCGGTCTCCCACAACTGCCCACCCCTGCAGGCCTGGTCCCCCATAACTGCCCTCCCCTGCTGGCCTGGTCACCCCTAACTGCCCTCCCTCCACTGCAGGCCTGGTCGCCCCCAACTGCCCTCCCCTGCTGGCCTGGTTGCCCCCAACTGCCATCCCCTGCTGGCCTGGTCGCTCCTAACTGCCCTCCGCTGCTGGCCTGATCGCCCACAACTGCTCTCCCCTGCTGGTCATCTTGTGTGAGGCTGTGACAGTCAATTTGCATATTACCTCTTTATTATATAGGATATCATCTTGATGAATTGACCCCTTTATTGTTATGTAATGCCCTTATTTTTTGTATCTCATTACAGTTTTTTGACTTAAAGCCTATTTTGCTGATATAGTAAGTGTAGCTACCTCTGCTCTCTTTGGTTTACATTTGCATGAAAAAATATTTTCCATCTCTTCACTTTGAAACTGTGTGTGTCCTTAAAGCTAAAATGAGTTCCTTGTAGGCAGCATCTAATTGGTTCTTATGTTTTTTTTATTATTTTATTTTTTATTATTAATTTTAAAACATTATTGAGGTGACATTGGTTAATAAAATTATGGTTTCAAGTGTACATTTAAAAGAATTCATTCAGCTACTCTATACCTTTTGATTGAAGAGTGTAAGGACTTACAATGAAGTCTTTTTAATTGTTTCCTGCCTGTTTTGTAGTACTCTTGTTTCTTTCTTCCTCTCTTGCTGTCCTCTTTTGTGAATTGATGATTTTCCATAGTGGTATGCTTTGATTCCCTTCTCTTTATCTTTTGTGAATCTAGTATAGTATGTTCATGCTTACTATAAGGCTTACATAAAACATCTTATAAATATACTAGAGCCCGGTGAACGAAATTTGTGCACTCGGAGGGGGGGGCTCCCTCAGCCTGGACTGCACCTTCTTGCAATCCGGGAGCCCTCAGGGGATGTCTGACTGATGACTTAGGCCCACTCCCTGTGGGGCCTAAGCCATTAGTCGGACATCCTTAGTGCTGCCATGGAGGCGGGAGAGGCTCTCACCACCACTGCAGGTGAGACACATGGAATATTGGTGTCCATGGGCCAGTTGAGTAGATCCACAGGTGAGGTATCCCCAGTGCCTCATGGGTGAGCTTCCTGATGGAGTCTATGATGCAGTTCATAGAATCTGCATTACTTTTTGCCCTCTAAAGCCCTGTCTGCCCTTTGTCCAGCTGCTCTCTTCCCCACAGCTGTGTAGCACACGTCAAGCACTCACATCCTCTCATATTTCCCTGTGGGAGGAATCCTGTGTGGGGAAAGTCTCTCTTGTCACTGAGTGGTGCTGCCCTGAGGGAAGAGTGATGCAGGTAAAGGGAAATTGTGCCCCTTCAGTGCATACAATCTCTGATATTTTTGCTCCAGTAGTGTGCTAGAACTTCTTCCCTGGACTCCTGGACTTCCACAGTGGCTCTCTAGCTCAGGGATGATTGTTTAAACCAGTGTTCTTTGTTGGGGAAGATAATAGAAAACTCTTATTTTGCCATAATGATGATCAATTTAATAATGAACCTACACTCATATTCCATTGGTTAGAACCCAGATATATGACTCCAACCTAATGGAGGCTGAAAAAACCATAGTCATCACATGTGCCAAGAACAGGAAACAAGGTTGATAAGATTCCAGCCATTCTTTACCACAATATGATAAAATTAAATATATTCATATTTAATGATATTTCAAAAATAGCATTATGACTTTCAGATTTGTCACCTGAAAATTTTGAAAACCATTGAGGTAGGTCCATCTTTGTAAATTTATTACTCCTGTTGGGCTCTAGAAATGTTGTTTCATCATTTTTAACTCAAAGATAATTTTCCTGACTCAAAGGACAGAAGCCAATTAGATGACTGAAACCATATCTTCATTCAATGAATACCTTTATTCTTCTCTACATTGCATTTCAAGAACAGACTTTCTGGAATAAAGTTAAGACATACTTTTTCCTGTACTACGGGCTTTTAGGCTGGGTTTTAAAACTGAAGAGCCACACATGCCATCTAGATGATAACAAATTATTTGATTCCAAGTTCCTGAGGCTCTTTAGGCATTTATATTATCCTAAAAGAAATATTTGGAATGGTCATGTAGCACTCTAGGGATGACATGCACTTTGGGATTAGGATTACCAGAATGCATCATTCTTCAACAAAGCTACTTTCTTCAAATCTATTTGTTTTTCAAGTTTCTACAGTTCTCTGGTTCTACTTCATGCTGACTATAGGCATCTACTTCTTTGTAAAGGGGGAAGCATAAAATACTATATAACTACATATAGTTTATAAAAATCTTGACGCTGTGCTTTGCAATGAAATAAATGTCACTAACTTAGTGTCCAAAGCAAAGGCCTTTCCAACAAATATTAAATAGTTCATTTCTAGTACTGTGCAATACATTTGAATGAATCAGCTGTAAATTTGATAAAAACAATAAGAAGAGCCCGGCCAGCATGGCTCAGTGGTTGAGCGTCGACCTATGAACCAGGAGGTCATGGTTTGATTCCCGGTCAGGGTATATGCCCAGGTTTTGGGCTCAATCCCTGGTGCAGGGCGTGCAGGAAGCAACCAATCAATGATTCTCTCTGATCATTTATGTTTCTATCTCCCTCTCCCTTCCTCTGAAATCAATAAAAAATTTTAAAAATAATAATAAAAGGATAAATTACTTAGGATAACTATTGGATTATTATTAAGATAGAGACAGCCCCCTCTCCCCCCACAAACCAATCACTCCTGCTATGTATTATGAGATTTTGCTGGTTATGGTGATGGGGGTCAGGGGATGGTAACTCATTGCAGATTGTGAAGTCATATTTGGTATAATTTTAGCAATATTCCAAGGAGATAAATTATTATCATTCTCATTTTCTTGAAGATGAAACTAAGGTCTAGTGTCTATCATCACATCATAAGAAGCAAAAGAAACAAGATTCAAATGCAAATCTTCCGTTTAAATTATTAGTATTACTTTTTTTCTATACAAGAGCTGCCTTCATTACAATGGTACTCAAGTACAGATTATTTGATTTATGGCAAAACACTTCGTATTGACTTTGTTTTTGTTTCATACAGATTCTCAGAATGTTAGAAAATTTGATTCTTCACACAACAATTTCATACACTATATTTATCATTTACAAAATTTCTGCCTATAAAAATTATAATTGTTGATTCAGGCTTCCCATTGTCTGTGAAGAAGAGCTATGTTTTACTAAATTAGAAATGACAAATAAACTATTGATCAAACAAAGCAAAATAAAATATTTCTTGAAGGAGTGAAAGGTATAGTATTGGACTTCCTGAGGGATGATTTGGGTCTCTTTGTTCAAGTTCTAAATGTACTAAATACAGAAAACAGACTCAGCAAGTGTTTTATGAAAAGTATTCATGGACTATATAGAAAAATGTTAATTCATAGTGTGGATAATAAAGGGGCCACATGCTAACCTGACAAGCTCAGGGGAGGTCTGCATGGCAGTTCTTACAAACTTAGAGACCTAAAGTAACCACACAGGATGGTCTGAAATTAAACTTCTTAATTAAAAACTAGTCATAGCAAGTAGCCCTGTCCTAAGCGGGTATCTTCCTTGACAAAGGTCAATCTTTACCTTAATTAGACCTGTTTATTGTATTTTTGCATCTACCATAACATACCTTTGAAATGGCAGAGTAACCCCTTTTTCCAGATCCCTCAGGGCACAATCTCCCACCTGTGCCAGAGACCACAAACCTCCTCATGGTTTCATTATCATGTTAATTGTTAACTGTTAACTATCTTTTACCTGTTTATGTAAAAGAAGTATGTGTCTATTCTGTTTACTTTTTATCCAATCCTGGAGATTTCCCACTTTGCTTTCTCCCACCTTCCTAATCTATCATAAACGGATTTCCTGTAAACCCCTTAAGTCTTTCCTTTTGATCCTGATGTATAAAATAAGTGGTAAAACTGCCATTTTCAGGAGCATTTTCTCAATCTGTTGAGATTTTGCTTCCTAGTAATTGTTGTTAGTTTGGCTCAAATAAACTCATAAAAATTCTTACAGGTTTGAACCTTTCTTAGGTTGACAATAAAAAGCTCACAATATTGCTTCTGGTAGTCAGAGCACCTATGTGTTTTAGTTTTAGTTTTTAGAAGACATACCACTATTAAAATAGTTTAATCTTTCTGGAGCTCAGTTTTCTCATCTGCAGACTAGAAACAAAAAATCCTATTCTCATCCTTTGGAGTTGTGAAGGTCAAATGAAATGATATTTGTGAATATTGACTTTTGTGCTATTCCCAGAACTGTCTCTGGGCAGGCCCAATCTTCCTGAGTGAGAGAGAATAAGGGCATGGGCTGCTGCAGTTGCTGTGATCCTGAACCAGCCTTCTCAGGAGAAAAGAGTAAGCTTGTCATTTCTCAACTTAAGTTTTCTTCCTTGTAGCACTGTCAATAGGAAAATAGCAAGGCCATGTGGGCATTTGTCATCATTTGACTGACATTGGCCAAGGTCAGGGAGAGAAATATCACTTGGACCCAGAAGCTCTCAAATAGGTTCCATTTAGCCCTTCTATAAATAACGTCAGAGTGTTTTCCTGTCACCTTCAGCCTTTGTAACCTAAACCCCAAGTTAGCGCTACAGAGATCACTGCTAGTTCCACCTCCAGTTATTATTTACTTCATTGGGGTACGTTTTTTCTTATTAGCAGATGCGGGAGGGCAGATCCTCATCAAGGCAATCCCAGTGGGTATGTGTTCAGGCTCTGTGGGACTCCCTGCCCCATTAAGTCACATTTCCACTGTGTTCTTGGCTAATTCACTTATATGATTTCAAGAATGTAAATAATTCACACTTTTCTCCTCCTCATTTTATTTAGCTCTCCATAAAGTCTCGATGACCTGAATACATCCCCCTGCATCCATTTCTATAACTGACCTTAATATCTTTCCCTCCTTTGATACAATAAACTTCCCAACAGATCTACATAAGCTTCTCATAGTGAAAAGGCCATAAATAAACATAAGAACCTTTATAAATCTGATATTGCTAACATTAAATTTGTATTTTTCATATCAAACCTAAAACAGTATGGACAATATTTAGGATACAGTCTGTCTTTCTTACTTCAGGGTTTTAGCTTTAGCTCTTCTGCCTCTTTCAAAGTCCTCCCTTCTTCCCCAAAAAGGTTCATATTCTACCAACTCTGGTATTGAAATTTGCCTGTGAACACTTGCTTAATCTCTCAGACCTGGAATTATTATTCACTGGCTTTTAATGTTTGTAGAACATGTTTGTTAATTTGTTCAAGAACTGCTTTGCAACATTTCCTTTGCTAGCTCTCTTGACCCAGTATTATCTTTCATACTGATTAGTTTTATGTTAATGTCACCTATCCCCACCGAGAATTTTAACTCCTTGAGAACAAGAACTGTTCGTTGTACTTCCAGATGATCCCACTGTCAGCTGCTTTTACTGAGGAGGCCCTCCAGAAATGAGTGCTTGCATTTCCTTTTTTACACATATGCTTCCTACATTTTGCCAAAGGAAATGAAATTGGGCTGGCATTTCTTTAACTATTTCCACATCTTTTACTCTGAATATATTTTTTAAATTTAAGATTTTTTTTTAAATGAAAAGTTAACAGAGCACATTTGTTATGGGGGTGGTGGTGATAATGGTGGTACATGGCAAACCTACAAGTTAGGAATAATTATCAATATTCAATGAGCACTCCTATGTATCATGCTGTAGTATACTACAAAATAACACATTTGGTCTTTGTTCCCAGTTCCTGGCGCAGAGCTTCAATAACCCTTGGAACTTTCTCAGTGCAAAGAGTATGTTTTGTTATTTACAATGAACTTCTTTTCACCATACCTGAATTTATGCTAATGAAATTATTTAAGACAAGGCCCTTTGCTGGTGGCTGGGAAAAAAAGTTGAAAATTTCAGCCCCAACCCTCAAACACTGAGGAGAGAAGAGAGGCTGGAGATGGAGTTCAATCATGTGGCTAATTCTTTAATCAATCATACCTATACAATGAAACCTAAATGAAACCCCTGAACGGTTGGCAGTAAGATGGCCCCAAGTGTTAGATGGGTGGAGTCAGACCAGACCTCCGTTCAGCAACCTCAGTACTTGAGTTCTGCCTAAGAAAGAGTTCAGAGCTAAGACTTAAACTACAAGAGAAAGTTAAGTTAACTTTGGCTAGGTAGCTCAGTTGATTAGAGCATTGTCCCAATAAGCTAAAGCTGTGGGTTCAATTCCCAGTTGGGGCACATACAAGAAGTAACCAGTGAATGCATAGATGAGTGGAACAATAGATTGATGTTCCTCTCTCTCTCTTTTCCTTCCTATCTCTAAATCAATAAATAAAATTTTATAAAAAAGAGAAAGTTTATTTAGAAACTCACAGAGGTAGAACTGAGCCATAGAAGAAATGGTCTCAGGAAACAAGTTACAGAGGGGGGGAAAAAAGGAGGGGTGCGGCTTGGAGGTTAGGAGAAGGAGAGAGGCAAGGAAATTGTGCCTTCGGAAGGAGGTGGGAAAAGATGGGAGCTAGGGGAAGGGGAGAGAGAGAGAGAGAGAGAGAGAGAGAGAGAGAGAGAGAGAGCTGAGTTGGGTCCTCTGTCCTAAGGGCTTTTAAAGACTGGGATTTTAGAGGTGGTCCAAGGGGAGGATTTCAAAAGAATATTCATCAGCTTGCTGACAGGTCCCTGACTGAAACCCTCTTGTTTACCATACTTAATTCAAATTAGACTAAATTGAACATCCTAAGATTTCCTTCCAGAAGCAGGTTTCTCTGAATCTCTTTGTAGGAAACAGTGGAGGGTTAAGACTTCAGAGTTCTTTGTTTCTTAGTAAATAGCTTAAAATCAATATCCCAAAAAGTAGGTTCAGTGTGGCAGACTTTTGGTCCCTTCACATTCCCCATCCCACTTTCCTGCTTCCTGAGATTATTTCCCAAATTAACTGCCTACATTTCTGCAATCTCTGTTTTTCAAGGAAACCTGGTGAAGGCAATATACTGTGAACTTCAGCTAGAGCAATATTGATGATATCTTAAAGATAAAATGCTACAGCGGTAAATGGTCTCTCACAGAATTTAATGCTCCTACACAACTCTGATTTGTAGTGAAACAAAACATATTGAAACTAATTAAAATTGTTTCACACCATGGAATTTTCTGAAAGGGACGACCTTGAACTAATAACATCTGAAATGATGAATGGTATGGCAACTGAAAATTAACATCAGTGAAGAGTGTTCATTAGAATTTATGGAAAAATTAACAGGAAGAGACTTTAGAGTAGATAAGATATCCTTTTATGTGAGTTTGAAATGTACTTGATTTGAAATAAAATTTCAATTTTATTTTATTCTAAATCTGAGGTATTTAAATGTAAAACTTCTGATAAGCATTATTTAGCTGAAGAAGACTAGAGGCCATATCATACTGATATTTGCATTCTCGCCATTTGGTGCCTGATACATAATAGACACTTAAACAAAAATGTGTATTGAATAAATAGAATCTTAAGATTGGTAATCAGAAGTTCTAGGGTTGAACTGAGGCCACAAAAACCATATGCCCAGGGTTTTATCCACCCCCCCCCCCAACCAATGACTATAGCCTTATTTGCAAAAAGGGTCTTTGTAGAGCCCTAGCCTGTTTGGCTCAATTTGGCTCAGTAGATGGAGCATTGGCCTGCAGACTGAAGGGTCCTGGGTTCAGTTCCAGTCAAGGGCACATGCCTGGGTCACCGAATCTATCCCCAGTAGAGGACGTGAAGGAGGCAGCCGATCAATGATTCTCTCTCATCATTGATGTTTTTGTCTCTCTTTCCCTCTCCCTTCCTCTTTTAAACCAATAAAATATATATTTTTTTTTAAAAAAAGGGGTCTTTGTTGAAGGATTTAGAGATAAGATAATCCTGGATTAACAGGGTGGGCCCTAAAGCCAATGACAAGTGCCCTTATAAGAAGAGGAGAATAGACACAGAGGGGAAGTCCACAGGAAGATGGAGGCAGATATTGGAGTTAGGCTGCGATGAGCCAAGGAAGACATGGAGCCGTCAGAAACTGGAAGAGGCAAGAAGGCTTCTCCCCTAGGGCTCTTTGAGGCGGTGCAGCCCTGCCAACACCTTCATTTCAGATGTCTGGCCTCTGGAACTATTCGGGAATACATTTCTGTTGTTTGAAGCCACAAAGTTTGTGGTCATTTGTTATGACAGCCCCAGGAAATGAATACAGAGCTATTAAAATAAAACAAAACATATAGATAGCAAAAGCTACTGAAACAGAAAACATGGTTTCAACCCTAAAGCCATTTGAAAAATGTTAATTGAGAGAAATACTGGGTGCCAGGTATTTCTCTAGGAAAACATCAGTAAGTAAAATAGATCAAAGACATCATAGAGCAAAATAGAGATCTCTGCACTCATGATCCTTACATTCTAGCAATATTCAGATCAGAGAAATCAGTTTATCTGAAACCTATTTACCCTTTATGAACATGTGCTTTTGTCTGTACCTGTATCAGAATCAGAACCAATTATTAGATACAGGTAGTGGTAAAGACATCACTCAAAGAATAGATTGCATAACAACTTGGAAAGAGCTTACTCCTCATGGAGATTTCCAATAAAAGGCATGATTTTTAAAAACCATATTTTTATTTATTTCAGAGAGAACATGGGAGAGGGGGAGAGAGATAGAAACATCAATGATGAGAGAGAATCATTGATCATCTGCCTCTTGCTCACTCCACACTGGGGATTGAGCCCACAGCCCGGGCATATGCCCTGACCAGGAATCAAACCATGACCTCCTGGTACATAGGTCGATGCTCAACCACTGAGCCAAGCCTGCTGGGTTAAAAGGTATGATTTTTTAACAAGGATAATGGAAGGAAGACATTCAGGATTTTATGATCTCCAGATTTCTATTCAGCCGATGGGATAGGTTGGGATTGTCCACTCGGCTGCAATGGAACATTGACTTTCTGTGAATACGTGCCCCGACCCGCGGGGCAACAACGCAGACACCAGAGACGAACCTAAGAGAAAGAGACAAACAAGGGACGCGAAGAATGGAGGCAAGACAAATGGGTTCTGATCAAGCCTCAAATTTTATTCTTACAGCGGTGCCTTATATCCAAGTCAGGGAGTGGGAGGTGGGGCGCGGGGAGTGAACTGTGGACCTATCAGTGCTTGCCAGCAGGGGCTGCAGGCAGGGGAGGGGGTATGAGGAAGTAGCCGTGGGTGCACGTGGTTTCTAGAAGGGGAGATGTCTAGGAGGGATGGGGGCTGAGCGGGTCATGTGGGTCCAGGTAATTGACTAGGGTCGTGAGGGGTGCTGACTTATAGATAAAGGATGTGATGGTTGGAGGGCAGGTGTGGTGGTTAGAGGGTAGTTATGCGAAGAATGCTTTGTCCTTAGGCATGAGGAAGTAGGCCTATGGTGAGGACCAGTTTTCCATGAGGTTCTGTTTCATTAGCTTACTGAAATAATGTTAGAATTAATTTGTCATTGACTCTTGGCTCCTGACAAATACGCACAAGCGATTCTGCTAAAATGGAGCAGTATGCAATTTAGAAAAAAGAATAAATAAATGAAAAAATTTTTCTTAAATTTGTTTTTCCACACAGTTTGTTAAAATATAATATTTCTTAAACTTTTGACAGTTATCATTGATTATCTGCCAGGGAGGACTAGCCAATAACGAGACCAATGAGCATGTAATAGACCACTATTAAGAGACAGGTTTGGTTCAAAAGCTTGTGTGTGTGTGTTTGGATTTATATACTTGTGATTGTGATATTCTATTGCCTTTCATACTGTATGAATTTAATTAAATTTAATGATTTCAATCAATATAAACATAAGATAGCTAAACATACAATTTTGTGCTGATGTATTATTTATATGATTGAAGGAAATCATACCAGTAATTCATCATATTCTGGAAAAAGCACTTTGGTTTCCAAGTGCTCTAGTACTGCACCAATTCTGAGTCCTGCTGGGTTAGCATCGGTCAGCAAGTAGAGCAAAGCTCTAAAATACTGGAAAGACAAAAAATAAGGTGAGAATCAAATCCTATAAAAATAATAATTCAGTGCTTACAGATGAATCAGAATACTGTTAACATTTTAACATGTTAGCATTGAACATAAATGTATCTAATATGAATTTGACTTGGCAAATACACACACACACACACACACACACACACACACACACACACACACACACCCTTTTAAATTGGCACTTGACTTAGGATCATTGAGGGTGAATCAATGGATCAGTGTGAGATAGGAATCTTTGTTCCCTCAGCTCCCTAAGTCCCTGAATGCTTTATATGGTGTGTGTGTGTGTGTGTGTGTGTGTGTGTTTGTTTGTTTCTGTGTACCTGAATTTAATATAATTCTTGCATTTAATGGTACATGCTTTTTCTTTTTTTAAAAAAATATTTTTTTTATTTATTTCAGAGAGGAAGGGAAAGGGAGAGAGAAATAGAAACATCAATGAAGAGAGAGTCATTGATCATGCCCCATACTGGGAATGGAGCCCACAACCTGGGCATGTGCTCTGACCGGGAATCGAACTGTGACCTCCTGGTTCATAGGTCGACACTCAACCACTGAGCCTCTGCGGCTGGGGGTGGTACATGATTTTTCATATAACATGTCTCCTGATCCCAAGTCACTGGCTTTTTCTGAGGCCTCTAATTGTGTTAAATTTCTTAAAAGAATGTTCAGTTCCAGTCAAGGGCACATGCCTGGGTCACCGGATAATTTGGGTAATTTGAGGGGCTTTTCAAAAGTAAATTGATGCTGGAATTTCTGTCTTTTATAGAATCTAAACTCAAAAAAAGGAAGAATCTGTTGAATAATAATACTATATTGAATGCCAGTGTAAGAAACATTCATACTGTAGAGAATTTTTGTGAGTTTATATGAGCCAAACTGTCTTACATACCTACCGTTGTCTCACTATCTTTGCTATTTTCATGGAATTATCATGCCTATGTGAATTCCCCATGTACATATATTAAACTTGGATTTTCTCCTGTTAATCTGTCTGCTAATTTGGTGTTAGCCCCACCTAGAAGAATTTAGAAGGTGGGAGGAAAAGCATTAATGATTTTTTAGCCCCCACATACCAGATAAGGAACAGTTAGAAGTTGGCCTAGCTAATTGTACAGCCAGAGTAGAGAGACATCCATTTTTGTATGTCAAGAAGGGCTGGAAAAGGTCACCCACCAATAACTCCTTCATTGTTTTGTTAAAACACCTACAATTCCTATGATTAGAGTCATTCCTTTTGTTTTTCTGCAAGGCTTACTCCTAAATGTGCATAGGTAAAGGTAACAGGATCAGAAAACAAAACAACAAAAACACAGACCCAGGGACTTCCAGTATGAGCAAGTCTGCATAAGTAAGGCCCTCTCCTCTTCAATTATTGAAACCTATGCAAAAACCTTCAAAAGGCATCCCCAGAGATTCCATCTTCATTAAAGAAGGAGACTATGATTTATCG
Source organism: Cnephaeus nilssonii (assembly GCF_951640355.1). Classification (NCBI taxonomy): domain Eukaryota; kingdom Metazoa; phylum Chordata; class Mammalia; order Chiroptera; family Vespertilionidae; genus Cnephaeus; species Cnephaeus nilssonii. Next base: position 24,799,114 of record NC_137082.1, read on the forward strand.
ACTCTAAAATAAATAAAGCAACAGAGAAGGGGCAGCAACTGAAAAAAAGAAAGAGAAGGAAAAAGCAAGAGATTAGTTTACAAAAATCCAGAGAAAAACGGTCCTCAGAAAGCACTGCCATACACTTGCTGAAGGTGGTGGGCTCACCCTGGAGTGACTATGGGCACATAGAAATGTCACAACTTATACAAATTGGAGTGAAGATAGGTGTTCGAATAGATATGCCAATTGCCCCATCTATGTATAATAAGTCTGATTTAAATGACATCATTAAATGCTCACTAATTAAGTAATAGACAAAAAACACATCATTTTTAAGTTTGTTATTGTTGACAGTATTACAGATGTCCCCTATACCTCCCCTCCCCCTACATCTCCTTAAACACATCTTTATAATACAAAGAGAACAGTAAGAAAGGTGATATTATTGATTTAAGTTTTGTGGTAGAGGAGAGAAATGGAATGGGGGAAGGAAGAGGAAACACTATTTTTATTATTTCCCCTTATTATTTCTCATAGCAGAGAACTATTGTGCACTGACTAAATGCATTAATAAGGGTAATCACCAGACCAGAACTGCAATCCTTTCTAGAACTCAGTGCTATACTCCGAGATCAAATGAAAGGAAACAGACTTCCTTAAAGAAAGCCTTTAAAATATGTAAAAACAGGAAATGTGGGGAAATATGACAAAACCAAAACTGAACATAATGCCATCTCAGTAAATATAAGTGAGTTTAACCTGCATATTAAAAGAAGTTTAGATTAGATTGAATTGTAAAGTAAATACAAACAATATGTCATATATGAGACATACCAGAATGATTTAGGATGGTCAAAAATGGGAATGGCTCCCAGCTGCAGTGGCTCAGTGGTTCAGCATTGACCCATGAACCAGGAAGTCACCTATTCAATTCCCAATCAGGTTTGATCCCCAGTAGGAGGCTTGCAGGAGGCAGCTGATCCATGATGTTTCTCTCCCATTGATGTTTCTATCTCTCTATCCCTCTCCCTTCCTCTCTCTGAAATAAGTAAAAACATATTTTTTTAAAAAATTAAAAAATATATTTCATTTAAAAAAAGTTTCTGACTCAAAAAAGGCCTTCTGCTGTTTATGCACACCAGCCGAGCAGAAGTATAAAATCAGGCTTTTTGCAAAGCTCCTCTGTCTTATTTTTTATTTTGTTTTGTTTTTTTTCCTTTAGGCTTCCCAGACAGGAGCCTCCTCTGCCAATTGTACAAATGCCCCAGTCGTTTTCACTAGACTAGGCTGTATGGCCTTCAATACTCAGTCTTGTCTTGATTATGTCTATAGCCCTTGTTAGAAAAGTTTGCAAAGGTAGCATTGGATGTAGAATTAAGTTGTGTTCTTATTCTAGGCTTGTTCATTCTATTTTTTCTTGTAATTTGCCCATTGTTGTTGCTGTTCTTTTTAAAAAGAGATTTGCAAATATTTTTTATGGCATCATTTAAAGTACAAATATGACTGGTGGGTACAAAGGGTTACTTAACCAAAAGGGACTGTGAACAATTCTGTAATGTGAAAAATATAACACAAGGAGTAAAATGTAAAATATTTAGCAAACAATATAGTTTAGGCACCAACCAATCCTTATGAACTCTTCATTGAATGCGAGGTCTCCAATCTATGCTAAGGTTAACTCTTTGGTAGCTGATTCTGGGGCTTCGAGGGGGAGAGGCTAGTATGACTAGAAATTATGTAAAGGGCTCATAGCCATGGCTAGTTACCAACTGGTATTTAAATATCATAATATTGTAACAAATTGTGAGTACTGGCTGAAACTTAGCCCTGAAACCTAGATAAATTTTGTCAATGTTTACTTGTTTGAATTGGGTTTAGGATGGCATTTTATCTATACCTGCTTTGCAAGATGGGGACCAGGGAGTCTACAAAATCTCCCAAATGTCTATAATTCACACTGGTTGTGATCTAGTGATTGTTGGAGGAATAACCTCCAAAGAGGCAACATGAGCTGGATTAGTCAGGACTGATATCTAAAGTCCTTGTTCTGTTACAGAATTTACCAGGCGACCGAAAAATACGCAGGAGTACCCGGAGATACAGGAAAAACCCATTTATTTTCATATGTTTCATATGTACTAGTACAGTGACTCAGGGGTCAGTTCTCCAAATTCTGAGTCTGCCAATATGGAGGAAGCTTTCTCTTTATACCTTTTGGTTTCTTTGTCTCCCAAATAAGGATCAGACTTCTGGACCTTTCGCAGGCTTTGCAAAAAGCCACCTAAAGGCCTGGCCTGGTGCCAGCGCTGATAATCCCCTCTGGGGTTGTGTATTGTTCATGGTTTATGGCCTCTGTAAAATGGGAGTATTTAGGTAAACAGGTCTTGCAAGACCAGATAATTAAGGAAGGGGCAGTGACTAGACTATAGGCTAACAGGAATGTGCATGAGGGATACAGAGTCAGGCTGCTAGCAACCAAACCCCCACCCCATGTCTTATTTTCCTCATCAGTTCCAATACTATTTCTAAACAATAATTAGTTGCGTGAGTTCATCCATCTACTTTTGTATATAGGGTTATCAAGGTAAAGTCACAAGCTACTTAAAAATTTTTATTTAGCCGAAGCCGGTTTGGCTCAGTGGATGGAGCGTCGGTCTGCGGACTGGAAGGTCCCAGGTTCGATTCCGGTCAAGGGCATGTACATTGGTTGCGGGCACATCCCCCTTCCTCTCTGTGAAAAATCAATAAAATATATATTAAAAAAAAATTTTATTTAAATTTATTTTTAGAAAGAGAGGAATGGAGAGGGAGAGAAAGAAACATATTGATATGAGAGCAGAACATCGAATCGGCTGTGTTCTGCATATCTCCCCCCCCCCCCCCCCCCCCCCAGGGATTGAGCCTGAAACCCAGGCATGTGTATTGACTGGGAATTGAACCAGCAACCCTTTGGTGCACGGGATAACACAAAATCAAGCCATACAAACCAAGATACAAGCTCCTTTTTAAAAAAGTGCAATCCCCTGATGTGGGACACACATAGCAAATTCCTGAAGGAAAATACCAGGATATCAATGGGCTTAATAGCAAAATCTGAGTTGAGTTTTTTAAATTCAAAGAAAGTGAGTAATTTGGATATACTAGTAAATGGGCCATGAGCTTTCTTCTTTGAAAAAGGGGCGGTTAGTGGCAAAACAGCACCAGGTGTTACCAGTGATTGTTATCGGGTTAACTATTAACTATCTTATACCCAAATATGTAAAAGAAGTATATGTCTATTAATTTTACTTTTTTATCCAATCCCAGAGGTCCCCCACCCACCCTTTGCTTTCTCCTGCCTCACTGATCTATCACTAATGGATTCGATGTAACCCCATTTGTCTCCTCCTTTGATTGTAATGTATAAAATAAGGTGCAAAACTGCCCTTCTCTGGAGCGTATTACAATCCCTTGTGATTTTGATTCCCAGCCATTGTTGTCAGATTGGCTCAAATAGACTCATCAAAATTCTTACAGATGTGGATGTTTCTTTCATTGACAAATAAATTCTGGAGAAGATTCTGAGAATCTGTCATGCTTTCAAGCTGATTAAAATGTACAGTGTGCAGTGCACATAATACTCAGTCATGTATGCATTTTATGTTCAGTCATGTATTTAAATTACTTCTGCTGTGCCTTTTCCCTGAAGAAATTTCCGGTTTCATTCTCATTTTGCTGTTGTTAATATTGTTGCAAAGAAAAAAAATGTTATTCAAAACTTAGCAGTAAGGGTTGGGGGAGAGGGAGGATTTCAGCACCTGCCTTTCAATGCCCTGTTCCTAGATCAAAGGTTGGCAAGTTTTTGGTTTTTTTCTTTTCTGTAAAAAACAGACAGTAAATATTTTCGATTGTGTGGGCAATCCATTCTCTGTCACAACGATTCAATTGTGCAGTGAAAGCGGCCATCTACAATACACAAGCAAATGATTGTGGCAGTGTTCCAATAAATTATTTACAAAAGCAGGTGGTGAGTTAGGCCTGGCTTTAGTTTGCTGATCCTTGCCCTAGAGTCAGATAATATGCAAGATTATTTCATTTACCGTTTATTATCAAAGGTGATACCATTGTAATTAGCTAGTTATTAATGATAGGAAAGGGGCAAAGGGAAGGCCAGACATTATAGGCATGTCATTTGGGCAGCTTCACCAGGAAGCTGACATTTCACACTCCCAGGCAACCACAGGCCCATCCCTGCAGATCACTGGGGGAAGGGGTCCAACAAAGGGGAGATGGGTACATGCACAGTAAAGTCTGGGAGCAGAGATTGTTGGCCAGAATGGGTGGGGCAACTGCAAGCCTGCAAAAGTTTGGGAACACGTAATCCCCCAAACAAAGAAGCTTGCTCTCTTGTGCTTGACTTTTGGCTCCTGGGGCTCTTTTGCTCCTCCTTCTTTGCATTCGCCCATGTTTATTCGATAGCCATGTGGCCCTGTGGACTCCACATGCAATGGACTGATGGACTGCAGCAGGAACACAAGCTAAGCTAGCCTGATGCTGGACTGGACACTGCTCCAACATGGAAAGGAAACTCTGGACACGGGCTCTGATTTTAACTTTGCTGAAGCCCCAGCTACACTTCTTTCATGACTACACAAAGGGAAATGGAACTTTGGAAACTCAGGGATTTAACTCCACAAATATAAAGCTGTCTACAATATCTCATGCTCCCATGGGGGTCTCCAGAAATTCTTACACTAGCAGTACCCCGAGAACCCCACTTCCGCCAGTAATAAAGGGACCAAAATTCTGCCACCCTGAAGTTGCTTTTAGGAAGATTGATTTTATGCTGTTTATTAGAAAACAAAAGACTCAGAAAGAACCTTTGACCCTCCCCCCCCTTTCCTGCCCCAGAGATTCAGAAAGAGAAATTGGCTTCCGGAAGGAGAATTTAGGATGCTGCCTTAGCCTAATTTGAATCAAGTATAGTCAACAAGAGGCATTCAGGCAGGTACCTGTTAGCTGGACACCTTCTGTGTACCATTGTTTCTGAGTTGCCTAGCAAGGATTTTCCTGCCTTGTATGTTCAGCTCTTCCTCAACTACCTGTAAATCACCCATCTGTCTGAATAGAGTATATGGGGTGTCATCCAAGGTGTCCCTTGAGATAACTTAACCGTACAGGTGTTCAGACATTAAGTAGTTGCTAGCGAAGAGACTACTCTAAGCAAGCAGGACTGAGGGTAGGCATCATCATCTGATCTTCTATAATATAGTTAAGACTGCCAGAGGAATTACGCCACACAAAAATATGCAGCTGCAAATCACACAGCACACTTTATTACTCACAAGTTTCCTGGTGCTGTGGGCTCAGGTTTAACGGGGTCCCCGGGGAAGAGTGGCGTCCTCCGCGGGCAACAGCAGATCTGTCTTTGGGTGGCTGGCCGTCTGGTTGGGTCGAGTCAGCGGGAGGAGAGCAACCAAAGTCTCACGATGGGAGGTGCAGCCGTTCTTCTGTCGTCTGGCGTGGAGCAAGGCAGCGTGGAGCGTGGATCAAGGGGATGATCGGTGTCTGAAGTCGGTGACCCATTTTTAAGCCTGTTCTGGCCCACGGCAGTCCAGGTAGCTATCAGTAGCATATGTCATCACACAAGTGTTAATCAGAGTACAAGCTAGTTATCAATCACAATGCGTCAATCAGAAGGTGTCTATCAGGTTTACATACGTCATTCCTAAGGGTAGCATTCAGCTATGGTCTTATCTATATGGTATAGCTAGGGCTTGGCCAGAGTGGTCATTCCCTGTGCTCTTTAATATTACTCTTTAATATTTCACAAAAAGTAATTTTTCTATAAATTAATTTGTTACTAAGACATCCCCCCTTTCTCCTTTGTCCAGAATGTCTTGTATACCCAGAAGGTTGCCTCACTGTCTTTGGTGTTTTCATGGAATTATCATGTCTATGTGAATTCCTGATGCACATGTATTAAACTTTGATTTTTCTCCTGTTATTCTGACTCTGTTCATTTGTTTCTTTTTCTCTTGTTAATCTGTCTGTTGTTACAGAGGCCCCAGTGGAGAACCCAGAAGAGTAGAAGGCATGTGTTTTAAATTCCGATAGGATAATGTGCACAGAGTATACCTCTTGCATCGTTTTCTACTTTCTGGCAGCATTTATCTTAAGATGGCAGGTATTTTTCTCACTGAAAGTTGCCAACATACTTCTCTAATGGTATTTTTACTTTCATACATAAAAATGCAACAAAATTAAAGTCACTTTTCAGTGTAGGCAACAACCATTCATGAAATATGCGACCACCCTCAGGGGAATTTGAGAATTCCGGCTCCTGTTTCCCCCTTTGGCTCACAGCAGTGACTTTCCTGCTTCCAGGGGAGGCTGCAGCTTGAGGGTCAGCTGAGTTCATGCCAATCAGCAGGCAGCGGCAAAGTGAAATGGATGGCTTTTTTTTTTTCTTTTTTCTTTTTTTCCTCACATTAGACAAGATGGTGTGGTGCTGAGCTGAAACATATTCTGTTTCATTTTGAATTCAGGGCCTTTTTCCCCCTACTCCATGATACTGGAAAGTCAAACTGAATGTCAGATAAAAAATGTCATGCAGATGAAGCATAGTAACCTCCATCTTGGGTAAAAACTGCTGTTTAAAATTTAACCCTGCTATTCTGGCTTCTGTAAACATTTTCTTGCTTAAATAATAGGGAAAAGTAAGACTACTCTCCATTCCAGAGAGGCCATAAACTATGTTCCAGACAGAGTTGTCAGTGCTGGCACCAGGCCAGGCCTTGAGATATGGTCTCATGGCCTGTCCCAGCACACAGGACTTTTTCTCAGAAGGTCCAGAAGTTTCATTCCAAATTTGGAAAACAAAGAGCTGAAAAACATATAAATAAGGGAGAATTCTACCATATTGAGCCCCAGAATTTGAGAAGCAAGATTTCCTCTGGGCCCACTAGCACTAGTGAAACAAGACTTCAAATAAATTTGGCTTATTGATTAAGGCGTCTTCTGATTTACAAAATAACACAGATTATAACTTGGTTCCCCTGTGCCGGAAGCCATTTCCAGCATGTCAGCAGGGCTGAATCATCTAGGAATGGCTAAAGGCATTTCCCCAAACCTGAAAAGGATACATAAAGTGATTGCTTGCTGCCAGACAGCTGAGGGCATCTCAGTCTACATGTTATTGCCTCCTGCTGGCCAAACACCTGAACAGCCGAAGGCAATTCCCCAATCTGACAATGGATTCTGTACCTAACCCTACCCTTTGATGTGTATATCTACACCATGCCTTAGGACAAATCTACACTAATGAAAGAGAAATATTTAAATTGACTGTCACTTTGCAATACCCTCCAGCCAATCAGGAGTGGGTATGCAAATTAGCGGGACAAAGATGGCAGCGGCCACAGAGCCAGCCAGAGCTAGCGGGAGGCTTGGGTCGCCCCTGGCAACGAAGGAAGCCAAGCTTCTCGCCCACTCGGGCCGGCTGCTGAAGGAGGGGCCTGCTAACGGCCCTCAGCCCCTCACCCAGGCTGGCCACACCACCATTGGGGTGAGGGTCCCTGCTGGGGGGCATGGCCAGCCTGCAAACGGCCCTCAGCCCCTTACCCAGGCTGGCCACGCCCCCATGGGGTGAGGGTCCCCACTGAGGGGTGTGGCCAGCCTGCAAACAGCCATCAGCCCCTCACCCAGGCTGGCCAAGCACCCCAGTGGGGACCCGCACCCTGATCCGGGACACCCTTCAGGGCAAACCAGCTGGCTCCCACCTGTGCGCCAGGCCTCTATCTTTATTAATAAAAGGGTAATATGCTAATTAGACTGGGAGACCTTTCAGGAGACCTTCTGGACGCTCTTCTGGACAAAGCCATAGTGGCAGGGCTGAGGTAGAGGCGGTTAGGGGCCAAGAGGGGATGGCAGTTGTGGGTAATCAGGCCGGTCGGGGGGGGGGCATTGGGGGTGATCAGGCCAGTGGGGGGGCCAGTTGGGGGCGAGCAGGCTATCAATGGGGGTCAGTTGGGGGTGAGCAGGCTGGCAGGCAGAGTGGTTAGGGGCAATCAGGCAGGCAGGCAGGTGAGTGGTTAGGAGCCAGCAGTCCTGGATTGAGAGAGGGATGTCCTAGATTGGAGAGGGTGCAGGTTGGGCTGAGAAACAACCCCCTCTGTGCATGAATTTTGTGCACTGGGCCACTAGTTGTGATAATAAAAAGCAAAGGGTCCTGAGACAAAGAGAACTTAGTTCCTTTAGCTAAGTCTTCTCTGACTCACTATAATGCCTTTCAAAATTATGTTTCATCTCTGGACTCTTATTTAATTTATGCACAGCACCTTCTCTAGATTTCTGAACCCTTCTTGATGACAGATCAAGACCACCGGTACCCCTGAGTTCACTAAGATCCTTGACTGAGGCATAGAAAGGTCAGTTCAGCTATGCTATTCCCCAGCCATCCTCTGCTAGTCCTCCCTCCAAAAAGAGTAACTCACTTTATTTTGTCCAGTTGAAACTTAGGTTAAGACTAATAGTCAGCTGGGCTCTTAGAAGCTTAAAGACTATCAATTTAAAAAAGTCATAAAAGATACTTTTTTTTTAGAAAAAAGAAGCTCATGACTGTCATGCATATATAAAACAGGCACATATCAAATATTTTATTTAACTCATTAATTAATGAGGAACCAATAAGATGTTGCAACCAGTTCAAAGGAGAATCCAAGACAATACACATATGTGGGCTATTAGGAATGTTGTAATACATTTGAATTTGCTTAACTGGTCGTAAAATGTCTTCTGCCACAGAAAGGGAGGGAAATTAATTGAACCTTCCTGAAATTCATTTGCATATTTGTGGGCAATAATTGTTTGCATCTCTTTCCCTTATCTACAACCTACAGATTTGCATAAAACATCAATACAATAAAAGGTGTAAAGACCCCATAGAATCAGATAACCTGGAGGGGTATACTGCTCAATGCCTCATTTCCCATGGAAACATTTAGTAATATTTTTGGTGTATTCCAGTCCCTTGAAATTTTTCTATACAAAAGAAAACCTAAGCTTGGTCCCTGTGGCTTGATTCCTGGTTTGATTCCAGGTCAGGGCAAATGCCCACGTTGTGGGCTCAATCCCAGTAGGGGGCATGCAGGAGGCAGCTGATCAATGATGTTTCTCTCTCATCGATGTTTCTCTCTATCCCTCTCCCTTCTTCTCCTCTAAGAATCAATAAAAACATTAAAAAAGAAAAGAAAAAGAAAACCTAATATTATATTTGTATCTTTAGGGTTATATAAAATGGAAAACGCAATGTAGTATTTTCCTCCTGCATCTGTTTGCCAAAAACAATCAAAATAGGACAACAAATGGGCTGAGTAGCAGCAGATACTTGAAAGCTGTAGAAATCAAATGGAAGGAAAAGTAAACTTTACAAAATGACCTTTGCTTAATCATTGTCTTTACATTGTGTTTCACATTGTGTAAAATTTTAAGAGAAAGATACTAAATAGACTGAGCTGTCTTTTAAGCTATAGAGACAGTCCTTGGGTTACATCAGACTCGGCGTATGTTGTTTCGTGGTTATATCACCATCTTCCATTTATTTATTAAAAAAAAAAGTTCCGTCATTTTGATGTATGTACATATGTGCTTTATGTTTTTATTATTATTTATTTACCACAAGTAAAGGTCAGGAATTGTTATCTTTCTTTTAAATATTTTTTTCTGTTTCACTTCATTTCTGCTGAGTATGTGCTCCATGTGACTGACGTAGGTGCTTATGTAGTGGGTTCTGACTTAACGGCAAAAATCGCGTTATGTCGCGCAGTAGGAACAGATCTCCGACATAACCCGAGGGCCTACTGTCCTGTTTTTATTGTAGGCTGTGGGGAAAGGGCGCCAGGTGTCTGACCCTTGGGGTCAGACCAGACCTGGGTTCAGCAACCTCGGTACTTGGGTTCTGGCTAGGAAAGAATTCAGAGCAAGACCCAAACTGTAAGAGAATATTTATTTGGTAAATCACAGAGGCAGAAGAAGTAATTCCTAGAAGAAATGGGTTTAGGAAACAAGTTATGGAGGTAAAGGAAGGGACTTTGGAGCTTGGGAGTGAAGAAGCGAATGGTAAGTGCCTGGGGCAGGGAGGGGGAGGGAAAAGGGAAGGGCAGGGGCATGCTCCTGGGAGGGAGAGCACACTGGGTCCTGAGTCCTAAAGGTTTTAACCGTGGAGATTTTAGGGGAGGTCCCAGGAGCTGATCTTAATAGAATATTTAGCAGCTTTCCAGGTGTGTCCTTTCAGGATCTGTGTCTCCACTGATTGATTGGCTGGCACCAGGGAGGGGGCGTCGTTATTCAATGTAGCTGGTCCTGACTCAGGTTTTATTGCTTTTCTGAGCCTGGAGCTGAAATACAACTGAGGCTTAGGTGTTATCTCTAAGGAGGAAAGGCCAAGGGGTCCAAACCTCATGACCATCCATATGCTAGGGGAGGAAAAGTCACCCTGGGGGCAACTTAATTGATTGTCCATTGTTTGGCACCTGGCACTTTCCTCCCTGGTGACCTGTACCTGGCCCATTGTCCTTGCTCTGCTCATGTCTGTGTAACTGCCTACCACATTTTCATTTCACAAGCTTTTCAATGTTTTGAAACACCAGGGATCTTGGAGCCCTGAATCAAAAACCTTGGAAAATAATGTGAAAACATTAATGACCATTTTTCATGGAGGAATTAGGAGACACTCACTGTACTGCATTCCATCCAGCATCCCCTCCTAGCAACCCTCTTACATGCCTCTCTCTCCACCCTAATTTCTGCTATGGGACAGTGACTGGTTGGAGAAGGTCTGCCTCAGGCTGAGCTGTTGTGTGTGGGTTCTTGACTTCCTGTAGGAAAGATTTCACAATATGAGTCCAGATGGGTTTGAGAGTATGTTTATTATTGCGGGGACAGTGGAATAAAGAATTGGTGTAGAAGAAACAATAGGGAGAGCCTAGACGATGCTCTGCTTTTTTAAAAAATATATATTTTATTGATTTTTTACAGAGAGGAAGGGAGAGGGATAGAGAGCTAGAAACATCGATGAGAGAGAAACATCGACCAGCTGTCTCCTGCACAGCCCCCACCGGGGATGTGCCCGCAACCAATGTACATGCCCTTGACCGGAATCAAACCTGGGACCCTTCAGTCCACAGACCGACGCTCTATCCACTGAGCCAAACCGGTTTCGGCAACATTGCTCTACTTTGACTCTAGAAATGTTATAGGAAAGAAGTGAGCCAAGGTGGGGCTGCTTCAGCTCACTGGGAAGTCAGAGAAAAGGGGGCCTTGGAGATAAGATCAGAGGGTGAGCCTGGGTGGAGCTGCCACTGCCCATTGTTCCCCTGGTTGTGAGTCCTTAGAAATAAAAAGTTCATGCCCAGGAAGGAGCATGGGGGTGCTCTAGAGCGAGCCTGCATTGAGTCTTTGTCCTGAGGCCTTTTCATCCTTTCCTTTTTCTGCCAGAGATAATCTTAGGGGATGGTTTCAGTAGATACCCATCAGCTTTCCGGGTGTATTTTTAATATGCTGATGCATCAAAATGAGTGTAGAGGGGAGTTTTGGATTATTCTTTGGTCTGTTGTACTGTTTTACTTTTATTTTAGGTCTGTCTGGTGTTGATGGGGTTTTTGTTATTTGTTCCCCAATGTCATCTGTCCTTGGGTTTAGCTGGCACACATGGCATTAATTGGATGTTTGTTCTCTATTTTCGCAGGCCAGGGTGATTTAAGCTATGTATTTTCTGGTTAGGGAGGAGGGTATAAACTATTTTCTCTCAAGTGTGCTTGGTTAGGGAAGGCAAAGTCTTGTGATTCACAAGATATCTGTAAGTTGCCCCAACTGTTTAGCCTTATTTTATTTTCTTGTCTCAGTTACCCCATTCCACTTGCCCAGGAATTCTCCTAGCTCCTTAGTATCCTTCCACAGTTCTACTCCTAATGGCTGTTCCTGAATCTCCTCTCTCACTTATGCTCCAATGGAAAGCAATGCTTTTATTTTTGTCTTTAAAGTAAGGTGACCAGATTTTAACATTGGTAAAACAGGACACCATTGACCGGGGAGGGGGGGGGGGGGGGGGGGGTTAAATATATTTTATTGATTTTTTACAGAGAGGAAGAGAGAGGGATAGAGAGTTAGAAACATCGATGAGAGAGAAACATTGACCAGCTGCCTCTTGCACACCTCCTACTGGGGATGTGCCCGCAACCAAGGTACATGACCCTGACCAGAATCAAACCTGGGACCCTTGAGTCCGCAGGCCGATGCTCTATCCACTGAGCCAAACCGGTTTCGGCCCGGGGAGGGGGGGGGGGGTTCTTGATTAAAAATTTGGTCTATATTGTAATCGCTTTTGTTTTTTTTAATAAAAGGAAATTCACTTCTTAGATCATCGTTGAATTTGCATCCTCTTTTCTTACTCATTATGTTAAAAATCTAAAAAAAATAATTTAAAATTATATTATAAATTGTTATATACATATTGCTTAAAAACACAGTAAGTAGGTACATAATTACATGAACATATTTTATTGTTAGTTTATAAATTAAATTAATTTGATTGTTATAAAGTAACTATATTTTAAAAATTATTTTAATCCTATATTTCTTTCTAAATAATAACAATACTAACTTGTATTATTTTTCCTCTGAATTTGCTGTAACGTAAGTCGTAAGTGTCACTTTCAAGGCCGGTGCTAGACTTTTTGCCGCCACTATAAAATATAAATAATACGAGTACTGTCTGCTAAATTCAAGAAAATTTATGTATTTATGAAATAAATAAATAAATTACTTACCTAAATTATCTGAATAGCTGATTTGTAATGACATCACTTGTTTAACTAGCTTACTAGCATGCAGTACGATGTGTATCGTCTGAGAGACAGTTACAAAATGTTTTCGTCGTTGTCAATCCCAAAAAATGCCATTGTTCATTAAGTCCAAACAATGGTGGTCGAATTCTAACAACTGATCAACAATGCGAACTTTGATAAGCAGTTCTCGATAATCAGTTCTCAACAATTATTTGTTTTTATTTAAAGTTTAACATTATAAAATTAACAAAAATAATATAAAACTCATATCCTGGCTAAATAGCCACATGGCCGCCGAAAACTGTATTTACCTTCCCGTTCTCCCGCCGTTCCCTAGCTTGTCGTGCATTCTTTCCAAAAATTGGGACTTTTTTAAAACGCCGCGGGACGCGGGACAAATTGTTAAAAATCGGGACTGTCCCGCCAAAAGTGGGACGTCTGGTCATCTTACTTTAAAGATATAAATAATGGATCTATGGCAACCTCTTAAATATTTTTCAGGGTATATAGATTAGCTCTTTCTACAGTTGATCTAATTATTCATACAAGAGCATCATAATTGCTTTTGTGTCTTTTAATAAACTTTATAGAAATATAATTTACATACTATAAAATGTATAATTATCATAAGTACTTATGTGTGCAGTTATGTGGGAAACTATTCTGCACTCTTTATGTAGATTAAGTATAATCTCTATGATAACTTTATAAGGTTGACATCATCCTTATAGATGAGGACATGAGGCTTACAAATGGAAATAATTGTCTCTGATTCACCCAGCTAATGAGTAGAAGCACATGTTATTCAATCCCAGGTCTGTGTGGGTCTAAAATTCAGGCCTATGCATTGTACCACTCAGCCTTTCCCTCCTTATTTTTCCATAGGTAATGCATTCTCATTGTATGGAAATCAAAGCGCACAGCTAAATAAAGAAAAAAAATCACTTATAATTCCATTTCTCAGTTCACCAACTATGATCATGTTGGCATATACCTTTACATTTGTTTCCCTGTTCATGTGTATCAAGCACATGTGACTTCATATCCTATATAATAAAAGCCTAATATGCTAAGTGTCCAGATGTCTGGTCGTCCGATCAACCAATCAAAATGTAATATGCTAATGATATGCTAAGGCCACTCAACAACTAGCTATGATGTGCACTGGCCACCAGGGGGCAGACAGTTGACTGGACCATCAGTCGTTATTATATGTACTGACCACCTAGGGGCAGACGCTCCAACCAGTAGGTTAGCTTGCTTCTGGGGTCCAGTGATCTGGACTGAGTGAGATGGGCCAGACATGCCCTGGGCCAGACATGCCCTGGAGCCCTCCTGCAGTCCCTCTCCAGCTGGCCAATCTTCCATATCCCTCCCCGCCCCGATTGTGCACCAGTGGGGTCCCTCAGCCTGGCCTGTGCCCTCTCGCAATCTGGGACCCCTTGGGGGATGTTGGAGAGCCGGTTTCAGCCCAATCCTGCAGGCCAGGTTGAGGGACCACACTGGTGCACGAATTTGTGCACTGGGCCTCTAGTATATATATAAAGTCAGTTTTATAGATAGTGTCATACTTCTATATTTTTTTCAAATAAAATTATCTTTCTCTGACTTTCATCCTACCAGATTGTCAGGAAACCCTTGTAGGTATTGGAGGTCCTGATCTTCCTTGGGATCAAAGAGAAAAATGGGAGACTTATGCACTGCTAGAAAGTGGGGGAGACCTTTGATCTTCAGTCCAGCAGGGCAGTCTTCCTCAATGTCTGCTCTCCAGGGGATCAGGAAGGCAGGGACTTGACCACTTCAGGGTCCGGAGGAGCATAGAGTCTTGTCCTGGATGGGAGATCAGTGTTAGTTTGAGGTTCCTCTGTGGTCTTATACTACCTAAGGATACTGTGAGGCATGGGGCCCAGGTTCTCCAGTTCACTGTGCACTGCTCTCCCATTTAAAGACCACTCCCCTTTATCTGACTGTCAATCTCTCCTTTAATTCCTTCTCCCATAGTATAATTCATTTTGCTCAAGTTTTAAAAGCAGGAGCTCAGAAGGAAACTATTTATGGTTAACAACCCCTTTTGAAAAAAGGGAAAATAAAGACTACTGGGAATTATTTTTCTATTTATTTATTGTTATTACTAGAGGTCCAGCGCATGAAATTCATGCACTCAGGGGGTGTTCTTCAGCCCGGCCTGTGCCCTCTCGCAGTCCGGGAGCCCTTGGGGGATGTCCATCTGAAGGCTTAGTGCTGCTGAGGAGGCAGGAGGGCTCCTGCCACTGCCGCTGCGCTCACCAGCTGTGAGCCTGGATTCTGGCTGAGCGGCACTTCCCCTGTGAGAGCACACTGACCACCAGGGGGCAGCTCCTGTGTTGAGCATCTGCTTCCTGGTGGTCAGTGTGCATCATAGTGACCGTCATTCTGCTGTTTGGTTGATTTGCATATTAGCCTTTTATTATATAGGATTATATAAAAAATCAGGGTCACACTCTACATGCCTTGTTTTTTTTAAAATTAATTTTGACAATATACATTTTAGCTAGATCTCTTTTCTTATTGTTTAATTTTAAGAATTTTTTGTATATTTTGGATACAAGTTCTTTATCAGATATTTGGTTTGCAATAATTTCCCCCCATTCTGTCATTCATTTTATTAGCAGTGTCTTTAGCAGAGCAGATATTTTAATTAAATTTTAATAATATCCAACAGATCAATTTTTCCTTTCCTAGAGTGTGCTTTTCTTATTGTATCTAAATACTCATCTCTCAACCCCAAATCATATAAATTTCCTTCTAGAAATTTATAGTTTTGTACTTTACACTTAGGTTTGTAATTCATTTTGAGTTAATTCTTGTGAAATGTGTGAGTTAATTTTTGTGAAAAGGTATAATCTAGGTTCTAGCACCATTTATTGAAAAACTGTCCTTTCTCATTGAATTGCCTTTGAGCTTTTGTCAAAAATAAGTTGACTAATATTTGTGTGGATCTATTTCTGGGCTCTCTATTCTATTCCATTGATCCATGTGTCTATTTTCTTCACTAACATCATGCTGTTTTTATTTTTGTAGTTCTATGGTAAACCCTGAAATCGGGTAGTTGGAATCCTCCAATTCTGATCTTTTTTTTTTTTTTTTTCAGTATTGTGTTAGTTATTCTAGGTCTTTTGCTTTTGATACACACACTGGAATCTATTCCTTGACATTTACAAAATAGTTGCTGGAGTTTAAAATAGAATTGCATTATACCTATAGATGAAGTTGGGAAGAAATGACATCTCTGGACAGGGTTGTCAAGCAATGACCAATGAGTGTTGCCTTGATAAAAGCCCAAACTTCCCAAACCCTCAAGTAGGACATCTCTGTGCGTGTTCTACAATGTCTCCCAAAAATCCCAGGTAGTGTCAAGTACTGGTTGCCCAGAGTGGCAACTTCTCATCAAGACATCCTTTGCTAGCTGTCTTCTCTCCACTGCTCATGTCTCCATTTCCCTACTGATTTGGGTTGATTTATTGAGCAGGGTGATCTGTTTCCCCAGGTTCTTATCCCGATGGATTCGAAGAAGGAAGCCACGGATGAAAGGTGATAGGTGAAAAATACAGAAACTTTATTGCAAGCAGACAATACCTCTAAAACCTAATTCTGAATTCTAAGCCTAAGACCCTGTCCCTCCTAGATGGACAGAGGGGCCCCTGAGAAGGGTGACCGCTGATTCTTTGTCTTGAGGCATTAAATAGGCTGCAGTTCTTTGTCTGAAACTGACCCTTTCTTATTGGTCATTCTGATACATAGAATTAGTTTGCAAAGCTCAAAGCCCACGTGGTGTCCCCCATTTTCTCTCCCCCTTATCTTGTTGGTTGGAGTCACTTTTGATTTATCTTATAGCTCTGCCAGTTGTGCTGGCAGAGAAAGCCTTATCTGATGGCCCTCCCAGCTACTCAGGTCAGGGCTACTTTTGGCCTAACTTATGGTCACTTTAATTGCTCAGGCCAGAGATACCCCTGTCCTTGGTTTATGGCTGTCTTAATTGCACAGGCCAGATATATTTCTATTTTCCTGTGGCATTTCTTTATTCTCTGTGCAAGTAAGATAAACACCCTGGCATCTTCAAGTCTCCATTATGTATTCCTTCCCCCACAAATCCCCTTATCTCTATGGCTCCCTAAACCTGTTTAATTAACCTAGCTAGCTAACCCTTTCACTATCAGTGTTTCTTGTAATCACCTCCCAAATAAACTACTTGTTCTCAAAACTTCATCTTAGTTTGTTTCGGTGTGTGTGTGTGTGTGTGTGTGTGTGTGTGTGTGTGTGTGTGTTTGGGGGGATTTAAACTGAGACAGACCTGTGACAGCACTGGTATAGTAAAAGGCAGGTTCAATTAAGAAACTCCATTTCCTATGTGTTTCCAGTTTCCCATGTAGGATCAGGCTTAATCAATCTATATAGGAAACTTAGTCAGATAGCTTAAAATCTACTTTGGGTGTTCAGATTTATTCTTTAAAAGGTAGAAAGCAAGTGCTGCTCTCAAAACTGCTATCTCTCCAGGAGGAAAATAAAAAGGATAAAAATGAAATGCATTTAATTTCAACAAGCATGCATGTGCATGAAACTGTTCCTCAAAATAGCTGGTAAAAGATGTGTTGCTATTTTAAAGTCAGAAGATTTGGATTTGCTTCAGGCAGCTTTTAGTATGTAGGGTTTTATGGTACACTCGTTTCAGGTTAGAAACTTAGGATTGCCAAGCATACTGTGGTTTTAGTCTCCTCCATCCTTTCATAAGTGTGTAGTACACGGGTACCCAGTGTGGGAGATGTGAGTGGGGTGGGAAGGTAGGAGGAAGGAATGAAAGGTACCAAGAAAACAGTTCTGTCTTCATTTGTAACAGCCTTCAAAGCAGGCCTGCATGCTGAGCACTGCAGAAACACTAGGCATTTGTTGGCGGGGGAGCGGCAGGGGGGCGGGGTGGAATCCTTTGGGAACACAGTCCTTGAGGGGAGAAATGGCTTCAGAAAGAAATGATGCAAACACTGTCCTTTGCCCTGCCAGCAACTTCTCTCTTTATTTGCAGTTGTAGAAGGAAACATCCACCACACTAAAGCCACAGTCAGCTGTAAAAACAATGTATTGTAACCTGATATTTATTTTTGTGAAAATGGAGCCGCATCCCTGGCAGTCCGGATTCTGCAGCCTTACAAAGCCCCTAGAGAGCCTTCTGTGACCTTGGGGGAGTGCAGACGGCTAATGAAACATCTTCACTTTCGCAATTTAATTTTTCTTCAAGAACCCAAGCCAGAGTTAGATGAGTTTCCATCCAGCTTTTGGCGGGGAAAACAAAAAATGAATTAATGAAGCTTATCAGACAGTCTTTAAAACATGTAACATCAGCCCTTTATTATGATATAATATCAGCTAACACTCGCTTCATTTTCCCTGGGAGGAATTGAATTGGAGATGCTGATCATGGGAGAAGTAGTTTGTTGTCTCACCCACACACTCAAGCAATTTAAATCTGGTCTCTGAGAGACCTGACATCATAAAGGGAAATTGTGTTCAGGTCTTCTAATCAATGAAAACATTACCTCAACACTGCTCAGCTTACTCACTACCATGATTGCTCCCTTTCCCTGAAGCACCAAACTTTATGGAAGAGAAATTATTGCTCCAGTGCTCCACCAGCTAATATTTTCTTAACACTAAGATCTGGTCTCATAGACACTGTTCTTTGGAAGGTCACCAAGGACCTCTCCTTCTCCAACCCAATAAGCATTTTTCAGTCTTGATGGACAGCATCACTGGACACCACCTACCTGCCTCTCCTTCTATTCAGAAGCCTTGTTTTCTTGCCTTTTGTTGACATGGTGCTTCTATCTTTTCTGTGCATCCTCTCATTTTCTGTGGTTATTCTCAAAGGTTTTTTTCTTCCAACCTCCCATTCTTTATATTCATTCTCTCAACACACATCCATTTCCATATTTTCAGCCATTACCTCCCTGATAACTGAAGGGTCAGCACAGTCTTGACTAATGAAGTACCCTTGAGGGTGGAATTCCCCAGTGGAACACGGTGAAGCAGGACATTAAAAGGAACTTGACTCCCTAGTGACTTCGTTGTAGCCACCATATCTGTTTTGCTCTGCCCACCTCCTGATTTCTTCTTCATGCTAGAATAAACCATTGTTATTGTGGGCTTTCTGTTATATGCAACAGAATCTAATTTACATAATAAAATGAGTATAATAATGCCTTTTCATAAAGTCAGTGTAAGGTTTACATGACATAATATAGGTCATGTACCTAGTTCATGTGCCTAGCCAGGCATAGCCTAGGTCAGTGGTCGGCAAACTCATTAGTCAACAGAGCCAAATATCAACAGTACAACGATTGAAATTTCTTTTGAGAGCAACATTTTTTAAACTTAAACTTCTTTTAACGCCACTTCTTCAAAATAGACTCGCCCAGGCCATGGTATTTTGTGGAAGAGCCACACTCAAGGGGCCAAAGAGCCGCATGTGGCTCGCAAGCCGCAGTTTGCCGACCACAGGCCTAGGTGGTCAAAATATTATAGATATTATTATTATTAGCTCTGTGTCTACATTTTCAGTGTCACGATGCATCATGCTACAAAATTCCAGCTATGTTCAAAACAAATCCCTTCCAAAACCAACTACTCTTGATTGCCTTAGTCTTTGGTTTATGACATGTCTAATCTCTTATTAATCAAGGTTTTGATTCTCCTCATTCTTTTCCTCCTAATATTGAATCAAATGCTAAATTCTATTGATCTAATCCTTCAAATTTTATTCAATTAATTCTCTCACTTTTATATCTTCTCTGCAAAATTTCTAGGTGAAACTTTCATTATTACCTACCCAAAATATTGCAAACATCCACTCAGTTGTTTCCCCACTTCCTGGGTACCTTCCTACTCCTAGTTATCTTACAGAAACCCTGACATGAATTTTTCCAGAAACACTGCTCTAATCCTGGTACATCTCTGATTAAAAACCAGAGTGGCTTGTCATTGCCATTGGGTTAGACAACACACTCCTCAGCCTGGCACTTGAGACCCCAACCTATCTTTTGACCCTCATCTCCACCTTCTTTTGTGCAAATCAATCTAGACTCTGATTTCCTTCCTTCCTTCCTTCCTTCCTTCCTTCCTTCCTTCCTTCCTTCCTTCCTTCCTTCCTTCCTTCCTTTTTTTTCAAAGCAAAACTTTTTAAAAAGAATATGTTTGTATTGATTTTCTTTTTTTTAGAGAGAGAGGAAGGGAGAGGGATAGAGAGATGGAAACCTCAATGAGAGGGAAACCTGGATGGGCTGCCTCCTGCACACCCCTCACTGGGAATGGAACTGGGGACCTCTTGGTTCATGGGTGAATGCTCAACCATTGAGCCACATTGGCTGAGTCAATTTGCTTTCTTAATTCTGTTGCTTGGCTCATGTTTCACTTACCCAGAATGTCCTCTTCCTACTCTACCCCCTAAATGTCAATATCTTTTGTAACTTTAAAAGCTCCACAGCAGTACTGTCATTCCTGGAAGTCCTCCTTCCCAAAGAGATGTGATTTCCCCTTTACTCTAAGCACTTTGTTCCTCTCTTATGGTGCTCGTGCTCTACTGCTTTACAGAGGTGCTTCTTAAATTCTAGGGAGCATCATAGTCATCTAGAAGACTTATGAAAATACAGATTGCTGGGCCCAACTCCCAGAGATTCAGCTTTAGAAGGTCTGGGGTGGAATCTGAGAATCTGCATTTCTAGCTACATCTCAGTTGATGCTGATGCTGTTGGTCTGAGGACCACACATTGAGAACTGCTTTCTAGTTATGGGGACTCATTCTCCCATTAGATTGTAAACTTTTTGACAATATGGCTTACTCTAATCTTTGTATTTTCTGAAGCTCCCAGCACATAGCAGATACTTAAATATTTATTTAAATGAAATTGAATAGAACAAGAGGCCAAATTTCTGCTTTTGAAGTTGGCACTGACCCTTTGGAATTACGTTCAATTGTTGGCCTCCATCATCCAGAAAGAACACATTTAAGTGCTTTTGCTGAGAGCACAGCCAAATTCCTCCTGGTCTTTGCTGTCGTCCTTTGTCTGGCTGGGGAAGTGGGATCACAGCATGTACTAGGAGAAATGTCAGGCACTGAGGGCAGTGACAGGCCAGTAATTCAGGAAAAGCAGTAATTGAAGGGCTCTCCCAAAGGAATAAAATGACAAAAGTTCAACATCTGGGAATTTAAGTATGAAGATTGCCATGGCAAGGTAACAACAGATTTCAAATCTCTAATCGTACCTGGAGAGAGGCAGGTAAGAGTCCCCTTCACATACTCTCATTCCCTTTTAAACTTTTAATGCTTCAGAAGCAAGTCACTCTGAATTCAGATTATGCTTCTAAATACCCTTCTTCTTATTCTCATAATGTTCTTTAGAACTAACATGGTTTTTAGGAAAGAAAATTAATTGCAGCTTTCCTTGGTTTGGAAATGTGGGAACTGGTTATTTTGGCAAATTCATGTCCTGTTTTCCTCCTATGTGTAGATAACAGATGATTTTCTCCTTCTGCTGTCTATTCACTTATCCAGTCAGGGCATATTTTCAGGAGAGTGAAAGGAAATTTTGCATATGGAAAGTGCTGTTAAATGACAAGAAAATAAAGAACAAGTCAGCCAAAGGAAAAAATAACAAACATGGCAGTCATCCCCCAAAGACCTTTGCTCTTAGCTTTCATATTTCATGTCATACGTCTCATGAAATAAATCTACAGAAAAAAAAGAAGGATAGATGGAGAGCTTTATAAGAAAGGATCTATATCAAATATGGATATTTCTTATTTTAAAGAGGCAAGTTTATTAAACCCAGATGGAGCATTAAAAACGTCACACCTATGCATCAACATTTTCCAGCAGAGGCACAGATGGCACCTTTTCACGTGCACCACATGCCAACATAGTTGGTGCATTCAGCTGATTGCCCAGCCCCATCATGATTCCAAGTTTACATGGGAGGGGGCATGTTGGTTGAGTTAACCCAGAGACCCGCGGGAAACTGCATCGCGTGGGGCCCTGACATTATTATTTTATAATATTTTCTTCCTCGAGGAAGCAGATGGGCTTGCCAGACCCTGACTTTTATCTACTGTTTTTGAGTAAGGTACCCCGGGGCTTCCTGCCCTTTCCAAAGGCAGGCCACAGACCTATGCTGATGGAGAGAAGCACGCTATACCTGTAGACCTTCTGCTGGAAGCTCTTGTTTGCTTAAACAACCTGTTTCCTTGTTTTTATTTTTTATGTTTCTGGAAATTAGAGAGATGTTTATCTCTTTTTGTTCCAATAAAGTTAAAAATTATGATGGATGTCATGAAGGGCCCACAATTTATGTCCTAGTAAAAAAAACCCACAAACAAACAAAAAAACCAGAGCGAAAATACACTGTGACCACCACCAGCTTCACCCTCACCTGACTATTGCAATGGATGGCCTGGGGATAGTAGCAGAAATTCTGTTTCCTCTGGGGAAATTACTGTGGTCTTCTGGGGGCAACATACCTGCCTGGAGGGCCCACTCAAGGAAGGCACCAGGTAACTACTAACTGGGAAGCATTTATAATTAAACTAAAGGGAGAATGGAATTGCTTGCCAGCCTATCTCGTGTTGTCCTGCAATGTCTGCTTCACTGTGATAAAACAAAACTGGCCAGAGAGCATACCCTTGGGCCCTAGGGCATTTCACAGTCTAGCATTATTTGCCACTTTAATTCTTGCTTCCTAGGCTTACTGATTTCTCTGGCAGTGATAGGCACTTACCCTTTTCAATATTTCACAACTATGCTAACCTCTGGCTGTTAACGAAGAGCTGTCCTTTGAAAAGCACCGTCTTCTCATTTCTCAGCCCTTCCTATACCCATGCCCTGTGTGGTGTTGCTTTACAGGTTCTCCCATCAAGAGGTTGAGCCCTTTTCCCTGGCCTTTGATTCTGATTTAATCCATGTGACTTGCTTTGGCCAATGGGATATGGACAGATGTGACTTAAGCAGAGGCTTGAGAAAGAGCTTCCTCATTTCCACAGTAGTTTGGTCTGCTGTGTCCTTGTGCCTGTGCCCAGTTATCCCGCTGCAGAATGAGTGACATACAGAGCAAAGCTGAGTTAATCCATTTGTTCGAGGTAGAGACAGTCTAGATCAGCAATTTCAACTTTTTCCACCTCATGGAACACATAAACTAATTACTAAAGTTCTGTGCCACACCAAAAAAATATATTTTTGCCAATCTGACAAAAAATAGGTATAATTTTGATTTATTCACACCAGACAGCTATTGTTGTGTTGGCTGTTATCATTTTTTTTTTTTTACCATCTAAGGGAAAAGAGGTCAGCACTCCTGACTAAATAATACAGATATTGCATGTTTTAAAAATTCTTGCTGCACACTGGTTGAAAATCACTGGTGTAGATCAACCAACAGCCAGCGGATTCCCTTACCACTCCTTTCTTTACCTTTCAATCCATTGTCCAATTCTAGTTTTACCTCCAAGGTAATTCTCAAGTTGCCCACTTTTCTCCACTTCCATAGTCATCCCCTTAGTCCAAACCACCTACCCCATATTCATCTGGATTTTGTAATGGTCTTTTAGATGGGCCTTTGCTTTCCCTCACACTTCTTGCAAACTGTTTCCACTCAGTAGCCAAGGGATCTTTAAAAATATAAATGGGCAAAAACAGATCCAGAGACAGAGAAACATTGATCAGACCGTCAAACCTCAGAGGGAAGGTAGGGGAGGGTGGGGGTAAGGGGGAGAAATCAACCAAAGGACTTGTATGCATGCATATAAGCCTAACCAATGGACAAAGACAACAGGGGTGTGATGGCATGAGTGGGGGAGGGGGGTTGGAGGGGGGTAACGGGGGGATAAGGACACATATGTAATACCTTAATCAATAAAGAAATTTGAAAAAATAAAAATACAAATGGGGTGATGTTAGTCCCCTAGATAAACCCTTGCTCCTAGAATAAAATTCAGTATGTCAACACAGTTCTGAAGGTTTGTACACTGTGCTTTCTCACCAGAACTTAAAATATGCTGCCTCATCCTCTTACTAGACTCCTATTGCATTGGTCTGATCTTTTTTGTCCTCAAATAAACCAAGCCCGTTCCCATTTTAGGGCCTTTGTGGGTGCTGCACCTTCTGCCTGGAAAGCCCTTTCCCCAAGCAGTGCTGGTCTCCAGCTCCATGTCCTCTGTCAGCTTTTGCTTAAACATCACCTCCTCCTGGAGATGGCCCTGTCCTCTAACAGGCCGCTCCCAAGGTGCACTTAGACTGTTTAGATCAGGGGTCCTCAAACTTTTTAAACAGGGGGCCAGTTCACTGTCCCTCAGACCGTTGGAGGGCTGGACTATAATTTTAAAAAAAACTATGAACAAATTCCTATGCACACTGCACATATCTTATTTTGAAGTAAAAAAACAAAACGGCAAAAACACCTGCATGTGGCCCACGGGCCGTAGTTAGAGGACGCCTGGTTTAGGTCATTTCTTTCCTAGCTGTAATCACAATCTGTACTTAGTCTATTTAGTGATTTGCTTCTTTGTTGGCTTCCTTCCTACTTAGAATGTAAAATTCTCATAGACAAGTTCTTGATTTTCTTATTTTCACTGAGAGGTTAAAACTGGAGGACTCCTTTACACACACACACACACACACACACACACACACACACACACACACTACATGTAATAAGTATTTGTGTGTATATGGCAATGAGTCCTTTAACTTCACATATATATGTAATACATATGCAATGTATACCTATGTGTATAATGTACATATATATGTAATGAGTCTTTTATTTGTAATCTAACATGCATATATATCCAATTTACTCTTAAGAATCTTGCATTATATAAAAATATAAATAAAAAAATCATTTTATAACCTCAGGTATAGGCTTACCTCATTCCTAAAGTTGTATAGCATCCCTTTGTATGGATGTACCATAATTTTTTTAGCCAGTGTGACTTGTACTAAGATTGTTCCCATTTTTCTGATGAGGAAACAGGTACTAAGGGAGACAATTTGTCTGAGTCCCAGTGGTGCAGTGGGGCAGTGTGGGCCTGGCACTCGGGGGGATATGCACAGGTGGAGGCGGGCGTGTCGGGGTTCAGTTCCTGTTGCTGTTGTACTTCTTGATCTGTGGCTTTCTGTTGATGATCCTCTCTCCAACCAATCCTTCTCCCAACAGTTGAATGAGAGGATGTATGTCAGTGGTTTTCAGAAGGTAGTGCCCACAAAACCACCTGGACATCTTATTAACATGCCGATTGCTGGGGCCCACCCCAGAGATTCTCACACAGCAAGTCTGGGCTGGGGCTGATTTCTGCATCTCAAATAAGTTCTCAGGAGGTGCTGATGCTTCCAGTTTATGGACCACACTTTGGGTGTGCAAAGTGCTCTGTAGACTCTGAAGCCCACACAAAGGCAGGAGAATGTGAACCTTAAGTCTTTATTAAACCCCTACTGAATGCCAGCTACATGACAGGCAGTATGGGGGGAAAATAAACACAACGTGGGGGCTTCACTCATGAAGACTTAAGAATTTAGTTGGTGAAAACTACAAGTGTCACAAAAACACAAATTTTCAGTGCGGGAAGACTGAGATAAGTGCCAAAAGAAGTCTTTAATTAGAAACAAGTTCTGGGGGAAAAAACACACACCATTCTACTTAATGCAGATGATAGGATTTTTGGCATCTACTTATTGAATATCAATTTTGTTAATAAAACCTTCTTTCCTCGTTTTAGCTGGTGCAGAATTAGTGTTCTCCCAGAACTGAGTGATGGCTGACTTGAACTTCTGCTTGCTGATCCATAACTTAGCCAGGACTGTTTTAAGAGCCACATTGACATAAAGGGAGGCTGTCTGAGGTGGGGTCCTTAGAGGTGAGTCTGAGATGAGGATTCTTGCGCAGGTGATTTATGTAGGGAGAGCTCTTGGGAGGAACCTGTGACAGGGTGAAGGAAGCAGAAGAGGGCGGGGCAGGAGAGGAAGGAGGATGTGGTTTCAAACATAACCTCGCCTGGGGCTGTTCCACCTTGAGTCAGGGGGCTGCCCTCTAGTACCCCAATATCAGACAGTCATTGACGGGGCATTGCTCTTGGGGGTGAGCACCTCCCTTTGGCACTTTCAGTAGAATCTTGCAGTCCAAGGGCCCCTCCATCATGGTTCACTAGTTAGTTTCCTGGCTTTCCCCCATTTCCACTCGGATTCCCAGAGTCTTTGTAAAAACACGTTTTTCTTGTTTTACTTTAAGCATGTATTGCCCACTTATCCTAGGCTCTAGGTACTTGTGAGGTCCTTTTAGGACCTTAACTTCTCTGTTTCAAAGCCTGCAGTGACATCATTTGATGAAATGTGACCTGCTGGCTCCAGGGACAACCCTGGCACTTTCTCTCCAGGGTGGCACACCTGTGATTTAGCCAGTGGAGATGTAATACTGGGCTTTAGTCTAGCCCCGCCAACCTTACTCCACACTGCAGTCAGGAGGATCTCCAGTAAGGGAAGTCTGACCACTTCACTCTCACGTAAAATCTTTAAGGTGCCCCATCACTCACCCTGTTTTGGTCTGTAAGATTCTTCATGCTCACATATCTGCTGCCTCATCTCTCACCCCTCCTTAAGCTCGAGGAATGCTCAAATGTCCAGGTCTTAGGCTGTTGTAGTACACTGGATAACGGCCACCCAGAGATATTAGTCCTATCCCCAGAAACTGGAAAAATGGTCTTCGCAGATGTGATTAAGAGTCTTTTTTTTTTTTAACCCTCACCTGAGGATATTTTTTTCATTGATTTTTAGAGAGAGTGGAAGAGAGAGGGAAAGACAGAGATAAATCAATGTGAGAGAAACATCGATTGGTTGCCTCCTGCATGAGCCCTGACCAGGGCTTGTGAGGAACCTGCAACTGAGATATGTACCCTTGACTGGAATAGAACCTGGGACCCTTCGGTTTGCAAGCTGACGCTCTATCCATTGAATCACACCAGCTAGGGCAAGGGTCTTAAGATAGAGATATTACCCTAGATTATCCAGGTGTGTCTTAAATGAAATCACAAGTGTTTTATAAGACAGAAGCAGAGGGAAATTTGACACGCAGAAGAGAAGGTGCTGGCTGTGAAGATGGAAGCAGAGGTTGATTTGGCCACAAGCCAAGGAATGCCGGCAGCCATCAGGAGCTGAAAAGGACAGATTCTTCCCTGGAGCTTCCAGAGGAAGCTTGGCTCTGTCAACACCTTGATTTCAGACTTCTAACCTTCAGAACACTGAGAGAATGAAATTCTGTTGTTTTAAGCCACCCACTTGTGATTATTTGTTACAGCAGCCATAGAAACCAATATAGTTGTGATATCACCTCTTTCTGGAATTACCCGGCCTCCTTCTCCTATAACACATACTTATCAGGATGATTCCTCTATTTGCAGCTCACATGCCACCTCCTCCAGTTAGCCTCCTAGTTCTCCTCCCACCACCTCCAGGTTCCAGTCCGAGTAGGCACTCCTCCTCTGTTTCCCACTGCTCCTCTCTCATTGCTTCTTCCCATTCTTTTGTATGACCCTTTGTAGGTCAGTCTCCAAGTTGGATTCTGAATCCCCAAGGGCCCTATTCATTTTTGTGTTCCCTGGGTTTGGCACAATGCTGAGTGTAAAGTGGCTCCTTGGTGAGTATTTGTTTCTTGCCATGAAGAGGAGGTAGATGCTGCTGTTCAGTGGAGATCTGGGGGCCTGTGAAGCCTCTCATCACTGGCCAAAACCTGCGGTGCCTAAGTGGATGGCAGCTCTCTTGGCTGGGTGCCCTGTGCAGGCTCGTCCCCTGTGGACCTGCTTATCAAGCCCTCCAGCCCAGCCAGCTCTGAGGCTTCCTGAGGCCTCAGGCCTAGGGGGCTCCCTTTGGCTTTGTGTCTACAGAGCGGTTCATTCTCTGCTGGTTTTTTAAAAATATTCTCCTCCTCTCTCCTGTCTCCTCTCCTGCCTCTCGAACAGCAGTGACGCACAACCTCAAACGCTGCTCCCTTTTTTCATTATTTTTAGGAGCCGCATGATTTCCCTCATTATCGCCTTAGGGCTAGACGGGAGTTGGCCTGCGGCGTTTTACTCTCCTCAGGGCCACGCTGGCAGTGCAGAACAAGTGGCAGTTCAATAAACTGGGGGTTGTGTTAGTGTCCTGGTAATATGGTTGCTCAGAGGAGGTAGTGGCTAAACATGGAATTTGAAAAGTAGGGATTGGCTTCAGCTAGAGTTTTTTAAATTTTTCTGCAAATTTGCTTCCCAACTCAGACTTCCTGGACAACATTTGCAGTCAAATTAAACAGTCCCTCCTAAACCTGACCGTTTTATGTTAGCCTCCAAGGAAGATAGATAATTATTTTTGTCTATTATTACTTAAAAATGAAATTGATTGGGATGACATTGGTTAATAAGATCATATAGGCTTCAAGTATACTTTTTTTTTTTAAACACTAGGTAGAGGGTTCCAAGGTGGGGTTGGTGTTGTATTTTCTCCCCTTTATACTGTAAAGAAGCCACTGTGATGTTGTAATTATGAAACCTGGACTTTGGGGGGGAGAGCTCAATGATTTATTAATAAAGTAGCTGAATTAGTTACTTATTGTTGCGTAGAAAACAGTTCCAAAGCTCAGCAGCTTAAAACAAGCATTTATTATCTCCCAAAGTTTCTGAGAACCAGGATGCAGGAGCAACATGTTCTGTTTCAGGGTTTCTCATAAAGTTGAGTCAAAATGTTAGTTGGGCTACAACATTCTTCAGAAGGGGCTGGAGCAATCATGTCAAACTCGTGGCCCGGGGGCTGCCTGCCTCTTTAATTGGCCCATATTAGCCTTTGAGTTTGACATTCTTGGGCTGGAGGATCTGCTTCCAAAAAGGCTTATTCATAAGCCTATTGGCTGAAGGCCTCCATTCTTTGCCATGTAGACCTCTCTATGGGGCTGATTAAGTGCCCTTAGGACTTGGAAGCTGGCTTCTCCCACAGCAAGAGATCCCAGAGGAAAAAAGGAAGACGTACAAGGCTTTGATAACCTAGTCTGAGAAGTTACACACTGTCACTTCTGCTGTATTCTATTCTTAGGAGTGAGTCATTAAGCCCACACTTAAGGGGAAGAGAATTAGGCTTCACCTGTTAGAGGGAGTGTCAAAGAATTGCAGAGATATTTTAAACCACCCGA
Organism: Cnephaeus nilssonii; assembly: GCF_951640355.1. NCBI lineage: Eukaryota > Metazoa > Chordata > Mammalia > Chiroptera > Vespertilionidae > Cnephaeus > Cnephaeus nilssonii. The sequence goes on from NC_137082.1 coordinate 24,828,140, forward strand.
GTGGCTTTTCTTCAAATAGCTCCAGAGAGGGCAAACAATCATTGTTACGCTGTAGATGAAATACAGCCTGCTATTTGAAAGTTCTGCTGAGAGGTTGTAAGACACGGAAGTCTTACACTATAATCACTGGAATAGTGAGAAAATAATAGCATTAATAGTGAAAAATAACACTTATGAGGATGGGTGAGGGGGTAGTCCGCTCACTTGGGGAATAGGGGGAAGAATTTGGGAAGAGTAGGGAATACCACTGGCTTCAGTTTAGTACCTTCAGTTTATTAGGATATACAATATTAACTAGCTATCTCATTGTGCTCCTAGATTCAACAATTCAACACCAGTACCAGACAAAATCCTTGCCTTCAAGAATGTGAGACAGATGGAGCAGAGATATCCCAGTTAAGCTGCCCCAGGCCAGCCCAGCCCAGACAGAACCCCACTTGCATAGATGCGTGAGAAAGCCCAGCAGAACCACTCAGCTGAGGACTGCTGAACCCTGCAGAAATGTGAGAAATTAATATTTATTGTAGGCCACTGAGCTTGTGTGACTGCTTGTTATGCAGCAATAGTAACTGATACAAGTTTACAGTGCCACGAAAAAGACAAATATAAAGTTAAATATTGCAATGTAATATGATACATATCACACTTGAAGATTGAATGGGGTGTTCTGAGAAGAATGAGAAGGAAGTGCTAAGTCTACCTCAGGGTGATCAGGGAAGTCAAAGCCTTCAGCCGATGCCTACCTAAAGTCCTAGGGAAGAGCAGGTGCTTACCAGAGTAGGGTGGAGACTCAGTTCGGGGTGGAGAAAGCTGATCTTTTTCATATAACTGCAAGCATCTTAGTAAACTAGGGAGCAATTGTAATGGATGGGTCCCAATGGTTGGCAGCCACTGGCTCCTGGATAGGTTCACATGTCCTGCTAACGAGTTTGCTCCTGATCTTTTTTGTTGTTATTAATCCTTACCTGAGGATATTTTTTAAATTGATTTTTAGAGAGGATGTAAGGGAGAGGGCGGGGGCGGGGGGGGGGGGGGGAGAGAGACACATCAATGTGAGAGACACATAGATTGGTTGCCTCCTTCATGCGCCCCTGACTAGGGGTTGGGGATCAGACCTGCAACCCAACTACGTGCCCTTGACTGGGACTAAAACCAAAGGAGACTGAGAAAGAGACGCCAGAGAGTAAGAGAAGAGCCAGAGGAAAGTGGTTTCACATACAACAAGAAAGCGTCTTATGGCCAGGCTGCCGCAAACTGTCAGCAGTCCCCAGTCCCACAGTCACTCTGCTCATGCTTCTCAAATCCTCTCTTGGGCTGCTGGCCTGCTGAGCCCTACAGTTTTTGTGTTTTGTTGTTTTTTAAATACTACTAAAGGGGAAGAATATTAGCATGTGCCCACTCTAAAACACACAGAGGGTTCACCCTAACCTTTTCTTTCCATGGGACTCCACGGCCACGGCCACAGAGGAGAGAGTTTCACAGGCCTGTTTGAGGTTGTGATAGATGGATTGTCAATATAGTCATATTATTCACCCCTCTCTGTATCCACATCCTTAATCTGGAAATAATGAAACTAATCCCTCCTATTCAAGCAACAGGGTTTCAGCACCATCATTAACCCCTAAACAACTGAACTTGAAAGAAAACATTTCAAAATGTTCAAAATAGAACTGGATCCTCAACCAGTACTTGACAAATACCATTATTCTAGACTGTGTTTTTTTCCCTGCCATCTTTTATTTGTTGCTCTTTTGTGGGAATTTACACTGAAATTTCAGGGAGTAGGTGGGGGCGGGGGGCTTTCTTTTATTTTCCTTTTCTTCCAGTATTTTCTGTACAAAGATATACTGTTCTCTTTGCTAGGAGGATTAAAAAAGACCAATTACCCAGGGGTGAAATTGAAGATGTTGACATGAGAGTGGAGGGTGTTGTGTACCATGGCTCTTGGTGACATTGGGAAGTTGGACTTACTGAGAGAAAACTTAGGAGAAGCAACTAGAAGTTTAGATAAGTTTGAAGGGCATGGGCAGAGATGTACCGGTAAGAACATGAGAGAATGGAGGTGGGAAAGTTTTGGTCAGAGAATGAGTTTAAGTTCTCTGAACTTTGGGACAATGTTGGATGGGTTGAGACTGAGGGTGAGTGGCTTTGTGGTGTAGAAGCTTGTAATCAAGGTCACCTTGACGATGGCCATGAGAATCAAATCAGAGAGGGGGACAAGGGAACACAATTTCATCAGGAAGCTGAAAGAGAAATAGCCTGGACGTGGCCACGAGGAACTGAGTCCAAACCAGCCCTTGTCTTCTAAGCCTTTAGGCACTATTTTTTATTTAAAAGCCCCCTTTTATATTTTTTCTTGTTCTCTTTTAACTGTAATTTTCTGCCCTCCTTTCTTTTCTGAGTTGTCATTTTGCCAGAATCTTTCAACCCTATCTTCTTTGGTGTCCCTTTTTCTTATCTCTCTCCGTTACATCCTGCATGCTAAAGTTCTGGCTCTTTACCTCTGGGTCTTCAGGACTCAAAACCAAAACCAAAAAAATCCCTTATTCAGTTCTTCTGTCATCCAAAACCTTTAATCTGCCACCAATATTTAGAGCTCATTCCCCTCTCCCCCATCTATTCTTCAGTTTGTCCTGTCCATTGGGCCTCCAAAGGATTTTAAAACAATGGTTCTTAAAGTTGTCATTTGTTGTTTTTTGTATTTTCTTCTTTAGCAGGGAAAGCTCTTTCAAACTGAATCTCTTTCCTATATGGAGCAGAAAATATGAAGCAGATGTTATGATGTGAATAGCACCTTCTAGGGTTGAGCAGCAGATAACCTGCACAACTGTATGGAGTGCACATCAGATGCTTCTGAAACATGCCTTCCGATGCTCTTATCCCTGTCTCTTACCCCAGCCACACAGCAGTGGCACCCAGTTTCATGCAGACTTCCACCAGCCTCACACAAATACAAACTGACGGTGCCTGCCTCAGCCTCACCTCTCATTTCTGGCCCGGGCTTCTTAGATCCACGAATGCAGGGCATCCCCGAAAAGAACCCTTTGACATTCATGCACACAACCCAAAGTACAGGGAGTGACACCCTGCCCTGCTGGTACCTTTGACCAAAGGAATATGAAAGTGGATGGGTAACTCTCCCTGACTTGTTCCAGGGAGATGGTCCCATGGGAATCAAACACCCAGGTGCCTGTAGCATTGATTAATTCCATAATGTATTCCCTCTCTCTTTCCCTCCCCCCCCCTCTCTTTTTTTCCATAATGCATTCTTGTACTGGCTCTCCCTCTTTCACCATTTCACCCTCCTGTCCCTTTTTCCTGCTCCCTGGAATCACACTCCCAAATAGACTACTTGGACTTATGCCTTTATCTCAGGCTTTGTTTTCTGAGGAGTCAGCCTGTAGCATCCCCTAATTCAGCCACTGGGGGAGGAGAAAGCACCTCTAAGGCACTCCTAAGGTTCTCCTTGGCTTGAAATCCTTGCTCTGGAATAAAGTTATGTTGAGATCGTTCAATGGGATCTCTTGAGCTGAGCAGGCTATTTACATTTAAGGTGCATAAATGAAAGTTCAGTGGGCAGAAATTCAAATGGGCCATTGTCATGTCCAAATCAATAGGTATGGAAAGCAAAGTGGATTTTTAGTGGAGAGGTATAAAAGCTCCAGCCACTTAGAGAATCTATTTGGCCTAGTTTGGAGTTTTGCCTTTCATAACAATTAAGAGTATGAGTTTAGGTCTCTAGGGCTTTCTATCTCCACAGCCTCTGAAAGTTTAAAAACGCACACCATTAGCACTTGCCTCATCTTTCCTAAACTGGGGGGTTGTCACTGTTCCTTTAAAGGAGTAAGACAGTGCCTTGGAAGACAGCAGTCACCTCCCACACCCCCACTCCCCCACACACCCAAGATACATCTTGTGTATACTTAAGCTGTCTCTAACACACATCATTTCTTTTTCACCCCTGAGTAATCAGTCTTTTTTATCCTCCTAGCAAAGAGAACAGTATATCTTTGTACAGAAAAGATAGGAAAGAAAGGAAAATGAAAGAAAGCCCCCCACCTACTCCCTGAAATTTCAGTGTAAATTCCCACAAAAGAGCAACAAATAAAAGATGGCAGGGAAAAACCACAGTCTAGAATAAGGGTATTTGTCAAGTGCTGGTTGAGGATCCAGTTCTATTTTGAACATTTTGAAATGTTTTCTTTCAAGTTCAGTTGTTTAGGGGTTAATGATGGTGCTGAAACCCTGTTGCTTTGAATAGGAGGGATTAGTTTCATTATTTCCGGATTAAGGTCAGTCTATGTGGAGAGGCTGCCACAAACTGTCAGGAGTCCCCAGTTCCACACTCACTCTGCTCATGCTTCTCAAATCCTCTCTTGGGCTGCTGAGCCCTACACTTTTTCTTCTGAATACTACTAAAAGTGAAGAATATTAGCATGTGCCCACTCTAAGACACACAGAGTTCCCCCTAACCTTCACTTTCCATAGGACTCCAAGGCCACAGAGGAGAGAGTTTCACTGGCCTGTTTGAGGTTGTGGTAGATGGATTGTAAATATAGTCATATTATTCACCCCTCTCTGTATCCACACGCTTGATAATATGACTTTGAAGCTTTTTTTCAATAAGTGGTGGAGAGTATTGCCCTGTCTTGAGTCTGAACTAGTATTGTCACTTGTTTTGGCCACTAGAATGTGGTAGGCATGACGATCTTAGAGGAAGTTTTGCATGCTTCCACTCTCTTCCTTGGGATTTTCCTGACTTTGCCATGAGAATAAATCTAGGTTGGATTGCTGAAGAATGAGAGTCAACCGAGAGAATAGATGAGGGGCTTTGGCCTATGGCTGGCCAACTCCCACAGGCTAAGCTGCCCAGCTGACATGCAGTTAACTAAATAACGTGAAGAGCTCAGCCAAGACCAGAACTGCCAGCCAAGCCTAGCTCAAAATACCAAACTGCAGAATTGCAAGCTAAATAAACATTCATTGCTTTAAGTCACCATGTTTTGGGGTGGTTTGTTTCATAGTTATAGCTAACTGTTACAAAAGTTTCATAGCTTCCACTATATTTCTTAGATCATTTGCCTGGTTTGCCTTATAATTAACAATATTGGCAGCAGTGTAAACAAAAGGTAACATTAGGATAGAACTATAGCGTGTACAACTCATTTGATTCTCACAATATCTAGGGAATAATTCCTATTTTAGACATGAATAAAGTAGAAACAGTGTTAATGTCCTTGACTTTTATGACATTAGGGTAAAAGCCAGAGAGATGAACTTTAATGGTGACAAATTTAGCACATCAACAGCTACTGTTTGGTATATGGAGGTACTTGGGTTGTTGATTGGTAGATTTTATTTTAATGCATTTTTTTGGTTAATCCTCACTGGAGGATACTTTTCTATTGATATTTAGAGAGTGGAAGGGAGGGAGAGACACACACAGAGAGAAACATCAATGTGAGAGAGACACATCAATTGGTTGCCTCCTGCTCATGCCCCAACCAGAGCTGGGGGTTGAGCCTACAACCGAGGTACATGCCCTTGACCAGAATTAAACCTGGGACCCTTCAGGCCATGGGCCGAAGCTCTATCCACTGAGCCAAACAGGCTATGGAAGTTGATTGGCAGATTTAACAAAGGCGTGAAACATATTTGATATGGAAATAATGTACTTAAACTTAAGATGAAATTCAGTGAGTACATCTTGTATGCATGTATGCAGTGAGTGAATTCTCTCATTAAAAGTGGCAAGGAACATCTGCTTCCATCTCTGATGGTGCTGATTATGTTTTCTTTCACTTTAATCGTCATGTTGGTCGCACATAAGATTTACAAGGAATTTTAATGAACATAATCCTAGTAGATTTTCTTAACCATCCAGTGAAATAGGCAAGGCAAGCATCATTATAAACATTTGCTTAAACATATATAGACTAAAGCTCAGGAAAGTATCAAGATTCCTGAGCTTTAGTCTATATATGATGGTTGAATTCTCTTCCCATAGCACATGGTTGCTACCCTTTAGTTTATAACTTTGTGGGAGGCAACATATTGCCTTTTACTAGAAACTTTCTTTCTCCAACCATGCGTTGTCGGGGGGCGGGTGTTGTGGTGCATGAGGGGCAGAAGCTGGAGCTCACAGATGAAGGTCAATGGGCTCAGGCAATAGTTGGCATTGCTTTGCATGCAGTTCCTTGCTCACCACTGAGGATTGCCAGTTTTTAAATGCAGGCGGTAGGAATAAAGGAGCATTTCATTGACTGAGGATGAGTCCAAATAATGCTGGGAAGGAGGTGGAAGGCAGCACATTTCCCTATGCTGGTGTTTTGGGGGAGATGCTCAGAGGCTGGCCTCTATCTCATCAGAAAGTATTGCCTAAGGTAAGGCTTCCTCAGAAGCAGACCTTCAAGCAAGAATTTGGGAGCAAGTAGTTTGAGAAGAGATTCTAGGAAACACAAGTAGTGAGGTGAGAATGACACAGAGGAGAAAAGACAGTTGATAAAGACAGTGATAATCATCAGGCAAGTTATCATGTGAGAAACTGGAGATTGAGTCTGCTGGAGGCATTCTGGGAGACAATGTAGAACACACACTTAAAGCTATCCAACCTGGGCCCAAGCAAACTGGGTATCCACTCACTCATCTCCATCCTTCCTGGTTGAGGACTGCTTCCAGGGGTCAGCCTTTATGTTGTTCCCAGCCCCAAGGCAGAGAATTACAGGGTTCTTAAGTGCAACAACATTTGTGAGTGGAGGTAAGTGCTCAGAGGATGTGGGCCAGGGCACCAGCAGTGCCCAGCAGAAGGATTATGGTTGACATTTTTCTTGAGTTGTTTGTGGAAAGAGAATCATAAACTCAAAGCAGTAAAGCCCCTATGGCAAGAGCTTGGAGAAGCTAAGGATGGGTGTAAGGGTGGGTAGGGAACATCAGCTGGTGGCACCCTGCTTGGGGGTGGAATTCTAGAATGTTCCATACTCATTCTGGAAATAGCCATGGGCTCTATGGTTAAATGACTATTAAATAGTTTCCTTTCTTTTGTCTCCTTGTTTCCCGAAATCTCCTCCATTCTAGGAGATTGATATGAGTTTCTAAAACCTAGATGGAGAACCTGAGGTATATCACTAACCTACTCAAAGGTAAATGACTAAGTTGATGATTATACACAGACCACTTAGAGCAAGAATGCCTACCTCTTGGACCATGAAGTCCACACTTTCAACTCTTCTAAGAAAGTATGACTTGATACTCAATCTTTGCACACTGTTTCATCCTCTAAACTTGCCTCCCTGCTTGGGCCAAGGATTTTGCAAGTCTCTTCTGAACAAGGGGGAAAAACTTTAAACCAGTATTGACTGAGTTGCAGAGGAGGTACCCCAGCATTACTAGATGAAAAAATATAAGTAGCTTGTACATTGTTTCATCCATCCTGGCCGCTGCTCCCCAAATGCAGTCACTCTAGACATATCATTTTAGTTATCCCCAAACCTGAAGAATTCTCTGCTTAAACTTACTTCATCTGTGAGGTCTTTCTCCATCACACTATTTTAAAATAACACTCTCTCTTCTATGTCCTCCACTTTTTATCCCCTTCATTGTTTTACATTTCTCTTTGACACTTACCATCTGATATACTTTATATTTTACTTGTTGGTTTATCTGTCTCTCCCTAGCTTGAGTGTAAGTTCAATGAGTGCAGGGAATTCACCCTCCCCGCCCCCCCCCCCCCAATGTTGCTCTCAATTCTCAGGACCTGGCATAGAAGCTCAGAAAATATTTCACAAATTAATAAATGAATGATGAAAGGCAGGTTCACCAAGGCCTCCTGCTAAGAAGTCCAGTACATTTGTCTTTGCTGTACTTTGTGAAGCCAAATATATCCTGGAGTTTCCTGTTTTAATTGAGAGAGGCACCATCCTGAATTTATTTTTCAGGCCTCTCTATAGCTTTATACACTTTGGGTTTGAATCATGCCTATATTACTTACTGGCTGGGATAACTTGTTTAACTAAACTACTATTATCTTCTTCTGCAAAATGGACTATAATGCCCATTTTACAGAGTTTTTAAGAGGGTTTAATGAATCTAACTAAATAAGGCATTAACATGGCACCTGGCATGGACTGGATGATTACAAAGTATGAATTTTCTTTTCTTTCTCTTAATTTCCATTGCAATCATCAACTTGCTGACAAAGCACTGAGACAAAGATTAGGGAAGGTTAGTCAAATAAGATGTGGGGAGGATATGGAAGAAGGATAGCAGAAACTAGAATGGAAAGGCAGACAGAGGAAAGGACTCTGTTACTAGGACCCAGGATCACCATTCCCTGCCGTCTGGCCTTTTGTAGAAGGGTCATAGAAGAGGAAGATGAAAGATTTAGCTTTTACAGTGTTCCTCCTCATTACATTTCTAATGTACTTCCTGAGTTGGCACATTACGCAGAGCTGATTCATCCCCGGGGAATATGTTCTCCTTTAGCCAAAAGGAGCTGACTGCATTAGAGCTGAAGTTGAATGAACTCAATTATCAAAGAAATATGCTTCAGAATGAATTATGTGATGGGTCTTAAAGCAAAATGCCCATATCTTACCTTTCTTGTATCCAGTGTGGGATTTTAATTACTCAGACAATGAGGTGAGGGAGGCAATGGTGGTTTGGTGAAGGTGGTGAAAGAGATGGAGGTGGAGGCAATGGTGTTGATGGCAATGGTGATGGAGGTGATAATGGTAATTGGGAAGGTAGCAGTGATAAAGGTGGAGGTGGTGGAGGTGCTATTTAAGATGGAGAGGTGCAAGACACAGCAGAAAGGTGAAGGTGGTGGTAGTCAAGGCAGTGATTATGGTGGAGGTACAGGTACTACAGGTAATGGTGATGCTGGTGGAAGTGTTGGTGGTAGAGACAATGATGGTGGAAAAATGATAGTGATGTCAAGAAAATTGAAAACACATGTCCATACAAAAACTTATATATGAGTGTTCATAGCAACATAACTCTTAATAGCCAAGAAGCTCTGTTACATGTTCCAACATGGATGAACCTTGAAAACATTATGCTAAATATAAGAAGCCGGTCACAGAGGGTCACATATTGTCTAATTCCATTATATGAAATGCTCAAAATAGGCAAATCTATAGAGACAGAACATAAATTAGTGGTTGCCTGCGGCGGGGGGAAGTGGGATGGGAGTGATGGCTAATAGGAATCAGGTTTCTTTTAGGGATGAAATTATTCTAAAATTAGATTGTACAACTCTGAGTATACTAAAAACCACTGAATTATATACTTTAAATAGGTGACCTGTATCGTATCTCAAAAAGCTGTTAAAAAGTTGGGGCAGCAGTGGTGGTGATTGTGAAGGGCTCAATTTTGGTGGGAGTATATTGGATGGAGCAAGGAAGAGTAAGAGTTGATTGACAACTGATATATCTAAATCTATGTAGGGCCAATTCTGAACACCACAGATTTTTTTCCATCCCTTTTTCTATTTTCTGGAAAACAATATATCCCCCCACAGCCAACACTGAATCTACACACACATATTTCTGAAACAGATTATAAAAGTCAAGCCACATTTCAACTGCCATTGAAATTGTATCTAAAGGAGATGCGTTTGTTTTTTCCATACAGTGTCCTCAGCACACAGAATTCTTAGGAGCAATGGGACAGGAGAGCCAGGTCTCCTCTTCCTGTATGAGTGCAGTCAGATGGGGTCCATGAAGAAGTGAAAGCAGACATTTGGTGTCTATAATTTTTAATAATTTTAAACTAGCTACAAAATGTCAATCACTTCACAAACTGACAGAGAAGACAGAAGGAATTTAATATTACATGCTGTAATAATATTTATCTCACAGTTTATATTTCATTCATTTATATTATTTTTTAAAGGTTTATCAGCTACTAAACATCTCAGCAATTTGGTGTGCATAGCTCTAGATTAAGCAACAGAGAACTGTACTGATAACAAATCACAGGGAAAACGGTGATTAGTAAGAGTCAGCCTTATAAAATTTACATCTCCACACTGTTTCAAAGCAAGATTGCTTTCTCCAAACACAGCCTTCAAAAGCAGCAAACAAACCCTATATTACAATCATTTGACATAGTTTCAGCCAAATGTTTATTTTGCTGGAAATGATTAAATGGTGAGTGTGTCAAATTCATCTTTTTAAAAAATTCTTTTTTTTTTAAAAAGGATGATGATGATTAATAAGTCTCTATGTTGACAGAAAGAAAGTGACACTACTGCAGTTTTGCTGGTATAAATTAATCTTGACAGTCTCGATACTGAACATGCTTTGCTGTTTTGTTGCTGTTGCATGTGTGTGTGTGTTTTCATCAGTATGCTGCTGTCATGGAAAGATTTTATTAAGTAGGAATCTAAACTCTATTTAGTTCTCATGCATAAATGCATAAATCACATCACTTTTAGTGCAATGCCTGTTATGTAATTCCACATTTGTCTAATCGTGAAATCATAAAGACAGATGACAGCCAGGAGGAACCAAAGACGGCAAATTTTGAGAGTTTCAGAGCCCAACACCCAAAGAAAGGACCGTGGCAGCAGCTCTGTGGAATGTCACAGTTTTACAAGAACAATACTCTGTATTGAAAGAATCAACAGCACATTGAGCATTCCTTAATTGTTGTCATTCAGCAAACGCCACTGAGGAGAGAAAAAGAAAAATGAAACCCAAGACATCTTACATTGGGAGTGAGAGCCACCGAATGACCACTATATACAACCTTTGGAAAGAGAGAGACTCAGAAAGAACAAAAAGACACAATATTTTTAGGAAGTTGATGGATGACACAAGACAACATTTACAATGGAGGTGGACTGATGTGTGTATGTGTGTAGACCTACTAGGTAATACCATGAGAAAAGCATGAAGGTGCTGTCTTGCCTGACAGCATTTGGAAGAGAACATAGGTGGGCACATTTAACCACTCCCCAGCATCTTTGTTGCACGTTGGTTGGCCTCATCAATTCTGGTTTTGTTGGAATCAGCCTGGGAAAAAGAAAAAGAAAAGGAAATCGAGGTTAACCATTAACATTTCATTCATCCTTGTGGGTCCAGTTCAAATGCCCTCTTTTGGGTGAAGGCATCTTGAAACTAAAATCAGAATTGATGATCCCTTTTTTTGTGTGATCCCAGTCATTGCTTATGACTGTAAGTGGACATGATCATAGATACTTGATCTTAGGTCTCATGACTGTTTTCCCCACCAGAGAGTGTCCTTTTGAAGACAGAGTTATATCATTTATTTTTCTCTCCTGAAGTGACACCCACTGACTTCTACAGAAGGCAGTCACATCTGTTGGATTGAGTTGAATTACTACCACTAGTGTTGTTGGGTTCAAATCATGGATAACTTATTAGTAGTGTCACTTTGAGTAAATTACTTAACATGATGGGGCCTCAGCTTTCTCATCTTTAAGCCAGGGGCAATAAAGATTATAGCTAATGAGAATGAGTAGAAACCTGGTCTACTAGGTTTCACGCATTCAATTTTGGTAACATCAAGACTGACATCATCTATGAGGTGTATATTATTAGCTCCTTTTTCCAAGTGAGAAAACCAAGAAGAGAGGCTTTAGGCAGTTTGTCTAAAGTCATAAGTCCCCATAAATGGGGACACCAGAGCCAAATGCAAGCAGCCTAGAGTCTGAGTCCACACTGCCTATCACTATGTTACTAATTTTACTTCTTAGGTTTGCTGTGAGGATGAACTGCATTTATATATATAACTAGAAGCCCGGTGCACAAAATTCGTGCACGGCGGGGGATTGTCCCTCAGCCCAGCCTGTACCCTCTCCAATCTGGGACATCCCTCTCACAATCCAGGACTGCTGGCTCCCAACTGCTTGCCTGCCTGCCTTCCTGATTGCCCCTAACCGCTTCTGCCTGCCAGCCTGATCACCCCCTAACCACTCTGCTGCCAGCCTGGTTGATGCTTAACTGCTCCCCTGCCAGCCTGTTTGCCCCCAACTTCCCTCCTCTGCCAGCCTGGTCACCCCTAACTGCCCTCTCCTGCAGGGTTGATCACCTCCAACTGCCCTCCCTTGCAGGCCTGGTCACTCTCAACTGCCCTCCCTTGCAGGCCTGGTCCCTCACAACTGCCCTCCCTTGCAGGCCGGGTGCCTCCCAACTGCCCTCTCCTGCTGGCCATCTTGTGGTGGCCATCTTGTGACCACATGGGGGCAGGATCTTTGACCACATGGGGGCAGCTATATTGTGTATTGCAGTGATGATCAATCTGTATATTATTCTTTTATTAGTTAGGATAGAGGCCTGGTGCACGGGTGGGGGCCAGCTGGTTTGCCCTGAAGGGTGTCACAGATAAGGGTGGGGGTTCCCTTGGGGTGTGGGGCGGCCTGAGAGAGGGGCCTGTGGTGGTTTGCAGGCCGGCCACGCCCCCTGGCAACCCAAGGGGAGGCCCTGGTATCTGGAATTTATTTTTCTTCTAAAATTGAAACTTTGTAGCCTGGAGCAGAGCCAAGCCTGGGGCTCCGGCAGCCATTTCTGTGGCAGTTAATTCACCTTCTACAATTGAAACTTTGTAGCCTTAAGCCGGTGGGCCCGGCCAGGGTGTGCGGAAAGCTTTGCTTCCCCTGTTGCCGCCGGCAACCCTGGCCTGCTCTCTCAAGCTCCATTCTGCCGCCATTTGTTTGAATTTGTTTACCTTCTATAATTGAAACTTTGTAGCTTGAGTGGAGGCTTTGGCCTGCAACAGCTATGGAAAGCTTGGCTTACTCTGTTACCTGGGAAACCTTGCTCTCTGTGGCTGTAGCCATCTTGGATTGGGGTTAATCTGCATACTCGCCCTGATTGGCTGGTGGGCGTGGCTTGGCTGGTGGGCGTGGCTTATGTAGCGGAGTGATGGTTAATTTGCATATTACCATTTTATTAGAGAGGATGTGCTTAGAATAAGGTTTTGCACGAATTAAGTGCTTGCTATAGCTTATTTTGCTATTATTGTTATTTGGTGAAAACGTGGCTTGCTTGTGAGATGTCTAATAATTTTTCAGCCCCATTTCTAAAGATTCACTCCTATAAGTTTGATAACTGACTTATTTTAAAATGGGTGCATTTACCATAATTTTGTACCTTGATTGATCTCCTCACTGCTTGAGTTACCTTTGCTGTACATACAGCATGAAACCCGGGCTACTACCAAGCTAGACCTTTAAACCCCAGAAAATAAATTATTTCTAACATCACTGAGAAACATATGAGGCAGCAAGAAGCAAAGACAAATAGAGTTATGGACACTAGAGTTATCCATATTCAAATATCAGTTTGTGAGTGGAAATATAAATATTTCTGGGTTATTCGTAACTGAATTATCTGGCAATGATTCCCTACCATATGTTTGGATTATCAAGAGTTGACTTTCAAAACAAGTGAGAGCATTAATTTTCCTTGATTGTTTTGATCTATAGACTCATATTTTTGGCCTTGGGTTCCTAATTTGGAAAACGATATTCTCTCCAATTTTACTTGGCTCTCAAATCTTCCTTCTTCAGCTACAAATCCTATCAGAAACAATGACACTTGGTTGCAAAGGAAAATTATAGGCTCAGACCAATGTGCAATGCTCCTGCAGATTGAATTATGCTATTTTTCCCAGCCTGAACTCTGAGAAAAGCTCAAATGAAAAAAAAAATCCATTTCAAAATAGGTGGCATTTCTGGAGGCAAATGTTCTAGGACCTCCTGCATTAAAAATGCACCAGTGAGCTTCACATGGTGGGGCAAGAGGATAATCTGAAGTAGAGCACAAGGTCACTCTGGATATCTTTAAAGGATTTGGGAGGAGCTGGAACAGACCTGTGTTCCATGAACATCTGATTTCCACTTAAAGTCTTTCTGAAGCATATCAAAATTCCAGCCCATACGATATCTGACACAAAAGGTACCATTTTATTATTGGTATAACAGAAGTAGTACTTTTAAAAAAAAAATCCTGAGATAACCTTCTCTTAGGTGTCTTCCTGGTATTTGGAGAATGCCCCTGTGTTTATTCTATTTATACTAGAGGCCTGGTGCACGAAATTCATGCAAGGGGCTCGGCCCTCTCAGCCCCAGCTTCGTCCAGAAGGTCGTCTTGAAGGTTGTCCAGAAGGTCATCTGTAAGGTTGTTTCGCTGTCCGGTCTAATTAGCATATTATGCTTTTATTATCATAGATGCTTTAGAACTGTATTTGTGGAATGCAGCTCATTCATTTTCATATTTCTATTTAGAGGATCCTGAACTTGCTGGCATGCCCAAAACTTGCCCTTGTGGGAAAGCCAAGATGCCCACTGGAAAGCCAGTAAGAGAATTAGAAGGAGCTATTTAGCCCACCCTTCTGAACACTCTGGAAATCTCAACTTCAGACCATGGCAGGTAGTTTTTAGGCCACAGCTGAGACTTGCAGAACTGGAGGCTCATTACCCATCATGGCAGCCAGTTCTGATGCCAGGTTTGAACTATTCTCTTATTATCTTTCAGATGAGAAAACCAGGTCATGAAGCAGGAAAACCCTGTTGGACCCAAGATCTTAGTTTTCAAACGCCATGTTTGCTAGTTGGTAGGAGAATCTGAGGAGTGCTAAGGCAGCCTCACTATATTTCACTGGGTGTGACATCTACCACTGACAACTTTATTTATTTTTAAAAATATATTTTTACTGATTTCAGAGAGAAAGGGAGAGGGAGAGAGAGGTAGAAACATCAATGATGAGAGAGAATCATTGATTAGCTGCCTCCTGCAAGCCCCCTACTGGGGATTGAGCCTGCAACCCGGGCACGTGCCCTTAACGGAATCGAACCCGGGACCCTTCAGTCTGCAGGCTGATGCTCTATCCACTGAGCCAAACTGGCTAGGGCTCACTGACAACTTTAAACTGAAGTTTGAATAAGTTTTTTCTTTGGCAACAACTCCATAAAATATCTGATATAATCTTGCCCCATTTTAGTTTTCTGAAAGAATTGTATCTTTTTAACCTTATAAGAGTTTATACAAGGGTGGGAAAAAGTAGGTTTACAGTTGTGAGTTCACAAAACACAGTTTATTCTTGTAGTGTTCATTATTGTATTAGTGTCCATACAAACTGTAAACCTACTTTTGCCCACCTGCATATATAAATATCCTAAATTAGAAAGCAAGGTTTTTAAAAAGGCAAAGTAATTTCTTGACAGTCCTTAGGGATATATTGAAAATTGCTTTGTTTTGAACTCCCAAAATTTCATTATTAATCCAGATGATAAGAAAGGATCATTACTGATGGAATTGGATGAAGGTTGTTGTTGGGGTCATGAGAGAACATGAGAGAAACATCATAAAATTCTCTTCACTTCCACCATGTGATTTTAATTTAATCTTAGGTATGCAAGAGACCTTTGCACAACATTTCCTATTAACAGAAGTGCAAACATACATGAGAAGGTGAAAGCCTGTTAATAATTGTGAAGCCCATATAACATGTATCATTTGAGGGCAATGCTGGATTAAAATGGCTTCTAAGTCATGACCAAATTGTAATTAGGTGGGGTTGGGGGGTTGCTAGTTATTCAAAGGCAACTAGACCCCTCCCCACATCTTAATCAATTCAGCATTCAAGGAACAATACAATCCACAATGGCTATTTCCCATCATGACTTTGGATTAAACCCGTGGTCGGCAAACTGTGGCTCGCGAGCCACATGCGGCTCTTTGGCCCCTTGAGTGTGGCTCTTCCACAAAATACCATGGCCTGGGCGAGTCTATTTTGAAGAAGTGGCGTTAGAAGAAGTTTAAGTTTAAAAAATGTGGCTCTCAAAAGAAATTTCAATCGTTGTACTGTTGATATTTGGATCTGTTGACTAATGAGTTTGCTGACCACTGGATTAAACCATGCATGTAGCTTTATATGTCTTTGTTCTAATAATAAATTGGGCCCAGAATGAAAGGGTTTCCCTGAAGAATAAAGCTAGAATTTCAAAGTGGCAGAATTAAAGTGCCACTTGCCTTTCCAGGAACACTTTTTCTTGCTTCAAGTCCAATTCTATCAATAAAGTTTGACCCTTCTCTCTTAGTAAAAGTTCTCCTCTGGAACGCTAATTGAGTTAGAAATACATTATCCCCCTACATCTTTGAGTAAATTGAGTCCATGAATAGAAAATGACAACTTGTTTTTTAAAATCATTTTTCTGTTGGAAGGTAGTTCAGCAATTACTTCTTAGTTTATTTTTCTGGGCCATAATGGGTTAGGTCAGTTTGTGTTAGCTCCAGTACTTTTTGAAGCTCTCAATATCATTCTAAAATCTATTGATTTGCTCAGCCTTAAAAGCTTCAGCATATCAAAGGCTCTAAACAATGGTAAATATGTCATGACTTACAAAAGTAAGTAAAGCACAAGCATTTTGCCAACCAACACTGACATTTGTGTAGCTCAATATTGATCAGGCAAAATATTATGCAGTCAGATACTTTCAATATGGAGCCCTTAGAATACCAAAAGGCGAAGTGTTTCCTTTATGTCTACTCATTCCTTTTTCAAGTCAGTGGAGACTGCTTGGGTAGCAAGAAACTGAGTATTTAGCCTTATGATTCAAGAGATCTCAAAAACATCCTTTTCTATTCATCAAAGTAGTAGAATGAATTGTTAAAAGGAAATTCAGGGGCTCGGGTGGAAAATTTCAATATCTTCCAGGGAATAAACTTATGCATTTTAAGATCAGCCAACTAGAATTGATACACAATTATGATTAAACCTGTAATGTGTCTATTTTTTTCTTTTGAATTTGGATATTTAAAGAAATTTTAAGCATTAATCCAGATTCTGCTGATGGGGGGGGGGGGGGTTGAAATACAAGGATATAGAAACAATGTCAGATTTATATAATGTGGAATATTAGGTTTTGGTGTCCTTTTTATAAAAGCTTTCCAATGCTTCTTTCTCTTCCCTTCTAATCTCAAGCCCCCAAACCCACCCCTTCCCATTCTACTCTTGCCACTCTTCCTTATGCCTCTTGGTGTCCCTGTGGGCTCAGTCACAGAGCCATATCTGGTGTCCTTATATGAATTCAACCTTGTCACATTATGCTCCTCACTTTGAAATCTGGACATGTGTATTGTTGGACTGGAAATGGAATCTGAGCCTTTTAGAACTATCATTAAAACTTTGGCATTTATAAAAATCAAAGCTTATATTCATCTTCTGCCTAATCTAAAATAATTATTCTTTTCCCCATTTCCTGATTTTATTCCTAAATCATATCCACTGATTAGTTCCTAACCATCCTTTAAAACTCAGTTTAATTCTTTTTTTTTTTTTTTTAAGATTTTCCCATCCTCTGAACCTGGAAATCTTCCTTCATCTAACCTTCTTAGCATTTTATGCGTGGCTCGCTCAGTGAATTACATTTTCTGTGGCAGTAAATTCATCTGGAGGCTAACAGTCTCCCCTAGGCTGTGAGTTTCTTGGCAGATGGATGGCATCTTTCTCATCGTTATATGCTCTGTGATGCTGAGCACCATGCTGGAAATAGAGGTGCCTCTGAGGAATATCTGCTAGATTAAATTCTATCTTCTACTTACTTATCTGTTGCTGAATTTTTCCATCTACCAGTGTGTCTGAATCCAATGCCATGGTTTGAGCGTCTCATTATGCCCTTCACACTTTCTCAGTGTTTAGTTCAGAAGTAATGAACAATGGAATCTTGCTGACTGCCACATGCTTACCTTCTCCATGATCCTGTCGATCTGGCGATTCTGTGTATCGATCTCATTGCCCATATCTAGGGCCATGTGACGGAGGTTTCCAATGATGCCGCTCACCTGCTCCAGGTTTTCATCCATTTCATTTTCTCGGGCATCATTTGTTACCCTGTAAATGAAACAGCAAATTTTAGTGGATAGAGGATGAGAAAAAAAACTTGAGTACCAAGGATCCAAAACTTAGGAAAAAAGAATCCATAGACCTCTAGGTATCAATTTTACCTACCTAAAATCTCCATTCAATATGATAACATGATTTAGCTTTTATACATTAGAAAATAATTTTTATTTTATTTTATTTTATTTTATTAGAAAATAATTTTTAAAATGCATTTTAAACCCTTGAATTCCCATTTTTAAAGAATTTCTATTATTAAATAGATTACTTTAGCTACCTCTTTCATTTCCACCAACACATTATTTTCTCCCTTCAAATGTTTATCCCAATTTTCATGTTTAAAAAAGAAAATTATTTTTAGTTGGGATGTTTCTTGGTCAGAGAGTGAAGATGGAACTAGTTAGAAACTATATTTTTCTTTCTGAAATGTCAACCCAAATCTCCAAGAGTCAAATTCTAAATGAGAGAAAAGCTCATTGTGTGAAGTCAGTGAATTTCTCTGCTCGTCTTCTTTCCCATTTGGGACCAACATCAATGGGAAGAGTAATGTTCATTTCAATCTGCCCCTTAATCCCACTTGCTCCCAAGGACTCCACAGGGAGCTACTTGTTCAAGATGACTTTTATTTGCTCCGATTTCAATGCTATGGGGTTTTTGGTGGCATTGTGAATGGATGATTTCAAGTGAAAATAACTGTGCTAAAAGGTTTTGTTCCAGTTTGAGTGGGGAGAAAGGACTAGGTTCTCCAAGTGCCTTACCATCTTGCCATTTCTTTTTTCTATAGCTCAGCTTGAAAGTGAAAAAGCAGTGAAACAGTAACTCTTTATTGCAAGTGGTAGGTACTTACTCCAGAATGTTCTGGCTAAATAACATTTTCCCCGTGCAGATGGTGATGGGCTAAAAATGTCAGAGGGCTTAAAATCCTCCCTGCATTGTAACTCCCAATGCAGACTAGCCTGTTAAGCGTTTGAAAGCAACCCAGTCCAGAGAAAATGAAAGGGGGAACTTCCTAGATTCTTTTAGAAGAGAAGCTTATTTAAATGATCATCAACAGCTAAGGCATACTTTCCGTTCAGCCCTGATTGGGCATTAGAACTACCCGAGGAGTGTAAAAACCTTCAGATGCCTGGGTCCCATTTCTAGAGCTTCTGATTCAATTGGTGTGGATTAGGTCCAAGCACTTGTATTTTTTAAAAAAAAAATCTCCTCCAGTCATTCTAATATGCAGCCAGGACTGAGGCCTCCATCTAGTTTCCCTGGGAGCGGGTAGAAACAGGAATAGAATTGCCACCTGTGAGGCTCGAGTTAGATATCTAGACCTTATACCTAAGTGAGAGTGAACTATCACTTGAACCTGGGTTACTGGTGGGCAACATTAGTGGCTGGGTGAAGATAACTGTACAAGCAGCTACCCTAGTTGCTGCTGAGTCCTGGTATAGTAGCCTATAAAAAGATATATATTTTTTCTTTTCTTTTCAACAACAGGAATATTTGTTACTGTATTTGTTTTCTGGTCTCCTGAAAGCTGAGTTCTGAATTGGCAGATCTGTGTAATTTAAGATTTTTAATTAAAAATCAATATTTAAGTTGGCTTTTGTTTCCAGATCTCAAAGGAAATGATTAATAAGAAGTCAGGTATGCTCATTATTGCCTCTTTGCCCAGATCTGTTCTCTGACCATTTCTCTCTGCCCCAAGAGGCTGACCTCTCTATAACCATATCACCCAGGTTTTCTCACCTTCTGACTTCCAGAGGGCTTTGCAAAAGGCCAGTGAGCGACTGGAGGGCAAGAGGAGGGAGGTGCTGGCACATCTATTACCTTTCTCATTTCTTGGTAGATTTGGCAGTGGCTGCATTTTTCTACCCACAGCTGTCACTCTTCTTGGGTTCTGATAACAGCTGTCTTCTGTCCCTTCAGGACTCTTCCTATTATTGCTAATCCATAAGTGCTTTACCATTGCTTGTCATTAACCCTGTCCACACCTCTATAACCAACCTCTTTAATAAGCTCTGTTCAATTAAACTCATGGAATGAGGTGCCTGTTTGCTGCTCATGTGATCATGTGACTTGCTCTGTCTGGTGAGACTTTGGCAAATATGACACAGCAAAGGCTTGATAAGTGCTTGTGGATTGGAGCCTGCCCCTTGGAATGCTTTCACCACCATGTAAGACGCTGGAGCTGTTCTGCTGGAGAGGCTACATGAGAACAGAGGCACTCTGCTGACATCCCCTGCCAACCCTAGCAGATGTTGACAAATGAGTGGGCCATTTTGCATCATTCCACACCCAGTTGTCTGTATTGAACGAGCCTAGGCTCTCAGAAGAACTACCCAACCAACATACAGATTCATAAGTAATAAAATGTGTTGTTTAAAGAACCACTCAGTTTGGGATTGTTTGTTACTCATAAATAGACAACTGTTACAGTGTTGGCTGTGCAAGGCTCACCTGCGGATGAAGCCACCGCTGATGGCCATCTGCTCCCGTTCGTCCACCACACGAGCCGGCTGGCTGGCTACCACTCCATCCTGATTGTTGCCCCAGGCTTTTTTGTAAGCATCACTTGACTTAAGCCTATGCAAAAAAGAGGGTGAGTGACAAGGCAAGATGGTGGAGAGTCAAGCTCACAGCAACGGCTATCTCTTCAAGCCAAGAACTGAACCAAGCGAATGAGTTTTAAGTTGAGGCATTAGAGAATACCGATATATCATAATATGGACCCAAACAGTTGGCCACCACCATGCCTCAGCTACTCAGCATTTCATGTCCAATTGAGTCAATTGCAATTGTCAAGACTAACCTTTGCCCACAATTTGTTCTTGTTTTGGCATGTTTTTGTAGTTTAGTTAGATTTAAGACAAGGATTAAGGTAGCTGGAGGACATTCAGTTCTATTTCAGTGACATGGTTATATTTTGAGACACAAAACACACAGGAAAACATACTGGCAGACAGACACAAAACAAGACTGCCAAGTAGAGTGTGTACATCACACCACAGCAACACACTGTCATCAAGAAAAACATACTCAACCAAGTTTTTACACACTATCATGCAGAATTCCGTTTAATTTCTCCCCCGCCCCCAACACATGTGCGGAACTAACCATTCCAACTCTGCATGAAGGACATAAAGGATTGGTGGTTGGCCAAGGGTGACGGTCTCTGAGTTGCCTCTAGCATGATCTGAATTAGATAATATATCGGTACTTCCAAACAGTCACCATACATCCAGAGTTGATGTACAAACCTTTGTCCACAGAGACAAAAAGTAAAAGAGGCGTAGTGAAATGGATGCAGGAAAATAGAAGAGAGAACAAGCCATCTAGCACCAAAAAGGGTAATCCCTCTACGTCTTCTTCATGCACCAGCTACAGGCATGAGTAGAAAGTGAAGCATTCTCATTTAAGCCAAACTACTCCAGAAGTTGACCATTCTCAAAAAAGGCACTAGCAGGACAGTAATAGCCTTCATGAGGATTTGAAACGCAGTTTCAATAGCTTCTTTGTCGGGCTCAAGGGCAGGGTGGGAGTGAGTACAACTCCTACTTCAAACTATCCTGGGATGTGGCAGGGGAAGTGGTCTGGAACTAGTGTGGCCTCCATGGGCCATATTTCACTGAGCTGCCTTGGAGAGAAACTTAAAATCCAGGCATACCTGTTGTGCCCAATAGGAACATGTGCAGCATATTTTGGTGGGTGTGTTGTTATTTAAGGCAATCAAAGATGTTTTTAGGTTCTTTGCATAGTAGAAACCACACACTTTTTAGTCCAAAAACAAAAGAACTTCCTTTGGTCCCATTTTTCACAATTTCTATTAAAGATATTTAATCCCCCAACCCCCATTTTTACTTCAGAGAACCACAGCCATCTGTGGCTCTACTTTTAATACTTGCATATTGGGGATCAAACAACCCTGAAGATAAATTAGAAAACTCTACAAATGGTGCCTCAGTAGCTCCCACAATCTAGCGTAGAGCCCTTAGAGCAGTCAAAATTAACTGCGCTAAAGAACCGTGGGCCCACTCAGTGGGATAGGATGCAAAAACTAATTTAATGGAACTTAGCATCTGGTTTTGTTTTTTTTCCCCAACTCCCTGTCCCCTCCCTCCTCACATTGAAAGAAATTACATGGACCTGGTGATGTTTTCTGCTATGTAAAAGTCTGGTATACCATCTTTGGCAAAGTCAAGAGGGTAGGAAGGTTTGCGTTTCTGAAAGAAGGCAAATCACTGCACTCACAATGCTGCACATAGACTCACATAACTGCCGTACATCTATCATAATCCTTCGAAACATGCCGAGACAGGGCGAAGCCCCCAGAGAGTCCAGGGCACCACCAGACACTGCATTGTGACACATGGTTTTTACAGCATTATTTACACACAATAGGGAACACTTCGGTCAAGCTTTGAAGCTCAGTGAGGGTCTCTTGTGCAATAAGGAATTGGTGCCAACTAATACGTGGAATTCACAGGGGCCATCATCTCATTCAACATTAGAATACATCCTGGGGGTGGGGGCCTGCCTCCACCCTTTCTCCACACACAGCTGATGAATGGGAAAAATGTATCTTTTGGAATGATCACAAAACAGGTGTAAATCTCACCTTGGTGGCAAGTGGCCACTAAAGGCTATACAGTTAAATCTTGACTAACTGGAATGCTTTGAAATGAGTCATTTTGGTGAATTATATAACTTTCTTCATTAACAGTGGGCCATGGAGGAAAATTTTGTTTCAGGGGTTGATTGCTGATTATCAGTTAGATTCTTGAGCCGCTTTTCTGTTTTTGTCTTAGGGTAGTGAACGGGATTGAATCTTTTATTGATTATGCTTTCTCTTGATGTGTCTGATGGCCTTTACTCCGAAGATCAATCAACTCATTGTTTGGTCTTCTTAGATGTGGAAGTTATAGAATGGAGACTGAGTGTGAGAACCCAAACTACCTAGATGGCCCATTTTCAATCCCTGATGTGATTCCTCCCTCCCCCCACCCCCGAATTTGTTCATTTGTCTCTTTTTGCCAGTAATGGAAGGGGGCAAAACTATAAATACATTCGAGGGTTCCAGTTAGCTAGATTCCAGTTAATCAGGCTTTACTGTAAATCATTCTCTTTTTAAAAAAAGTTTTGAATTTATTTGTAAATTGAGCCCCTCCCCCTCCTAAACAGGAAGTGGGATATTTTAAATCAGCCTCAAAGTTTAAAGGACGTGAATGGTCATATAATCAGCTAGAAATGACATCGATTTCTATTCTAAAAGTTAGGACCAGGAGAGTTTTTAGGAAAAAAGGTATCTGTTCAAAGGGAAAATGGGAGGGGTGAGGGAGATCAGGTAATGGGTTTAATTTTCCAAATGCATGTTGGACAACCCACTCATGCATTTTTTTCCACTGCTAGTCAAATGAAACTATCCTCTAGAACCCTCATTTTCGGGTTCCTTCTGTTGCAAACCTTTATAACCACATGTCACATTTCTGCTACATTCCAAAAAAGCGTTGCAGAACCTTGAGAACAGTTGAATGTTTTGTGATGTTGTGCATGCAAAATCTACACATTTCAACATTTCAGCCAGTGTACAGGTAGATCTTCCAAGATGAGGAATTTGGGAGGGATGGGTCCAATTTGGGAGAGGCTTGAGCACTTCTTGCTGAAGGACTCCTCACCTCTGTTTTGAATATAACTGTGGCATCTCTTGTCTAATCGCTGATCAGGTTTGGCAACTGGCAGGCAGTTGAAAGGGTGAATCATTGTCATAGACTAATTTATAGAATGCTTACTTGGGCCAAATTACCTGTCTCTTGCTTCTGAAAAATCAACCCTTGATATATGCGCTTCTCTTCTTCCAAATTTACCACCAGTCTATTCTAAATCTGCAATTTTGGCTTTTGGGGTCAGGAGAAAAGAAAATTCATTTGGTGTCTCTTTTTTGAGGCTAGTCTCTGTGTCAAAGTACACTTTCTGGAAAATGTTGAAACGTTCGTCCATAAAAGTTGCTGACAGTGAAGCTTTCACTGTAGTATGCCTGATTTTTAATGCATAGACAGTAACTCCCACTAATATCATCTAGGCTATGAGATGAATGCATTGGAGACGGTATTGATCTGTTCTGCATGCCACATGCTCATCCTGCCTTTGTGCCTGGCGGGAATGAGCTTGTCAAGGCTTGGAGATGGGCCTTGGGAAACCAAAGCTTCAGGCAGGCAGGCAGCACCTACTTGTTACAGGGACACACACAAAGCCCGCAGAATTTTCCTAGGTCCGTCAAATTCTTTTCTGCTTCTTTCATGTCCTTATTGATTTGGTCCATCCCTTCCTCAATGCGTTCCAGTTGTTCTGATTAAATACAAGTATTTTATCCCCACAGAATGAAGCAGATGGAAAAGGACAAAGAAAAAAAAGACAAAACTTCAGACATTCACTTTGACATTAAAAAAAGAAAAAGAAAGAAAGAAAGAAAACTGGACGCCACAGATTAGAGCTGGTACCCAGTACCTACTTGTTACAAGGACATATGAAAAGGCCACAGCATTTCCCTAAATCTTTTAAATTTTTCTCGGCCTCCTTCATGTCTTGGTTGATATGGTTCATGCCTTCTTCGACACGATCGAGTTGTTCTGGTTAGGACAAAGGGATGACAGTGTGGAATGAATTTTTTGGGGGGTTTCCAACACAACATGAGAAATGACTACGTGAAACAGAATTTGGAAGAGAAAGATATTACAATGCATTGTCGGAGAGGATGCATTGCTGTAGACTGCTTCGGGCTGCCCTATACAGGCACGGGTGGAAGGAAACGAACAAAAAGAATGCTCAAAATAGTTTGCAATTCAGACATGACAGGATGGGATAGCTTAGGCCTGTTTGATTCTGAATATCCAGAAAAAACCCCACAGTGATTCACTTACTCAGACGCCAGTGAAATCCAAGAGAATGAAAAACGGTGTTAATTTATGTTAGGCATTCAGATTTAATGCTACTAGACAAAGTATTTGCTTCAACCTTAAAAATGTCTATATCTTGATTTTAAGGATCCTCAACCAAGTAAGGGTAGGAGGTAGAATCTATCTATCCATCTTTTTCTTTGGGGAAAATAACAACTAAAGTGATAATTAGCAATGGTTTCCAGATCTTCCTCTCTGCCCCCGCACCCCTCCCCTTCCCTTAGGCGTGGTCATCTAGCCAAAGGCAGCACATGGGCAGCTCTCAGTTTTGAGTACTTAATTCATAGCACTTCACAGAAGATGTAAAAATGGCACCATCAGCACACAATGTTACAAGTACTGGGACATTTCAATTCATCCTCTCATCCTATGACTTACTTGCTATTAAGGCTTTGGAAGGCATTTCACATCTCTGCCCCCTGATCTCCCATTCTCTACCATGGGGGACATGCTAGATCCCAATTGCTGGCAGAAAGCAGGGAAAATGAGTACATGAGTCTTTGGAGGAGTGATGGATGGGAACACAGAACAGTCC
This sequence comes from Cnephaeus nilssonii, assembly GCF_951640355.1. Classification (NCBI taxonomy): domain Eukaryota; kingdom Metazoa; phylum Chordata; class Mammalia; order Chiroptera; family Vespertilionidae; genus Cnephaeus; species Cnephaeus nilssonii. The sequence goes on from NC_137082.1 coordinate 24,853,484, forward strand.
TGAGTCATCGCTGCCAGCAAAGCTGACCTTGGTGTATGAGAGACATAGATCAATAGTCATGGAAGCGAATTGTACTTCTAGGTTGCCAGAGTTACATACACGAACTTGATTAATTTTTCAAAAATTGTGTCACCAAATTGAGTCAACTACAAATTCAATGAAAGGATTTTTAAAACAGCTTTTAAGACCATTACAGGAAGGCAGCAATTGGTTGTCCAATTACAAAACCTAATTATCCGTCCTTTCCTCTTTTCATCTATACTTGCATGCATGCATGCCTATGCTTCCGGGAATAAGGGCAGATTTAGGATTAAACTGATAAATACATTTCTGGTCTATGGGCATAAATACTCACTTAAAAACAATTTCACATTAAATGGTACAGTGGGATTATCATTCTGAAAAACAAAGGTTCATTAGTGACCCAAACTGGGGAGACTGTCCATTTGAAAAATAAGAGCCTGCTGTTTTCTCTTTTGTGAGGTTGAAGAACAAAATTCAGATTATTAGGAATGTACTGTTTCTGCTATGCTTTTCACATGACCAATAAAAACAAAATTTCAATGTTATCTAGCATTGAATAGCTAGAGGAATAACAGTGTAGTACTAGTGACCTTTTGCTGAATAAATACAGGTATAGTAAGAAGGTCTTTAAGAAAATCCTGAAAAAAAGGCCAAAAAAAATATATATAAAAGCAATTCTTTACATCCCAGAAGATTTTGTACTTTTTAAAAGACTTCATTCCAATTTCCTTTTAACAATGCAATAAATTAGTTTGTAGATCAAATTAATAAATGAAGAGATTGATGAGGGGGAACCAATCAACATCATCAAAAGAAATGCCATGTTAAGTTCAGACAAAATTGGGGGACCAAATCCCAATGGGGTACTTGCTAATGGCTTCCTGGTATGCTGGGTTGAGATGAGATTGGAGAGTCTGGGCTCAGAGGGAAAAAAGCCTGTTGGACTCAATGACAGCTGACGTACATACAGATTTGTATTTGCTCTTGATCAAAATATTAACTCTCTGACTCTATTTCAGGAACCCCACTCATTGTGCCTTCAGGGGTTGGGAGATAACAGAAAAATCAGTCCACCAGCATTGGGCTTCTGAAGTAAATAATTCCAATTAAAAGATAAAACCAGTGAGTCCAAATCCATATTCTGAGAGCTGGGTTCTGCCATGGCTGCTGGCTTGCTCGGCAAGGTCATCGTTAAGAGAGGATTCTGAAGCGCTTTTAGAAAAGTTGATTCAGAAAACTATTTTATAACTAGATATGTTAGTTAAGTATATCTTTATATACAATTGTTAAGTCAAATGCTTAATTTAAAAAAATATTGTGGAACCGTTTTCTCACAGATAATTCTAATATTAATTTTTAGGGTGTACTGAGTTATATTTGTGGATATGTTAGGCATATTGTGACTTCATAACACACCGATACTTTCTATGAAGGCATTTCTCGGGAAATGCTTGGAAATAACTGATATCCTCATTCCATTCTGACGGGCACAGCAGCATCTCAGAGGCTGGTGCAATGCATTGTCCAGGGCTGACTGCTCCTTCCCTCTCTAAGTTTGCTTTCTGGCTTGTTGCTCTTTATTCTTGGAGCTGGGGAGGAGAATAACATTTTGGGTCAGAAGATGTATTCCAGGAGATAACACTTAGATAACACTTGTTGGGGCAAGAACTTGAACTTTCTTCTGTCATGTTTGGATGACTGGTTATTTGTGATAGATCCACTGATGGCAGGATACGCAGGGATCCAAGTTTAGACATCTATTCTACTCATCTTACTTAAGTAAGGCATCATGGGGCCTCTAGAATTCTCAACCTGACAAGAAATAGTGGAAGAATAGCAAACTATCAATGCTATTGGCCAGTATGCAAGCCTTCATGAGTATATCCAGTTAGAAGAGAGATGCTGCCTGTATGATTTTCATTTTGCATTGATGAGCATTTGGAAACCATTTAAATAAATTTAAATAACCACATGTGGCTGCCACATTGGACAGCTGCAGCTTTAGTCATTCATTACATATTTGCGAGTGGACTTTAGCAAGAGGGATGTTCTCACAAATGCTACCTTGTCGTGTCATACACCTTTGCAGAAAGTCAGCAAGTGCTCTGAACGAGGCTTGACTTTGCCTTTACTCTTCCAGGCAGGGGTTAATAATTTTACTGTTTAGAGTTGACTCCATGGGATTCCCCCAAGAGCTGCAGCTTCAGCATCGAAACAAACATACAACCCAGCAAAGGCCAACAAAAGGAACAAGAGATAAGGAGGTGAAAGGTTAAGTCATCCCACATTAGTGTTAAGGTTGTTCCATGGGAATTTCTCTTGGAGAAAAGAAAAGTCCCAGGACTCAGTACATTTCCAGGGCCATCTGTCATGCTCCTTGGTGTCTCCTGAGACCTGGGTATAAAACAAGAATCCAGTAAGGAATTTCTGAGTGCAACCATTTAGCTGGACAACCTGGAACGGTTCTTCAGAAGGATGGCTGTTTCCAGAGACTCCTGTGCACCTGCAGGATTGAAATGGCCAACACCTTTGGTGTTCAGGCACAGGCAGAAGTACTAGAGCATCACTGGAGAGAAATGTTAAAGCAGTTACTGATCTAAACAACTAAACACAGCGTATGCAGAACGAAAATGCGTTTATGATGGCAGTGAAGATAGTTGTTGACTTATGCTCATTTGTCATTTTAAAAGGTGCTCATCTCCTATGATAGTATAAATAGAATGTGTGAACATTTAACTGAGGAATTCAGCAGTTACTATGATGTAGCCACATTTAAAATGTCTTAGCTGAGAACATTAACTATTTCATGGGGAAAATCTGCTATTCTGTGTTACTTCTTAGAGAGTAATATTTAGATGTTTCTGGGAATCATTTGCTAAGAATAATATATTTTTGCATTTGTATGACAATTTCGGCAATGTTTTTCTCTATATTTTTTTCATCAAAGTACAATGATCTTTGCAACTCAAGTAAGCATGCTATTACCTTTCTCTCTTGTTGATACCAGATTTGTATATATTATTTTCCATGTTTTTATGTCAGTGCTTTATAGTTAGGGGGGATAAGAGAAATTTTCCTACACTTTTGCCCAACCTTTCCTCCAATTGCAATGCTCCCTTTCCCATCCCCTCACATACAAATTATTAACTATAGAGTTAATAAGGTGGAACTGCTAATTACTTGAATGTATATGTATCACCTTAGCTCTGGAAATGAGGTACCATTCTTCTATATGGGCATCTGCTGCTTAATTTAAAAACAAACAAACAGTGTTTTGATGCATCCCAAGTTTCAAAGTCTGGACCACTGTTACAGAGATCAAGCCAGTAAATCTTACAATTACACCAAATTCATTGGGTGAGTTCTGAAGACTGCCACAACCACTGTAATTTCCTCAAAATACAATTCCATTAGACTCCTTTATTTGCATATGTATATTTTGACAATTTGTATATTAAAATTGGGGGAGGGAAGCATTGGGGTTGATTTTCAAAAAACTTTTTTCTTGATTTTTATGGATTGATTGGTGCATATTTATTGAAACACTTGAATACAAGTAAATAATATAGAACGTAAGTCCTTACATGACAGCCATGAGGGTGTGCCCCTCAGATGTCCCTTCAGGAGGGACCCTGCCGGGAGGAGTATAATTAGCTGACACCTCCAGCTGCTGCACCTTTGGAATCTGCCACCGCATTTACATGGAGCCATGCTCTTCCCAGGATGCTTCTTGCCAATGACTGAGCACAGTGGGTTTACTAGAGCAGGGGCATTCCTGCCCAACATGAGGCTGTTCTCTGGGTAGTCTTTGCTCCTGGGCTTCACACCCACCTGGCTGAGATGTTCTCAGAGCAGAACTGCATTTGAGACCCTACCTACCCAATCCTGATTCTTCCCTTCTCTTCTCTTATGTCAGATCCACATCATAGTCAGAAGGCTTTCCCTGCCTTCTCTTCCTCCCTCTTTCCTTGACCCAGCTTCCCAGAGGACCCCAAAGACAGACTTTTTCTCAGTCCCTGCCTGCCCACCTGCCCTGTAATTAATGATTGCAGAATATATATTTTTTATGGCCATACCATAATTCATTTGGTTGGTCTCCCCACTGACAGAGAGTTGGGATGTTTCCAGTTTTATACGATGAAAGGTAAGGCATGTACATTTTTCTTTTTTTAAAATATATTTTATTGATTTTTTATAGAGAGGAAGGGAGAGGGAAAGAGAGTCAGAAACATCGATGAGAGAGAAACATTGATCAGCTGCCTCCTGCACAACCCCTACTGGAGATGTGCCTGCAACCAAGGTACATGCCCTTGACTGGAATCAAACCTGGGACCCTTCTGTCCACAGGCCGCCGCTCTATTCAGAGCCAAACCCGTCAGGGCTACATTTTTCTTTATATAATTGTCAATGTACATCTGTAGTGTACAATGCTGAGTGGAATGCTTTGGTGAAAGATGGGTGCACTTCAAAATTTGAAGATATTATCAAATTACTCTTCAAACATTTGTTATTAGTCTGTAGTGCCTATCTGTAGAATGAGAATTTCTGTTTTTCAATATATTCACAGCATTGGTCATTATAAATTTTAAATATTTGTGTCAGTCTGCTACAGAATGGTACCTCATTGTTGCTGTTGCATGAAGCATGGTTTCATATGTCTATTTGTAAACTGATGGTTTATAATTTACATCTATTTTTAGTTTAGTTTTTGCTCTTTTCATTGATGATATGCAAAGGCTCTCTGATTTTAGAAAAATGCTTTATGTCTCTTACCAGCATGGCAAAGTTTTTCCCAGCTTGAGCTTTATGCTTAGAGTTTGTTTATGGTACCCCATAAACAAAGATAAAAATATAAAACATTCTTAACAACTTACTTACAAGTTTACTTATGATCTTCATAAACACACTTGTGAATAAATGTTGTGAGCTTTATATTTTTATCTTTGACACTATAAAACATTTTTGTGATTCTGAAGAATTTTCTAATGCTTTCATAAAATATGAATAAAGATAAAAATTTTCTTAAAAATGAAATCAGGTAACTAACCTGTGGCTAACATGAAACAAATCATCACCATATAACTACCCATATTGAGACAAAGAAAAAGTTTGGTATTATCCTTCTTCATTCCACCTTAGAGATGCTATACTAAAATGTTGGCCCTCTGATTTTCATTGTTTCTAGAATCCCCATAATTTTAAAAACAGATCTAATATTTCAATTTGTTCAATTTTCCATTTTCCTACGATCCTCCCAGTTATTTAAAGCATCCCCATAATGATTTGAAAATCAAAACTGCCAGCTACTGCTTAAACCGGTTTGGCTCAGTGGATAGAACGTCAGCCTGCGGACTGAAAGGTCCCAGGTTCGATTCCGGTCAAGGACATGTACCTTGGTTGCAGGCACATCCCCTTCCTCTCTGTAAAAAATCAATAAAATATATTTTTAAAAAAAACACACAAAAAGAAACCTGCCAGCTACTGAATTAGGATGGTCAAAGGAAATGGACGGCGTAATATATATATCATGAATAATTAGAAGAAAATCAAACTTATCGGAAAGATTGGGAATAAGGGGGATAAGAAAATTATCACACTGTCCAAAATACTATCATTTAAAAAATCAACCACACAAATAATTTTTGCCTTTAAAAATCTGTTTCCCTACCATATATAACCGGGAGAGTAGTGCTATTCATTTAATCAAGAAGGCCTCAATATTTCCATACATTTACCTTTACAATCTTTTCAACAGAAAAGAAAGGCAAGATGATAACGCTAGAATCTTCATACTCATCTATGTGTTTAACATGTGTGAAAATGACCACCTGTGTCTGCGCAATTTTTTTTAATGCACTTTATTCAGACGAGAAATTGTTCTTACTGAAGAAATCTCAACTTACCTCCTTGTTCATCCAACATAACCAAAGTCCTGATACCAGCATCTTTACTCTATATTCCAATAATGGTAGCAAGGTTGAAAAAGAGTTAGAGAGAAAAGAGAGAAAGATAAATCAGTAAAGGGGATAATTAGCTCTATTAGAAATGGAAAATGAAGAAGGTCCCAAGAAAAAGAGGGAGGAAATATGGCAAGAGCATTAGGGGCTCAGGAGGGACTCAGAGGAATGGGTTACTTATGGACTTACTCTATCAGGGATTCTCAGGGTAGAAGAGGGGCATATAGCTCAGTAGACAGGGCTTGGCACAAAATTGGAATACACATACTTAATAATATACTGGGATTTTATATTGGGAAATAAAAACACCTGCAGTTTTCATAACACCAACCACAGAAAGCTAATCTTACAAAATCTTCTACACTAAATCTTCTCTGGCCTGATGTATCAGAGAGTCTCCATCAGCAAATTGGGTAGGGTAAAGGGGAATGTCACATGGGGAAGATGTGTAAGAATCTCGGGGGCAAGATTTTTAGATTTACCAAAGGAAAAGATTGCTTCACAGAGGATGAGAAACACAGCTCAGAAGGAAACTCACTCTTCTGTGAGATTTAGAAAAGGATTGGCAGATGAGAAATAAAAGTCATTCTCATAAAATAAGAATTTCAGAATAATCTATTTCTTATTTCAGGTGAAACCCAAATTTCTTTATTCTGAAACACAATTCTGCACAGTAATGCAGTATAAGAAAATAATTCATTCATTAGCTTTCTTGCCGTTCTTTATTACAGCTCTCAATGGAAGTAAAGACCTTCCGTTCCACTGGGTAACTGTTAATAAGTATAAAATGGCATTGCTTACAGTCTGAATGAATTGTTGTTGTTTTTTTCATGGAAAGCTCCTGTGTCTCCTAGAATATAATCTAAAAAAAGCCATCTCTCATAGCCCTGTTTATTTTCTACTGACTTATTTTAAAAAAGAAAGAGAGAGATGTTAGTGGAGGTCAACAGAGGATTTTTTAAAATAGTATTTTAACAATTCAATTCTAATAGTGCTTCCAAAAATTAAATTAAACACTAAAAGTGATTTTTGTGAGCTTTTATAATTGCCCATTTCCGAGAATGGGTCCAGCTAACTCTCCCAGGCACCGAAGCCTGCCTTGTTTTTAAACATAGTTGGACAGGCTTCAGTTGTGAAATCAGGACGCAGTCTGGAGAGTGACGGCTCAGGGGGACTTCAGGAGTCATGATCAGCACAGATTCTAGAGCCAGACTCTGCCCTGGAATCCTGCTAATTTCACTTCTTAGCTGTGAAACCTCAGGCAAATGTCTTAATTGCTCTGTGCCTTAGTTCTCTCCTTTGTCATATATAATAATAGTTAGTACGTCATTGAGTTGTTGTGGGAATTGAATGAGTTAATATGTGGCATGTGATAGCATCGTGCCTGGTCTATATTTAGCATCACCTTAGTGTTTATAAAATAAATACCTTCAGAAAATGCATCTAGAGCAGGATATCTAGGCAACCTAAAAATAACATTATTACCCACTAGCATCAGAAGCTTCTAGACCACTACTTCTCACACTTAAATGTGCACATGAGTCCCTGTTTAGGAAATACCTTATTAAAATGTGGATCCTGATTCAGTAGGACTGGGGAAAGCCTGAGATTTTTGCATTTCTAACAAGCTCACCTGTACATCTGCTGGTGCGAGGACACATTGAGCAGCAGGATTCCAGACCCCAGAAGACATTTCAAAATATCTTTCTTAAATGTGTTGTGAATGGACATTCATCTATACTAGCCTGTATTTGAATGATTTCTGTGCCTTTTCCTGCAAATGTTAGCCATTGTGTATGATAAGAAATTTTAAAAAGCAGATGGCTTATTCAGGCATATGGATGTGACAGTGCAAGTTCTGGTGAGCTGAAGAGGCATCTCAGAGCATCAACTCAAGGCTGTGCATAAGATCTTGGTTCCATTCTATTGGGGCCAGTGGGTGGGAAATACGTTAGTGATTTCAGTTTGACCAGTTCTCATCTGTTTATACTTTTTTGATATGTTATTATACCCTTTATTTTATATGGAGCTCTGCAAATATAATTTCACATTTGCTCTGTTTGGTACTAGATGTTTCAACACTGGAATAATTCACAGAACTAATCTGATGGGGCAAAAGTTGACCCCAATTTGGGAGAACAGAAGCGGTGAACATGGACCAGGGAGTCAGGAATGCTGGGTTGTGCTCTTACTCAGCCAGCAACTAGTTATGAGACTGAGAGAGTCACCTGGCCTTTTGGGATGTTTCCCATCTTTAAGATAAGGGTAGAGATGCCATATAAGATTGGGTGGTTAGTAGGTTGGTTCATTCACTCCCTTGCTCATTCACTCACTCACTCACTCACTCACTCACTCACTCACTCACTCACTCACTCACTCAGTATTTATTGAGCCTCCATTCTGCTCCAGGCACTAAGGATAAGAGGTAGGTAGACAAATGCATGGCTTCTCAATTGTGCTTCATAGTGAGAGACAATCTGGTCAGATGGGAGGAGCGGGGATCTGGGAGTCAGTAACTCTGAATCTAGACTGATCTTTGAAATTTTGTTTCTAGAGTCACCTATTCTGTTTCTCAGCTTTCCCAGCTTCTGATGGTACTAGCAATAGCTCTTTCACTTCCCAGAGTACTTAGGAGGATAAAATGAGCTATGGATTGTAAAAGGCTTCTACAAATTCAACTCCATGGGAGACTATGGTTCAAAAAGGAATACATTAAGATAAAAGACTTCATTTATAAAGACTCTCAATCAGTTTAGAATGAGTTGCTTTTATTTTTGTTTTCTTAGATCCTTGTGTGTGTATGTGTGTGTGTGTGTGTGTGTGTGTGTGTGTGTGTGTGTGTGTGATTCTCAAAGAAAAGAAGTAAATATAGTATGTGAACAGGAAGTTAGGTGCTGTGCATAATATTTCACGCTCACTCTGGAATCAGGTAGACCTGAACTTTAATTTCATCTCTGCCATTTGCACTTGTGTCTCATGCAAATTACTTAAGCAGTGTGTACTTCCATTTCTTCCTTGGTAAAATGGAAATCAACATGCTGTCATTTACTCAGATTATTGATAGCACAGGAGGTGGGTGCCTCTAACCCCGGCATTGTTCAAGGGTCAACTGTAGTCGTGAAAAGTGGCTACAAGGATTGAGTGAGATAATAATGCTTAATGATGACAGCTTTCAGCACAGTACCTGGCACATAGTAGGTTCTCAATAAATATTAGCGTGTATATTTGGTTTCACTGTTTTGCTGACAGCTTTTATCAAAATGACTGAATTGTTCTTTGCAAGAGAGAAGGGCAGGCCTGGGGGCATTATCTCAGGGGAGGCAGAATATTATTTTCTCCTCTTCCTGAGAGATTATTATGTATTAATAGCTAAGAATGAGAGGAGGTGATTCTATTTTTGTCTTAGCTCAATTCTTGGTTTCTATTTGAAGTTGCTGGGGTAATTGTCAAAAGCAGGGCAGTTTGAGATGTGAGGGATTTTTTTTTTTTTCATTTCTTTCCCCCCTCTATTTTTTTCCTTTTTTTTTTGCAGATGAACTAAAATCATGTTTGTGGAACATTTAAAAGTCTTTCCTTTGCCACTCTGAGATGCTTTCCCCCAAATCCAATACATGTGAGCTGAAACTAACAGAGGCCAGGCACTCTAACTGCCAGAATTCCCAAAGACCCACATCTGCCTGACTGGGCACAGCTGCCCAGCCTGAATTTTCCACCTTAGCAGAAAGTATGCCCTAACACAGCCATCGCTTTGGAATGCTTATTCTCTCTTGTGCCCAAAGTGACTCAAAATATAAATTGGTATTAAAAAAAAATGCTAAAACAGGCCTGAAATGTTGGGAAGCCCTGAGGCACCACTCCAGGCTTTTGAACCAGCCTGCCTTAAAGCAGTGTGGCTTTTCCCAGGCTGAGTTTTCATAGCCCAAGGTATTCATGTGTAGACTGCTTTTAGTGTTAGCAGAGTTAATATTTTTGTCTGGAACCAAATATTCCCTCCTTTAGGATACATTCATGACTCTCCTACTAGAAGTAATCGTTGCCTCTCTGTGCTCTTAAGGCAGGTATGACCTTGAATTTGAAGAGCTCTTGGTATAGCTGTTTTCCTGCATGATCTAAATTTTTATCTTCTCACTCAACCCCAGGGATAGACATTCCATACATATTTGCTGAAATGCATCCATCAAAAGAGACAGTACCTTCCGGAGGGAACCAGTGCTCTATCATTTCTAACCTTTTTACTTGTGTATGGCATTCAGCTCTTCTGAACTTTCCCCACTGACCTCTGTGTGACTTTACATCATCCTTAATGCTAATGTGGCTTGTGGCTTCTACTAAAAATCAAGCCGCTACCACACAACTCTGTTACACCCTACCGTCTGTAGGTCGGACATTCCACAGCAAGTGATATTGTTTGCCTTATGGAGACATCATGAGCTTAGTAACCTTTCCTGTCTTTGAGACTGAATCTCAATAGGAATCCTGCTCAATTCAAATGAGATAGCATTGATGCATTTTGGGATCGTGGGCAAGATCCTGGTATTTTAATGCTCAGGTTTTCCAAATCATTTCTGCCCTTGATGAATATTTAATGCTGGTTCTCTTTAAAGAGGATTTCCTTTTTGATTGAAAAGCAGAAAATCATCTGAATAGCCAATGCCCTAGACATAAGAGGTGTTTGACCATACATATACAATAACCCAGGAGGAAGTAAGAACAAGCCAGTCTACTCTAATCATGGCTTGCTCATCATTTTCCAAGGATGGAAAGGCTAAGAGCCTCCTCTCGTTCATTAGAGGAGGGAGAGAGCTTCCATCAGTTTTGCTCCTTGTTCTAAAGAATAACTTCATGCCTGATCACGAAACACTTTAGGAGAAACAAAGAGGTATGATCTGAGAACCTTACATCAACCAATAGAGCTTTTAAGATTCCTTTCCCCCAGAATAAATCGGAGCAGACACTCCTTTTTGAAAACCAGTGGATACTGTCTGTGATTTAAGACACAAACAAGGTGTCTGTGGCCCAAACACTCTGCTGGGTGAGGGGCCGGTTCAAAGTGGTGCATTTTGATGCATTTGCTCCCGCACATTTCATGTTTTGGGAAGTGTCTTGACATTGCACAGGTAAGCAAATTGGAGGTAGTTCTGCTACTTTAGAGATTGACTTCATTGTGCACGCATGTAAGTAAAACTTTAAAAAATGAGCTTAGAGTTTGTGGTTGAAGGTGATAAAGACGTATCAGGATAATCATGTCAGCAGACCTCTGGGCTCCCTCCTGGTCAATGTCAGAGGTCACACAGAAAACCTTACTAAGGTTTGTCCTTTTGCTTGCTCTCAGATTGAGGAACAGTCAGTCTACTCTGAAAGCCTCTCCAGCACTCCTGGATGTAGGTTATCTGCCTCCTCCTTGGTCTTCAAGTATTTCTGCATGAATGGTGTTCCCAGGATAGAGCAAACAACAATTTCTCTTCGTTTAGAGAGCAAAGGCTGCTTTCCTATGCTGATGAGGACCCCTTAAGGGCCTGCCTCCCTGTGGGTGCCAATTTGTGCTACATTGCAGGCTCTATTTGTCATTTTCTGGTGATAACAGACTTTATTAAATCCACCTCCCTGCCCTTCCCAAGGAGCTCCTAGTTATCACCTCTCCCTGCTCCTCCTGTGGCAATTCACATCTAACCATTATATTTCATTCCTAGCTAAAGCTGAAGAAATAAGGGAAGATGTTGGCTCCTTTGGGGTGAAAGGCAGTTACCCTTCCTATTAGCCTGGGAAAATTTATCTTTTTTTCCCCCTTTCATGTCATTGGATAAGCAATTTACAGTGGCATCAGGAGAGTTGGCTCATTTAATTCTTCTGCTACAGAACCTCCAAGATCTCTAAAAATGATAACCACACATGAATTTACACATTGATTATGAGTTTCAAACTATAGCTAAAGCAGCATCTTACTGAATAAAAACTATTAGGCTTATTTTATTTATTTAAATAAATATAACCCAACCTATTCTTTTTCCATTTCATCTCTCCCAAAGGACATGTTCAATTAATCCTTTTATTCTTCCTGGTTGACTGCTGCTCTCCCAAATTGGAATCAGTGAGTTTTATTGCAAATGGCCTTTTGATTCCATAATTGCTATCTGACCTATTTTACCCATTTAAAAATAGTTTTGGGGAATTCATTAACCATGCCTCCCAAATGGATGTTTAATCCAGAGTCAGGAATATAAAAAAGCTTCTCTATTTACATTACTGGTCTTAATATTTCCCCCTTATTAAAGAATTATCCTTTTATTTCATGAATTTTATTTTATTTTCCCCCTCTTATATCATGCATTTTAGTGCCTGAGTCCAAACATAAAAGTTTCTGAAAATGTTATATGTAAAGGGGCACATATTTTTAAAAGTCTCACATGTGGCTGAAGACAGAAGAAGAGGATGTCAAGATTAGATGCAACTTAAAGGCATCAAAATCATTACAAATAGTTTTTGATGTAGATCATTTCTTTGTATATTAAAAGTCACTCTGATTTGTTTTAATTGGGAGCATTTACTCAAAAATACTGTCCATCTCTGCTTCTCAGATTGTAAACGTCGTCTGGGCCGGGAGGTGGTACTTTGATGACTACCTGCAACTTCAATATAGCATCTCCCTCACTATATGGCTTCCTGGTAGGCCCCATGAACACCAGAATCAATCAGCCCAGGGAAAGGCAGGAGGGTCAGGGAAAGAATATGTTAGCCGGTGGGATCAGTTTATCATACAATATGGTCACTCCTTACCTCTTCAACCAGTTGCAGCATACGACGGGTGCTTTCGAGTGACTAAGACAAAAAAAATATATATATAATAAGTGCAGGATCCAGAGGTCTTGGAAAATCAGAATTACATTCTTCCCTTGAGAAACACAAAGGGTTACTATTACATATTCTTTTATATTTGTAACTGAAACACAAAAGGTCTTCCCATTTTCAACCTCTTTCCTATCAGGCTTTCTACATAAGATTCCCTAAAGCAATTACAGTGCAGCTGATCTTCATACAATCAAAACCATATGAAGCTGATCTTGATATCAGACAAAGTAATCTGGAAAATATAATTTTTCATGTGCAGGCTGCATGAAAAGTGATCTCAACTACTCAGAGGACTAACTTGACCACCCTGGAATGGGAATATTGAATTTTAAGCACAAACATAATTTTTCATGAATTGAGATGAATCTAACATTGAGGTGTTTTTTTTATTTATTTTTATTTTTTATAAAGCCCCTAGGAACACAATTGGAAGTTCTTATCAATACAAATTAAACTGTTGCCTTAGGGTGAAAAAAAAAATCAAGCATGTTTGAAATAACCAGCCCATAGGAGGCAGCTATAATAATCATCTTCATCCTCAGATAAGAAAAAATGAGATGGGAAGTCTGGTCCCTCAGGCACAGTGTCGTCACTTTTTTCTCAGTTCCTTTCAGACTACTAGAATCTAACAGCCAGTGTGATTTCTCAAAGCTGTGCTTTTAAGTGACAAACTTATTTTGGACAAGATTCTGCAGAAACGAAGAATGTTAAGTTCCCTGGAAGAGCTGTGAGTAGCCTGCTATTCAAAATAGAATGGCTGTAAGCAGTGCATGCTAGCAAATGTTTCACATCTGGCTTTCCAGAAAAAAATATATGAATATATGTGATTTAAGCTTATAAAGGATGAATAGCACAAAATTTATAAATAATAATAAAATACACAATACCCTTTATTATAAATTCCATATAACCAATTGATTCTACAGAAAGCTTTTGTGGATTTGTGCTAAGCTCTGTGCCCATAACTAAGTACAGGTAGAGCAAGTTGGTTCTGGCATGAACGCTGGTTGATATTTTCATTTATGTTAATGAGTAAGAGGAAAGTGAAGCAATAAAGACATACCTTGGAACTTTACTCATTTATCAATGATGCAAGAGAGTTCTTTGCTGAAGAGAATCATAGCGTTTAAATACTAGAAGGTTTTTTCAATCTTTCGTGCTATTCATAGTGTAATAGTTGCACATGTGCACACTTTTAAGTTTAATCTGCATTATTAAGATTTTCTCCCCTCTCTTAAATCTAGATAATCAACAAAACAATAAATCCACCTCTGATTTGTAGTGTTTGCAGATTCCCACAGTAAAAATACTTTCACCTGTCTGATTTCTAAGTACATCATGGTGTCGCTGATGGTGAACTTGGCAAAGATTTGTAGTAATGCACCTCAAACATGTACAGACCCCAAACATGTCAAGAACTTTGAAAGCATAGATAGTAGTAAAAATAGTAAAATGATTAAGAAGTGATGAGTTTTGAGTATTACCTCTGATTTTAATATAATTTATTTAGTTGTCAATTTATACAATTCAACTTTAATACCAGCTTGCAAAGTTCCAGAAAATGTACCAATCAGCTCTCAGAATTGAGCCTGCTCCAGCAGACTAGTGGTGTGTGTGTGTTTATTTTAATTGAGATATCAGAATAAACCCCTTTCCCACCTGAACTCGAATAAGACAAACTACCCCGTTCCTCTCTTTAACTCCCTTCTCATTCTCCATCCCTCACCTCATCAGCCAGCTGGTCGGCCCTTCGCTGCATCTCCTCCAGCTCATTGCGCATGTCAGCGTCTTCGGCCATGGTAGTGGTGAGGGGTGGCTGGGCGCCTGGGACGGGGTGTCAGTGATGGGTTTGGCCACCCAACCTGGGAAAAAGCAGATTTCAACATGTGAGAGCTTATATGTGTATGTGCACAAATAGAAGATATAAATGGCCCACACTCTGTCTCCTTGACTCAGTCATCCTCTGAGCTGGAAGCCATATTCAAACAGGGGTCAAGAGAATTATGCAGCTTTTCCAAAAGAAGCCATGAATGAATACTTGCCAGCTTTACCATGGAGGTAGATACCTGTCTACTTACAAGTATATTTTGAGACACAGACCACCCAAGAGTTAGGAATGATGGGATGGAGGGAAGTGGTTCTGGGTTAGTATACTTTTAACCTCACATCTATTTATTTTTATTTTTAACAGTTTTATTGAAGTTTAATTGGCATACAATAAATTCCACATATTTCAAGTGTATAATTTGAGAAGTTTTGACATATACACATACGTATGTATATCCTATCTAATAAAGAGGGAATATGCTAATTAACCATCATGCCCTCACAAAGATGGTGGCACTCACAGCCAATAAGGAGGAAATATGCTAATTGACTGCCACACCCTCAAAGATGGCGGTGCCCAGTCCCCTTAGCCCCGCCGGGGCAAGAGGAATGCTGCACTGCCAGGCCTGCCCCCAGGTGGGTCCGGCTGCTCCATTCGTCTGCCTCCAGAGTCCCCTCAGCCCCCCAGCTGCCCAGGGCCAGCCCGAGGCACAAATAAGCCTCAGATAGCAACTGCCCAGTCTCCCAGGGCTTCCCAAGGCTCAGGTAACCAGGGCCAGCCGAGGCTTGCGCTGCCGGCAGTGGCAACAGCAGAGGTGTGATGGGGGCGTCGCCTTCCCCTGATCGCCAGGTCGCCTCCCGCCCCTGAGTGCTCTCAGACTGTGAGAGGGGGCAGGCCAGGCTGAGGGACCTCCCCCCCCACCCCCCCACCCCCTGTGCATAAATTTTCATGCACTGGACCTCTAGTATATATATTTGTGTGTTTGTGTGTGTGTGTGTGTGTGAATCATTACTACAATTAAGAAAATGAACATATCTATCACCCCCAACTACCTTATCCCAGGCTGAAATAACTACGTATATGCTTCTGTCACTAAAAGTTAGTTTGCATTTCCTAAAATTTTATATAAATGGAGTAATACAGTATGCACTATTTTTGTCTCATTTCTTTCACTTAGCATAATTATTTTGAGATTCATTCATGTTGTAGCATGTATTAACAGTTCATTCTTTTTTGTTGCTGAGTAGTATTCCATTGTATGTAGAGGCATTTTGAAGCAAAAGACAGAAAATCTTTAGTCTTCTTCAATTTCTGTCAGAGATTTCCCAGAGGGATTATATGGATACGTGCAACTATTTTTTTCCAAAGAGGGATGGCTTTTTGGCCCTGAAATGTGACCAGCCCATTTATTAGTCACTCTTTTGAAATTCTCTATGGTACAAATTACAGGTAGCCTGACTGAGCTACCTCCAGAGCCAACCAGGCTACCTCCTTCCATTCCTACTTTCCTTAACCTTCCATCCTTTCTTCTGCACTTCCTTCTCAAATATATATTGTGTGTCTATAATATGCCAGCCAGGTCAGTGTTAGGCACTAAAAATATGGTGATGAATGAGACAGGCATTTCACTGCTGTCACAGAACTATAGTCTAATTGGGAAGATGGGAGTGAAATACAGAAGTTAGATTATTTAGTGTGAAGCTAATTATATTTGGGGACATTCCATGGGTACCCATGGGTCACAGCAGGCCTCCCTCAGGAAGTCATGCCTCAGGAATGGTCATAAGACAGAAGGGTTCAAGAAGATAACTACTTGGTATGATAAAAACGTCTCTGTAAGTAGCACAATTGTAGAAGGCATGGTCTCCTGTCTTGTGGCTGAGATGGCCAACATGTACCAGAATTTACCCTTCTTCCTCCATGGTAGATCATAGTCTTTGGAAAATGGCTGCCCAGTTGGAAATTGCATTTCTAGTCCCCAATATAAGGAAGTGGTGCCATGTGGCTAGAGATGGTTTATGAGTTGTAGTCAAAATACTGTGTGTATCTACCAGACTAAAGCAATCAGAAGCAGCCATCCCATCTACACTCTTGCTTTCCCCTTTTGCCAGAAAAAATAGGGCCCTGGAGGATGGCCAGGCCATGACTCAGCAGTAACTTGGGTCCTACAATCCATACCTGCAGGAAACTTGATAGTTGACCAAGAAGACCTGGACCTTTCTATGAGGTGACAAGGCACTTCTGTTGTGTTACACTGCTCAAATGTGAGGGTTTTGTTTTGTTATAGCAGCTGGTGTTCCACTAACTAACAAAGGCCCAGAGAAACTTAAAATGGAATAGAGGCATTGCCCAGAAGTAGGATTTCCTAACCAAAAAACACACTTATGTTTGTCCTTCCATTGAAAACTGAAGCTGGGAGAGGAAATTAGATTTAGAGCTTTGGGGCAATACCATGTTTATCATTATTATTTTTATTATTGCTATTATGATTTATATGAGAAGCACTTTTTGCAAAAATAAAATGAAAACTCTTCATCAAAAAAAAAATCAGGAACATCCTCATTGGAAGGCAAGGTAGCCAAAGTTCACAGAGAAAGGCCCTCGATGTGAGCTTGGGGAGGGGGTTCTATGAACCCGTCTCCCAGGCCCACTGCTCCAGTGCTTTCCTGACAGCTGAGGTTGAATTTCTCTGGGATTTTACCTAAGAACATATTATTAGAATCTTTCACATTTATCACCCTTGTGAAGTAACTCAGACTATTCAGAGTTCCTAGGTAGTATGGATCCTAAAGTAAAACTTCTTTGGAAATAATAGATTTCACATTCTTCTTTGGAAATAATAGATTCTTGGGCAGAGCATTAGATATAAAAATCGAAGAAGAAGAAGAAGAAGAAGAAGAAGAAGAAGAAGAAGAAGAAGAAGAAGAAGAAGAAGAAGGAGGAGGAGGAGGAGGAGGAGGAGGAGGAGGAGGAGGAGGAGGAGGAGGAGGAGGAGAAGGAGGAGGAGGAGGAGGAGGAGGAGGAGGAGAAGAAGAAGAAAGCATGAGGGTTGCATTCTACTAATGGTATTAAAAAAAGGGGGAATAAGTCTATGTTAGGTTAGTTTTATGGGCAGTCATTTAAAACATCGACTGAGCATCATACCATGAGCCTGCTAATTTTGCACACCTATTCTGGCCACCAGATTATGTACTTATGATGTGATGTAGAGCTTTAAGTGCTTTGTGTTTTGCTTAAATACGGGTCTCCATTTTAGAAATTAAGGATCTAGGAAAAAGAAACTGCAAGGAATTTACACCAAGTCATTCTTTAACCTTGAGATGAGCAGATGCACAATTCCGATGTTCTCCTGAGTGACTGGGGTCTACCCTCCAGAAAGAAACGGTGGATCATGGAAACAATGAGTAGACTGTGGGTTGGAACTTAGTGGAGTGGATAAGGGCCCTGCATGTCAGAAAGACCTACTTGGTGCTGTGGGCTCTGGTACTCAGTTGCTGGGTGACTCTGGGCAAATCTATCACCGTGTCTGAGCTTCAACAAGGCAAATAATACCAGTCTCACAGGCTTGTTGAGGGGAATATATTATAGAAAGTTCTGATTTACCTTGTTTGTAAGGATGTGGGGGTTTAATAATTATAAAGCCTTGCTCATTCTGGACAAGCCTGTATTCTTCGCTTAGAGTGGAACAAATCCATTATTTATTAATTAGCTTTCCTTTACTAATGGCTGGGCAGGAAGCATGCTGAATACCCATGGAAGCCTGAAACCAGGGAAACCAGCAGAGTGCCTGAGCCTCCAGTCCCTTCTCCTGGGATTAGCACCTGGGGACAAACAAGAGTGTCTTCTCGCCCTGTTCTCCAGCTTTGCATTTTGCTGATAGTTCCTTGGTGAAACTTCTTCCTTCAATAAATAGGTCAGGTTATTAGAAGGCAGAAGTCTGTGTGCTTTCAGACCTGTAGTACTGTTGCATTTCCCACCCTCCAGGTCTATTTGCTGATGGATGCACCCTCTCTCCTTCTCTCTGGTTTCATGTCTTTCCTTGGCAATCTCCTCTCAGAGTTGCTCTTCTCAGATCTGAAGAACAGCTATTGGGCCCCTTGGCTTCAAGCTAATGGCACCCTGTGAGGAGCTGGCTGATGGGCAGTTGGGGAGATGGCAGAGAAGCCACGTGGCAAATACCCTTGTTTTCACAATTTTCATGGTTCCCCCAGAAGCTCCCACACCTTTGTCCTACTCTAAAGTGTGGGGGTATGTCTGAGATTTGGGAGGAAGGCTGATGAGTCTGGCAGATCTCAAATTCACAGCATTTCAAAGCTAGAAAAGCAACATCCCCTCTCCTACTAAGAATGAGGGACAGCAGGCATGGAGCACATACCTGGACCCTCTGTTGGGATGTTTATTGCTAGTTTTGGATAACTTGTCCCACAAAACCAAAATCCAAGCATATTAACATTCTCAGAGACAGTACTGAATGGTAATTTCAGTGGCTGAAAGGATCTTAATAGCGAAATGGCATTTACTATCTAGGCGATGTGGAACACTTGACTCATATAAAGTGCATTAAACCTCCTTCCTATGTGTTGCCCAAGCTGGGAGTGTGGCCCCAGCCAGCAAAGCCTGCTGAGTAAACGAGGAAATAAGAAGCAGAGCCACTCAAAACTATCCCCTGGGGCCCTGATGTAAGACAATTTCCCATCCATTAAGGGACCAACAGTATTCTATTAATTATTTCAAATCACCATTGTTCAGGGGTCTGGCCCCTAGTAGATGTTCAATTTATGCTAATTGGCTTATTGAATGAATGGCTGAATGAACTGTTCTGACACCCCCCAGTGGCATTTAGTGTTCCCACATCAGCAGTTTTCCTTGTGTGGTTTAGGGCAGTGCTTCTAAAACTTCAAGAGGCATCAGAGTCCTTGGAAACCTTGTGAGAATAGATTGCTGGGTCCCACTCCCAAAGACTTTGAGTCAGTGCTCTGATAAGGGATGAGATTCTGCATTTCTAACAAGCGCCTAGATGATGCTGATGCTGCTGGTCCACAAACCGCACGTTGAGTGGCTCCCACCTATAGGACCCCCTATCTTCTGGAATGTCAATGTGTTATCAGGTGAGGTGGGGGAAGGTTCTGTGGTCAGATAGAGTGGGCTCTACTAGGGGTGCTTCAGGGAACCACATCAAAATCCAGCTCACTGCCTGTTTTTGGGTTAAAAAGACTCAAAGAAGAAGAATACTTTGTACACGTGAAAATTATATCAAATTCCAGTTTCAGGGTCCATTGGAGCACACCCATGGTTATTGGCTTCCCTATTGTCAATGGCTCCTGTTATTTTTGGTCAATTGATTTATTTTTATTTTTTTAAATTACAGTTGACATACAGTGTTATATTAATTTCTAGTGTACAACATAGTAATCAGACATTTATATAATTTATGAGAAGTCTAGTAGCCATCTAACTTGTCAATGGCCCCTTTCAGGCTACAATGGCAGAGTTGAGTGGTTGCAAGAGACCAACATAACCCTTCAAGCTGAAACATTTACTCTGGTTCTATTCAGAAAATGCTTACTGATCCCTGGGCTAAATAAATTTAAACAGAAATCCTTAAAGCATTCCTTGTCAGTCTTTCATATCCATAAAAGCATCGAGTATTTCCTGTAGACAGACACAATGGGTAGTATTTTTTTTTTTCTCTGTCTGGATTTGACTGTAAAATTCCCTTTTCATGGGGCTTTCCATGATGGAGCTTGTGTTTCCTGAACCATATTGTAAAACAAGAAATGATGCATGGAGTAAAATATAAAAATAAATTTGCCTTTGCTTGACCATTTCTACTTTAGGACTGCAAACCAAATCTAATCCATGTTATCAAAGGCAAGGTTCTGGGGTGCCCACACAGGCCTCACAAAGATCCCTAATTTCCATGACCAGCTGCAGACCAAGGTTCTGAGCCCCAGACACAGCACTGGACTGTTTGCATTAGACACAGAAGCATCTGAGGGTCTGTCACTGTTGAGGTATGTGGTACAAAGTGAGCAGGCTTCAGTTACTCCTTGATGTCAAGCGCAATTTGTAAAGCTCTGCTTTCTCTAATGTTGCATCCAAATCCATTTGAGAACCACAATGAACACAGGGCAGATGGATTCCAGAGACAACCCTTTCTCCATCATCAAGGGGCTTACTTATTTACATACTTTAGGCTTTCTCAGTGCAGTCTGAACTCAAATACGAGGTTAAGACCTAGGAAGAAGAGGTGGGAGTGGCTACAAGAAGTGTGTGTTTTTGATATGCCAGGTGTACAGAGACATAGATGGCTATTTTGCTGGGAACATTGGCCTTTATTCCAAGACCCATAGCAAGAAGTCTTGGGGAAGGTGTACTTCTCTCTATGTTTCACCTTTTAACTAATAAAACAAACCATTTCTTATTTCTACTTCTCTTTTCTTCCTAACATGTATTATGGTGTTATTGTTTTTTTTATATCTTCTTAAATTAAGAAAAAATTCATTTATTTTGCATTTTTCTTGTTTTGGGTACAGTATTTCTATAAATTGTCTTCTATGTGTTACTGTGGCCCTATCCTATAGTTTTGAAATATAATATGGCTTTTGTTATTTATTTTTAAGTAGCTTTGCATTTTATTTTTAATTTCCTTTTATTAATAGTAAAGATTAGTATTGCACCTGTATATCCCATTTCACTACGTTGTTATGTTACACAAATTTGGCCAAACTCAAGGGACAGAGACATACATCTTAGACCAATTCTTTCATCTTAATAAAACAAACACAAACAACAATAAACCAGTATTATGCATCGAAGCTGTGGGAACTCTCATTTGCCTCATGACTAAGAATCTAACAGTGGGGCAGTGGCCTGATTACTCTGGGTTTTCATCCTCACCTTCTAGAAGGAGCCAGCACTTGATGTCTGGAGGCAGGAGCTAATTATCTCTTTCCCTGACTGTAGTGGTATGAGAAATGTGATCAAGGATGGGCCTAGTGCTTTATTTTCACTGAACAAAATCTCTCCTTGAAGTTAATGGAACTATAAGACCCAAAGTGCCTATTTTAAGGGAATAGTGAAGCACAGCAACAGCTGCTGAGACAAGTCCTGAAGATTCCCCAAGTGCATTTTCTATTCTGAATAATAAGAATTTGCCCCAGGTTTGTAACAGCCTTTCTCGACTAAGAAAAATCAGCTGCATTTGTTCCAACAGTCTATGTCACATATATTTTATTGTTAAAATTTTATGCACAATAATAGTCATTTATTGTGAACTAGCTATATAAGAACCAAACAAGGAGCTTTATATAAAACTGGGGGTTTAGCCAAAACTGGTTTGGCTCAGTGGATAGAGCGTCGGCCTGCGGACTCAAGGGTCCCAGGTTCGATTCCGGTCAAGGGCTTATACCTTGGTTGCAGGCACATCCCCAGTAGGGGGTGTGCAAGAGGCAGCTGATCGATGTTTCTCTCTCATCGATGTTTCTAACTCTCTATCCCTCTCTCTTCCTCTCTGTAGAAAATCAATTTAAAAAAAATTAAAACTGGGGGTTTATATAGAACCCCGAATCTTTGCTACTCCAAATGTGGTCACCAGACCAGCAGCGTCAGCCTCACCTGGGAGCTCAAGCTCCACTGCACACCTCCTGGATCAGATCACCTCCTGCACAAGCACCAGAAGTTTGAGAAGTGCTGCTCTAAGCCACATTATCTCCACAATAGGCAGGAAAAGAATGAAGTACAACTTGACTTGATAACCAACCAAAGTCACAGAGCTGGTCAGTGGAAGAGGCTGAGTGTCACCCCTTGGGGAGCCTGACTCTGTGCCTATACGTCTGCTACTGCACCGCAGGCCATTAGTTCACTCTGCCCACTCAACATCACCTGCAGACTTGCAGCAGCATTTGCTTCTCAAGCAGACGGAAAGCTCCATGGGCCATGGCTCTGAATGTCTTGCAACAGTGTCCTGTTGTAGGAGGGTGGACACACTGGTTGATTTCCATGAGACAGAGTCTTTCATTTGGAAAACAAAGGGAAGACGCTTATCAGAAAAAGCATCCTGGAGATTTTCCAACTTCCCCAAATAGCTGTTTGTGAAGTCTAAGACTTGATGCTTAAGATCATCAGAGTTCAAAAGGGAGAAAACACTGAGGACTTTGAGTATTGGAGATTGTGCTGATAAATTCTTCTTCCTCTGAGAATGAGGATAATTAAAGTGCATGTCTTAATGCTAAACTAAGGTCCAGAGCAAAGGATAATTTTAGAAGATAACAGGTAGCAAGATTCTGTTTACGTTTCTGTTGTTAAAAATGGCCATTTCTTAAATATGCTGTGCTGTGGTTGTGTAAGACCTTTAAAGTGTGGGCTGGACTTAGCTTCCTGCTCTTTTATTTGAACATTCTTGTGCATCACATTCAACTTCCTTCTCTTTTCATAGTGGAAACTACTGGTTTTAATAACTTTCATGGTTGAATCAAAAGATTATCTTTCAAATATGAAGACGAAATGGTTCATGAATGACTGATTTACCATCTTATATCCATTTTATGCCCATTATCTGGTTTACGGATAAATCACAAGTGCTCACAGCAGGGCTTCTCAGTAGCATGTTCTTGCATCTAAACCTTTTTAGTTGCCTGCTAAAATGCAGATACCCCATCACACCACCTATGGAAAGAGATCTATGAAGGTGGGGCTGAAATTTGCATTTTTAACAATGATCACAAGTCCTTCTTATGTCCCAGAATAGGAGGGTTTGTGCCCAGCATCATGTAGGGTGGAAGGGCTTTCCAAGTATCCATTGGGAAACTGGTAATCCTATGATAAAATCATCAAGAAATGCAAGCACATGGTTCTGTAGCATTTAGGAAGTGATCTTGAAAAAAAAGTTTTTATTGATTTTTTTGAGAGAGAGGAAGGGAGAGGGATAGAGAGATAGAAACATCAATGAGAGAGAAACATCAACGACAGGCTGCCTCCTGCACGACCCTCACAGGATATCAAGCCCGCAACCTGGGCATGTGCCCTGACTGGGAATCAAACCAGTGGCCTCTTGGTTCCCTGGTCGATGCTCACCACTGAGCTACACCAGCTGGGCTAGGAGGTCATGTTGATCTGAGGTGGCAACCTTCTTTTCTCTCCACCATGTTCTTTTATTTGATGTCATAGTATGTACCATCTTAAATAGTACATACTAATTGATGTCATAGTATGTTTCATGTTAAAAACACCATGAATGCATTCCTTACAGGAAAATTAGGCTTAAGAACCATCATAAATGACAGATATTTCAACCAACTCACAGCAGTGTCATCACCTTCAGTATCTCTGAGGGGAGGCACTGACCACCATTAGAGCCTAATTCCTTTCAAGCTTGGTTTATTTATTTTCTAAACCACCCCACCCCACCCCATTCCTAAATGGGACTGTACATTTTGATATATAAACGTATACAGTCCTGATCTCGTTCCTTCTGAGAAGGGAAGTCTGACTTCCCCAAAGAGTCTCTGGGCTATTCTGGGATTGATGACAGCATAGCTGACAGGCGGCGTTGGCTTGGTTTTTGTGTTTTAGGGACCTGGGTCCAGGGTGGCCTGGCATTTCAATGCAGCTAGCTTTGGCATCTTGTAATTACAACAGGGCAGCCAGCCACAACCAACACTGATTATGCCTAAATTCTCCCTTTTCAAAAATGCCAATGTTGCCTTTGTCTGTTTTGCAAATGTGGCCAAATGGGTATTTAGCACTGAGGTTTGTATTATGCAACAGTTCCTGATTGTTTACTTGGAGCAGAAGCAAGGAGGACTCGCTGACCAGGAGAGAGGGAAGGGCAGAACCGAACCTCAGCTCATTTACCCTGATCATAGTCAAAGCAAACCACAGTAATCGCTTCACCCACTTAACCAATATTTACTGAGTGCTACTGTTAGTGCAGCCACATCTGGCTCACAGCTGGAGTGACTGGCTGCCCCTACAGGATGGCTGGAGGGGCTCTGGCTAGAAGCCTTTTGCTTTCAGGCCTCCTCCTCCATCTTGCCTAGGAGAGAACTGATGAAAATGTTTGTATTCCAAGGTACCGAACTTGGTTCCTGGGAGAAGAGCAATATCATGTTGGACTAACACTCAGCCACATGAAAACCAAGTTTCACTGCTCCCTAAATAAAATGATTCCACACAGGAGTGCATGAACAGAGAGAATCCAAGACCAAGCAGAAAGACCCCACTTTCATTGAAACAAATGCTTTCTGAGCCCACAGACCAAGTCAACAGTGAGATGGAAGCGGCTATACGTTCAGTAGTGGATGATATTGTGCTCTGCTCGCGCCCTGGGATCTCCTCACTGCTCCATGTAGTCATCCCTGTTTCTGCATATTCTACTCCTGACTTACTTACACCTGTGATTCTCTTTGTAAGAACACCCTAGGGCTGCTTCACTGATCCATGGAGAGCTGCAAGTACTTGGGTCACTCCAGGGCAGACCCATAGCTGGCAGCTAACTGGCACAGGAGTACAGAACCCAGATTTTTTTTTGGGGGGGGGGCATTAAAGTGAGACACACCTTTGAGGTGTAATGGACACTCCAAAGGTCCTCTTGGGGTCATACCACTGCCTGGCTTCCTCTCCATCTTGCAGTCCTACTTCTCCCTCCCCTTTTCTGTTCTCTCCCCCCCCCCGGCCCGCCCCTCGGGAACACATCCTTAATAAATCACTTGGATGCAATCATCAAAACTAATTTAGTTTTGGCATTTCTGTTATTTTTGCCTTTCTTCTGGAGACATGATGAACAAACAGCATGACAGGTAAATGGTGCTGATAACCATGACCTCTATTCTCCTAGGAAAGGTACACATGATGAAGACACCCAAGGCTAGGTCCTCTATATGCTGGACCCGTTATCTTTGTGAATAGTTTATCCAAAACCCAAGCTTCTTGTGTCTTCATCACAACGCAAGCATAAATGCACACCAGATTATTAATTTACTTAATCATTTAAAAACTGATTTCAATGAACTCATGTTTCAAGCTTGACCTCATTCTAAGTAATAATACCTATAAAATCAGATTTTTAAATGTTATGTTTTCTTCAAATACATTAAAATAGATATACAACTGCCCTAGCCAGTTTGGCTCAGTGGATAGAGCGTCGGCCTGTGGACTGAAGGGTCCTGGGTTCTACTCCGGTCAAAGGCACATGCCCAGGTTGTAGGCTCGATCACCAGTAGGATGTGCCAGAGGCAGCCAATCAATGATTCTCTCTCATCATTGATGTTTCTATCTCTCTCTCCCTCTCCCTTCCTCTCTGAAATCAATAAAAATATACAAAAAATAGATATACAACTAATAACTTTTAACAAACTTTATCATCCTCTTAAATTCATTTGGTGAACCATTTAGGGTTTGTGTGTGTGCGTGTGTGTGTTCGTGTGTGTGTGTGTGTGTGTGTGTGTGTGTGTGTGTGTATGTACACTGAGTGGCCAGATTATTACGATCTCTGAATGCATAATAATCTGGCCACTCAGTGTATATCCTATATAATAAAAGGCTAATATGAAAATTGTCCCCTCGACCAGGAGTTCGACCAGCAGGCAGGCCAGCCAACCGCCCATGTCCCCTGCCCCTGGCCAGGCTGGCCAGACCCCACCCATGCACAAATTCATGCACCAGGCCTCTAATATATATATATATTAGAGATCATAATAATCTGGCTACTCAGTGTAGTTGGTCCAGGACTATGCCATTGGCCTAAGAATTAAATTTGGCTCTTCATTCTGTCAGGTTTAAGGAATTCTCTTGGCCACGGATTCTCACCTGGAGAGCTTGTTAAAACTCAGCTTGTGGTTGCAGTAAGTGATTCTGGGGGCGGGGTCTGATAGTTTGCATTTCTAAAATAATCTCAAGTGATTCAGGGAACACACTTTAAGAAACTCTACTCTTATCTTCTCTGGTTATGAGGTCACCTTAATTCTATAATATTGTATCTTCCCTGGATAAGCCTTTTATGCAAGCTGCTTCCCAGAGTTCCTGAAGGAACAGAAAGCTGGAACTTTGTTGTGTTGGTAGAACAGGTTGTACAGCTAGGATTGTAATAAACACTTGCATGGAGAAAATTCATCCTGAAGCTTGTTTTCCTTATAAAAAATACCTAATTTTAAAGTCATGGGAGAGGAGACCTACAAATGTCATCTACTGTAACTACTGGATGTTGCAGATACCTACTAAGTAATTACTGAGATTTACTGAACAAGCAGAGGACAATATGCAGCAGACTCCAAGGAACAAAGCCATCAACATGGGGAGAAAATTGTATGAAAATAGAGTTTAGTTCAATAAAGAACCTTGAAGAGATCTGTCCAAATCTGGGTTGGAAGACTTAGAAGATGTGAGTTCCTGTTCTTGGAAATATCCAAGGAATGGCTAGTGGCTTCTTGTGGTTGAGATTTAGTAATGAGAAGGGACACTGGTGAGATGTGCAAATTCCTTTCCAAACCTGTGGTCTCTGGCTCTATGAAGGAAGTCAAGGTGTATTTATGCTGCTGATGCTACAAGTCTAGGTCCCCACATAAGAGTGGGTTCTCTGTAGCCATGAGACTTGAGATTTCCTGAGCAGCTGGGGCAAATCCTTTAACACAACTCGTCGATATCCACTTCTCCCACAGGCAGACGTACAGGTGAGAATCTTGATGCAGCTAACTCTGCCCTTTTGTCCCTTTTGGGAAAGGTTTGCTGTACGGGAAACAATGCCATCTACTTCTTGATACTAAAGGATCCATTGTGGTTGGAGACAAGAAGAATATTCTCTAAGTGGACAAACTCCCAGGAACTAGCTGACTCACTTGCAAAGTCTGCTTCATAGCGGTGAGAGAACCAAAGTGCCACCCTACCATCATTTCTCAGATTCATCTAATGATCTCCTATCAAGCAGCGCAGGCATTCACGCTGGCCTTTATTTTCAGTTTTGATGAGGATAATTATTATTTTTTTGGCCTTAAATAACAGTTCTTCTATGTCTCTCATTGAAGCAACCAGGACCTACAAACACAATTCCACTCCAAACAAACTCATCATGCACCAACTAAGTAATTACTCTACGAAACTCACAAAAACATTATTTGCTCTAGAAATGAATTCCCTGCAGGGTTTCTTAAATAGCAAAGCTGCTAGCTTACATGCTAGCATTTTATAGATCATTAAATATTTGACAAAAGAGTGGGAACAAAAAAATTTAAAAGTCTGGCCAAAGTGTCAGGAGTCCCAGCTAATAGCAGGAGAGCTCCAATTGATGTTAAAGGGTCTCTGAAGTGATTATGTAGGTCAACGGGAACGGAAGACTGATTTGTAAAATTGGATTTACTCAACTCTCCAGTTGCTTAAGATGAGTAACTGGTGTGACTGTAACCACCACAGTGTATAAATCTGGCTTCTCCAGTTACTCAGTTTGGTATTCGCTATCATTAATATGGAGTGGATTTAAAAAGTACTTTGGATTAGACTTTGTGCACAGAGGGCCTGGGGAATTTTACAAACCACACAGAGAGCATGTACTGAGAACATCAGAAGGAAGGAAGCTTTCTGTGGCCAAATGGTAAGGTGATCATGCTGGATAAATTTCTTCTCATTGTGAGTGTCCTGTGTTCTTCTGTCATTGAATGTGTGTTTGATCATCGGGTAGTTTCAAGGTGCAATTTCAAAAAAGTGAAAACATGACTGGTAAAAATATACAGTGAATACTAGGTATATGTCAAAGATTTATTTAACTCATTACTGAGGAAACCAACAAATGATAAAGCTGGTTTAAAAGAAAATCTATATATATAAAAGCCTAAGCAACCATTCCGACTGAACAACTGCACGGTCAGTGCACCGTCGCTATGACATGCACTGACCACCAGGGGGCAGACAATCAATGCAGGAGCTATCCCCTGGTGGTCGGTGTGCTCCCACAGTAGGAGTGCTGCTCAGCTGATCGACCTGTCCTGTTGGCCCACCAGCCCAGTGGCAGCCACTCCATCCCTGAGTAGTCCTGCAGGTCCAAACACTCACTCCCTCAGTAGTCCTGCAGGTCCAATCTCCGGAGAATGGGCCAGGCACTGATGGACCAGCACTGCTGGCACAGTCCTGATAGTGTCACTGGCCCCCTGGAAGTTGGCCTCAGGCACTGCAGTCGCTTCCCCTCCCTAGACGCTCCGCAAGGAAGAAACGATATAAAAGCAGCTGCCAGGTAGCTCCCGACAACCGGCGTGAATGTCAGCGGGACGGATCCAGATCCCGGGCTGGCAAGGGCATCCCACCGCCCACCTGGAGGGCTGATCGCGTCCTGGCCCCTCATCCCCTTGGTATGGGCACCAGATGCAGAGCTCATGGCCGAGGAGTGCTGCTGCTGGGCTGGAGCGAGCCTCTCCCAATCAGGACTGACTGGGCATGAGCCTGTGGCAGGCACAGTGGGACCGGGATGAGCGGGAGCTGTAGGCAGGAGTGGCAGGTGGCATTGGACTGCTTGTTGTGACCCAATCCCCCATAGGCCACGCTGAGGGACCCCACCTGTGCACGAATTCATGCACCGGGCCTCTAGGTCATATACAATAATTCTGAAATGACATTGCTAAATTAGATACAAAACTGCTTAATATTTTCTGGGACAAAAAAACCCCAACTCTATAACCTCTATAGTTATCTTTTCTACCAGACAGAAAGCACTTAAGTTTTTAGCAAACAAAAATTTCCAAGTTATCAAACGTAACTTCACAGGGTCTGGAGCCTGATCAAAAGTGAATAACTACAGCTCTAACTGGTTTGGCTCAGTGGATACAGCATGGGCCTGTGGCCTGAAGGGTCCTGGGTTTGATTCTGGTCAAGGGCATGTACCTTGGTTGTGGGCTTGATCCCCAGTAGGGGCGTGCAGGAGGTACTATTTTTCATCAATGTTTTTAATTCTCTATCACTCTCTCTTCCTCTCTGTAAAATCAAGAAAAAATTTATATATATATATATATATATATATATATATATATATATATATATATAAAGTAAATAGTTGCAAAACAAAGAGAATTATACAATTCTTGGATGAATCCCTTAGACATGTATTCAGCCTTTTTGCTTTATTTTCAAGTTTAGGATGATTTTTCTTTAAAAAAATTATTTTATTTTATTTCATATTTTCCCATCACCCTTTGGATAATTTCCTTAATAACAGAAACAGGTGAGATTTTCCCTGGACATTACGCCATGGAATTTGGTAACAGTCACCTGGTGAACTTCTGCTTTGGAAGGCTGAGTGGATATTCATGCTTCTCCTAGAGTGTTCAGTGAAGAGTTAGGAAAAACTTATTCCCATGGTTATTGAATCTGAGGAAGGGGCACATTAAAATCTCTTGGGGCACTTTAAAAAATCTAGATGGCCAGATAACAGCCCAGACCAAATCAATGAGAATCTCTGAGAATGGGTCCCAGGCAGCAGTATATTTTAAAGTTCTTCAGGTGATTTTAATATGCACCAAGACTGAGAAGCACTGTACTACTTAGAATCAATGTATGTGTGTATGTATGTATGTGTGCACATAAATTTATTTTTAAATTGGGAATATATATATATATATATATATATATATATATATATGGTGTCCCAAAAATGTATATACATTTTAACAGCTGATAGTTCAATTTTGAAAATGAAATGTATTTTACTAAACACTGCCTTTATAATTATTCAAAGTTTGTGTATACATTTTTGGGGAATATGTATATATGAGTGTGTGTGTGTGTGTGTGTGTGTATGCGTGTGTGTATAATGTTTTTATTTTATTGTTAATTACATTTTAAATTTTTCATTAATCATTAAACATTGCTTAAATGCCATTTTTAAAGACTGTTATGTTTGATCATGTAATATATTATGATTTATTTGGCTAATCTTATTCCTGGATTTTTAATTCTTTTTTCTTTTTTTTTTTCCCCTCTTTTTGGCATTATAAGTTAACTGCCATGTACATGTTTATACAAAACCTTTATCTACATCTTGGATTGTTTCCTTACAAGGGATTTCTGGGAGTGGAAATTTACAGGTCAAAGAAAATAAATGTTTTAATGACATCTGAGACATATTACTAAAATAT
Source organism: Cnephaeus nilssonii (assembly GCF_951640355.1). Lineage (NCBI taxonomy): Eukaryota > Metazoa > Chordata > Mammalia > Chiroptera > Vespertilionidae > Cnephaeus > Cnephaeus nilssonii. Next base: position 24,884,251 of record NC_137082.1, read on the forward strand.
ATACTTTTTAACTTATTATTTCCTCATTTTTTATTTATAAAATATTTGTATATCCCAAGAACAGTTAAAATTTTATTTCTAGTCTTTCTCAGTGGTCATTTTTATGTAACTTTTTGATCTAGCTAAAACTTATTTTAGGTGTATATAAGGAAAGAGCTAAAACTCTAATTTGTTATTTTTCCATACAGGCCCTTTCCTCAACATCATTTGTGGAATAATTCATAGCTTCTCCATTAGTTTATGATGCAAAGAAGTTGACAATATAATATGTAGCTTAGTTAAGTGTACTTTGTAATAGTAAAGAGAATCACAGAAGCACACGAGAAAGGTTGAAACTATGAACAAACTATGTTGAGCGTATTCTTGACTTGACTTTAACCATTACCATTTCTTAGAGCTTTCTAGTTCTGATTTTAACTCTTACCCACTTAAAGAACTCTTAGGTGCTGGAAAACAACTCAAAGCTCATCCTCTCTAAGATGGCTTTAATCTGTCCTCAAGCAGCTTGTAGCTTTGCCAATAACAGCCCTGCCTAAATCCGTCTGTTCTACTTTAAATATTCACCTCTGTAATATTGGTTATAACCTTGCATTACCTATGAGTAAAGACTTTTCTACATAATGTCCAAGATAGACTTATTATCAATTCTGAATTAGTGGGATCCATTTTTATATTTTTTCATATAAATATATATTTAGTTTTTATATTATTTCTATAATTATTAAAGTCTCATTGTTCTGTGCTTAAAAGCCCTATTTAAAATCATTTAATGAAGCCTGAAGTTATCAAAGCCACATTATCCAAGGAAAAGGAGACCAGAAATTTTAATTATGCTCAAGGGAACAGAAACATTTTCAATGAACCCAGGACACAGTTCTTCTCCTTCCTACTAAGTTTTTTAATGAGTTGTGCTCCATTAGCACTACTACTCTTTATCTGCTTTGTTGAGTTTGAGAAATTGTTTTTGTGCATCTCCCATTGCCGGGTAGCATACAAACAGTAGTGTTTATGTGTTACAAAGAGGGATAGCTTGACTTCAGTGAATTTCCACCCACAACCCTGAAAAGGCTGAGGAAGGTGTGTGTGTGTGTGTGTGTGTGTGTGTGTGTGTGTGTGTGTGTGTGTGTATGTTACTATTCCAGACACTGCGGGGAGCTTATCCTGACTCCACCTTCTCCAACCCAACCTGTCTTGGTTAGGGGGTTAACTTCTTACTTGAAGGATACATGCAAGGTGGTGGGCAAGAATTAAGGGTGTCATCTATGTCTAGGGGAGCTGGCATCACTTGATGGCCCTATAAGCAATCAAACTTTTAAGTGCTTTCCAGCACCGAAGAGTCCATGTGAGACCATTCTACCTTCTGAAAACCTGGCTGGTTGATGGTCACGGTCATTACACACACTGAAGGGCCCACTTGGACTTCATAATCCGGAAAACTCAAATAGGCAGACTTTTAGACTTTCTCTTTCCTTTCTCAAAAGCCAGACTATGGGTTGCCCTGACACCTTCTAGGGAAACAATGCCTTGATGTCATTTCAAGTACTCTCAGCAATCTTTCACTTCAAATGAAAATGGCAGAAGCCCAGTCCCTGCCATGGCTGAGCTGGAGGAGGAAGCTGAGGGAAATTTCCTGAGGTCAGAGAGGCACAGAGCAGGCTGCCTCTGTTTTGGGAGAAATTTCTGAGGCTTTGGGAAACCTCAGTGCTTGGAAAAAAGGTTCCAGACTCCAGGCTGTCCTGACTGGATCACCTCATTTTGGGGCCACGATTACTCTCCTTGGAAGATTCTGAATGCTTCTTTCTCCACCCACTGCAAGTGCCTGGGCTTCCTATCCTGCTTCTTTTGCCCCCGCAGTGCTCACAAAGCAAGTAGCTCAAGATGGGGCCAATTGCTCAGAGCAAGCCCTGGCTTTAAAGGAATTTCAGAGCAGGAGCCTCCTCCTCTGTTTAGAGCTCCACAAGCTCTCGGCAGAGACACAAGTCTCTCCTGGCCGTGAGAATGAAGGGAAAAGGAGGTGGTCCTAGGCTGGCCTCTGCCAGGATGCAACCCTGAGCCAAGAATCTGTGTGCAGGGGGTTTCTTAGGGAGACCAGGCAGCGAGTGGAGGAAGTAGGTCAACAAAGGGAAGAAGCCAAGCAAACCACGCTTATGCTGCAGGGAGCTCTGGAGTGTAAGACGCACCTCAAGGCTGGCGAGCTGGGGTTTTAGACTCCCTCCCACATCAGTCAGTTATTGGTGAAAGCCACTGGCTGTGGCAAGGGCACAAAAACTCCCAGGCTATGACTCTCTTTCTGACTCTCTGAACAGGTGAAGCAATCTGCTATGGTGTTACACACAGGCAAGCCCCTGTGTGGGTAGTGTCATGGGCTGCCTTTAGCAGCAACACCTGCAGAAGCTGTGCAAGGGGCTGGTGAAAAGGACCCAAGGGGACCTCATGGGGGTTCCACAGTGATGGCTATAGAAACTCTCTGGGGACAGATTTTCTTGTAGCTCTGGGCTGAGCATACTCCAGAACTAGAGAGGAGCCATCTTGCCAAAAGCAGGTGGTAAGCCATCTGTGGGCTCTGTGGGAACACAAGGGCACATCCTGCTTAGGGAACACTGCCAGTCAGCAGGGTGGAAGGCCTGGCCAGGTCACCCTGAAACCTGCCTGGTCAGGCCCTTTGTGAGCATCCACACCTTTTCTCCAGTCCCAAGGTATGTGTGTGGCATGCAGATCACAGAACGTTTTTGTCATAAACTGTACATGCAGCTGTCAGACAACTTGTGTAAGTACCCCAAATACACCTTTAGAGTTACCATTGAATGACACCCAGAGAGGGATTATTCTGCAAATACAAATCATATTCTCCACCCTCATCACTCTGAGAAGTTTAACAACACTCCTTAGTTTTGCTAAATGTCCAGGACCTTTGGCTGCTCAGCCACTCATGCAAAGACACTAATAATAATAAAATTATGAAAGCGTTTAGTGTCTGCCAAGCCTTGTTTAGATCCTTGTATGTGATTCGGTGAAATGGGTGTCTTTATTATCTGCTTCACAGATAGAAAGCCAGGGCTCAGAGGGTTGAGTGAATGGCTCAGGGTTCCATAGCCAGTAAGTGGCAAAGTTGGGAGCTGAAGCCAGAGAGCCTGAATCCAGGGTCTTCACCACTGACTACAAAGTTAGAGTATGGTGGGCATGCAGCCCTTAGCGCTTAGGAATGGATTCTGGATGTGAAGAAGCCAGAATTCCCCCAGGATTTGGTTCAGGCCTGCTGATGAGTGAATTCTCGTTTAAGAGTTAGATCCTATTTTAGTCCTCACTTACTCTTCTCACAGTTTATAGGTGAGGATTGCAAGATAAGGCAAAGAAAAGTGACTTGGTCAAGGTCACACAGTTCTTAGAATCCTTAGCACCTCATTCTTGGTCAATGGTCTTTCTACCCACCATGTTGTCTCATTCAGTCTCCTTAGCTATCTTCTTCCTTAGAAACAATAATGAAAAAGTTAACACTTACTAGGCCCTTAGTATAATATGCATCAGGTGCTTTGCTAAGCACTCTGTATGCATTATTTTATTTAATCCTAGTTATATGCCTAAGACATAGGAATCTATTGTTATCTTCTTTTTCTTTTTTTCAGATGAAGAATCTGAGCTTCAGGGAGATTTAAATATTTTCCCCAATGCTACAGTGGCCAAAACCTAAATCTCTTTTATTTTAGATTCAATTGCTTTAATTAGTGTCAAAAATTATCCCAAACTGGGAACTAAAGCAAAAGAATGACAGCATCCTTTTATACCATACTGGATCATTATCTAATTGGCTCACCCAATGATTATGCAATTTCTAGGGGAAAGTGCTTTTGTTTGTCTTACTATTTTTTCTCTTTCTCTCTTATCAGCTTTATTGAGTCATCATTGATATACAATAAATGAACATTTTAACATGTATAATCTGATACATTTTGTCATATGTACATCACCATGAAACCATCACCACAAAGTAAGAAATATATCCATCACCCCTAAAGTTGTTACTATTTACTCTTAATTAGAGGCCAGGTTGTCAAGTTAGATGTTACTTTATAGGAGATTGAGTATATATGGTTTTTGTCCAGTACAGATGCAAATCACTTCTCTTTGGTAGAAAAGATAATCCCAAGTGTTACAGTTTTATTGCCTTATAGAACATTAATCAGTTTCATACTTAACTGAACAAACTTATTTTAACATTACTTTCCTGATTGTCTATATAAATCTTTGTTCTTTAATACTCTGTGGATGAGCTTGACCAGCCTACTGGTTTTCTCACTAACAGCGTAAATGAACCTTTGACATATACGCACTATATGTTGATAGGAGAATCAGGTTTTCACTCTTTGGAAATTAAACTTTGCTGATTCTGAGTTTGTGGGTGTGTCTCAGAATGTGTTAATGTATTCCTGTATCCCCACTCTCTTCCAGAGAGCAAATCAGGGCACATATTGTCTTACCCACCTAAGGATGGTAAAGCTCTAGATGGTTCTAGAAGGTCATGGCAGCCATGTTAGAAAGCAAGTTTGTGATTCTTACTCTTTCTTACTTGGCACATACTGGTGGAGGGCCCTGGCAAACGAGAGTAAACGGAGAATTTGCGCCTTGAGTCTCTCCAGGTTCCTGTTGTTTTCATTCCCCCAGATTTGAGATTTCTTTTTTCCTAGCTGCACAAATATCCAAAATTTCCATAAATTCGCTTTCTAGGGGGCAGGTACTATAGGCAAACAGGCTTTTCTTGCCTGAAGTTCACTTAAGCTAGAACCTCATGGGGACTGATAAAAATGGAAGATTTCATGAATAACAAAATGGAAAGACAAAGGCACCCAGGAAAGGTTCGCCTGCTTTAATCACAGCGCAAACACGGCTCCTTCAAATAGATTTCCGTGTTCCTCTTTGGAGGTAGCAGCAGGTTTATTTAACATTTTCCAAGGATTCAGATTCATGCCTATTAATCACTGCTCCCTCAGGAGCAAAGCTGATGAAAATGCGTATCTACTTACTTTTACTGTAATCCTCCAAATCCCTGTTATTTCGTTTGCCATAATATCACCTCTCAACTCTGCCCTGCCTTCTTTTTCTGGCCAGCTTCCATCTAGCCTTCCGAAGTCAGCACAAGTATCATCTCCTGGAAGATGCTGGTGGCCTGGGCCAAGGCACCCCCTGGACCCTGTGTGCTCTCAAATGTCTTTCCTAGTCATTCTCAACTCATGCTACACTGACCTCTTTATGTATCTACATCCTCCTCCCCCATCCTGTGACAGGTCCTTACATGGTACGCTTTTCGTCCCAGGGGCTAGCACATAGAAACACTGAGTAAATATTTCTGTGGACAAGAATCATAGATCACACTTCTTTAGATTACTTTTTGTTTGACTTGATGCTAGGTCTCCAACTTGAGTAGGTACTCATGTATATGGTGATTAATCATTCCCTGCAGTTTTCAGCTTCAATCTTCCTTTGATCATTTAAGGCAATACATTCTCAATTAATACGAACATGCTAATATATATATATAGAAGAGTCCAATAGCAATTTAAGAAAACACACACACGCTTAATCACTGGCCTCAGTATCATAAAAGGTGAAGTACTGAGGCTTAAGAGTAAAGGTAAGTGTTGGAGAAAAGCATTAAGGTTTCCTTTACCGAGAATCTGGAGACCACTCTTGGCCAGTTGGGTGTCACTTTTGTGGGCCTGACTATAGCCCCATGCAATGTTTACCAGGGAGCTCTGGTTCTAAGCAGATGGAAGGCAATCAAAGTCTCCCGAACATGAAATCATGCAGCTGTACCATACACACCTCTACTTGTATAGTCTCAGCTAGCTCTTTCACAACCTGGACACAGAACCAGCTCTCTTTCAAAACAGTTTGTAAATGTTGGTTGCAAAATAAGTTTTAGAAGTGGTTTTCTGAAGAAAATGAGTTCCCTAATTAAGAAACTATTGTTTCTAAGCATAACTTAGAATCAGAGATCTTGAAAAGGTCTTACAAGTGTAAGTCAGTATTTTGTTTTGCCTTCTTCAAGAAGAATGTTGATGCCCCACCCGTGGCCGGCAAACTGCGGCTCGCGAGCCACATGCGGCTCTTTGGCTCCTTGAGTGTGGCTCTTCCACAAAATACCATGGCCTGGGCGAGTCTATTTTGAAGAAGTGGCATTAGAAGAAGTTTAAGTTTAAAAAATTTGGCTCTCAAAAGAAATTTCAATCATTGTACTGTTGATATTTGGCTCTGTTGACTAATGAGTTTGCTGACCACTGTCCTAGCCGGTTTGGCTCAGTAGTTAGAGTGTCGGCCCGTGGATTGAAGGGTCGTGGGTTTGATTCCAGTCAAGGGCATGTACCTGGATTGCAGGCTGAATCCCTGACTAAGGCCATGCGGGAGGCAACCAATTTATGTTTCTCCCTCTCTCTGTCTCTCCCTCTCCATTCCACTCTCTGAAAATCAATGGAAAAAATATCTTCTGGTGAGGATTAAAAACAAAAGAAGAAGAAGAAGAAGAAGAAGAAGGATGTTAGCTAAGGGAGTGCTGGTTGGAGTGTGGTCCAGGACTCGCAGCATCCTTTGGCTTCCCCAGGAAACTTGTTAGACATGCAAATTCATGAGCCCCACCCTGGATCTGCTAAACTGGAGGCTCTGAGGGTATGGCCCAGGAATTTATGTTGTAACAGGCTTTCCACATGATTCTGATGGTCAGTAGTTTGAGAACATGCAGATTTAAAACTTTCCAGAAGACCAGCTGTCCTCCTTTAAGGCAAAGTAATTATCTCCACAGAGTTCTCAGTAGACCAGGCTTCTAAAAATTTAGCCCCATAAAAATCACCAGGAGAACTTGTTAAAACACAGATTCTTGGGCTCCAACCTTAGAGATTCTAGGTTTGGAATGGGGCTTACGAATCAGCATTTCTATCAAGTGATTCTATTGCTCCCTGGACCACAATTAGAGCAATGATGACAGACATCCAGAAAGCTATGAGCCAATCCTACATGGCTACAAAAGCTACACTGCATCTGGTCAGAACATCACGAAGGCTTGCTGATTACAAGGAGGTTTACCTTTTCCTTGTATGAAACCCAGAGAAATATTAGAAGGCTCTTGGCTGTTTAAAATAGCATAGAGTCCTTTATAGAGCAGGTTCCTTTCTGTAGCTTCAAAAGGCAAAATCTTTGTGTATTTTTTCTTTCAGATCTTTTTTTGATGAGGACCATCACTTATATATCAGTATGTAGAGGCTTCTGGGTGCAGGGCTTATAACACTGCCCATCCCAGGGCTTCCCAGTGAGAGCCGCTCCCCAAGGAAGTAAATGAATGAATGAGTGAGTGAGGGGTGAATGACTGCCATCTCAGCATCTCACAGGAATGCCCAACTCTCAGAGAGGCTGCATCTAAGTTCTGAACTATCTTCTTAAGCACCAGAGCCACACCAGAAGAAAAGCATGGGCTACAAAATGAGGTGAAAATTGCCTGTGCTCATTGTTTTCCATGAGAGCAAACTGGAAAAGGGGCATAACACAAAACTGGCCAGCAGTGTGTCCATGGCCTACTCACTGAACCTCCCCAAACCTCTGTCCTTTCATCTGTGAAGCAGAATTAACAGTGCACACCTAATGCTGCTGTGAACACAGCTACTCGGTGTGGTTCACAAACAAGCAGCATCGGCATCACCTGGGAGTCTGTTAGAAATGCAAATTCTCAGGCCTCACCCCAGACCGACTGGATCATACTATTTGGAGGTGGGGTTCAGCAATCTGTGTTTGAAAAAGCCCACCAGGAGATTCTGACAAACACTAAAGTTTGAGTAACACGGAATATGAGGACCGACAGTCGATTCTCATGGTCAAGATCCGTTTGAGGAATAAGTTTACACTGCTTCAAATGCTGGCTCCACTACTTACCTGCTATGTGACCTCGGGTATGATGTTTACCCTCTCTGTGCCTCATTTTCCTTGTCCCAAAAATGATTGTTGTTGTAAGGGTTAGATGAGTTAATACATGTAAAGCAGTTAGCAGAGGCCTGACATGAAGGGCTCCACAGATGATGTTACTGTTTATTTAAATATAGATAGAAACAAAGCCAATGTTATACCATCTGTAATAATAAAAGCATAATATGCTAAGTAGACTGGACAGCTAAACGTCCTTCCTGACGTCCTTCCGGATGTCATTCCAGACAAAGCCTCGGCAGCTGCAAGGGCCAAGGACAGGCAGCCACGGTGGCTGGCAGCGGAAGCAGTGGCGGCGCCTTCCCCTGATTGGCCCAGTCGCCTCCCACAGAGGGTGGCCAGACTGTGGCTTAGGAGCGGGCCTAAGCCGGCAGTAAGACATCCCCTGAGGGCTCCCGGACTGTGAGAGGGGGCAGGCCCAGCTGAAAGACCATCCCCACCCCCACATCGAGTGCATGAATTTTCATGCACCGGGCCTCTAGTATGTATAATAATTATCTATAATTATTGCCTCTGGACCATAAAATCAGGATTGATTATTTTTTTCTTTTTTATACTTTACACACTTTTTTGGCAATTATCATAAATTGCTTTAATGACCAGAAGGAACACTATCAAATTATTTTAATTGAAAAAGGGAAAATATTAACTGTTAAATGAGGTACTGGGGTTGGCTATGGAATATTTTATGGATCCTCATGGGTCTCCCTGCCTCCATGCCCTTATCCTTAGAGCTAAGCATATCTTTTATTGGCTTCTGTATATACATGTGTGTTTGCTCATTTCCATGCAATCAACCCCATGGGCCTCATTACCCATGGACATAGGCTCAGGATGATTGCCTGAATGGAAGTGTTCTCCATCCCTCCTTGAATCCATGCAACCACTAGGAGAACAAACCCAGGCTAGCTTCATTGATCCTGAGATAGACAATGTGCAATAGAAATAAGTCATCTTAGTTAAGGCCACTCTAGACCACAGAGTGAACTCAACCAAGACTGGAAAACCTTTCCAGCTGAGCTCAGCCCAAATTGCTGATTTGTAGACTCGAGAGCTAAATAAATTAATGTTATTTGAAGCTACTAAGAGGGGTTATTTGTTACCCAGCAAAAGCTAACTGATATACTGGGTGTACTTTAGGAGTGCTGTAGTGCCATTATCCTGTTCTTTTCTCCACATCCAGCAGTGAAATTTCTTTTCACTCTTTTATGTTAAGTGTTTTACAAACAGCTGGGCTATCAGTATGAGTAAGCAGCAGGCAGCAAGTAGAGCAGAAGCAAAGCATGCTTGGAAGGCACGTCCATAATGAAAGGTGCTGCCTTCCCGTCCTTTAATAAAAGAAGATAGGCCCAGGGGGGAAGAAAAGCCTGACTTAACATAAATGTTTCATATAGCATCTCCAGAACAACCAGCAATTCTGTTCTTAGTCTGTTTCTCTGTTGAAGCTGAAATTTATTTCCAGTTTAATGTCTATCTTGGTCTGAATGGGAATGCTGAAGATGTAGGCTGGGACAGGAAGAATGTAGTTGGTAAACAAATGTTGTCATCCATTTCATTTAAGGATCCTAAAATAAATTGATGTAGGGCTGGACCCACTGATTTGACCAAGTGATTATTGATGATACTACTGTCCACTCTGCTAATGGCCAACAATTAATGAGAGCCCAGATGCAAAACCAAGGTGTTCTCTGGAACTCTAGGGAGTAAGAAAGACCCTACCTAGCTTTAGCCATTGAGAAATTACCTATTCTTTTCTAACTTGTGGGATATATGGGTTTAAATGAGATGAATTAGCACCATGGCTAATACACAAAAACCTTATTATCATTACCCCTGTTTTATACATGAAGAAACTGAGGAAAAGGAAGGTTGAATAGCTTCCCCCTAGATCTGAGGCCTGAGTTCCCCCCATTAACCTTTAAGTTAGAACTCAACCAAGTGTCAGGACAGTGCCTGGGACATGGTGGGTGCTCAATAAATACTGTCTACCTGACCAGGTGAGCTCTAGCAAGGATGCTGCCCCTGGGGGGTTATGAACATTACCGGAGAATCAATATTAGTGATAGGTGTTTATGTTTTCTCCTCTTCTGTTCCTATCTTTCCACTTAAAGGGACACTTTCTGGATTTCAAGGGGACCATAAAATTCTTTACAGCTTAAAAGTGGCAATTAGGTAGGAAGTGTAGGAGACTGTTTGGCAAGTGAGTTTTCCCAGAAAGCATGCAGTTTTCACTCAGGTTCTGTGGGTGGAGGATGGCTGGGGTATTGATGGAGATTCTGCGGATGGGGATGGCAAAATCACCACCCTCCCCTGCCATTGTCACGGTGGTTTGCCTCTTTCTTTCTTCTGTACAAGATGTTTTAGCCAAACAGCAACATTTTGTGCACTCATTCAGTCCTCGTTGCTAAGAAGAATCTTACAAGTGCAATTTGATCTCCTTCCCTCTCAATAAATAGGTCAGCCCTTTTTATCTCTTTCCTTCCATGTCCTATCCCTATCCCCACATAATGTACAGATGTGCACAGAACACACATGCCCACTATCTTTTTATTTGCTCTAAACCAGGAAAATGCATTATGACACTCTGAAATAGAATGGGTCAGATTCGGCTCCGAACCACATGCTCAGTGAAACTGTTGGAATTCCGAATTTTCCCAGCAGGCTTCAGACAGAAGTGGGGTCAATATATTCAAGTGTACGATGAGTTCCAGTAAGCGTCACTAACCACACCGGTGCTCAAGGACACTCTTTCCCTGGGCTGAAGCTTTGAGCTCGCAGGTGTCGGTAATGGTATGTTTAAAATTTCAATCATGATGTGAATTAACACACCCTTATTCCTCCTCAAGTTTGGAAGCAGAGATATGCTCTTATATGGGGACAAGGTGAAGCAAAGGAAAGGACATAGCTGATGACTTACAGGTGCTCTTGAACTCTCAAATTTGGATGCAATTTCAAATATGTAATAAGTCACAGCATGTTATCACGAGTCTGTTTAATTATAAGTTCATTTAAAATCGTGTACCGAACACCTACTGTGTGGGAATTGTCAGTGTGTGTATATGTAAAAGAAGAATAAGATAGCACTCCTGTCACCAAGAATTTTGTAGTTGAGTTCAGGTGCAAGAATATGGATCTAGGGCCTGGCTGGTATGGCTCAGTGGTTGAGCGTTGACCTATAAACCAGGAGGTCACAATTCAATTCCTGGTCAGGGCACATGTCTGGGTTGTGGGCTTGATCTCCAGAAGGGGGCATGCAGGAGGCAGTTGATCAGTGATTTTCTCTCATCATTGATGTTTCTGTCTCTCTTTCCCTCTCTAGTCCTCTCTCTGAAATCAACAAAAACATATTAAATAAAAAAAAGAATATGGATTTGCGAACCTGAATGCAATACTTTGAAACCCACACTGTCAGAAACAATATTTATTTTAGACTCCTAAATCCCAGTGAACATTCATTCTCCTGAAACATAATTGGATAGCATCTAAATTCTCACAATCAGAAACTTCTTTTGCATTACCAACCCCTGACACAAAAGCGAAGGAGGGTGAATTGCTTAAATTTTGAAGACAAAGCGCAAGAATGTATTTGGTCCAGATTCTCTTATGCTGACCTTCAATTCCAATTATGGAAAGAGGTGTCCTACCCCTTCCATCTCCCTAAAATCAAAGACATGCTCAATTTTCCCAAGGACACATTCAGAGACAAAGTGAGAGAGAGAAACTTCTATGGAAAGGATACATAATGTCTGCTGACTTTGCGGGAACCAAGAGGTTCTTTAATTTTTCCGTACACCCCAGTTCTCTTCCCCTATCCCTGTCCCCAACTTGCCTTGTATAAGCTTGTCCCCAAGATTTCACAACTGTTTTCCCTACTGGGCTTCCCTGCCCTGACCAGGCAAAGCCCCCTTTCAAAGAGTCTCCCAACGCTGGACCACTTGGTATGGCATAGTGGTTATGAGCATGGACTCTGAAGTCAAACTGCCTCAGTTCAAATCCTGACTCTGCCAATTCACTGGCTGTGTGCATTTAGGCAAGCTACTATGCCTCAGTTTCCTTATCAGGAAAATGGGGACAATAATAGTTCCTACCTCACAGGCTTTTCGTAAAGAGTAAATAAGTAAATATGAAAATGATTAGAACAGGGCCTGATATAGAATAAGTGCTAAATAAGTGTTCACTTACTAGATAAACACTGTGGAGTGAGTTGCTCAATATGCCCCTCTCGAATGTAAGTTCCAACTTCCTGCTTTATGACATTGAGGTGCATTATTGAGGTAGTGGATATCTGATACACAAGACTGAAGTAAGGAAGGCATTACTGCCAATACTATTGGTAGTTAACATGTATAGAATGTTTGTTCTCTGTCCAGCAATGTCTTCAAAACTTTGTAGACATTAACTAATTTAATCCTTGCAATAATGCTTAGCAATAGGGTCTCTCTTAATACCTATTTCTCAGGTGAGGAAACTGAGGCTCAGAAGGAACTAAATAACCTGCTCAATGTAACATAGTCTGAATGTGCTGGTTCATTTCCAGGGAATCTGAGGAGTATTCAAAGTCCTGGATCATTTGAGAAAGTTTGCAGGGAACTAAGGCAAAGAGATCAGGTCAGAATGGTGGCTGTAAAAATGTGTCCCTCAGGTTGAGCTTGATTATAACCTCCTTACTCTCTCTCTCTCTCTCTCTCTCTCTCTCACACACACACACACACACACACACACACACACACACCCCTTGAGGGTGGGCTAGACTCAGTGACACACCTCCAAAGTTTAGAGCATAGAAGGGAAAAATAACTTCACAGTAGAGAGACCTGGTGAACACTACCTTGGACAAGTAGTAAACTAGAACATCACCAGTGATGTCATATGACTTTGCTTTTTCCCCTGACATGAGGTGACAAGTAGGGTACTTCACTTCTGCCATATCCTTTCTAAAAACCCATAGCCCTACTGATAAGAATAACCACCGGCAAACTCCAATGGGGAGACATTCTATAGGGCCCCCAGCCAAAGCTCCTCAAGACTATCAAGGTCATGAAAGAGAAAGATGGAGAAACTGCCACAGACCACAGGAGACAGGGGGGACATAACAACTAAATGCAATGTGGTACCTGAATTGGATCCAGAAGCAGGAATAGATCACCAATGGAAAAGCTGGTGGAACCCAAATAAAATCTGGACTTTGATTAATAGTAATAACCTAATGTTGATTTTCTAGTTGTGACAAATGTACCATGATAATTTAAGGTGTTAACCACGGGGGAAATTGGATGGGAGGTATACTGTCTTTGGATGAAAGGTATATCATCTTTGCAACTTTGATGCAAACCTAAAATTACTCAAAAACAAAAAGCTTAGTAAAAGATGCCCTCAGGCCCAGCTGGCATGGCCCCGTGGTTGAGCATTGACATATGAACCAAGAGGTCATGGTTCGATTCCAGTCAAGGGCACATGCCTGGGGTGTGGGCTCAATCCCCAGTAGGGGTCCTGCAGGAGGCAGCCAATCAATGATTCTCTCTCATCATGGATGTTTCTATCTCTCTTTCCCTCTCCTTTCCTCTCTGAAATCAATAAAAATATATATATATTTTAAATGCCCTCAGAAATAGTGATTTGACAGGCTTAGGATATGGCCTGGGCTTTGGAATTTTTATAAGATCCTAGGGGACTCTGATGTACTGACAAATCTTGGAAACCACTGATCTACATTCTTAATGTAGATCACCTGAAGGCAGCGGCCCCTGGTGCCCTGTTACACAGCTGAGAAGGGCACCAGGGGCCGCTGCCTTCAGGTGATCTGCCTGAGCCACGGTTCCTTCTCTGTGGTCGCAGTGCAGGGGTTCCTCCTGGGGCAGCTCTCCCTGAGAATAGGCCACGTTTACCCTCAGAATCAGAATCAGAATCAGAATCGGATCTCTTTGGTGGGACACTCTAAAGCACTGGTTAGGTGGGCCTAATCCTAACTCCCTTTTATGTTGGCTAAATAGATATCCAGATGTAACCTTTATGGAACCAAACTAAACCGGAGTCACTTATGTCAGGGATAAAGGAGACGGTCAACACAGGCACATAAAGGAAACTTAACCTAAGGTACAGCTCTTCTCGGAATTCAGAAGAGGGACACCAGCCAGTCCTCAAACTCCGCATCTGTTCACAACATCTCTGAACTCCCCCGCTCCCCTCACTCAGCTACTCTGATCCAAATAGGGAAGAAAACCACTTGGCAACCAATCAGGTGAAAAACTCGAATTAAAAATCCCTTAGTCTGTAAGCAACTCTGAACTCATTGCTCCCATAGCCTTGAGTTTCCCGACTTGCAGGCTGAATACCTTGAAATAAACTCCTCTTTCTGCTGTTTTATTCAGAGTGCAGAGCTTGGGTGTTGACACCTTCCAGAATGCAATGAATGTATTCCTGAGAAGCTGGGTGAATGGAACACCCATAAATCAATTCCTATTTTCAGTGCATAGTGGGAGCTGACTATTTAAAGGTGTTTTGAAGAGAACCTGTGGGAAATGAAGTTCCTCCTGTAACAGACCTCCCATGTTAGCTCATTTAATTTGTTTTTTTAAATTTTGGATCCAATGTTTTCTTGCAACAGGGCATTGCATAGTCTAGTCATCCCCCTTCCCTCACTCAGGAAGGTCATGGCTACTATAAAGGATGCTGGAGGTGCACTGCCCAGACCCCTGTTACACTGTGCTGGCAGGTGCACCAGTTCCCCAGACGCTGGGCTTGCTATGGCTCAGTGTATACCTGTGACTTTTCCTGAGTCCTGCCCTTGGTTGACAGGGCCCACTTCATCTGAGATGCCTGGGAGTTTACATGCCTGTGCACTCCAGGCTGGTCAGTGATGGACTGATACAGGGCTACCTCCTTGTCTCAAGGCAGGATGAACTGTGATCCAATTTATACTCTGGAGCTCCTCCTGGCATCAGGCTGAGGCCAGTCCCCAACCGACACCACATCCTTGCTGGGATTTCCCCTGCCCCATCCTGCTTTGGTCACGTTTTTATTGACTGACCTGGGAATCCTTCCTCAGGGAATCACTTGCACACGAATCCCACTGCAACCAGGGAATGTGACTTAAGTCAGCTTAGGGTTCTCTGATGGCCCCGCCTGATACTGCTCCCCCGCTGGCCACCCCTTACTAGCTGGGAGCCCCTAAGTAAGTCACATCATCTCCCTTGGTCTCCATTTATTCATTCATAGCCAAACTCAGAAGCTGCAATTTCTCCTACTGGGCTCCCTGTTTTCGCTCTTGCTCCACCACAATCCAGAGTAACCTCGTGAAATGATAAAAGTAGATCATATCAATCCCCTCCTTAAAACCCTCCTCCCAGCCTGGGCAGCATGGCTCAGTGATTGAGTGTTGACCTATGAACCAGGAAGTCACAATTTGATTCCCGTTCAGTCAGGGTACATGCCCATTGCAGGCTCGATCCCCAGTGTGGGATGTGCAGGAGACAGCCGATCAATTCTCTCTCATCATTGATGTTTCTACCTCTCTCTCCCTCAACTTTCTTCTCTGAAATCAATAGAAATATATTTAAAAAAACAAAACAAAACAAAACAAGAAAAACCCTCCTGCAGTGCTTTTTAAACAAAAGCCAGCCTCTCCAGGCCATGTTGGTCTGGTTCTCCCTAACTTTCTGGCCTCATTTCACAGCACCTTTCTCCTGCCCGCTTCCCTCCAACAGCATGGACCCACTGCATTCTGCAGACACACCAACTTCGCTCCCTTGGTGCCTTCTCTTCAGTAGCTTACCTGTCATCTCCTCAGACGCCTTCTTTGATCTCGTCTCCCATTAACACCTCACCTTATTTTAATCTCCCGCTTAGCCTCATCCCTATCTGATATTATTCTTGTCTGTCTTTTGGTTTGTTTGATATCTGTCTCCTCCCACTAAAATGTTATTTCCACAAAAGGAGTTCTTGCCTGACAAGTTCACCCCTGTTATCTCAGTGACTAGAGCAGCACTAAGCATGGAATAGATGCTCAGTTAGTACATAGTAAATAACAGAGGAGGGAGGGAGAATCGATGGCTGCTACAGGCTCCTACGCTGCATGATGAGGATCCGCAGTGTTGAACACACCTGATGCCTTCTGAGCCAGGAGGCATTGCCAGGCTGCCTGTGATGCACAGAACAAAGACGCCACCCTTGCCCCCTGGCCGTTCCCCCCACCCTGCCATCCTTCTCCCTTGAGGTCTGTCCCAATCCCTGTCTTTCTGGCCAAGGCCTTTGTTGCTCTTTTTTGGCTCAAGGCAGCCCAGCTTTGGCAGGGCTCAGTATGCTGAGGGCCCCGCAGTCCTCACTAGCCTCCCTTGAGCTGGGTGGGCAGCCCCAGCTCTTTTGCTGGGCTCCTTGAAAGCTCAGGGAGCCTTAGGGCATCCCCATTACCCTCAGCAGCTGCTTCACAGCAGTGTTTTTGTAGCTCATGTCAGGGACCCCCCAGAGTCCGCAGTGATTGCTGGCTGCACACAGTGATGGCGGACTCCACACAGTGATGAGGCCACTCGCCTCACTCCCTGGGACACGAACTGCAAACACTGGAAGCTGAATGCTCTAGAGGCCCCTGCCTGCTCTTCCAGGGCTCTGCGGCCTCCGCTCTTCTGGGACAATGATTGTGGGTTGAGGCAATCAGGCTAGAAAAATGCCTGCGGGCACCAACTCAGGCTGGCGGACGGGTCTGCAAACATCAAAATTACCCAGTTCGGAAGGAGGCCTGGCCACTGAGAAATGGTCATTAGGGAGGCCTCTGACTGTAGGACGTGGATCCAGGTGCCCTCTAGGGTTGGAACACCCAGATAGCTGAAGGAGGCAGAACTGGGCTTTCTCCAGTGTGGAGAGCAGAATTCTAAGATAGCTCTTAAGGTTCCCACCCCTGGGACCCAAGCTCTGTGTGTAATCTCCTGCCCTGGAGTGTGGGTGACACCTATGAATGTGACAGGATGTGATGAGGTTATGTTACGAGAAAAGATTATGGGATTCTGCATGTGTAATTAAGGTCTCTAATTAGTCGATTTTGAGATAATCAAAAGGGAGATTCCCTGGGGTGGGCCTGACCTAATCAGGAGGGACCTGGCCCTTCTTGCAAAAATAAGTGGGGCATTTGACAAGGACCTGAAGGGGTCCATGGCTGAGAGTCAGCCAGGAAACGGCCCTCAGTCCTTCCATGCGAGGAACTGAACTCTGCCAACAACCTGAATGAACTTGGAAGTGAACTTCAGGCTCCAGATGAGAAAGCAGCCCTGATGACCCCCGGAGTGCAGCCTGTGTGCCTCTGAGCAGAGCCCTGCCAGGCTGTGCCCAGACGCACGACCCATGGAAATTGTGAGACAATAAATGTGTGTTGCTTTAAGCTACTAGGTTTGCAGTAATACTGTTGCATAGCAATAGAGAGGGAATACACCTGGGTTCCAGAATGGCCCCTGTGGGTTCCCGGTGCTGTCTCTCTGAAATCAGAGGGCTTCTACCCGCCTTGTCTCCCTCTGCTCCTCTACTTCAGGAAGGCTTATGGGTATTGTGAGGTAGCATGGGGGCTCTATACAAGCGTGAATTTAACAAGGTCACAGCAATGAACTTACTTGTGAGTGAGAGCTTTGAATTGGAGGCTTCCCAACATTTTTTGCAGCTCGACATTCCATGATTCCAGGATGTAGCCTCACACATGAGGGCACAGAGATGACTGAGTAGATCAAAGCACCTAGAGTTGGGATCTAAGATGGAATTCAAAACTAGGTCTGAAAGAGTGGCCCCTACTCTTCCGTCTCCATTAAAACACTGTGGATTTTGTCCATGGGTATTTGGACCCATCATATAAAACCTGCTCTCCCTGATCTTTACCAGGGCATTTCCATCGAAGACTTCAGCCCCATTCTTTTAGTTCCTTCAATTACAGCTTTATTTTCTGTTTTGTCCTGGGAGAGCTGGAGAGAATTGGCCGCTCACCGATATTGGCTTCAGAGCACCAGAGGTGACATTGATGCTCTATTGATATTGTTGTTCAAAATGATAGTATGATGCTCATGAAGTCAGATCTATCATCTCTAAAGTGGAGCTGTGCAGCACTGCTTTGCGCCCCACCCACTCCCTTTGATATATATGGTTTTGCCACCTGGCAGCTGAAGTTCTGTGTTTACTGCTGCGGTACCATCTCAGACCGTGAGAGCTGCCGCCTCCCTCCCACTCCTCTGGAACTAATTATTCCTTCTCTTGGTCCTTACCATGTGCCACTTTATTTTAAAAATATTCACAACAGTAAATTGGGCCTTCCATTTTGTTCTGATGCTTAAAAACAAATCATTGGGTTCTATTTGCTTTGAGCTCACAGGTGAAATCAGCCCTAATGTCACAAGATGCCACAAGAGATAGTTCTCTGACTCCTTCAGGAGGATACCAGAGGCGGCAGGACCTGCCAAAGCACATGACCGATGCTGGCGGGAGGAGCACAGCTCATGGGTGGGCGTGAGTTGGAGGATGTTTAAGAACGCAGAGATTCAAAGATGCAATGAGCTTGGAGAAAGTGGTCATAGAGCCCAGGTTATAGGGGCCTGGAGGACGTGAGGGACAACCCACTGCCCTGAGAGAGTGTTCGGACACCAAAGGGACAGAAGTTAATTCCCTGGATCCAACTTGAGAAGCACAGATACAGGGACAAGAGAGACAAAGAGGAGGAGGATTCTGGAGAAATGGTGGGGCAGGGGCTGGGCATGGTTGGGCTTTCTCTCAAATCAGCAGAATAGACTCTCCACCGGATTGGGGTGGTGATTACAGTGGACGGAACTTGGTCTGGATGAGAATCTCAGCTCTGCCCTTTCCAAGCTGAGGGACTTAAGGTAATTTACTTAACCTCCATCTTAGTTTTCTCAGGTGCAAAATAAAACTATGTTGCAGATTGTCATTGGAGTCGAATGAGATGATATACTCCAAAACCTTAGCTTAGTGCCCGGCACATGGGTGCTGAATAAATGGTACCCAGTAGGAGCCCAGTGAACATGTGTTGGAATATATGCTGACGTATATGAATGCACCAAAGCCGGAGACAGCTGTTGTGATGCTTGGGGTGTCTGGAGATGACGGTTTGCAAAATTGTAGCAGCCATTCTTGAAGCTCTACCTACATCTCCTTGACACCCACCTTTCCTGTATATTCTGAGGGCCTCTATTGCAAGCACCTACCACTCACTGCCTTAGGGATTTCTCCAATCTCAGGAGTAGGCCTGGCCATACACAGGGCTGGGTACCGGTTTACACCTCTTAACCACTGAAGGATGGAAGTTGGTGCATAAATAGCCCGGATTCTCTGCCCTTGGGGTGGGGCAATTCAGGGGTGAGCCTCAGCAGGTGGTAAACCTGCTCACGAATGCCCCCTGTATTGGCTTCCTTCCCATCCCGTGTAGCTTCCCTGCTTACCTACCAGAGCTTCCTCGGATCATCTCTCAAATAAAACAAGTGCATTCATCCTTCTCTCAGGTCTGCTTCCGGGAGGACCCAACTAAAGGGTAATTTAGAAGCCTTTAATTTCATTTGCTTTGGGAGCTCAGTAAACTGAAGCTGGTGCAGTATCTGAAAGAGCGGACAGTTCTTCTGCCCAGGTTCTGACCTTAAAGGGGTCTGCTCACTGATATCTAAAGTGAGTTGAGAAAATATACAGCCAGGACTCAGAATGTTCTTTGGAAGTGCCCAATTAGACAACGGGGTGAGTCAGACATCCCCTGCTAATCTGTGGAGGAGCTAAGATGAAGGCTCTGGTGGGGCCTGCCTCGAGGCCCCAGTGCAAGTGCCTGGCTTGTTATCCATGACCCAGCAGCACAGTTGAAAAGCCTTCAGGGCTTTTTCCACTGCCTCCTCCCTTGAGCTCCCATTTCCAAAGTGCTCACTGGGCAGAGAGCTGGCAGAGAATTGTTTCTGCCATTATGGGGAGCTCTTGCAACTAGAGGACAAAGCAGGGTTTGCTTAAACAGTGGGCACTTCTGCAAGGACAGAGAAAAAATTAAAATAAAGTTGCCCTCACTAAGACAAGTCCAAGTGAAATTTCATATAAAGAAACATCATCACAAAGCAGTAAGAAGCTGATGGTTTTTATTCCAGTTTGAATCTAGAAAGGCTTATTCACTTTCAATATTCAAAGAAAAAAATTTCTCTTTGACTCTCCCCTGAATTTACCAGACATCTGGGTCTGTGATTGCTTAGCTTGGAAAGATGCAGAGAGATGTTCCTCTTGACCCAAGGATACCTTAAACTTAGACCCTAAGTCTCCAAGTTTGGCTGGAAAAGAAATTGGAAGGCCTATGGCAGTAAGGTAATGAAAATCCATCCTAAGTCCCCTGGGTTGTGGAATTTAGTGGAAGTTATGTTGCACCACGATGGACAACCAGAACCTAGTCCCCAGCCTGTGGTATGTGGAGGGGCTTTCTCTGACTTAAGCTCCCAAGATTGGGGGGGGGGGGGTTGTGGTAGATTTCTTTTCTTTTTTCTTTTCTTTTCTTTTTTCTTTTCTTTTCTTTTCTTTTCTTTTCTTTTCTTTTCTTTTCTTTTCTTTTTTCTTTTCTTTTCTTTTCTTTTCTTTTCTTTTCTTTCTTTCTCTTTCTCTCTCTCTCTCTCTCTCTCTCTCTCTCTCTCTCTCTCTCTCTCTCTCTCTTTCTTTCTTTCCTTTTGCAGAAATGGCCCTAATTATTCCTCTCTCAGTATTCATAATCATGGGTGGCCCCTCCCACACTGACTATGTGCTTGGCCATGTGACTTACTTTGGCCAATGAGACAATAGCAAATGTGACCTAAATAGACTTGAAAGTGCTTACACATTGGAGAGTGCCCTCTCTTGCTCTTCTTGGATGATGAGAGACAGGCAGTCTAATCATCTCTGTCACCCTAGCTGAAAGCCAGCACCAATCACCATTCATGGACCAAGAAGACCCCAGCCAACCTATCAATGGACTAAAGAACCACCTACTTAATTCATAGAACCAGTAGCAATAAGAAATTGAATGGTTGCTATTCAAGCCAAGTTTTAGGGTAATAGCTAGGAAATCAGGATGCAATTTTTTGTTGTATAACAAATTATGTATTTTACTTTATACATTAAAGATATCACTCTGAAAAGGGATCTATAGGCTTTACCAAACTGCCAGTAGGGTCCATTGGAAAAAAACAAAAAGTTAACTATATTCAGATAAAAAAAAATTAAAACTTAGTTGATTTATTTTTAGTGCCTATTTGCCCAATTCTGTCTCTCAAAATATTAACCTAACTCATGAAGACAATGGTAGGAAAATGTTGTGGCAAAATAACCCAGGAAACTTCTAGTTGTATCTTATTCTGTTTGTATCTGATGGTTTGGTAAGTGACCTGATAAAAATTCAGTCTCTATATATAAGACTTTTTTTTTTTTTAAGTCACCAGCTTGTTGCATCCAAAAGAGGCACCTCAATAATGATCAAAGGGTCCTTGCCTGCTCCACCCAGAGGCCAACTCTGATTTATTTGGCCAGGGCTGTGAGTAGATCTAGGAGAAAGAAAAAAAAAAAAAACAAACAAAACATAAAGGAGACACTCATGTGAGACTTATTTCTAATTTAATAATACACAAAAGCTTTATTCAGGAAACAAAAGTTAAAAACAAGCTCAAATAGCACAAACAAAAGAAAGAAAAATCAGACTCCTGGAATGCTAGAGAAAGAAGGGACTAGAGCAAGTGGAATGAGAACATAGCCTTGAATCTGAATTTTCTGGTCTAGAAAAAATAACTTGTAACCTAACAGCTTCTTTGTGCCCACTTCCTCTTTCAGGGTCTGTGTGCCTTCTTGCATCCTGTCATTCAATCAGATGCCAACCCTTCATGTTTACCTCTTCATTGGATCAAAAATGACTTGGCTTTCTACTGGGCCTTTTTGGTGATTGATGGAAAGAGGAACTCCAGTCAATGAAGGCAGAGGCAGGAGGCTCTCCTTTTATTCCTCCTCCTTACTTCACTCCTTTTCCCGCCCCTTATTGTGTCCAAGGAAATTTGTAGCAAATTCAATATTATGGTTGGCTGAGGCAAGGACTTACTAGGTACACTCATATTTCCCCCCACTGGGCCACATACCAGTATGTCCTTATGAAGCCCACATGGACACAGCCTAATAGCTGTAGTAGGAACTAGAAGGATGAGTTATAGGCTTCAAGGGAACTTCACCACTTAGTTAACTATCCTGTATCAATATCCTGAGTTTGGCTCTCATTTTTGAGTTCATCAGCCTTGCAGAGGCCATAAGTGCCCAGCTCATCAGATTATCCATGCATATAGCAAGGTCATGCTGAGAGGCAAAGTGAGCCAAAAGAGGAAAAACTTGGACCAGAGGACCATAATCCTCCATTTCTGCCACTGTGGGCTGTTTGGATTTCATAGAGTCACTTTCTCTTACTGTACCCTGAAGCTATAAGTGCTCCAGGTTTTGAAATCTGAGAGAAAAATGAGAAGATAATGGGAAAACATATCTGTATTATTTAGACCAAGGTCCAATTTATTTTTATTGCTGATACATGATAGAATCAAGTGCCAAGGTTCTAATAAAGGTGTAGAGTGAGTGGGAAATCAAAATCACTGGGTCTTCAGGTGATTTGGTCTCTGCTTAAACGCCACTTCTCAGAAAGGCCTTCTCCCATGACCTTCTCTAAATCAGCACTCTACCCTCTTGAGATCATTACTTATCCCCTCTGTCCTATATTATTTTATTTATAGTACTGTCTGTCATTCTCCACTAAAATGTAAGCTTTGTGACAGCAAGACTTGATCAGTTTTGTTCTCTGCTTGTTCCCATTGCTTAGGACAGTGCCTAACATAGAGTAGAGGAAAAAACATATTTGATGAATTAATGAATTATAATGAGGAGAGAACATCCTACAAAATCAGGAAAGTCTGAGCCCAGAAAGATGTGAAAGAGCCATCCTTCACTTTAATTAAGTTATTCTATGTTCTTTAGGTCAAGTTAGTTTCTTCTTCTAAAGAAGCAGGTATTTCACCTATGCTTTGTTAACCATCCCAAGCTTTTGAAGCAGAGAAGGAAGGATGACTTATTACATCTGCCTTGAAACTGATTCTTCCCCCATTTGAACTGTGTGGTTCCAGCATGTAAATATACTCTTCCATGACACACCATGCCCACAATTGATTGGTGTAAGCTGGGCAGCAAGCCCAGCTGGACCAATCAGAGCCCTTCTCTGAGATTTTGAGCATGGGATATAGACAACAAATGGCAGTCCTTTTTCCATAGTGGATGTGTTGGAAGTACAAATTGGGTGTTCATGTTTCTGGTGTGTGGAGGGAGTAACTGGCTTTTTAGCTAGAGAAGTGAAGTCTGTGTAATGAAAGAAAAAGGGACCGGTGCAGGGAGAAAGCATTGGCAGTATTTACACATTGGGCTTGAATTGTTTCTGAATTAACAGCTACCTCTTTATCCTCCCAATGGTTTGACTGTTCAGTATTTATTCAGATTTTGGAGCCAATCAATCTCCAGTTTTGCCTGAACAAGTTATATTTTGATTTCTGTCATGCACAAAATTTAAATAGATATAAGCAACATAGCTAACTTTTTCAGGAAGCTCTGCCTGGCAGTGCAGAATTATAGGAATGTTCATACCCCACTTTTATGGATGGTATGTCACCATTTGAGGCCAAAGGTCTCTGAGGATAACAACAGCCAGAGAGGTTTCCTGATTGGAGTGTGGCACTGTGCTGGAGAGAAAATTTGAAAGAGATGGAGGCAGAAGTGGCAAGGCAGCACAGGGCAGTGAGAAGAGCACTGAACTGTGAGTCAGCAGCCCTGGCTGCAATGCTCACCTTGCAAGTTTAGCAAGTAATTTATCTCTGTCTAGCTATCTGCCATTTATTTATTTAGAGAGAAAGTGAAAGGGAGCGGGAGAGACAGAGAGAGAGAAACATCGATGTGAGAGAGACACATTGATTGGTTGCCTCCCACACAAGCCTCAACTAGGGCTGGGGATAAAACTTGTGTGTGCCCTTGACCAGAACCTTCAGTCGATTGGCCAACACTCTATCCACTGGGCCAACCAGCTAGGGCTATTTGTCATTTTTAAAAAATTCCGTTAATAAGGTCTGTTCGAGCAACCCAAATCTATGGTTCTACATGAGAGGAGGGCAGAAAAGGAGGGTGATGTGAGCTATGAGGATCCTTTTCCCAAGGTCAGCTGGATCTCTGATCCAGGGCAGAAACAAGAAAATGCAGGGATGAATGGAAAAGGGCCAGGCCGCTTCCTTGCCACTGAGGCAGTTTATTGAGGGGCCCAGAGGAGAAGAAACGGAAGCTGCTTTATCCTTTGCACAGTGGGTATCCTTCAGAGGCTGCAAGCTGGGACTTTAGACAGAAGGACGGGGCTATTGTATCCTCTGGTGAGATTTTAAAATTTGGTAGGTTTTTGGGGTGGGGAATTCTGGGAGCCATATTTATTGTTGCAGGGGGAAAAGGCATAACAAAGGAGTCCTCTGATCCCCTCTCAAGACCCCATCCTTATTCAGTGAACTCTCACCTTCCTCATCCTTCAAACTCATTCTGATAAACAATAGCATCTTTATTACTAAATCTAGAAAGGTGAGTGGAAACTCTATGCAGTGGCCCAGGACAGGACAGCTTTTCACTCTCCAAACACCTAGTCACAGCTTTTGCAAGGTAGAAAACAGTGGAAAACCATACATTCTCATCAGACCCAGTTTAAGATCAATGTGAACACTTGAAGGAACTGCTAAAATCTCTATGACACTGGTTCTTGAACTTGAGCACACACCAGAATCCCCTGGAGGTGATGAAAACACAGAACAACATGGCCCCACCCGTAGAGTTTCAGACTCAATAGGTGTGGAGTGGGGCCTGAGAAATGTCTTTCTGACAAACTCTTGGGTGATGCTGATGCTGCTGGTCCAAAGGCCCAGTTTGAGAATGTGTACTAGAATAATGCATCCCTGCTTGTGGAGGGTCAGTAGCATTACACTTGGGACCTTAAATTCAAACTCAAGTTCTCTCTCTCTTATTAGCTGTGTGAAAGATAAGGAACCATTTTCTCCCTCTCAAAGACTCATCAATTTCTACCTTGTTCCTTAGGATGGGAACCCCCACTCTTTGGGAAGTCCAGTATTGGGAAGATAGCTTCCACCATCCTCTCTACCCCTTCCTTTATTTGCCCCTCCCACCCCCAACTTAAGTGCTCTGTGAGATGGGAAATAGGCAGCAAGCAAGCATAGCTCGGCCCTCCACTTGGCTATTTCTCTAGGATCTGCCTGCCCACAGCAAACTAACATTTACTGCTCCTCCAAGCCACACACCTCCGGAGACAGGTTCTGTACCTTGGGAAGGATGGCGGAGGAGGGAAGCAGTGCGTAAGGTGTTCTAGCTCTCCTGTCTTTTTTTTTTTTTAATATATTTTATTGATTTTTTACAGAGAGGAAGAGAGAGGATAGAGAGTTAGAAACATCGATCAGCTGCCTCCTGCACACCCCCCACTGGGGATGTGCCCACAACCAAGGTACATGCCCTTGACCAGAATCGAACCTGGGACCCTTGAGTCCACAGGCCGATGCTCTATCCACTGAGCCAAACCGGTTTCGGCATAGCTCTCCTGTCTTACTACATATATCTCTGCAGCCCTTTCTCCTTTGGTGAATCCCAATGTCTAGATATGAAGTAGGATTAGGAGTAGGAATTGTACGCTGATTCTGGCTGCTGGTCCTAACCATTTTTCCCCCAATCAGGCTTTAACAAAAAGCCTGATTTTTTTTTAATCACTTACCCCGTCTATGTATCAGTAGGTTCAAGAAGGGAGTAGCGGTGGCGATTATCTCCTTGGAATCTTTGGTAGAACCTTGACCAAGTAGTATCCTCTCTAGTCAAGTGTGGAAAATAACAGTCACCACTTAAGAGGTTGCTGTAGAAATTAAATATAACACTAGCCACAATAGACAGTAATATAATAACTAGTACACGGTAGATGCTCAAAAGTTCTCTCTTGTCTTGTAGGCCTGGATTTGCATGAGATTTTAGGTCATTGCTGCAAACAGGGTTGCTTCAGAATTCTTTTCCGACTATGCAGGGGAATCATTCCGTAAATGTGGTTTAGGAGCATACAGTTTTCAGTTCATATAGCTAGCCGATGCAGGTTTTATATTTATTGGTTTATAAATAAAACTAAAGGCTCTGAATGACATGATGCATGTAGGAGGCTGACTGTGAGAAAGTCTGTGTTTGCACCTCTCTGTCTGCATATTGTATGCAGATACAAGAACACGCATGTGCATACACAATATTTAATAAGGAACCCAGCCCTCCCCCACAAACCTTAACACAAAGCTGAATACAAAATGAAGCTAACAGATGTAGCTTTAATAATGCTTCACTAAATAGCTTACGGCAAATTTATTTTTCTTAAGCTAAGGAATAGCAGGAAATTTTGCATATCATCTCTTTTAACTCCTTGAGGGCCTTGAAAACCCAAGGCATTGAGCAAAAGGGGACCAGTGTTTAGCTGAACCATAACCAAGTCTCTTTGGTCTCCAAATGTTATCCTGAGAACTATGAGGCCATTCCCAGAGATACTATCCAAAGGCATTTTAAAAACCCTTCCTCAAATAGAAAAATCAGAGACTATTAACACATTTTCCCATTTTATCATGCATGCTGCTCAAGCTAAAAAAAAATGTGATTCCAAGACCTGTTGTTTCTTAAAGCAAAGTCAACATCAGAAAATGAAGCATAGAGCCCTCACGTAACCTGTAATGAATAACATTGGAAATCTGGCATGGCAAATGACAGATAATGAAACATGGTAGCAACAGTCCCTTCCTCTCTCCCAGAATGGCACAGGTAACAATACTTCACTAGCATTAGCTCATTTAGGTTTCATGACAACCATGTGACATATGCATGACAGCTACTTTCTTTTTACAGATGTGAAAACTGAGGCTTGGTTCAGGTTAGGGTCATACTGTTGAAGTGGTGAAGAGATGAGCTAAGTATTCACCCATCTGACTCTCAATCTAGGGCTCAATGAGCTAGTCTGGATACTGAGTTTCTCTTGGTCACTCATACTATCATATCTGACCTGACTTTTCAGCCCAGAGGAGCGAGTCCTTTGGATTTTGCTGTCTCGTGTTCTACATTTCTAATAGTATGCTTTCTATTAGAAAATCTCAATGGATTGTGTACACCTCACTGAAAAACTCATGGGGTGGTAGGGAACAACATGGATTTTGTAGTTGGAAAGACAAGAATTCCAAACTGTTTGAAGGTTGCCATAAAAATTAAATGAGATAATGCATGCGAAGGGTGTAGTAGGGCATACCATAGGCATTCAATAAGTTAATTACTTCCTTTCTTATGGTTATAATATCTTCATTCTAAGCCAAGAAAGTAGGGTGCAGAATAACTGACCAGTGGTTTTTGACTTGGTTCAAGAGAAGAACCGGGAAAAAGAAATGCAAAATTCAATGTTCACTTGGTGATGGCTTTTTCTTAAGGATAAATGGGTCTATAGAGGAACTGTTAAACATATGTAGTTTAAAAAAAGATAAATGGGACCGACTTAGCATATCAACTAGGTTTATTTTTATCTCCTAGGCAAAGAGGCACTGGATATTTTGGGGGGAATAAGTTGGAGATTGATGTGTTCAGAAAGCAGGGTGACTCTGGTCTCAGGGGGGCACGTAAGAGACTCTTTTTCTTACATGCTGTCATCAGTAAAGGACAGAAGTACTAATTCAAGCCTACAAGCATGAAAAATCATCTCCCAAGTTCAAAATCTATGACTAGTTTGGATACAGGAAGTGATGGGGAGGCTGAGACCAGATGGTCATTTGATAGAACCTACCATTTTAGCAGGAAAATAACCTTATTCTTCAAGTATAAAATGGGCCATCTTGGAGGACAAGGTGAGGTGAGTCAGCAAAAAGTGCAAACTCTCAATTTAAAATACGAGAATTAGGCAACTTCGTATAGAAACAAAATCAGTTCAATAACAACAAAACCCAAACACAGGAGTAAAGATAAGTGAATTGTTGTAGTTTTCCCTTCAGTGGATCAGAATTCAACTTTTATTACCTAAGAGGATCAAATGTATTTTTTCCAGACCAAAGAAAACAATCCATAAACCCTAGTGCAGCTGTCACTCAGCATCAATCTGGTGCAGACATGGGAATTCATTTTGAGTTTCTCTGAATGGTTGTTAAACATTTAAAAGGAAACACTACAGGAAAGTCCTTTAAACAGGATTTTCTCCCATCCCTTTTTGGGCATACAGATTTGTTCTTATCAGTTAGTCACCAGTGACGCCAACCTCTGTGAGTCAGCAGGAAGAAAATCAGCTAGGATCTCCTCTGGTAACATCAAGCTTTACTCTGGAAAAGATGCTGACATCTGCAGTAGAAATAGGGCTGTAGCAACAAGAACATGGCTTTTTGGAAACATGTGAATTAATTCACATGTGACTATGAATCTAATTAATATCACACTGCCAGTTGCTAGCCTCTGACCTTTAAAACGCCTAGGCTTTAAAACTTCCTCCTCTTCTCATCCTTTGTGCTTAAAGCTGTTTTGAAATGTTATTTTGCCGCCCCCCCACTCCCTCTCCCCATCCACTAGATTTGATTAGTTTTTGAGCTGGCTACTAATATCATGTAATTCAGGTCATATGGAAATGTCACTTTTTAAGTACATAAGGGCTCACAGATTCTATAAAAGCTTCTGTTTTCTCTTTTCTAAAGTGACAGAGGAAGAAAAAGGAGTGAGGAAATAGCAGCTAGTAAATTACTTTAATTCAGACTTAAAGTGGCGATAGGAGATGATCAAAAGGGGGTCCAGAAAATAATAAAAAAAAAGAGTTAATTAGTTGAAAAAAGAATGATACAATGTTTAGGCAAGTTGTAAAGAATAGTCTGTGCCAGACAGCAATGAATCTGATTGAGAAGGATGGGAGATCCCCAAAGCAGTGATGACTCAGAGCAGGGCTGTGGGGGAAAAGACAGGACTTCTTAGGCTCCACCGGAAAGAAGAGTCCAGAGAGATGATGGCAAAGCAATTGTTGAGGGGAAGGGAGAGAGAGAGAGAGAGAGAGAGAGAGAGAGAGAGAGAGAGAGAGAGAGACTCTGAGTAAGAGAGAGGCTGTGGATGTAATTAATATTATGTTGGGGGAGGGAGTCCGGTCAGTTCCGAAAGCAGTACCAAGGCAGTGCCAGATGAGACCATCAGGGCACCGGACCTAGACCTATCAGTTTTCAGCACTGATTTCACTGGCTTCTGAATGGTAGGAATATTAGAAACCATTAGTTCAGTTCTGTCATTCCACAGATGAAGAAACTGAGTTCAACAGTGGTTGAGTGACTTATTTAAAGATGGTGTAATTCCAAAACAGGAAATTACAAGCAGTTGGTTCAGTGCTAGAACAGGTCTCCTGACTCCTGATCAGCATCCTTTGCCATCACGCCCTGCTGCCCAACTGAGGGGAAAAGATGCTGCCAAAAAGTCATGTCCGTTCTCTGTGCCTCCTTTGACCAATCTGAAAAACATGAATGATACAAGAGGTAGCACAGCATGTAGTTAAAAGCTTAGTCTCTGGAGTCAGAGTGGCTGCATTGAAATCCTGGCTCCGCTCTGTGATGTTAGGCAAGCTGCTTAGCCTTTCTCTGCCTCAGCTTCCCTATTTTTAAAATAAAAATAATAACAGTACCCTGACTACAAGGTTGTTATGAGATTTAGTGAGCTAGTACAGATAAAAGCTTTCAGAATTAGGGCTCACTCTTCTCCCCCACAGGCCTACTCTGATTAGTCACTGCTTTGGATATCTCTGTTCTTCTAAATCAGATTTATGGCTTACTAAATGTTATCTGATACTATATACTAGTGGCCCGGTGCATGGATTTGTGCACATAGAAAGGAAATTAATTAGAAGAAAGGTTCGTGTGGTAATTACATTATTGCAAAAAATTACATGTCAAAATAGAATATATAATATAGTATTATAAAATTAAAATACAAAATATTTTAATATCACTATTCACCCTTTCTCTATAATAGAAGTGTGCGAGTCAACGTTTATTTTTAAATTGCCAGTGCACATCATATGTACTGGCCGGTTGGTCAGCCAGTCGGATGTACGTATGGTCAGTCACTTAGCCTTTTATATATATAGATAAACTCATACAACTATAGTTGGCATCATTCATTTACATATCAGAAACTTGTCTTTTATATTGGGTAAAGTGCTATGAGATCCCTGTGAAAAAAATATGTAGAAATGTGTAGCTACAATCATTACAGCAATAACAGCAATTTTGAAGAGTTTAGAGTGGAGCTGGGGATCTCTGGAAATTTCTCTTAAATCTCTTTCCTCCTGCAGGACTAATTAAAACAAAACAAAACACCACTTTGTCCACTCTCATGACCTAGCTTTCTCATTGCTATGCCACATCTCCTCCCTCCCTCTTAACTGAGATTTGAAAAGCCCTCTGCACTCAGTATAACACCACCAGTGTGACCTCTTCTAAAGCATCAAACATCACTACCTCCAGATTTCCCCCAGAGAATCACTTGAAAATCACGTTATCCTAAGGATGTCTTTTCTGCAAGCATTTTGGTAAAGAACAGATGAGCATAGTCCCTTGACACTTCAGAGCCAGAATTGAAATAGGAACAAGATTTATGTCTGCAATCGCCATTTCTTCCTCTACACAAAGTCATTGACTATTTTGGTTCAGCAGTTTCATCAGCATTTGGAATTCTGAAGCTCCGCTGTGAGATTAAAAGGGAAATGGTACAGTTCAGACCTCAAGCTAGCCCTTAAGAAAGGGTAATCAGCCAATGTCAGCAAGGATGGTAGAAAAAGAAATACTGTAGTATTAATGCCCATTTCACCTCTGTCGTCCCAAATTTTACTATAGTATCTAATTTTTTTTCCTGATTTAGCCACTTGGGGCTGTTTCTATGTATCATGATGCCTGAAACATGCACAGAGAAGCTGGTATATATTTTTTATCCATCAAGTCAGTGTAGCATACTCAGAAGGTACAAGAGAGTGTTATGCATAATTATTCAAGTGCACCTTCTGGGTACCCCTTATCACTAGATTCCTGACCTGCTTTTCAATCTCTCTGGTAGGTGCTCATCTTGAATAATTTGTTTTAGTTAGTAATGGAAAATCGAAATTTATAATTAACTTCTGGGCAGGACATATAAGTGTATCTGCATCCTGAAGAGTGATCCTAAAAGATGCCTAAATGAGGACCGATTATTTTTTAAAATTAATTATCCCTTATGATACCAATTGCCTCCTTCTATTTCTGGAAGAATGTCAATTTAATCCACTCTGTCAGTAACAACTCCTAGATATTAAAAAAGAGCTGATTACTTTGTTACATCAGCTTCTGCTCAGAAATCAACTTTAGAGGATAAAGTACCAAATCCTGAGCTTGGCATTCAAGGCCTTCCACAGAAGGCTCCAACTTTCTATTCCAGCATATTCCCCTACACAAGCTTCACACTCCACCCAAATGGATGGGCATTTTTAGGGTTTGCTGACCATAACTTGGGCTTGCCTAACTTTAGCTCTGTCTATGCTGTAACTTTTACTTAGCAGACCTCCTCCTCCTCTCTTTAGTTTCCAAAAGCCTGCTTAAGTCCTGTCTCCTTTCTCACATCATAGTAGTCAGCTGTCCATATAAACATGAGACTTTATATCCCCCAGGGGGTTCATTTATGTATCTGGTGCTCACTGAATGATCAATAGCTTCCTATCAGATTGGTCCCTGCTGACAAGGGATGACATTGCAGAAACGTATCTAGCACAAAGGCTGTAAACACCAATTTTCTTATCTTTATAGCATTGTAAAGCAGTTCCATGATATGGGAAAAATAGTTCATTCATAGTACATCATCTAAAAATCAGATTTATCTATTTTATCCTTCATCTCCTCTCTCAACTTATTTCTCAAATTATCTCTCATTTCTACTAATCATCAAAACCTAAATGTTCTGTTGAAGGCCAGTTGCTACAGGAAGAGGTTCTACTGGCAGAAACATCAATCCTCTGGTTGATAACCATCACTCCAGGCTTAACTCTCAGAGCTTAGCAATGTCTTTAGACAAGCTAATTAAGGGGCAATTTGTATTGTGTTTGTGCATGTGTGGTTGTGCAAGTTTAACAAAGTAAAAATAAAATTGTGAATTCTTGGGAGATTTTATTATGGAGAGGTTAAGGAGATGATTGTTTTGTATTCTAAATGCTAAGGTGATAGTGCATAAAATGCCAATAAACAAAAAAGCAGGTACCATTAGAGGGTCTGCGTGAATGTTTCCTGGCACATCCCTATGTCCATCTGCCCCTGCCTCTTCTCTTCATATTGCTCTGAATTTTTTAAATTTAAAACAAGAAATCTCTTGTTTTTTTTCCCTGAAGCTTATCAATAATGTAAATGTTAAATTCATGCTGCAATTATGTTTTCCTTTAATTTCTCAGTAAGCTATTCTAGAACTAGCTCGATAATTGTGCACATCGCCACTTCCTCCCAGATCTGTGCCCTTTGCCAGCTTCATTGCAGTCTTTTACCTCCGCACCCTCCTGCCCCCACACTCCAGTCCTCCACTAGCAAACAAACCCAGCAGTAATTACTAATGTCCAAGCACGTAATTCCGGCAGCACTAGGCTTCTTCATTTGACGCAACTACGCAGAGAGCTGTCTGGACATGCAGCATAAAGTCAAAGCTTTCTGGTAAGTCCTACCCACCTTCTCTCCCCTCTTCCCATCACAGTTGTTTATTTCATCTGCATACTGAAGGGTTATAAAATGATTTCATGTATTTATTTACTGTTGAATAATAATTTCACACCCATATACAATCACAAATCGATATATACTTACATGGAAGCACATGGTTACCCATAAAAATAATTATAAAACACTAGGAAGTAAATAGCCAAGAGAAAGTATCTTCTCTATGTGAACAGGGCATTTGAGCATTTCTAGTATATAAATGAATGGAGTTATAACTAACCAAACACAATCCAAAACCTTGAAGCTTTTCAGGAGATCATAATGGCATTTCTTCAATGCGTTGTATATGTCCTTACATAATATACTATTACTGTTATTTAACAACTACTCATATAGTCCAATTTTGCTCCTGATCATTATATGCATACTTTAACTGTATAAAACAGTTGGAAATAACTCTGTGATACTTTGTGTTCACTAAGAGTCTCCAAGTCTCAGAGTAGACAATGGTTAAAGTACTTATCACCGGCCTCAGCAAAATCCCGCAGTGCTATAACAGAAACTGCAGTAGATCTGTAGGTCAGAGTACAATTTCAGTCTAACACTATGGTCCATTCACATTACCGTGAAGGACACAGTTGGATTTTCCCAAGGAAAACCAGTCTTAGTGTTGTCAAAATCAGAAACTATCACCTAAGATAACCAATGTCCATAGGAAATACTTCCACTCACTCTGAAACCATGGCCAAAGAGGTTAAATATATATCCTCTAAGACCTGCAATATTTCTCAGAGATGTATTTTTTGGTTATGTGGTTGGGTTCATGCCTACATATAAGCATGTGGGAGAAGGAAAAGGATGAAGGATTTATTCTTAAAGTTGATTCTGCTTAATTAAACTACCCCTATATTTTGATCAAATAGAAATATGTATGGAGATACAGCTCTCCTATAAGCAAATCCTATTTGCATCTTCCTGTATACCTCCTTATGCCTACCAAAATCTATAGACAGATCTACTCTGTGCTAAAACAAAAACAAACGAAAACCTTGATATTTAATTGGAGGATAATTGAAGATTTTTTTCAAAATGGGTTTATTTTATATCTAAAAAAGGGAAACAGGGCCACACATAAAATTTCCACAAGTGGACTATTTATTTATTTATTTATTTATTTATGAAGCTATGCAGGAGCTGAGGGGATGAGAGAGCAGGTAATTGCCTGCAAAGGAGTACCTGTGGGCAGGATTTATTTTTTCTTTCTTTCTTTCTTTTTACCTACTGTGTCTGCTTTATTAGGGGGTCTCTGTAGGACCCAGGTCGGAGAGAGGCAATTTGGCCTGTAGCCCTGAAACATCTAGCCATGCCTGGCCAGGCATCTCTGCCGCAGATGCAGCACTGGGGCCGGATCGCTGTCCGCGGTGCTGAAAGATCGAGGGACCCAGCGCCGTTCCTTGGTATTGCTGTCCAGGGTACTGAGTGAGGTCGTCTGCAGTCCCCAGGGCAGCCCACCCCCGACAGCTCTCCGCAGAACCCTCCCACCCAGCACGACCCGCCCGCCTCCTGCCAGCCCGCAGTTGACAAGGAGCAGGCGGCATAAATCAAGTCCATAGGGCATGGAGGCTGCTGCCGCTGCTGCGGCTCAGCTTGCCCGGGGCGGGAACTCCCCTTTCTCCTTTCGCCTCCTCAGCGTCCACACCCTGCCTTTCCCCCAATTCTTCCCTGGGTAATAGCGCCCTAACATCAGCAGTCATAATAATAGGGTCAGAACAACCGGGTTTGTTTATTTTGGTCTACAGAAAAAGAAAAAAAAAACCAACAGTCTAAACATCTCTGAAAACTGCATCGCAAAATGGAAGAGAGGACCGCACTGCTGTTTCAAAAGAGTAAGTTATTATTTAGTACGTATCCTTGCGCTTCCTCCGAATCGCTCCATCAGCAGTGTCTCCATTCATCTCTTCCCCAAGCAGCTCACCTAGAAAACACTTTAAAAAGCCCCAGGCAGGAGTCTAGCCAGACGCGCACACACGGACTACCGCACCCTAGGTGCACAAATACTTGTATTTGCCCAAGTTCACTCGGTCTGCCCAGCTACAGATCCCTTTGGGTCTGCAGCCATCCAGCCAGATCCGCGACCTGGGGATTGGGCTCCTTACCTTGGCTTCTCCCGAGGGTGGTGTTCTCCCGGACCCAGCAGGTTGCAAGTGTGGAGGAGCCACCGGGCTGGGAGAGAAGGAAAGACAGCGCCTGACCTCCCTGAGGTTTCGTCTTCAGTGCAACGTGAGCTCTGCCCTCATCAAAGATGGCCGTCCCTTTTGACGTCAGCAGCTTTTAATAGCCACCGCCTGGAGGGGCGGGGGAGCGTATTAGGGGGAGGGCGGGGGGAGGGCCGAGCCTGGGGGTGGGAGGAGGGGAGCCGCACAGTGTCCAGCGCTAGACTCAGCTCCCTGTGCACTTTACTGCAAACCTTCATATTTTAGTCTTTTATAAACAACCGAATGGGACGATTCTTCTAAGTCCATTTTAACAGCCGGTCTCTGGACAAACACGTTTATCTCGCGACTGGTTTTCTGATATTCTTTGTACATGTGCTATTTATGGTATGCGTATGTAATGTGTGTATATGACACATATGTATGTACGTATGCGATGTATATGCGATTATATATAAAAAATTCCCCGTAGTGAGTGGAATCTTTGGTTGAGTCATAGCAGCGGGGGGCAGAGGAGGAGTAGAAGGCGAGGGCTGGTTGGGGGTGCGGGGTCGGGGGTGGAGGGCGGAGGTGTGAACATTTCAACTGCAGTTTCTTTTTTCTAAAGGAGAGGGTCCAAAGGGGCATTCCTGTCAACCATCACCAGCTCCAAATATGGACAGGCTACGTAGGTTGCTATTTTTATGAGTGATTTTTTTTCTCTTGTTATCAAAGCAGCATCGAGGGCTTGGAGTTCGTGTTAATGTAGTCAGTGGGGGGGAGAGACTCGCGCACGCTATTTTAAAGTACGTCAGAGCAATTCTCGCTGGGCGATGTCAAATGAGTTGGGGGAAGGGGGAGGGAAGGGTAGTTAACCCCAACAACGTGGGTTTGCTGGAGTTCAAGGATGAAGAGTTGAGAGTTGTTTGCGGAGGGCAAAATAGATGACGCTGTTTTCGGTTGAATTTGCAATCAGAACCTGGGTTCTAATGTTGGGTTTCTTAGGAATAGTGCACAGAGGCGCGTACACGCCTTATAGAACCGTCCAGACTTCCGGGGGAATGCAGAGGGCTTCGCGTTCAAGGATCGCTGGGACGCTACAAAATTCTGGTAGTTCGTTCAAACCTGGGTACTAGTCGAGGCTGGCTTGGGGACCCCCAGATGCTCAAAACAGGGCGTGGGGGAGAAGCCTACTTGTGTGGTCATATGGCAGATTAAAATAATAATAATCATAAAGCAATAATCCTAACTGCCCTTCTTTGTTGCGCCTTAGGCGCCCAGGGAGGGGGTTTATGCAAATGGTTCCCTGGTGGCAGCCTCTCGGATGAGTCACAGGTGTTTGGGAGGCTGCCGCGGGGTTCTCCAAGGGGAGGGCGGGCTGGGAAGCGCGTGGGAGGTGGGGGACCTCGGCTGAGGAACTGCTTGTACTTTTCCGGGAAGGATGTGATTAGAAGTCGTGCCTTGCAGTGTTGAAACTTGGACTCTTTTAGGCAATGGAAAATCCTTGTCTCCACCCCTCCCTTCCCTACCCGCAGCTCTCTCTCTCTCTCTCTCTCTCTCTCTCTCTCTCTCTCTCTCACACACACACACACACACACACACACACTCGCTGGCTTGAGAATCAAGCTTAGCCTTTTAATTGCTCACTATAACAGAGAGGTGGTAAAAGAGGGAAAGGGAGTAGAGTGGGAGGGAAGGAGGGTGCGGGAGAGGGAGAGAGACAATGAGAATAAATCTCAGGAAAGGAAGAAAGCAGAGTTGTAAAAGGGTTGGGGAGGACAGAGCGAGCAGATTTATAAAAATTTAATAAAGGATGCCTTTAATTGAAATAAATAGAAGGCATCGTTTCATAAAGATTCCCTGACCCAAAGGGTATTTGAAATGTTAATGTTTTCAATAATAATTAACAAATAATGTTTGAATTTTTATTAAAACTGGATTCCTAAAACAAGGCATGCTGCTGAAATTTGTTTGCTTAAATATCCATTAAACATTTAAGATTCTTAGACAATAAAGAACAAAATCTGCAAGGTCCTTAGACATGTAATGGCCAATAAAACTCCTAGTTATAGTTCTTTCGTTATGAAGCAAACTGGGATGGGAGAAGTGGCCAATGCAATGTTACTACAACATCCTTTATAGTCAGGATTTTTTTTTTTCTAGAATGTGTTGCTTTTTTGACATGTGGAAGCTTGGGGGGAATAAGCCTGCAGTGGGGGAGAAATAAAACATGTTTATGGCCCTCAGATTGAAAGTTTTGTGAAGGAATGGAGGAGGTGGGGGATTTTCCAGAATTAAAAAAAAAAGTAACTACGTCAGTGATGTATTTTCGTCCTGCAGGCAAAAGCTGTATGGCAGCCACTGGGGAGAACTGGCTCGGTATTCTGAGTTTTTAACTGCTGATGCCCCACACTGACATCTTTAAAAATTACAGATAAGAGGAGAGAGGCTGATTCAAAGCATCACAGAAAATACTACAGGCCCTACAGGATTATCTCATGGTGGCAGCAGCATTTTGCATCCTCCTGTGCTTGTGTTAAAAATGATGCTGTTTGAGAGGTTCTTTATCTTGTTCTGGGAGAGGTAGCAGGCTCATTTGAGAAACATAAACACTGGATAAATATAAGTCTACTAAGGATGACCAGATAGCCCTAAATCTATTTTTAATATAATGAGACTTTCCATGTAGGGTTTTCTCAATGCTTGTTTAAAAAAATCCCATAGTCATTCTTGGCAATAGGGAACCAGCAGATTCATGTTATTCAGTGTCTATAAAGCCCTAAATCCCACAGAGAAGGAAGGTGATGAAAAAGTTGCTCAGAAATGATTCAGGTGCCTGTGAGTTATTTTTACAAAGAACCAGCATACAGAGTAACTAATGCTTAGGAACTCATTTGATGAGTAATAAGAAAATCACCTGCTCTGCTGGATGGATATTTACACTATGCTAATTCAGTCTCTGAAAGCTTTTTTCTGGTATACCATGCCCCAAAGTAATACAGCTCTAGATCCAAAATATTTAACTGGTATTTCCCAGGTAAGGTGCAAGATTCACAGTTGAATCAATAATTACATCTTCATAAAGAAGAACAATAAAATATATAATTTGTAAAATGTCAAACGATCTTTCCAAAGTCAATTTGAAAGTAGTTTAGAAAGAGACCAACTCAGAAA
Source organism: Cnephaeus nilssonii (assembly GCF_951640355.1). Lineage (NCBI taxonomy): Eukaryota > Metazoa > Chordata > Mammalia > Chiroptera > Vespertilionidae > Cnephaeus > Cnephaeus nilssonii. The sequence continues at coordinate 24,922,331 of NC_137082.1, forward strand.
CCCCCTCTCCAAGGTCCTCCTTTGGGGCATGCCTGGTACCCTGTGACAATATTTCAACACTATGAGGGCATAGGACTTGGGCAGAAGAATATAAAATTTGACAATCAATTGTTTTGATTCCTTGGTTTGCTTTCCACATGACTTGTTTGCCTCTTTCTCTTTATAGTCCTTCCATCCTTTACTCCAGCCCCCACCCCATTTATCGATAATGACCTAATAGCACCTGTCAAAAGCATATATACTTTAGATATAAACTCCCCAGGCTGTCTCTGTTCCCTGAAGCCTCTGAGGTAGGGACATATCTTGTGAGAGGTAGACAGACCACCAGGAATATTGGTTTCTGTTTCTGGCTTGTTGTGTTGAGAGAGAAAAAAAAGATGGCAAACCCAGAATTTTAAATAACACTTTGTTCTTTACTAAGAACTGCATTGTAGGAAGGAAGGAAGGAGAAGAGTGCTCAGCAGCCAGGTGCTTCCACATTCCTGTTCCTTAATGCCTCAAATTATAGGCTCTCTTTTATACAGGAATGCATCTGAGGACCACTGTGATGCTGAAACATGCCTGTGGTCAAGTAGGAAGGAAGAACCTTGTGACATTTAGGGACAGAGGGAAGGAGAAAATAGTAGCCAAAATGAGCAAACCTCAAAAAGGCTCTTTGAAAGGGATCACAGCATTCCTTCAATAAGTCTTTTAAGAATATTATTAGCTCTGTATCCTCTCTGTACCTCAGTTATCTCAGAAGTAAAATGAGGACAAGGAAATTGTGAAGTAATTTAAGTCATCATGTCTGGCATTATGAAATATTGGTTAAATAAGATAAATATATCAATTTGATGAGATTTTTAACATTCTCTAAGTAATGATATGTGACTGCTTTAATATAGAGGGTAAATTTTTTGTTTCATTTTGTTAGCTACTAACTAGATATGTATCATTTAATGGCTCTGGACCTTGGTTTCTTCATCTGTATTAATTTACCTGCTATTTGCTTGGCACTGGAATATATTGGGATTTAGGTGAAACAGAGGAGGGCATTCGGAATTAGGTTAAACAACCTGACCAAGGGCACAGCTAATATATGGCATGGCTGGAATTTGAACCCCAGTGTCCAAGTTCATAATCACTATGCTTTAGTGCAGACTCTTCCAGCCCCTCAGACCCATCCCCTCTATATTAGCTAGGATTCTCCAGAGAAACAGAAACAATAAAATTTCTCTCCCCCTCTTTTCTCTCTGTATATGCAAAGAGGTTTATTATAAGGAATTGGCTCATGTGATTATGGAGCCTGGCAAGTCTCAAGATCTGCAGGGTGAGTGAGCAAGCTGTAGACCCAGGAGAGCTGATGGTGGTGTCGTTCCAGTCCAAAGGCCAGCAGGCTCAAGACCCAGGAAGAGCAGTTGTTTCAGTTTGAATCTGAAGGAAAAAGCCAGTGTTCCAGTTTAAACGCTGTCAGGCAAGAGGAACTTTCTCTTGCTTTGGGGAGAATCAGCCTTTTTGTTCTATTTAGGCCTTTAGCTGACTGGATGAGGCCCACCATATTAGGGAGGGCAATCTGTTTTACTCTACTGATTTAAATATTAACTCATCCAAAGACACCCTCACAGAAGCACCCAGAATAATGTTTGACCAAATATCTGTGCAGCTGGCCCCGTCAAGTTGACATAAAATTAACTATCACAGCTTCACATTACAGTTAACCTTTCTGCTTCAACATATTGTGGTTTGTGTATGACTTTTTTCATTAGTAGCTTTAGGGGTCCTTTGCTAATGGGATGAGTTTTTAGGACACTGACCACAAGGTTTTGTTGAGGTGAATTCCAAGAGAGGGATCTAGTCTGGAAACATGATTACCTGGAGTAAACAGAAGCATCATATTCAAAGGAGAAGAGTGCCATGTGTAATCAAAGAGGGAATTCAGAGATCAATACCTAATAAGGAGCATAAATAAGAATTGGGTCAGCAATTGCTCGAAAAAATATCCGAGGGACTCAGCCAAGAGTCGTAACAGAACAACCATGTTGACCACTGGTTTTGAAGGAATGATATGAGGTCTTAAGTAGGAATTGATTCCAAGGGCCAACAACTCCGGCAGTGAAAATCAGGCTGATATGGGTTGAGGTGAATAGTTCAAGATTTTGGCTGGGAATCGAGCAAGGTTATCTGGGACCATTCTATTAGTGTTGGCCATGAAAGGCAGGACAGTTCTGCCAGCTAACAGGCACCAGGCTGGGCAAGGCACACTCTAATATCTCAGCAGATAGCATCAACGATTTCATGGTCCCATTCAATGAGCTTTCATCTAGCTTAACCTCTGGCTTCACCTGACACTTTGTACCAATTTCTATTTCTTATTATTCTATCAGGTATCCTCACCTCTTTTTCTGTCTATTATTGTTGGTTCTTCATTTTCCATAGCAGATGGGTTGTGATGCTTAGCAGGTTAAGTTGGACATTTCCCTGAGCCAACAAGCCCTCTGAGAGATCCATATGTCCATGGAATGGGTCCTGACTGTCCACCATGAAACTTCTGTACTCTAAGCCAAAGGAAAGAGTATCGAACAGCCCTGTACAAATTCTAAAGCACTGTCATACACACGATCTCATTTTATTCTCACAATTCTGAGGTATGTATAAAAGTAGTCATTATTTTAAATTCCAATTAATATGTGAACATTCTGATTGATTTTCCAGACTCCTGTACTGACCAGATACATCAAGGAAACCCAATGTTCCATTCCTTCCTTCACATATTGTCTAAAGAACCTGATCCAGGCCCTTGAGTTTAACCATCATTTATATATGTATGATTGTTAATTATATATTTCCACTCCCATCTTATCTCATGAGCCTCAGAATCATATTCCTAGCTTCTTACTGAATACTCTCATCTGAAGGATCAAGGCATCTCAGTTGATTTCCTCTACTCTTCTCTTCTTACATTTGCAATTAACAATCTCACTAGGAGTTCTGTTTACTAAACTAGCACTTAGAAACATCTTAGTTTCATTTTCTCTCTATCTTTTTTTTTTGGCTTCTCTTCATCTCTATACTCTCATTTCATGGTGATTTTTATCCAATTCTATAACCTCAAATAGCATCTATGTGTTAATCTATAATAATAAAATCATAATATGCTAATAGACTGGACGTCCTTCCAGACATCCTTCCTGACGACCTTCCGGATGAAGCCGGGGCTGAGAGGGAAGCCTGGGTCCTGGGTGCCAGGGGGAAGCTGGTGCCAGCAGCTGGGGGAAGGAAGGACTACTCTTGCACGGATTTTGTGCATCGGGTCTCTAGTAATCTCATATTTACATATTCAGTCCTGATTTATCTCCTGAACTCCAGCTTGTATATCCAAGTTCCTACTCAATAACTGCACTGAAATATAAAACAAATATGGATGTGTAACCTATTATATATGAAGTAGAATTTGTGACTTTTAACTCCAAAATGGCTCCCCTTCCCAGTGTTACCTATATTCGTAAATGGCAGCTAGTTCCTCAGGGTGAAAATCTTGTCTTATTTCATTGATCTCTCTCACATGCACATCTAACCCTTAATGAAGTTGCTCTACTTTCAATACATTTTCTAAGTCTAACCACTTCTCTACCTTCCACAGATGCTACCTTAGTTTAAGCCACCATTGTGTCTTATTTGGGCTAAAATAGTAGCCTCTGAAATTGTCTTCTATTTCCTATTTTGCCATGTAGCTGCCACAATAATGCTTTAAAAAGACAAGTCTTCCTCAAAAATGTTTAATGGCTCTTAATAACACTTAGAAATCCCTGTCTTAACCTACAAGATCAGGCTCCTGGCCACCTCTCCAAACTCATTTCCTAATACTTACTTATCTCTGTAATGATCACATTGGCCTCGTGTTGTTAATTGTATAATCAAGCTCACTCCCACCTCAGGACCTTGGCATTTTTATTATCTTTACCTGAAACACTGTTCCCCAGACTTCTCATGTCTCACTTTCTCAAATGCTACTTTTTTCAAAGGAGTCTTCTGCAATCTAAACTAGCTAAACCTGCTAATTTCTTTTACCCGGAATTATTCTTTTTATAGAACTTTTCTCATTTTGAGATTATATATTTGTTTATATATTTTATCTATATCTTATTCCAAAGGCAACGATTTTCAATGACATTAGCTTTTCCTTTTGGGTAAATTCTTTTCGTATCGAAATAATATGCAGACATTATTAATTCTTGACTTATAAAAGAGGCTATCATTGAACTTCCTATTATGGTCGATGATAATCAAGCTTCCCTATATCATTTCTTTTTCTTTGAATCATCCTTTTAATACCAGAACTTGTTAAATAATCACTCAGCCATTAATATGATGCAGTAAGTATTTTTTACTGATGAGTTAGTACCACATAATAAATATGCTTCTTCTTTTGAATAATTTTCCACTTTCTTTGGGGAAGATTTTAAGAGCCTCTATCGAGGAGAAGAGGATGGTTGCTTACAAAGAAACATGAATCACACCAATATCAGACTTCTCATCAGCAAATCCAGATGGTAGAGGGCAATAGAATAAGTCTTCAAACACTGGAAGAAAAATAAATTTTACTCTATACATTTATACCCCGCCAAAATGTTAATAAAGAATGAAGGACAAAATAAAGACATTTCCAAACATACACAGACTCAGGAGGTTTACTTTCTCTGCACTCTGTCTGCAAATAAAAACATTTTCTGAGGATTTTTATGTCAGCAAAGACAATAACTCACAAAAGACTCCACAAAATGTAGGAAGACAAGGAATTTAGTAAACATTAGAACTAATATAGAATTTCTTTCCTAAAATAAAAACTAGGAAGCAAGTATGAAAATAAATCAGTACAGCCCTTGCAGGTTTGGCTCAGTGGATAGAGCATGGGCCTGTGGACTGAAAGGTCTCGGGTTTGATTTCAGTTAAGGGCATGTATATCGGTTGCAGGCTCCTCCCCAGCCGGGCCTTGGTCTGGGTGCATGCAGGAGGCAACCAATCGATATGTTTTCCTCACATCAATATTTCTCTCTGTCTTTCCACTCTCTCTAAAAAATCAATGGAAAAATATCCTTGGGTGAGGATTAAATAAATAAATAAGTTTGAATTAGAGTAGTATTTATATAATCATAATGCTGTAAATGCGATTTATTGATTTTTAAAGTTTATAATCAAGTTGAGGATAAGCACAAAAGATAATGATCTTTACCTAATGAAATCTAAATGTTATGAGGCCTAACATATAAAAGTGGTGGTAGAATTCTCATAATGTGCTAGTTAAAAGAGGTTGCTGGGGAGGGTACAAGGTGAAGAGGTGTTATTTAATGTAAATGCCCCAATTTACTCATTATACATGGTAAAGGTTTAAGAGAATTGGCATAAAGTTGGTAGAAGAAAAAATAATGTTTAATTATATTATATGGCTATAATAAAGTTATATATAATATTATAAAATTAACCAACAGAAAACCAAAAATTAGTATGTGTAACAAGGTTTGTGTCTTCAAATAAGAGAGAAATAGTCAATTAGATCATGTTCTAATCTTTAAAAGAGTTAATACATATTATCTAAAGTTGGCAAATCAAGAAATAGAAGTATATTATATCATTTAAAATTAAAATTATAAACACCAAGAAGAACCTAAAACTGAAATGTTGAAAGATGGTCACTTTGGGGAAGGATAAAGACTAAAATGCATGATTTTATTAAATATTTTTTATGGAACTGTATTAATCTTCTAAAAAAGATAAAACAAGAAAAACATGAGAAAAATGAATCACCAAATAGAGAATACCAATAAAGAGATTGATATTATTTTAACAAATTGAATAGGAATGAAAGAGAGCTCAGTCAGGACTTGTGTGGGGTCAGCAAAGTTGAAACATGGGGCAGCTTTATATTTTAAGACTATTTTGCTTGCAAGTTATAGAAATCCAAATCATAATAATTTAGGCACAAAGGGAAATAATGGCTCACATAATTAAAAGTCTGGGATCAGATCTGGTTTCAAGAAAGTTTGGATTCAGGTGTTCAAACAATGTCATTGAAAATTTATCTCTTGTCATCTATGTGTTGACTTCACTCTCAGATAGATTCTACCAGCTGTGCTCAACAGCAGGAAAAAATGCCACTTTCCCAACAGTGGGAAATTCCTGACTACTTTTTACATTGGCCGGGCCTGGGTCATGTGCTCCTTCCATAACAAATCACTGTGGCTAGAAGGCGATTGTGCTGTAATTGGCTAGCCTGGGTCAGAACCATGGTAAGTCCCATCCAAAATACATGGATTGGGAGTGGGAGAGGGAGTTGTCTCAAACAAAAATCAGAATGAGCTAAACAAGAAGGGGAATGAATTCTGAACAAGAAAAAAATAACAAATGCTTATTCCAGAGAGTGGGCCAGTTGATTAACTGAAGGTGTTTAAAGCTTGGGTGGGAAGTCAGAGGCTCAGCAAGGAGCTGAGACTTGAAGTATGAACTAACCTGTGAGAGCAAGTTTGACTGCAGATGCTATTCCAACAGTGTTTCCCTATTGTGATTCTTGCTAAAAAAAAGTGCTTCTCAGATTCTGATTTGGGAGGTCTGGGGTAGAGTTCAAGAGTCTGCATTTCTAACAAGCTCTCAAAGTGATACTCATGCTGCTGGCTCATGGACCACATTTTGATGTGGGGCTGTGCTGAAGTATCAGGACATCTCCATTCAATCATCTCCAGCTGTGGTGAATTCACCATCTTGATTGCCCTTCTCGTGAAATGGTGGGGTTCGAAGGCTCTGTGTGCCCTTAGTAGGCTCTGTCCTGCTATCAGTCACCTCTCTCGGGATAGCATGGGGATGGAGGCAGCCTATCCATCAGAATCATGGACCTCCCCATTTCCCTAACTCCAGGCCTGCACTGGTTTAAGGTGTTGGACCAAAGGAGATTCCTGGCTTAAGATTCAGGGAATATTACTTAGCAGGCCAGTGATCACCATTTTACTCAATAAAAGAGCCAGAGAGTACTCTGTTTCCTGCTACTTATTTATAGCTCTTTGGCTATAAACTAGAGAGTTTTGCCAACCCCCTGATGACTGCAATTTCATGAGTGGGCCATGATGAGGCCAATTCAAATCAGCAGAACTGCCCAGTTGACCCACAGGTTAATGAACCATACCAAATGGCTATTGTTATGATCCACTGAGTTTTGGGGAGGTGTGTAATACTGCATTATTGTGAAAATAGATTACTAAAAGATTCTGTGTATGAACTTGGGCAACTTTTTAATTCTCTCTAAGCCTCTGTTTCCTCTGTAAAATGCTGGTAAACTTACAGAATTATGTGAATAGTGAATGATGAGGAAGGTAAAGAACTTAACAGAATATTCCAATAAATGGCAGAATTAGGACTACCATTTGACCTTCTACAGCTAGTCTTCAAGAAGCTTTATGGAGAAAGAAACTTTCTGGTAGAATTAAGCAATGGTGTGAGTGACAGAAGAGAGACACATTTTGTGATTTCTGCTTGGTGTCCTATTTTATAGCATTATATTTTCCCTACCAACTTGTAAGTTTTTTTTCCCCTTTTTATAAATGAGGAAACCATGACTCAGAAACATTAGCTGACTTTGTCAGAATCAGACAGCTAATAGAGGAGGCCCTGGAATAAGAAACAACTTAGGTCTTTTCACTCTAATGACCTTGCTCTTTCCTCCAATAAAATCCAGTTCAAACCTTACTGTTTTTATTAAAATATTACATTCAAGACTCCCACTACATAATAAGAAAATGTCTTAGCCAAAAATTTTCAAAGATTATTTTTTCTTTTTTCATTTGATTTAATGTTTCTTTTTTCTTTCTAGAACAAGTCTCTCTTCTCCCTCCCCCCTCCCCCTGCCTCCCCCACTGTTGCCTTCAGATCCCAGTAGTTAAAATTCAAGCAGAAGGCAAGTGACTCAGCAAGTTGGATGTTAATCTTGGTGGTTTATTTATTCGTAGAGGACACAAAATTATCTTAGCATATCTAGAAAGACGACAATGAAAATGTTAAGGCCTTTGTAGGAAAAACATCTTAGAAACACACAGCTTATTCTCCCTCCCTTCCTCCTTTCCTTCCTTCCTTCCTTCCTTCCTTCCTTCCTTCCTTCCTTCCTTCCTTCCTTCCTTCCTTCCTTCCTTCCTTCCTTCCTTCCTTTATTTCTTCAGGGCAGACTTTAAATGAACTTCTCTACCTATTTTTTTACTCACATGGACAAGATATTATTTCTTCCTGCATTTAATGCCTATAGGAAATCAGGCATAGAATAGACTTTGTCAAATTTGATCCCTTGACTCTAAATCTTGGTCTGACTAGATATAGCGTTTCTATTTTTAGTCATAGGAACAAAAGACTCAAAACCCATTGTTTCCATTTTGAACCACATGACCTGGATTTGGATGATGTATTGGTCAGAATGAGCAAGATTATACTGCAATAATAAACGCCCTCATGTTCAATGGCTTACCCTAACAAAAATTTATCATTTTTCAAGCTATTTGTCCAGTACAGATAAGCATGGACTTTCTTCATTATAATCACTGACAGATTTCTACTGATGAGACTCTAGTATGGGCTTCCACAATTGTCAATGTTGGGAGAAAGGGGGAATCAGCCAAGCCCAGAAACTTAAATGCTTCCACAGGAAGAGACATATGTCACTCCTGCTCATATTTAATTGTGCAAATCAAGTTATCTGGCCTCTTTTACTTTACAGGGTGGGAAAGTAGAGTGCCCAGTGTTCCTGTAGAAGAAGAACTGGAGGTTTTACAAACAGTTCTAATAACCAGCCCAGATGGGCTTTCTGATTGTCAAGTATGGTCCTTGCCACTCCTGGGCCAATGATGAAATAGGATCCTGGCCAATTCACTTTCTTCTTGGGTTGACTAACTTCTTCCCTTAGAAAAAAATCATGCAATATCTTAGAGGTGAAGATGTATAAAATGGCAATGAGACATTCATAGGGAGATGTCAGGTTGGTAATTGAATGTATGTCTATTTATAATTCTAAGCTAGTGCATCAGTTAGCTATTACTGTGTAACAAAGCACACCAAAAGTCAGCAGCTTAAAATAATAACTATTTTGTTAATTTGTATCTCTTCAGGTTGGTGAATTATCCTGGGCCATGCTGGTAGTCCTATTTGGTCCCACCTTTCCCAAATACTTCAGTACTCAGCTGTAAGTTGTCTATGTGGCTTTGCTTCTGGGGGTTGGTTAATTGTCAGATAGTAAAATGATCTACGTGCTTTTTACATTCTTTAGTGGGCTGCCTTGAGCTTGCTCACATGATAGAGGGAGGGTTCCAAGATTAAGCAGATCCTTAAGCTAATAATTTCTACATCATCACATCCCTAGCATTCCATTCACCAAGGAAAGTTGTAAGGCCAGTCCAGATTCAGTGGGTGGAGAAACAGACTCCACTTAATAATGGGACCTCTTGCAAAGTCACATTGCAAAGGGATATGGACACAGAGGGCCATTACTTGGGCCATCAATGCAATTAATTGACTATAGTACAGGTTATAATTTGAGTCTTCCGCATATAGATATATCAGTGAGAACAAATGAGCTTAACTAAAGAGAAAGTGTAGATAAAGAAGAGTCTGAAGAAACTCCAGCATTTGGCCAATGAAATTGGGACGAGAAAAAAATGCCTTAGAAAGTAAAATAGGAAATAGAAGTTGTAGAGCATGAATAAGTGTTTAATAAAATGAGTCTGAATATAGTTCATATTCATTTATTGAGGGTGTCCTCAGTTCAGGGTACATTGCTAACTCTGTGGTAGAAAAAAAAATACTGTAGAAATTATGTAGAATGTATAATTTTGTTGGAGGGACAGCCTCATCCTATATAATAAAAGGCTAATATGCAAATAGACCGAATGGCAGAACAACCGGAACAACTGAACAACTGGTTGTTATGACGTGCGCTGAACACCAGGAGGCATGTGCAGAACATGGCGGCTGGCAGCAGCAGCGGGATGGTGGAGCAGGTGAACGGGGGCGCCAGACCAAGGCAGGGCATGGTCGCTGTCATTGGGGCGAGCCTCTGGTGGTTACTGAAAATTCTGTGTGCCGTGGTGCCACCCAGTGCTCTTGGTGCTGTCAGCGGGTGCGGGCAGCGGCTGCTGGCCTTGATCGCCCCTCAGGGCTTCTCTACCTCCCCCTGCTCCTGAGGGGATATCGGGGCCAGCAGCCACCTCTCGCACCCACTGCCAGCGCCGACCCTGCTCACACCTGCAGCCAGCTCCGGAGCCACCGCTCGCACCCACTGCCGGTGCTCGGTGCTGGTCCTGATTGCTTGGTGCCATCAGCAGATGCGAGCAGCGGCTACCGGCCCTGATCACCCCTGAGGGCTTCTCCACCTCCCCCTGCTCCTGAGGGGCGATCAGGGCAGCAGCTGCCACTTGCACCTGCTGACGGCTCCAGCCCCACTCGCACCCATTGCTGGTGCCCCACACTGGTTCCGAGCACTCAGCGCCATCAGCGGGTGTGAGTGGATCTGGCACCATCAGTGCATGGGAGTGGGGCGGCAGTGGGAGGGACCAGGCAGGGACACAGATAATGGCCCAAGACTCGCCCCTGTGCCCACCACAGCCTCACGACCCACAGTTCTTTTCAAGGTGCACAAATTCGTGCACTGGGCCCCTAGTACTTACATAAAGTTAATAACAATGTATGACAATTATACAGGTGTTTCTCAAGAGCCCATCACTGAGAATTCTTCAGAAAGATTAAAAAAAGTCAACCCTTTGGCTGGTTACATGGGTGTTTTCAGTTTGTGAAAAAAATCATCAAATCATATCCTTACTATTTGTGTAATATTCCATGTGCATATTGTATTGCAAAAATAATGTTTAACAAATGCTGACCTCAACTCTCTGGGTTGATAACTGATAGTGATTTAGTTTTGTTAAAAATACTAAATGTCTTTCCTTAAGAACTTACTTTTTTATACTAATTTACATAATGTAATATAGTTACATATATTTCTGGACCAAAACTTAGAAAAAGAGGCTTGAGAATAAACAAAATAATTTTTTTCTCCTTATAAACAATTTAATCACAATTGATTTTAAAAACTTTGAATAGTTGTGAAAAACAAATATAATCTTTGTCTTCTATCCCAGCTTAAATGAACTCACAATATGTAAAAAAGGGACTTTAGTTCTCTGCTTCAGCATACACTGTACTTTATCATAGAACAAAAGAAAATTCAAACAGAGAAATTGCTTTTTGTTATAAATTTATGCTAACAAAAGGTAAGAAGTTTCTTTTGAATAAGGCAACCGAAGAAAAAAAGGAAATGGAACAGTTAGAAAGAAAAGAAGACCTTGCAGGAATTTAAAGAAAGGTCAGATCAGATAGGAGTGTGCTTGCAAAACTGGAATGGGAACAAATTGGCTGGGTCAGAAAAGAGCAAGTAGCTTTTAGAAAATTGGCTGTAGCAATAATCATAGCATCTAAAGTTGGTTTGGATGCTTTAGGGATGCTGGGGAGGAGGGATGGCAAGAAAGCTCAAATCTTATTGAAACTTATCTCATACTTTAAGAAAAGTTAAAATAGAAACAGTCCTCATATAACTTATGCAACTAAAGATTTATTATAAACTATATATTCATGGCCTGTGAGCCTAGTCAATGACTGAACTCTCATAGAGTTGACTAAATTGCCAGGCACTTAGAGAGGATGCAATACAAGGACTCTTAATTCAGATGAGGAAACTGAGGCCCAGAGTGATTAAATAATTTGCTGTAGGCTATCTAAACTAACAACAAAGGGGTACAGGGCTGGTCTGAGTTAATCACCTCAAAGTCTAAACAGAAAGGCTTGTATTTTTTGTAGATAAACCATGGAACATTTGACCTTGTGGAAGATACAGTTGGTATGGATTTTTTTTTTTTTTTTCATATTGGGCAAGGCCTGTGACTAGAAACAGAGGGAATGCCAAAGGAAGAGTTTTACAATGGGTGCCGATTTCTGTAAGGGTGAGTGGCAGCAGTTTTTTGTTTAAATGGCCACAAATTCTTTGACACCTCTTTCATTGAGAGCTTGGGGTCTACATTGCCTCTCCTAGATCTTGGCTGGCTTGTAACTGTCATCTTAAGCACAGACTGGGGGGTTGGGGAGCAAGACTAGAAGCCAGGCCCCCAGTTCAGAGGCTGTTGCTGCCATACAAAATGATGGCAGCTTGGACTGGAGGGGTGACTCTGGAAATAGAAAGAAATAAAGAAATTCTAACTATATTCGGGAGGTAGAATTAACCGGACTTGGTGGTAGAGTGGATGTGGGAAGTTATGGCTTGAGCAATTAAATGTTGCTAATTTTCCCTAGATGGGAAAAACTATGCATAGAAATAACAAGTCTTATTTTAGCCATGTTCCATTTGGGATGACTGTGAGATATGCTAATTTCTACTGGTGTTTGGATAGCCAGTGGACGATTGGATCTACAAACCTGGAGCTTATGGGAGTGATCTGAGCCAGATATAGAACTTTTCTTATGATACAAAATGAGTTTTTGCAACCTGAATTATTTTTATTTTTGACACAGCTATGTTGGCCTTTCTCCAAACCCATGAATCTCAGTGTGCTCTTGGACTTCCCAATCTCTTCAGATTTGGGCTTCTTGCAAAACCAGGGTCATCTTCCTGCATCTCTGCTTTTGTACCTATGAAGATGTTTTTTAGCTTTCTCCTTTTGTGAAGGAAAGCAAAGGCTAACCAGATTTCTGGACTCTTAGCCACAGCATCAGAAAGAACAAAACAAAACAAAACAAAACAAGGTCTGTAGCTTATTTAAGCTCCACACCATACATTGGCAACTTCACAGCAGCTCTGAGGAGTTCAAGAGAAGTACTGAGACCCAAAGTCTGAGAAAAAGGTAGTGCCTCTCATGAGTTTCGACTGTAAAATTCTGTAACCCAGTGTGGTGGGTTGCATCCATTTTTCAGTCTATAAAAGCCTTAAGCAATGACTGTTCCTCCAGATCTATTAATTAACTCCCATTGGACTATAGTGCTGGTTGGTACCCTGCTCCAAAATTCACATAGTCCATCTCAGAATTGCCATTATTTTCCTATTAGGTCATTTCTAGTCCCTCAAACTTGTTAGCCTGATCCCATTCAGTCATAGTTTTAGAAAGATACACCTGTTTAACTCCTTTCCTCAGAAATCATTTCCATAATTTCTGCAATCTTTGTAATTGGTCTTTGTCATCGAAAATAAAAAGGCTTAAAAGAGTAGAAAAGGATGTTTCCTCCAAGATACACCACACACCTACATGGATCATTCTGAATTCTTCCTTTAGGAATCTTAACTGTGACATGCCCACTGACAACATGTTGAGGTAGATTCTATATAATTGGGCAAGGGGCAGTCAGTTAGATAGTGTTAACAATTTTGTTCTTTAGAAGACTAGGACAAAATTATTACCAGAGGGAAAAGTAGCATCTTTCACAAATAGTTAAGATCGTAAGCTCTGGGGACAGACCAATCTGAGTATATAATCCTAGCCTGACTCTTGACTAACTCTCTGACCTTGAGCACAACCATTTAATATTTTCATAAAATGCTCTTTTTATCTAGATTGTTGCACTTCTAGCTCCATCTTTATCTTCAAGTCTTAACTGAAATGTTCCTCGCCTGAGGGGCCTTCTCTATCTGCTCTCTCATCTAAGGAAACCTTCCCTATCTCTGGCTAATAATATCCTTATTTATTCCTCTATTTCCTTCCTTGTACTCATGATATTATTTATAATTGTCTTATTTACAAAGTTTGTTTGTGTGCTTTTATATTTTTCAGTTGCTACTTTATTCCTAGCTCAGAATAGGTGCTCAATTAATGGAATTTCTGAGCAAGACCAAAATTTCCAGCCAGTCTGGTAAGAAAACTCAATCTGATTATTTGCTGTCTTCTGCTGAGCACTATTTGATAGAAATATAATGCAAGCCATTTATGTCATTTTAAATTTTCTAGTCATCACATTAAATAAGTAAAAAAAAAACAAAGATGAAATTAATTTTATAATGTGTTCTATTTCACCTAATACATACAACACATTTTAACATATACTCAATAAAAATTATGAATGTAAAAATTATTGAGAAAATTTACATTAACTTTTTTTGTAGTAAGTCTTTGAAATCTGGTATTTGATACTTAGAGAACATCTTAATTCAAATGTTAGATTTTCATAGGAAATCCCTGATCTGTATTTCAATTTCAAAAACTTTATAGTTCAAAAAGGAGATTCACATACTCCAATTGTTACCAACAAGCTTAAACATTTCCCAATACTTGAATTAAGCATTTAATGTATGTTTAGATAAATTAAAATGAAATAAAATTTAAAATTCAGTTTCTAATTATGGTAGACACATTTCAAGTGCTTAATGGCCACAAGTGGCCAGTGGCTGGCTCCCATATTGCATCTCTAGACTTCTTGCCAAACTTTTCTCATCGTGTTATCTTATGAAATGTTTTAGCGTATGTTGTTCCAAAAGGAAGAAGAGAAAGGAACTTGTACACATTCAGTGGTGGTGTATGCCAGATAATTTGGCAAATATTTCCTGAATAACACTTTATAATGAGCTTAAGAGACTGGTTTCCTTGTCCCCATTTTATACATTGGGAAATGGAAAGCTGAGAGAGAGAGGAATTGCTGCAAACACATGGCATCTTCCTCTCTCTCCAGTGGTTTCCAAAACAGAAAAGAGTAAGCACAGCTTCAGTTTTCTACCCTGTCCTCCTCATCTCATTCCACGTATTACCCCAAACACCTGAGAGCATGCTCAACTTCTGCTCAGGTGCAGGCAACACAATGCAGGCTTTCTGCTTCCCACTCCTTGCAGAGCAGGGGAAGGCTGGTTACAGGTTAGGTTCTATGCCCAAGGAATAGAACTAACTTCCCTCCTTCCTCCTTGAAGGACACTTGAAGTAGTACTCCTCCTTGAAGGTAAGAAGAGCCTTGCCTTGCCTCACAGCTAAAAACTCTCCAGAAAATTAAGATCTTCCCCACTGTTCTATGGAAAAGACACTTTCTTGGGTTGGGATGGCCTCTGGGAGTGTGGAGACCAATTGGCCTTCAATCATTTAAAATCTGCATTCTTCATCTTACACAACATTCCTTCTATCCTCTTTTGGAAAAGATAAATTGTATATTTAAAACAAGTTTGAGGTGACTAGTCATCATCTGTATTCATGTCCTCAGTTTCTCAAAAGAGTTTAGGTGGTAAAAAATAATTTTGATGACTTTATATGTCTGAGTTTATTAGTTGCCTCTCAATATCCCCTTTTCTCTCTTCCTCAGTGACAGAATACCTTATTATTTTTTTAAATATATGTTTTATTTTTTTCAGAAACGAAGGAAGAGGGAGAGATAGAAACATCAATGATAAGAGAGAATCATTGATCGGCTGCCTTCTGCATACCCCCTACATGGGATCAAGCCAGCAACCTGGGCATGTGCCCTTGACCAGAATCGAACCCAGGACCCTTCAGTTCATGGGCCGATGCTCT
This sequence comes from Cnephaeus nilssonii, assembly GCF_951640355.1. NCBI lineage: Eukaryota > Metazoa > Chordata > Mammalia > Chiroptera > Vespertilionidae > Cnephaeus > Cnephaeus nilssonii. Next base: position 24,937,858 of record NC_137082.1, read on the forward strand.
GATGCTCTATCCACTGAGATAAACAGGATTTCTTATTTTTAGTTGGCACATGCCCCTCCCACGAGAACAAAGACTATACTTTTCAGCTTTTCTGGCAGTTAACCATGATCATGTGACTACATTTTGTCCAATGCAGTGTAAGAATATATATTATGTGAGGTGGATAGAGTTTCCTGAAAGAAAAAGTCTCTACCCTTCTTCACTTCTTTCTCTAATGCACAGGCTTGAATGCAGAGTTGATGACTGAAATTTTGGTAGCCAGGTTGGATCAGGTGGTAGAGGGCATACAACAAAAATAATGGAGCAGCAAGATAAAAGGAACCCTGGGTACTTGGTATCATGGAGTGCCAAACCTATCCTAAGCTATCTAAATCTAGATTCTCATTATGCAAGTGAGTATAAACATATATCTTCCTTGAGTCACTATTATTTTTCATTTTTTTGTCACATGCATCTGCATCTAAATTAAGTCCTAAGTGAAACACATACACTTTGAAAGTAGAAGACATTTATGGAGGTGAGACTTCTGCAATTTAAAAGGCCCAATTAATAAGACTAAACATGGACTAAAAATTAAGTAGAAAGTGTGAGGCCTCACTTGGCCTGCTCACTATTAAGAGTACCTGACCTCTATATTCATCACCCATATTTATTCAGGATGCAATATATATTCATTGGGTCCTTAGATTCAATTTTGTACCAGAGGATCTCCTTAGCATTTTATAGGATTTTTATTATCTTACCTTATTTTCCTACTTGATTTATTTTTCTTCCCCTTGTCTCACTCTCACCCACTTTTCTGGGTTCATTTCTACATTAGATTTTCCTGTGTTATCCATCACAGAGGTGCAGAATGGGACTAATTACCAGGGGAGTATTTTTCTGGTTAGAGAAGGATGGCACAAGAGTTAAACAGAGAGAGAGAAAAAGACTGGCTTTCTAGACTGTCAGAAAGTGATGTAGAATGTTGGTCTCACTATCCCAGCCTGTTTAATAATGCACAAAAGACACATGCAAAAAGTGAGTGTGTAGGAAAAAGAGCGAAAGAAGTGTCCAAATTGAAAGCAGTGGTTATCCCTACGGGATGGGGTAGAAGATACACTATAATTTTTTCTTCTTATATACTCTTGAATTATTTGCTGTTTTTTCCTTAGGACGAGAGTATTTTATTCTACAGTTTGAGAAATGGAAATGACAACATGTCCACTGTCAAGAGGTGCTAGTGATTACAAGGTCATAGAAGCCAAGAAATGTTAAACTTTGCCTCCATCTAAAGGCATGCACAGGCCAAGACCACACTTGAAAACCTTTGCTCCTACTGGGTCTGCACTTGGGCCTTTTAGGAGCTTCTCTTCTGTTTAGTCAATATGAGGGAGTTGTTTCTAGGTAAACAGTAGGAGAAGATCTGGGCCAGGCTGGGGCCACCTACAGACTAAATATCCACAGACTTATACCTACATACTTATTTCAGGTACTGATTCATGAACTCACTTTCACTTTATTATCACACTGTTTTCTGAGCTACCTGAAATACCCAATTCCTCTTAATGGTAGGTATTTTGCTGTTCTTTCTAAGAACCCATTTCTCTGTATGGCTTCATGGTTATTGGATTATTATTGGAGACTAATTGTATTAATAGACACAGATTTCCATGCCTCTCTATCTCCACAGCTTTGGTGAGTAGCTTCCACACTGGTCTTGGGCCTCACCATGAGGTGTGTTTGATTAATGAGACAGTAGTCATCTTATTGAAAGAAAATGCTTGAAAAAGTACATTTGCATTTTTGCTTTTTCTCTTGGACCCTTGCACCATGAAGAGAATGTGCCTGAGCTAGCCTGCTGGGAGGATGTGAGAGATACATGGAGCAGAGCCAAGTCATCCCAGCTGAGGCCATCTTAGGTCAGCCAGCTGACAGCCAACCTGGCAGCTCATAGTGGATACCTGAGTAAGTCCTGCCAAGATCGGTCAAGGCTATCCAGACTTGCTGAACTTCCTAGTGGAACCAGAGGCTGATGAAAAATAACAATTGATTATTGTTTTATGCCACTAAGTTTTGGGGTGGCTTGTTGCATAGCAATAACCAATTGATTCAGTTGCATGCTTCCTTCCCCACCTGCCCCCCTCCCACCTCCTTACCACAACCAGCTCTACAATTTACCATTTATATAACTATATCAGTTAGTTTTCTCTGTGTAACAAACAACCCCAATTTTGGGGGGGTGCTTAAAGCACAACCATTTATGCATGATTACTCATGAATCTATGGGTCGGCTATGGGTTCTGCTGATTTGAGTTGAGCTCATCTGATCTAGTGGGTCTTGCTCATGCATTTGTCATCAACTAGGGCAGTGGTCAGCAAACTGCGGCTCTCGAGCCACATGCCGCAGTTTGCCACTCTGTTGACTAATGAGTTTGCCGACCACTGAACTAGGGGTTTGGAAGGTGCAAGCTGATTTATTAGGGATGACGGGGTCTTTTTTCACATGGTCACACATCATCCAGCAGGCTAGTCTGAGCTTATTCACATGATGGTCAGAGTTCCAGTGGCAAATCCTAATGTGAAAGCACTTTTCAAATCTCTGTTTACATCACGTTTGTTCTATCCCATTAACCAAAACAAAACATGGCCAAGCCCAGAGTCAGTATGCAATAGCACTACCAAAAGATGTAGATACAGAGGAGCATGAAAAATTAGGGCCACTAGTACAATTGGTCAACCATAGTGACATCACACAAATCGGTTGGTTTTTCTGAGTCTTAGCTTCCTCCTCCAAAAAATGGAGATAGTGACAATGATAGGTTGATTTGTGTCCCCCAAAACGATATGTAGAAGTCCTAACCCCTGGTACCTATGAATGGTATCAGACATAATCGTTAAGATGAGGTCATTAGGGTGAGCCCCAATCCAATATGGCTGGTGTCCTTATAAGAAGAGGAAAACACCATGTGAAAACAGGGACACACAGGGAGAACACCATCTAATGATGAGGGCAGATATTTCCATGATACAGCTGCTAGCCCATGAATGCTGAGGATTGACAGCCACAACTAGGAGCTAGGAAGAGGCAAGGAAGAATTCCACTCAGAGTCTCAGAGAGAACATTGTCCTGCCAACACCTAGATTTTAGACTTCTAGCCTCCAGAACTGTGAGACAATACATATCTGTTGTTTTAAGCCACATCATTTGTAGCCCTTTGTTACAGCAGCCCTAGGAAACTAATACGGAGCTTAAGACCTCTGGCAAAGCTTTTTTCAAGGACCAATGAGAACAGTGATTGCTGATGGGTGGACTCTAGGCTTATCATAGGTAATATATTCTGAGATAAAGCCAATCCCATTTCATATTGGAAGAAGCTCTGGGAGCAGGGATGAGGTTGTACAGCTGCTGCAGCATCATCAGAACTACCTCAGATCTCTGGTTTTAGAGGCCTTGGGGTTTCCAAGGGAGGAAAAAGCCAGCATTACTTGTCTTGCTATCAGCCTCCTCCTGGTATGTGGTCAGCTCTCCAGGCTCCTGATAGATACCTGCCTCCACCTATCCCTGGGCATGGAATGGGGCATGTCAGCAGGGCCTGGGATATTTCCTTTTGCTGAAGGAGAAGCCCTGAGCTCTGAAGGCTGGCTTTGTTCCCAAGTAGCTCTAGCTCCAGAAGACAGAGGCTAAAATTAATCTCCCTTACCTTGTGATTTCTATACTGTGTCCTTCATTCAGATTCATTTATTATGCAGGGAACTTGGTCTGGGCATTGCTAGAGGCAGTAGTAGCTAGTTTTGCAGCCAAATACGCAGAGAAAGGCTCTCCTCTCCTCTCTTGTAGGAAGCCTCATATCTCCCCAGGCATTTTATGGGGCTAAGAACATGTAAGAGCTCCCAGAATGCACCACCAGATTTCTCCCAGAATACTTCCTATTGCCTTGCAGTTCCATAACATTGCTCACTCGGTTCTCTTTGACCAGAGAGGGCTTTCCTACCTTCCCTACCTATAGTAGTGGTTCTTAAACTTTAAGAACTTTAAAGTGTGGGTCAGAATGGAGAGATCACAAAGCTTGAGACAAAAGACCCAAGTTTGAGATTCATATGGATCACTCAATGTGTGTCTTTGAGCAAGTCACTCAACATCTCTGTACCCTAATATTACTATCAATATTATCTGGTGGAGAGAGTAACTTCATTCTTAGAATCAGCTAAGATAGTGAACCTGAAAGTGCTAAATTGTGTAAGTGGCTATTCTATTTAGAAAGAAAAAATTCATTAATTTATTCATCCAACTAATAAATATTGGAAGCCTATTTTTTCCCAGGTCTCTGCTAGATGCTGAGAATAAGGTAGTAAACAATATAGTTGAGGTTTCTACCCTCATAGGTCTTATATTCTAGTGCAAGAAATCAGCAACAAACTAGCAAAAAATAGTCATAATTGCAAATAAATAAATAATTACATGTTATAATGATTTCTAGAAAGGAAGCCAATATACTAATGATCTGGAGAATAATTGAGAAAAGCCATTTGGACTGCTTATTAAACAACATGACAGAGTTAACATCATCTGAGATTGGAAGGGTCTAATCCTCGATGCCTGGAGTAAAAAAGCAGGCAAGTAGAAGTGTGATAGGGGAAAGTGGTTTGTTTTTGTTTTTTGTTTTTTTACTATCTTTCTATAATACCTTCTGAGTTTTCAGTAGATCTATTTGTCTTTCTGTCTTGCTATTCTCTATTCATTGGACAACTGATATCTACTGGTATATCTTCATGGGAAAGGCAGCCACCTGCTAGTCAAAGGTTGAGTGTCAGTGAATTACAAAGGGGGCCTTCTTAAGTTTAAGGAAACAAACTTTTAGAAAGATTGTTTTGGTTGGCAAAAAGAAAGAAGAAATTTAAAAATGTTAAGCATTTCCTTTACATATTAAGAGTAACTGGAGTCTGAACACAGGGTTTCACAATAAAGCAGATGTAGAGAGAATTTAGTTTATATTTAAAGAGAAGTTCAATGAGACAGAAGGGAGAAGATATTTTTCCACCACTAAAAGAGGGGGAGAGAGAGGAACTGAAGGACAAGTGGTCAAATATAAATATACTGGTTCTTTTTAGTAGGTATAAAAAAACCTTTTGAAATATGGTTTTAGGGACATTATTATTGAACCACAAGCATCCATAATTGCCTGCCGCCTTATTGAAGATTTTGTTATGTGTTCATCATTACCTCACACAGTGCGTGTGACTAGAGAAACTGAACTGCCCTCCAGTTACAGGGGTGGGGCTTAGTCAATGCAAATGATAGTACTGTAATCTCAACCCTCTTGATGGCAATTGGTTCAGAAATCCAGGCTTTAGCCAATCAGCATATGACATTTCTCTGTCCACTCATTTGTTTTGAGTTGGTCCAATCAGGCTAAAGGAGAAACCTATTAATACAAGTTTACAAAGAAGTTTTCTCTTTTCCCCCATTGATGATGAAGAAAGCAGGCTGGCAGTAGTATTTACAGCCAATTCCTTCCCTTGTAGGAAACCAGCTTTGGCATTAGACCAACAGTGTGGCTCTCAGAGTGAAGAGACAGAAGGGACTCATGTCCCAGCTGATATTGCTGAGGTCTTGAACCAACCAACTGTAATACTAAACTTCCCGTTTTGTGATATAATTTTATTTTTTGTTTAAGCAGTTAGAGTTAGGCTTTCTGTTATTAAGAGCTAAAAACATCCAAGATTATACAATGGTAGAAATAACCAGATTGTTTTGGAGGAGTGCCAGAACAGGGGGAAATTTTTCTCACTTTTACTAGTAAGAGCAGACCTTAGGAAAATTTCAAGATTATTATAAGAGTCCTATGCCAACATGGGGAGATGAAGGCAGAAAAGACATAGGCACATGGCATGATGTAGTTAATCATCCAGAAAGCTTATGACACCTGATTTAGTCTGAAAATGCTTTATAAGGAATTCAGAATTTCCTGGGTGACCTAGGAGGTAGGGGACACAGGGACTTGTAAGACAGTTGAGGAAGCTGAGTTGTGACCCCATCAGGGGACTCTTGCAGTAAAGGGTGTGTATATTTTGTAGTAGAGAGCAGCAGGGTGGACCACTCAGACTAAAGTTGAATGGAAATCATTGCTATGTCCCAGAGAAGAAGTATAACCACCAAGACCCAAAGAGAAGGACAATTCAGTAGGGGCAGACCATGTATTGTACAGAAGGGAAGGACAATTCAGTAGGGGCAGACCATGTATTATACAGGACCCATCAGCATTGATAGGGCATCTGGAATTGGAAGTGATTAATCATTTACCCAAAGGAGACTAGGTTAATCATTGTGGTATATTGTAACATTTGCCCTAATTCTTTCACCAGGCTGTATCCCTGTCCTTTGTCATGTGACCTCATAACTCCTCTTTCTAACAAGGTAGAGTCTGGGGTAAACTCTTTTTCCTCACTCCTGGATCTGGAGTTGGTCATGTGACTTGCTATAGTGAATAGAATGAAATTAAAGAAACATGTCCTTGTTCTAAGCCTACGTCTCAAAGACCTGTGTGCTTCCATTTCCTTGCACTTCCATGTCTTCCATTAACATGAAAACATGCCCAGGGTTAAGAGTTGTGTGGAGGAGAGCTAAGTCACCCTGGTCATGCCAGCTGAAGTCATCTTAGATAAACTGACAGCCCAGATGTATTCATTTTCTATTGCCACTGCAACAAATTACCACAATTTTAGTGGCTTAAAACAATGCACATTTATTGTTACAGATCTGGAGATCATAAGTCTAAAAGGGGTCCACAGAGCTGCATTCCTTCTGGAGACTATAGATCTTTTCCAGCTTTTAGAGGCTGCCTATATTCTTTCATTTATGGACCCTTTCTCTATCTTCAAAGCCAGCAACATAGCATCTTCTCTCCTGTGTGACCTTCTGCAAATCTTTTATAAAGAGCTCACCCAGATAATAAAAAATAATCTCTTCATCTCAAATCTGTAAATTAATCACATTTGCAAAGTTCCCTTTACCATGTAAGGTAATATACTCACAGGTTCCGGGAATTAGGACATGGACATCTTTTGTTACCATTATTCTGTCTACCATTCCAGGTATATGAGGAAGCTAGACCAAGATCATCAGATACAGATGTGAGAGAAATAAATGCTCATTGTTGTGTGTGACTGGGGTTTTGAGATCATTTGTGATATGGCATTGTCATATAAATTGATAACTGAAACACAGTAGAGATTGAGCTACCTTTAATAGGCAAGTTTCAAATTATATCCTCTCGGTTAAAATGAAAACTATAGTATGAGAACAAAAGAGCAAAGCAAGTTACTTTCCTTTTCTTTTTTTCCCTTCTACTTTTTTTCATTTTGGAAAAAAATAAGAAAAATAAAAAGCACTTTTAATCATATCATTCTGAGATAATTATTATCAATATTTTTGTGCATATCTATCCAAAAATTTTCAATCCTAGGAATTTCTATTCTGGGACTCTCAATTGAAGATTGACCTGAACTAAGAAATTTCTCCTTCTACCTTAAACATCTAGAAATACCAAAACAAACATATTGGAAAATAATAGGTGAAAGAAGGTCAGAGTTAGTACATTCTAAAATATTGTACCGTTTGAAAGAAGAAGAAAGATGCAGAATAAACTGAGATTTCTTTAGATTCAACAAAATTCAGAGACAGGAAAAAGAAGCAAAGAAAAATCTCCCAAATGGAATGCACAAAACCAGATGGCAGAGAGAAGTCCAAACATCAGTAATTACAATAATACGAACAGATTATATAAATGGCAGAGATAATCAAATTGGTTTAAAAAATCCATCTATTTGCTGCATCAATTTGCTACTTTCCAGAGAGGTACTGAAAGTAACAAGACTCAGAATGGTTAAAAACAAATGGATGGAAAGGCATTTGATGTATCAGGCCAATACTAGAAGTCTGCTGGCATTGCACATTGCCACTATGGATATGAACAAAGTTACATATACACTGCAGTACTGTTTATACTAGAGACAATTTAAAAATAACCTAAATGGCTGTAAAAAATGGAAAGGATAAATAGATTATATATTCACATGATGAAATGCTATATAGAAGTTACAATGAATGAATTAGAAGCATATGAATCAACATAGATTTTTAAAATGTTGACTGGAAAAAGAAATGAAAAAGTGTTACATTCAGTCTGATAACATTTGTCCATATAAAAACCCAACTCACTATATTTCCTATATGTATGTGGCAAAAATATAAAAATGTGGACTGGGTTATATACACCATAGTTATAACAGTCAGTTTGAGAGGGGAAAAGATGAGATGGAGAAATAGAATAAATGAGACGTTAGCTTTATCTGTGATATCCTAGTTATTTTCATTAAAAATTCTGAAGGGGTTATAATTAATTAATGTTTGTTTCATCATCCTGTCTAATTTTCTGTTCTAAAAAAATCTTAAAGAACAGTTCCTTAAAACAAACTGAGAGATATTTTCTGTAAGGTCTCCTTCAGTGCCAAAATTCTGATTCTACTGAAATATCTAATATATAAAGGAGAAGAAAAAGAAATCCATAGTGCTTTGGAACTTTCAGGAAAATATTGAGCATTACTATAGAAAAAATTGGGAAAACCTTAAATGTATGGAAATAAAATTGACACCTACCTTGGGGGAAAATATTAAAGAACTGTTAAATTTATGTTCTTGAAAAACAGTTCATGACATGGCAAAATATTCACAATAAACTATCAAATTATGTAAGCAGGGTGCAAAAGTACATATACATATATTAACATATATGCATATAAAATTGATCTGCTTTGTGTTTGCTGGCATTATGGGTAGTATAGCTATATTTTCTACAATAAGCATGTGTTACATTTAACTTAAATTTAGGTTTAATGAAAGGGGCTGCTTTCATTGCAATCATGTACACATAAAAATTATGTAGTTAAAAATAATAAAAAGACTGCTTTTTAAAAAAATGTACTAAGTGGCAAGTGTTAATATTCCATCTCATTAGAAATGATTCAGATTCTAGTGTTATTACGTTATTTTCTGCCTCTACTTTTCACCTACGGACCCATTATTGTGGACTCAGGGCAGAGAAAGATAAACTGGCTGATTAAGACAGTTGATGAACCCCACTGTGGCATGCACAGTCCACACTGCACTCACCTGCCACCAGGGTAAGAAGGGTATGGGCCAGTATAGACATTTTTATCTGACAGAGATGTAGATGCTTTTGGAGACTGGTACAGCCTGGTCTCACAGAACATTGGCGGGCAGCATGGCATTCGGCTCAAGAATAGTATTGTTTCTGGCCTCAGACTACTGTTTCCTCTATGGATTATATCCCACCCCACTCAAGATTTTGACATTGGAGCAAAGGATTTTATTTTCATTCAAGGGAAACAGCTTGCTGAGTTTGACACCTCAGCCGTCCGGAATAACAAACCTGCAACGCTGAGGGCCCAGGAGTTACTGAGGTGAGGCCCCTGTGAAGTTTGGATCTAGGTGATCAACATATTTCAGACAAGAACTCAGTGTGTGGACTGACAATCTTTCTCCATCTCACAGCACAGATGGTCCCAGGAACCAGTGAAAATAGCTGAAGAGAGAAATCCTGTCTTCTGGCACATAGGTGGCAACCTCTAAGTGGTTTGCTCCATTGCTATTGATGACATTTTGGACACTAGTATGTAGATAACAAACAGTATTCAATGCCTTCATCCTAATAAGCCATCAGAAAACAAACAAATAAAAAGCTGCATTTGGCACCACCATGTCACTTGGAAACTGGTCTCTGTGTCAGAGTAATTGTCTGAATCACTAAGAGATTGTTGGCTTGTCCCAGGCTTATCACTAGTTCTAGCTCTTTAAGAACTATTGGCATTTCTTTGTATCCTTTAGGAACTAAGTTTCTTTAATTTGCATTATGAGCACACAGAGGCACAGAGGACTTTTGGGATGAAACAGAGCTTGGCTGATTTGCTGCATTTCCTGCGGCCACAGCTTGGACTGGAAATGAGACTCTGTGCCCAGGAATAGTGGAAAGGGGCACCCGTTCAGTGTCCTGCTTAGGCCTCCCAGCCAAGCATCTCTGTGGATACCTGCCAGACTGTTAATTGGTGCCCTCGGAGGGTCCAGCAGCACATGCCCCGGGGGTCTCTGGCAATTCTTAAGAAAGGACGCATTTACCACGCACCTTGTTAAGGCTGACAGCGAGGTTCTTGTTGGAACATGATTATTTCTTCCCTAAGCATTTAAATCATCTTTCTAATGGAAGGCTAGATAGTTGGTCTCCTGCAACATGCTGGACTGCTCAGTATAAGTCATGAGGCTTTATCCTTGGGCACAGATGCACATAACGTGCTGGAAACAGCAACCACAAAACAACCAACCAGTTAAGAGGCTGTCGAGTAGGGAACAATCTTGTTCTCTGTGGTTAAGTCTTTATTATAAGTTTCCTCAAAGATGTAGTGCAGAGGCTTCTCACTGTGTGTGACCCAGAAAACATAGGTAATGTCCTCTCCGGATACTTCTCCAAAGTTTCCTGGTAAGAACAACAGTTACAGTTTCTCCCTCTCTTCCCACACATCCCTTTGGGCATCATGTGACTCACCATTTCCTGATTTCAGACTCTCCAATATGCCTGCCTACCATGCTGAACATGGGAACTCCCTAGCCAACAGCCAGTCAGTTCCAGAAACAGAGCGGCTTAGCTGACCAAAGCTGACTGCAGATACACGAGTGAGCCCAGATGACAGCAGAAGAACCACCCAGTAGACCATAACTTCAATTGATGATTTATTGCTGAGCCAAATAAATCATTTTTAAGCCATCCAGTTGAGGGGTAGTTTGTTATGCAGCAATTGCTAGCTGATACAGCTTTCAAAGAAAAAAAATCCAGTGAGTCAATTACTCTTTATTCACTTGTACCTGCAGACAGGGGGCCTGTTTTTCAGGGATCTTTCCCTGACCAAGAAAGCATCTAATGCATTGTCTTGAGGATCTGTTGCCTGCTTTTGTTTGGCCATATAACTTTTTGTAGTATTGTTAAACTGGCTACTTAAAAACCGCTAAAGACCTGGCTAAAATTTAGTCCACACATTGTCCCTGTAGTCTATTCATTTATGCCTCAAACTCTTTCTTATTTAACTAAGACTGAGCTACTCCTGATGTTCACTGAAGGAAATAATGAAGTAGGACGTGTCTGCCTTTTGTGTCTGCAGCCCTCTCCTCTGAGAACTACCGTCCTTGAGGGTGGACCGCATTCTTCTGCTGTCTTCAGATGCATTCACCATGAACACCAAAACTCACTTGTTTGGTGACCCTTCAGATCAGAACCCTGTTCTCTACATTTCAAGGTAACACCTGGTTATGTAACAGATTGATTCTGCTGTAATGTAGCTCCTCATAGAAAACTCAGCTCAGATTGGCTTGAGAGAAAAGGGGGAGAGGGTTTGTTTCTGTTACTGAAGGGTATCTGGCTTCACACATGGTGTTTTAAAAAAAATTTTTTTTATTGTTTAAAGTATTACAAATAGTAGTACATATGTATCCTTCTCCCCCCCCCCCCCACACACACACATGGTTTTCATTAGGTTTCAGATCTTTTTCACTCCATCAGTAACCTCTCTTTTCCTCGGTGTTGCCTTAATTTACAGGCAGTTTTCTCCATGTGGTGACAAAAATGGCCGCTGGGAGCCCAAGACTCCCATGTTTTCTGCTGAATAACTGCTGCACAAAGAGACGTTTCCCTTCCCAGTAGTTTCATCAGAAGTCTGGAGGCCGATTCTCATTGGATCTCCTTGTGCATAAACTGGTAACCTGCTAGCCCCCGGTGAAAAGTGTGGTGTGGGAGGTGATGGTGGGGTTAACGTCATTCAATCCAGAGAGAATGAGGTTTTCAAATGAACACCGGGTGCAGTTACTAGAAAGGAGAACAGATGTGGGCAGGCAAAACCAGCAGTTACCAGGAGAACAGGGGTTTTTCAATCTTATTGTACATTATGGCCGCCTGGGAGAAACTTCTAGAAAACACCTGCCGAAGTAGGGATTTACTTGGTCAGAGGTGTGGCCTGGGCACCAGTATTAGTATCGGTATTAGTTCAAACTCTCCAGGTGGTTCTAGAGCAGCCACGGCAGAGAATCTCAGCATGAGGGACATTAATAGTGAAGTAAGCCTTAACCCTGGGGAATGCCTTGGAGGGCTATGGGTCCAGGGTCCCTGCCTGCCAGACTGCATCTCTTAGGCAGGGACCCTGGAGAAAGCTGGGAGTCAGTGTGGTGCAGTAGTTGTGGAAGCAGACTGGGGTAGGCAGACAGGAAGCTCCAATTGTCCCCCATTCTAAGTATGTTAGCTACCCCCTTCTGTGTGCACAAGCTGCCGGCCCTGATAGCTTTTAGAATTCAATTTTGAGAAACCGTTTGCTCCGGAACACCAAAAATATCCACTATGACACCCCCAGGTACAGAATGAAAGGTATAAGGTTAGCTCCCCTCTCCTCCAAGGTCAAGTGTAGAGACCCTTGAGGGTCCCTGGCATCATTCTGCCTGATGAGCCCACACCTGACTCCCCTGTACCCGTCAGAGGGGTTGGAACAACCATTTCCATCTTTGCTACTGCAGTGTTTTCTCCCAGCTGGTTGTAGGAGGCAGACTCTCCTCGTCTTGCTAGCGAGGAAAAGTTCTGGCCAATCACAAGAAGCCAACTGGAGACTGCAAATGTGGGGATGAGATGGCAAAATCTGTTTTTGGAGCTGCAAGAGACACCCCTCTCCGTGCAGAGCTGCCCCAGAAAGCTCGTTTTCAGGCAGGCACTGGCAGCTGCTCACAGCCCAGGGGTGGGTGGGGGTGTCAGAAGCTGCTGGCTGCCTGGATCTCTGCACCCAGAATTCTACATCTTCCATTTCCAGGGTCAGGGCCCTGAACAAACACAATGTGGGGCTTCCCCCAGAACTTTTCTTTTGGAGAAACCAGGAGGGGAGAATGCTCGGGGAAAGGCAGGGGCTGCAGTGGGCAAGGTAATGGGTCGGTCCAATCTCTAATGTTGATTCCTGCCCTGTCTTCCTTGATCTGGGCCTGTGACAGCCTCCCTGAATCTGTTTCCTTATCTGTAAAATGGGGTTCTAGCTACCAGCTGAAAATCCTCCAGGCTCTGCAAATTCTGAGGTTTTGATAAGGAAGGGTGGGGCCGCCTGCTTTGCTTTGGGGCCAACTGGTCTTTTGAGGCCAACGGAGTGTTTATGATCCCCCCCCTCATTTTGTTTTAATTTTAAAATGTCTTTATTAACAATAATCACGTTGTTCATTCCTCTTTGCCCTCTTCCTCATTGGCTTCCTGGACACAGTTCACCTTGACACTTCTTCAGTCCAGCAAGTTGTGGCTTTCCCTCTTGTTTGCCTCATGCTATTGGTGGTTTGAGAACAAATATAAGCACCTTCATTTTTAAGAGCCCCTCACACCCCCTTTTCTTGTCCTCAGGCCCCCATTATTGTCATTCTAGGAGCATAAACACTGGGGAGGATGCCCGACGGGTGTGAGGGGCATCTCCTTCACAGGGCTTTAATTCCGGTGCGTTACACACTGAGGCCTATTCCGCACTTAGCAGATATGGAGGCTGAGCCCGCTTCCTTCTTTTTTTTTTTTTTTTTTTTTTTGTTCTTTTCTCCTACCCTGTCTCCCTCCTCCCAGCCCTCCCCCTTCCTTCCACTGCGATTGACTGATCCCCCAAGTGACGGTGACGTGCGAGGCAGTGTGCCAAGTGCCAGGGCCCCCAGACTTCATCAAGGGGCGGATTAGAAAGCTCCGCTCTGAAGGAGCCTCCGGGGGGCAGGTGTGGAAATAAACAAACAGTGACAACACAGCGCCCCGAGGGCTCCCGGGGAAACGAGCACCGGCTGTCTGGAAAGCCCGCAGGAGGACCCTGACCCAGGGGATGCCCCGCGGGCGCCCCTCTTCCTGTAACAGATTGCAGGGGGAGAAGGGTGCGGGGGAGGCACCGCTACAGACAGCCCGCCAGCCCGCAGCCCCTCCCGAGCCACAGTGAGTCAGGATCCCCGCCTCCCAGCCTGCGTCCGCGGACGAATCACCGACGCGCAGCTCACTGCGGCAGAGCCTGCCCGCCCACGCCCGCCCCGCCTCCCTCCGCCCCTCGCTCCTGCCCGCGCCTTTCGCTCGCCGGGGTCTGGCTCCCGACCTTCCGCCTGCAGCACCCGGAGCGGCCGCAGGAGCGAGGCCAGGCGGTGCGGTGCCCTCCCTGCTGGAGGGAGGCGATGGCCCAGACGCAGTGTTCCTTTGCGTCAGGAATGGTGCGCAGGGATAGGGGAGAAACAGAAACGGTGAGACGTGACTCAGGGATCTTGAAGCAGCGAAGACACAGCTGTGCAGAGGCAGAGGTGGGAGGCCAGAAGCCTGGGGAGTCTCCAAGTCTCAAACACAGGGGCCCTGCTCCAACCCTTAGCTTGAAATTCTGCAGGCAAGTAGAAATGGAGCTATAACGTACAGCTCTACAAATATCAAACTGATGTATTCGGATGCATTCACACCAAGCATGTGACCCAGAAAAAAGGAAATAAGATTCCAAAGGCTTAAGCGTCCAAAGAAGAATCACTCTGCTGGGCAAAGGCCAAGGGCCTTAACCCCATGGCCTTCCCAGATGACCTTTTGGGGGAAAAGGCTGGTTGGTGGTTGGATGGGAATGACAAGCAGCAGCCAAAGGCTTCATTTTGGAAAAGCCACCCTGAGCTCCGGGACCTGCTGATGGGGTCACCAGGTTCCACGGGAACTTCTGCCGTCCTTCCCAACTGCTGTCCTTCCCAAACAGGCTGGTGGTGGAGAAATGGTGCCGCCCTGGGCCTCCTGAATGAAAGAACTACCTCAAGCCTAGATGCGGTTTGCCGGAGATGGGCTTGATTTGTTCAGCAAGGCATATGACTTGGGATCTCAGAGGATGAAAGGGCCATGAGGAGCCCTCATTGTTTCTCTTGTCCATACCAGTTTGCTTCCAGATGGGGAAAAGGCTGTCCTTCTTTCATAGAGAAGCCCAAGTCATGCTCCTGGAACCCAAGTCAGATGATACTGCCTACTCAGATCCCTCCAATGACTTCCCATTCCAAGTCATAGCCAGGCCTAAAATCCCTTCCACAATGGGTCCCGTTATTTCTCTTCTCCCTGCTTCCACTCTCTCCCCTCCCTCCCTGTTCCTTGAACACACCCTACCTCAGGACCTTTCCACATGCTGTCCCCTGCACCTGGAACTCTCTTCCCCCAGATATTTATTTCCCTTTACTTTTCTCAAAAGACCATCGAATCCAAAATAACATCTTATCCATAGCACCTCTCCTCCCTTCTCCACAAACCTCTTCACTGTTTTATGTCCTTATTATGTGTTTATCATATATCTTCCCTAGAATGTGAGTTCCCTGAGGGCAAGAACTTTGTCTTTGTGGGCTGATTATAGGTGCTCAATATATATTTCTGGAAAGAATGAGGTCAGGATAGGCCAAGGAATTTGCTCAACATCACATGCTAGTAGTTGGTTAATGGAACCCCCAGGAGCTGAACCCCCATTACCTTCGCCTGACTTAGACATTTTCTAGTATCTCATGCTCAAGCTAGCTCTTTGGAAATGACCTCAGGATGAAATCAGACTGGACAATGGCCACAAGAAAGCCCGGCACCTTCTCAAGATGCAGTTTTTAGGGTCCTCCAAAAGCCCAAATGCCCCATTATTCACTTCTGGAATGTGAATATTTATGAAAGTAGTAAGTTCTAATAGATGTTGACAGTGCATGATGTGGTGCCAACCTTTGGTCTTTCCTGACATTTCTTCTTTAGTCACCTTTGAAGGCTTGGCTGGAAGCCAAGGTTTATAGTTTAGGATCTATGTACTGAAGCTCATCCTATCCATTAAGCCTGGAGATATTTTTGGAAGAGTAAGCCCTGCCAACTGAACCCAGAATCAGATCTGTATTGAGGTGTTGAAACAGGACTATTGGTCCTTGGGGCAAAGATGGCCATGCTAAGTGATTTATGTGGCCAGTTTTTTTGTGCTATAACAACTAGTTCCTTTTCTTAACAGTTATTTATTTTCTCATCTAAGTTTGAATATTGTAAATGATGTCTGAGAATTTTCATAGTGATAGTACTTTTTAAACTAGCACAATAAAAAGAAAAAAAATTCCCAGAGTTGGAGGCAGGAAAACTGGGTTTGTGTCTTCATTGCTCTATATACAGACTCCATGACCCTCTTTGTATTCCAGGTCCTCATTTGAACAGGTAGGACTCTACTTTCTTCCTGAAGCACTGTGGCGAGGGTCAAATGAGGTAGCATGGAATAAAGTGCTTTGTAGGTGATACAGCTTGAGTAACAAGCATGCTGCTCTCAGAAAGAATATTATGAGGGAAATTGAGAATGAAAGTTCATGTTTTGGAGGTTATAGCCAGGGAGGGGGCTATGTAGAAAATACAGTGCATTGGGGCACATTAAGAAAGGGCTTAAGAGTTAAAATGGAAAATGTACAGGTATCAAGAGTCAAGTCTGAAATGACCGGGGGACTCAGGGGGAATGTGATCAGTGAAGACACTGTGATGACTGAATCATAGGGCTGAGAGTTGGAGTGACCAGACAAATAGATGACATTTGATCAAACAGATAAAACAGAGTGGAAGGATAGAGGGCAGGGTAGGACTGGCGCTGGTTCCTATCTTCCTCTGTTATTTCATTTAGGATTATAGCTGGCTCTTCATAACCCTGGGTTCTGCATCCTTGGGTTCAAGCAACCTCAGATCAAAAGTATTCCAAAAAATGCTACATTTTTGCTGACGTGTATACTATGTAGGTAGGCCTAGGATGGTTGTGTCTGTACTAAACATGTACAGACATTTCCTTCTTGTCATTATTTCCTAAACAATACAATATAGCAACTAGTTACATAGTGTTTACATTGATACAACACATCAGGTATTATAAGTAATCTAGAGATGATTAAAAGTATACAGGAGGCGGTGTGTAGGCTATGTATAAATAGTACCTCATCTATATATATAAAAGGCTAATATGCAAAGTGTCCCCACGGAAGTTAAACTGGGAGACTGGGAGTTCTATTGCTTGCCATGATGTGCACTGACCACCAGGGGGTAGCGTGGAATGAAGGGAGGCCCTGGCCGGCAGCCGGAAGGCTTTGATTGGCTCTGATTGCCAGCCAGGCCTAGGGACCCTACCTGTGTATGAAATATGTGCACCAGGCCTCTAGTCTTATATAATAAAGAGGTAATATGCAAATTGATCCTCACACCCTCACAAGATGGCTGCCTACGACCAGGCCAGCAGTGGGGTTAGTAAGGGATGACCAAACGACTGAACAGCAGGCTGCATAAAACGACCAGGCCGGTAAGGGGGGGGGGGGGCAGTGAGGGGCGACTAGGCCGGTGGGGGGGGTAGTTGGGGGTGACCAGGCTGGCAGGGGGGGCAGTAAGGGGTGACCAGGCCAACCAGGGAGGGGCAGTTAGGTGTGACCGGGCCAGCAGGGAGGGGGCAGTTGGGGACAACCTGGCCAGCAGCAGGGGGAAGTTAGGGGTGACCAGGCTGGCAGGGGGAGCAGTTAGGGGCAATCAGGCCAGCACTCAGAGGCAGTGAGGGGCAATCAGGCCAGCAAGGAGGGGCAGTTAGGGGCGACCAGGCAGGCAGGCAGGTGAGCGATTAGGAGCCAGTGGTCCAGGATTGTGAGAGGGATGTCCGACTGCTGGTTTAGGCCCCATCCCCAGGATAAGGCCTAAACCAGCAGTCGGACATCCCCCAAGGAGTCCCAGATTGGAGATGGTGAAGGCTGGGCTGAGGGAACCCCCCCCCACACACACACACCCGTGCACGAATTTTGTGCACCAGGCCTCTAGTTTTATATAAGGGACTTGAGCATTCTCGGATTTTGGTATCCATAGAGGGTCCTGGATCCAATCTCTAGAAGATACTGAAGAATGACTGACTTACTGAATGCTGAACAGGTGTTAGGCGTAGTCTTTTCATTGTCTCTAGGAAACTGTCCCCAGGTAACTGTTGAATAGCCCAGTCCATCTTCTTATAAGTGGGCTGGTATTGGAGCATGAATTATTACCCTAATTTTATAGATGCAGAACTGCTCCTGCACCCAGCTTGGAATGGTTGAGTAAAGAACTAGGTGATTTGAACCTCCTAAACACCTAGAAAAGCATGTAATTTTCTACAGATGGAGACTTGTTGTAGGTTTCTAGAGAGGCAGAAAAATGGTTTTTCTAGGGCTTTGGAGATTAGGTTACATCCTACAAAGCTGAAATGGCAGAATCAGGCCAAGTAAAATATCTACTCTTTTTTTTTTTTTTTAATCTCTTGGTATTTTTATTTTTTTAATTTAAATGTTTATTTTTCAATTACAGTTTTCTTTCATAAAATATCTACTCTTACCCTTTCATTATCTACTAGAGGCCTGGTGCATGGATTCGTGCACTGGTGGGATCCCTCGGCCTAGCCTGCACCCTCTTGCAATCCGGGACCCCTCGGGGGATGTCGGATTGCCAGTTTTGGCCCGATCCCCACAGGCCAGGCTGAGGGACCCCAACGGTGTATGAATCTGCACCAGGCCTCTAGTATGCATATAAGATCTTTGGTTAATTTCTTCCTGCCCTCCCCCCTTTCCTCTGAGATTCATCAGTCTGTTCCATGTTCCCATGCCTGTATGTTGAGCGTCTGCCCCCTGGTGGTCAGTGCATGTCATAGCTACCGGTCGAATGGTCACTTAGACCTTTATATATATAGATTAGGGGCCCAGTGCACAAATTTGTGCACCTTAAAAGGAACTGTGGGCTGCGAGGCTGCAGTGGGCACATGGGTGAGTCTTGGCCTATCCTCCGCATCCCTGACCAGCTCCTCCTGCCACAGCCCCCGGTCCCCTGTCTGCTGGCAGCCCTGCTCCCACTGCCACTGCTCCCATGTGCTGATGGTGCCAGCCCCACTTGCACGCGCTAATGGTGCCGAGTGATTGGGGCTGGCGCCAGCAGCAGGTGCAAGTGGGGCCAGTGCTGTCAGTGAGAGCGAACGATGGTTGCTGCCCCGATTGCCCCTCAGGAGCAGGGGGAGGGGGAGAAGCTCTTCGGGGCAATCAGGGCTGGCAGAGGGTGCGAGTGGGGCCGTCGCCGGCAGCAGGTGCAAGTGCCAGACGGGACTGCGGTGTGCGGGAGTAAAGAATTTTCAGTAACCACCAGAGGCTTGCCCCAATGACAGCAACTGGCACCCTGCCTTGGTCTGGCACCCCTACTGACCTGCTCCACCATCCCGCCTGCTGCCAACGCCTGCCATGTTCCGCGTGCACCCCCTGGTGGTCAGCACACATCATAGCAACCAGTTATTCAATTGTTCGGTTGTTCTGTCATTTGGTCTATTTGCATATTAGCCTTTTATTATATAGGATAACACCATGGTTGGCAAACTGCGGCTCACGAGCCACATGCGGCTCTTTGGCCCCTTGAGTGTGGCTCTTCCACAAAATACCACGGCCTGGGCGAGTCTATTTTGAAGAAGTGGTGTTAGAAGTTTAAGTTTAAAAAAATTGGCTCTCAAAAGAAATTTCAATCGTTGTACTGTTGATATTTGGCTCTGTTGACTAATGAGTTTGCCGACCACTGGGATAACCTATTCTATGTTTTCTACCAGTTGCCTGCCTCTGGGTTGTCTGTTTTAATCAATAAGCCACTAGAAGATGGGAAATCTGTCTTCCTAGCACACCAAATACCAGGTCACTATGTAAAGAAGCACATAGAAAATATTCTCTAATGACAATGCATTTTCACTAACATACTAACTACAAAAATAGACTTCAGTGCCTAAAGTTTTCAGTCACTCATTGAATATTCATCCAGCACTTACAGTATTCTCCTTTGTTGGATGTACCTTTACCTACCTTATTTTTACCATTATTTTTACTGATAGCTCTTCATAACTCTATGATGATACAAATCCTGATATTGAATCCTCTGATAAGAGGTGCCTGGGAGGGGAAAAAAAAGTAATGATAACAAAACACAGACCCTTTTTGTATTGAATGGAAAGATGAAAATAGGTTATCAGTCAGCTAGTGCTATATGACAAATTGGTCCAAACTGAGTAATTTCAAATAATGTGGTTTTTTTCTTGCTTATATATCAGTGATTGGATCATCTACTAGTAAATTGGGTTTAGATGGACTTGGCTTAAAGCTGCAGATTGTGTCTATATCTGTACACAGGCCTTTTTACTTGGTACAGCAAGCCAATTTGCGTGGATAACCAGAGCATAAAAGTGCGCACCCAGCTAAGTAAGTTTATGTCAAGACTTTGTTGTATCATGCTTACTAACATTTCATAAAGCAAGTCACACTGTCTCCTTCATTATCAATGAAGAAGGGGAAAATATTCTGCCTCTAGTGGGAGGAATTGAAAAGGTCATGGTTACAAGGAAAGGTGAAGCACTCGTACCAAATAATGCATAAATTAGAATTTAGTTTTTGTATTTGGGATGTTCCCAGAATATGTGAATATAACTTTATTCCACCCCCTGATGTTCTAACTCATTAGAATCAGTTAATCCAAGGATTAGGCTGCTTCAGCAGCAATTGGAATTATTCCCCAGTGAAGGCCTTTTTGGCTGTTTATTAATTGGCAAATGCTAAATCAGACACATTGCTAGACGTAGAACCAAAGACTGTTGTGTTCAAGTCCCAGTAGCACCACTTATTATAATCTGTGTGTCTTTGAGTGGTCACTGAACCTCTCTGAACCTCCATTTCTTCATCTTTAAAATGAGGGTAATAATTCATGCTTTATGTATCTCATAGGGTTATTAAAAAGGTCAAATTAAGTGAGATCATGTGTTTGAGAGTGTTCTGGAAACTGAAAATAACTGTACATGCAAGGTAGTATTGTTATTATTAAAACCTTCTGACAGCTACTATTTGTAATGAAGATTTTTAGAAGTTCGGGTTCTTAACTAATTTCACTGATTTAGTGATTTTCATTATTGTTATTGTGCCCCCTTAAACCTTGTTCTTGAGGTGGCCAGAATGAAGTATGCATAGTTTGAGCTGGGGGTGGGATTGTCAAGGTGGAATTACCAGGAAAGGGCAATGGAAAGAGGGGGTAACGTCAAGAAGAAATTCCGCCCACTTCTTGTTCTGATGAATGCCAATTCTTCCACCGGTGGCCTTTCTAGGGACTCAGAGTATAGGGTTCTGAAGTCAACATCTTTTGTTGGTTTTTTAACTTTTCTTTCTGGTTATTTTCCAGTTTCTGTGGAGGTTGGAACATGCTGTGGAAGCCAATGCCAACAAATACAGAATAATGCATAAGTTTGAACAGTGCCTTGTGGTTTCCTTTGCTTTGCTTTCATTTTAGCCATAAAATTCTTGATTTTCATGAATGCAGTTAAAAATACATACTTATTGCCCTAGCTTCGTGGTCGGCAAACTGCGGCTCTCGAGCCACATGCGGCTCTTTGGCCCCTTGAGTGTGGCTCTTCCACAAAATACCACGGCCTGGGCGAGTCTATTTTGAAGAAGTGGCATTAGAAGAAGTTTAAGTTTAAAAAATTTGACTTTCAAAAGAAATTTCAATCGTTGTACTATTGATATTTGGCTCTGTTGACTAATGAGTTTGCCGACCACTGTCCTAGCTGGTTTGGCTCAGTAGATGGAGCATCAGCCTATGGATTGAAAGGCCCCAGGTTCGATTCCTGATCAAGGGCACATGCCCAGGTTGTGGGCTTGATCCCCAGTGGGGGCCGTGCAGGAGGCAGCCAATCAATGATTCTCTCATCATTGATGTTTTTATCTCTCTCTCCTTCTCCTTTCCTCTCTGAAATAAATAAAAATATATTTTAAAAATACATATTTAACAACCTTAGCAGTCTGCATTATGCATATTAATATCTGGAATGCCATCTGTTCTATCCCTTGGAGTGAGTTGGTTTCTAGGTGTACACCATCCAACCTCATCCAGGAGGTGGCCTGGGAGTCCATATGGCTTCTGGCATTTCTCTGGCCTCACCAGCACCTGGGCTCAGGCCCAGGAAGTGGTTCAAAATTAGGGATGAGCATCACACCAAATGGACTAAGGTTAGATCTTAAGTATGATATGAATTTTCTGGCTGTATCTGAAGGAAAAAGGAAAGGCCAAGGGATATTTTTTTTGTGGTTTCCCAGTGCCAGAATTCATTACTGAGAGCTTTTCTCCTCAATGAAGCTATTTAAGAAAGGCCTACATCTCAGGTTTTCTAAGAAATATCCCACAATCCCACATCACAGTCAAGGTAGGTTCTAGGGTCAAAATGTGAACTTAAGGTAAAACAAACAAGCAAGTGAAACAAAAACTCAAACTAAACCAAAATTAATGGTGGGGCAGTGGATGGAATCAAGATTCCTTAGTTTCAATCCCAATTGGTCTCTAACTAGCTATGAAGTCTTAATTTGTGCCTCAGTTTCCTCATCTGTGACAGGAGTGAAATGGAACAGATGCCCTTATAGGCCCATCCAGCTTTGTCATGACTTTCCTGTCCTTATTGGTAAAATGAAGAGGTTAAACCATTTTTCTTCAAAGGTGCTAACTTTTCTATGTCATGATTGTAATTTCTAATAAGAGTGAAATGGAATTGCACTGGGCTCAATGCAAGCCCTGTTGGCCATATGGGTTCTTTGGCAGGAATTTAGGATTAGAAGATGGAAAGGAACACAGAAGAGACATGGACCATTTCCCATTGGCATTAAAGTGAATGTTTGGTTTAAAATGCCCCAAATAAAAATAAAACAAAGGAGTCTGCATGTTAACATTTTTCACGTAAATAATAGACAACATTCCATTAGTGAGACTAGTCAGAGAATGCATTATTTAAAAGTGCATTTTTCATCTGTCAGGTACCATTTGGAAAGCAAATGCATGTTTCTGGCAAAGCCCCATGCCTGGCGATGTTTTTCTTAGCATAGAGGGTTTAGGAACTGGGGGAGAGACTATGCAAAGGAGGGAGTGTATTCAGAGTTTAAACATGTCTGTGTTGCTCATCTTTCAAGACCACCAGTTAATAAGTTAAGACCACCAGTGACTCCAATTCTTCCAATGGAAGAGTCTAGACATTTCACTGCCACTGCTTGAGCCCAAGGATCAATGAGCATCCTCTGCACCTTGGAGTGTTTGTGCCTGTATTTCTCTTTCTCTCCTAAAATCTTCTGTCTGGTACACCACCTTCTGTTTGGCCAGCACTGATAGGAAATAACACACTGGCTTATAGGTTTTTGAATTCATACCTTCTTTCTAGACTGAGTCTATGCCAAAAGGGTCCTTGTATACATCATTCTGTTTGGGGGTGGAAATATGAAAATTATGTAAGCTGGACAACTTGTGAAGTACATTTTTAAAGTTACAAGTAGATGTTACTTGTGAATTTCTGCAGACCAGTGTAGCCTTCGTTTGCTGCTCTGTGAAACGGTGCCTCAGCATGCAAAGGCACAAGTGCAAGTAATTTACTTAGAAGGTGATGCCAACAAGCCCACAGAGAAGTGAGGAAGTGAGACAAGGAAAGGCAGGCACGAGTCTTGGCCAGAAACCTTATCAAACAAATTAGGCTCAATCCCACTGGGGAACTCTGAGAACCCACATAGAGAACATATCTCAGAGTTATCCCAAAGGATCAAGGAAGCTGGAGTATTTATCTAGGAACCCCTGCCAGTCATTGGTTGAAGGCTTCCTCAGAGGGATATTAATGACCCTTTGTACTAATATTGTACTAAAGCAGAAGCACTAGAGTAAGCCCTCAGAAGTAGGCATTCAGGTAGGAGAGCATTACAATGGTAGTACCTGGAGGGATATGGGCCTGCACTTGCTACAAAGAGACACCACAAGGAGACTGCATATAACAAATAGGTAAATGTAGATTAAAGTATTAGAATTCCACACTCAAAGTTAAATAATAAAGGAGCGATAATCATTTAAAACTGAAATATCTGAAGATTTGGGTGTCTTCAGGTAAAGCTTGGTCTAGGCTCTTCAGTGGTTTCTTTTCTGTATTTCTTTGCATCATTTATTATGTGTTGGCTCTTTTCTCAGTAGTTTCTACCTTCATGATTACAAAATAACAGAAGTAGCTCCTTGGGACTGCATTTTCTAGGTTCAACATCCAGCCAAGAAGAAAAAGTCCGTTTTCCAAATAGCTGAAACAAGTCCTGGAATTAAGCTTTTGGGGCTATGATTACCCTGATTAGGGTCATGTTTCCACCTTTAAACCAATCGCTGCATCCAGGACCTTTAAGTCTATCAAAATCCTCTTCTGAGTTTTTGAAGCGTGAGGGAATGGTGACTCTAATTCAAAACACGTGGCTGAGAAATTTAGCCTATGGGTCAGGAATAGGAAGTAGTTAACACTGAGGCCCTTAAATCTAACAGCAGAGGTGTTTGATAACCTTAAGCAAAAGAGCTAAATCAATAATATTGTATTTCAGCTCCCTGATGTCAGAATCCAGCTGAATGTCCAGTGAGAAAGTGATTAACTGTGAGGTAAGGGGTGGGGGTAGTGGGGGAGGCAGGAAGAAAAAGTGATGGTGAAAAACTTGGGTACCAATAGCCACACCAGGGAGCTAAATTCAGACTGTATCTTTGACAACACTAATGCTGGGTAATATTTATTTAGCTGAGCCTAATAAGCAGAGTAAAGAGTCTCATCTCTCAAATTGGCACAGCAAGGGGCCACGGCAGCCAGGGTGCTGATAATTAACAGCGAAATGCCTGGCATGGTCTCTCCCTGCAACCCCAAGGGATGTCTGGGACTGCTGGGCAAATTCATTTTCCTCTTGCCGGGTGCATTATGGATGGAGCTTGCTGTAGAAAATTCCTGGAGCAGCCAGCCAAGGGCAGAGCAAAATGTCTGCTCTGAGCAGGCAGGCTTGGCTGAGGAGGGCAAACCACCTCTTGCCTGTGATGAAAGATCACTTACGTATTTTGCTTTCTCAAAACCCATAAATGTAGACCAATACAGGCAAAGGGGAGTGATACTGTTTTTACTTCACAAGTGCTGCATTTGAAACAGTAGTTGCAGAATCAAAGACTGTTAAAACTCAATGAACCCTGAAGATTATGTAGTTCAACCATATGAAACCGAGTACAGATGTGTGGTTTGTCTAACCTCACAGTGAGTTCATTGTAGAATTGATGCAAGAATCCAGCACTCCTTTGCACCAGTTCAATGTTTGAGATCTAACTTGGACACAGATCTTGTTCCCCTTTAATAGCTGAGTCATTTGGTGGAATTCATACTGCAAGTCAGTAGATGATGGAAGACTCCAATCCTATTCAGCATTGTCCACGAATAATTCTGGAAGCTCTCTCTAATGAACTAATAATAGTGGTGATGGGAATGATAAATAATAATTATTTAGCTCTCAAAATGTACCAGGCACTGTGCTAAGTAATTTACATGCATTATTATTTTGAATTTTAATCCTCAGAAACTCTTTGATGTGAGTACTATTCCCATTATATGATGTAGGAAATTGAGGTTGCAGATTTTATGGACTTGCCCAAGAACAAAAAATTAGTAAATAGTGGAGCTAGGATCTGATTTCATGTGGTCTCCAAGAGCCGAGCCTATGCCTGTAACCACTACTAACTTTAACTTTTCCTTCTCAGACCTGCCAGTGTTTCAATGACTTCTGCTGGATTTTGCTTCTCCAAAAAGAGATTCCATATGATGAGTGATCTGGTATTCTTTCCTTTATCTTTAACCAAAAAGTCATAAGTTTTTTGTACTTTGTAGAATTGCTGTTAATGATTTTGGAGATTTGGTATTTCTTTTTAGAGGATCTCAAAACACTGTATTTGCATATTGAAACACAGTTTTCCAAAGTGTCAGTTCAAAATAGAAATTTATGAGGATTTGACAATGAAATACTTTTCTCTTACTGCTGACTCTAAGCTTTCAGGACTGTGCAGGTTGTATCCCAGAATAAGAGCCCTAAGAAGGCATCTGACCCCACCCATGGGATCCCCGCCAATCTTCTCATCTTCCCATCCTGATCTGCATGACTTCCAATTCTCCTTCCTCTAGTTTCTCCAGATGGCAGACATCTTTCAGCCTCCTGGCTCCTGCAACTTTTTCTGACTGAATTGAAGCCAATTCCTGAAATCGAACTTCCTCCTCTTCAAAGGGTGTGCATAGCTTCTATATGGATGAAGCCATCTGACTCCACTGCCTGTTGTCTTCTCTTGCAAATGTCCTTATTTGACCTCAGTTTTCCCCCAGCTGATCCCCAGGGAGAGCTGACTATTGGCTTGACTTGTCTCGAGTTTTCCTTTTGGTCACTTTCTCATCTTAATTCTTGTTTCCTCAACTTCCTCAATAATATCCCACTCCTTTCTACTTTTGGGCATTATTATAACTTAAGGTGAGTGGATTAACTCTGATATTTTAAACTTCAAGAAGTTTTGGCAATTATATCACCAAAGAGCAGGCTCGAGGATGACCAAGGAACTGACCGTTCATCTATAGGGGTACGGGAGAAATTGCTTAGCATAGAGGAGCAACCCACTACAAAAGAATGGATGATTGAGGCAGAGGCAAGGATCACATAGAACATACCTGAGTCTAGTTTGTACTTTTTTTTATGTCCTATCTTAACTTGTTAAGATCTAAATTTGCCTCTTTTCTGCCTTAAAGCAATCACTGTCTTATATGATACAATCTAAGCTTTTCCTACACTATTAATAAAAAATAATTGCCATGCTCCTGCCTCCTAGAAAATTTTAACCTATCTGAATATTTATGAGATGCATAATTGAGCATTTTCCAAAAGTATGAAGAATCAATTAATGGGGGCTTTTACTGCTCATTGAGATCACCTTTAAAAAACAACACACAAATATTTATTCTGCTGAATCTTTTCTTTATCTTCAGTATGAGTACTTCTTACTTTCCCTCTACATAAGTGCTTATATTTTAATTATTTTATTTTATTTTTATTTCTTTTATATTGAGTCTTGATGAAATCTATGAGTTATCTCTCTTCAGTAAAATATTCAAATATCACACACACACATACACCATTTTGGCCAAATCTCAAAGTGCCCATTGATGCTCATACCCACGGAAATCCATTCCTCACACTGCTGTCAGACTAACAGTTCCATAAGATGAGTGACAAAATCTTACTTTCCTAATCCCTGTCACCTCCAGAATACAAAATAAAGTTCAAAGTCTTTTATGTATATTGTTCAAATTACTCTGTATTTTCATTCATCTTCTTTTCTAACATGTTTTGTGTATTCCTTTTTCTTGATGCCTTTGCTCAGGCTGTTCTCTTGACTTAGAATAACTTTACCTCATTTGCATTTTGAAGAATCACATACACCTTTCTCAGTCCCACTAATGGCACTTTCTGTGAATGTCTCCATTATCTCATCTGACATAGATGACACAAATGCAATTAGGATGCACCTCTTCTTTCTTTAACTTACAACTAACTCCCTAAGGCTTTTCTCTTTGATAGTATTTAGGAGCATGTAAATCTGCAGATTAAGTAGAACATTAAAAATAATGTTATAAAACTTTTTTTGAGTTTGCCTCATATTATTCATTTATTTATAAACTAGAGGCCTGATGCACAGATTCATGCACCGGTGGGGTCCTTGGCCTGGCCTGAGCCCTCTAGCAATCCAGGACCCCTCAGGGGATGTCAGATAGCCGGTTTTGGCCTGATCCCCGCAGGCCAGATCCAGACAGGAGGGAGCCCAATCACGTGCATTGAGTATCTGTCCCCTGGTGATCAGTGCATGTCATAGCGACCGGTCATTTGGTCATTCGGTCACTTAGGCTTTTATATAAGTAGATAATAATAAAAATTTAAATTTATTGTGCAACTGTTAGATGCTAGGCACTGGTCCAGACACTGGGTTAAAAGAGTGAACAATGCAGATAGAGCCTCTGCTCACATGGAACTTTTTTTAGAGTTTAAAGGGAAAGAGAGTTTATTAATGAAGCAATAAGACAGAAAGAAGGCTAAACCAGACAGAGAAGCCCCTCCCTAGTGGGATTTAAGGTACTCTGATTTACTGTACCCCATCTAATCAAGGTGTAGGGCATTCAAGAAGGGGGAGGAATGTTTGAGTTATTTCCAAGGAAAGGGGTGGAGACTTCTTGGAAGGGCTCCATTGGCCATATTGTGTCATTATATGGGCTTTCCATTTCTGATCTTGGCTGTGGGGGGTGTGTTGTTTAGTATGCTAATGTTTTATAATGCGTGTATAATGAGGCTAGGGGTTACTGCAAGGTGAAATTAGTCACCATGTTGAATCAAGCTGGTCTTTTGCTGGTTCTAAGCCATAAGTCAGTTGGTCTTACTATCTGGAACTTTATATTGAGAGTAGGAAGACTAGAAATAAGTTAAACAGATATTTACAAATATTGAGTATTTGGAAGAACATTACTTTGAAAAATTAAGTAGAGAATGATTGGGGGGAGAGGGAAAGAACATTATTATTTTCTTAATTGGGATGTCAGGAAAGAATATCTGACATTTGAATTGAAACCTTAACGGTAAGAAGGATTTGCCTGGTAAAGATGGGGCGGCAGGGGGGTGTGGGGGGGGGGGGGGGAGAGAATGTGAGGTAGAGGCTACAGCAAGTGCAAAGGACCTGGGGTGGGAGATTGCTAAAGCAAAGACAGGCCTGTGGGGGTTGGGAGAGATGTTCTTAGATGAGGTCAGAGAGGAGGAAGGAGTTTGGAATTTCTTTTCAATGACATAGAGATTTCTAGTTCTGCAAACTCCTTGAGAACAGATATACATACCTATGTGGCACAAAATAGTGCTTGGCAAAATAAATAAATGCTGTAAAAAAAGTTTTACAACCAAGTTATTTCGAGCACATTAAGATGCTTCTTTTTATAAACTAGAAAAAAGTTGTTTCATAGGCTATGCAATAAATGTCCAAGGTCACCTTTGGCTAAGATGAAATTTAGCCATTAAGTAACAACCTTTGAATTTCAATTTCCTCCAAGGACCATTGTGGGGACTTTTATGAGTTCCTAACAGTCCTACTTGTCCTGCAAGTTCCCATTCATTCCACTTTCTTCAATTCCATCTTATTGCTAAAGTGGTTTGAAGCTTCAGGAGTTTTACAAGCTTCAATCTGCTCTTGGCTTTTTGCCTCCTGACATTCAATTTTCACACCTACTTTTATGAATTCAAGAATCGTACGAGACTGGCTTCCTCTGATAGCATTTTTTTTTTCAACACATTTCCAAGCATTACTTATTTAGAAGGTTGTATAAAATGTATATCTTCAGCTTAAATAATAATTACAAAGCAAATACTTGTGTAACCTCTACCTAGGTTAAGAAATAAAATGATGCATTTTAGCAAATGGAATTTTAGAATTGAAGACAACTTTAGAACTAAAATCCCCTGGTTTGCACCCCTTTTATAGATGAAAAGTCTAAGGCTTAGAATTGGCAAGTGGTTTTATACAGGCCATACAGCAGTTACTGACAGACAATCATGAACTCTCAACTAGCAGGCCCAGAGAGAACCGGGACCCAGTTTCTTAGACCAGGTTGTCTGGGCTTGAGATAAACATTTTCAGTCTGAATTGAGGGGAGAGGACCATTGTTTTCCTTTCTAGAAGCTCTTTATGAAGGCAACACTCAAGGTGCTTGCTAATTTCATGTTTTTGGATTTTAGCATGGGGTCCTTCCTTCCTTCCTTCCTTCCTTCCTTCCTTCCTTCCTTCCTTCCTTCCTTCCTTCCTTCCTTCCTTCCTTCCTTCTTTCCTCCCTCCCTCCCTCCCTCCCTCCCTCCCTCCCTCCCTCCCTCCCTCCCTCCCTCCCTCCTTTCTTTTTTTCTTTCTTTCTTTCTTTCTTTCTTTCTTTCTTTCTTTCTTTCTTTCTTTCTTTCTTTCTTTCTTTCTTTCTTTCTTTTCCAAGGATTTCATTGATTTTTTTAATTATTATTATTTTTTTTTACCAGGGACCTAACCTACAACTTAGATATGTGTCTTCTCTGGGAATCAGACACACAACCTTTTGGTGTACAGGATGATGCTCCAACCAACTGAGCCTTGTAGAATTGCTGTTAATGCACAGCATGGGGTTCTTTCTTTTTCTTTTTTCTTTTTATCACCAACTTGGCTCATGTTTAGAGTTAATATTTTCTAAGTATCATAAAATTTTTTATGAGTAGTGGAATATCGTAAGTGGTTTGGAGTTTTACCTCAGTGGCTTTCATTCCAGAGACAGATTTAGTGGGAAGGGTGCTATGTTATAATCATATCTGATCATTTCCCTAGTAGGGTTGAAATCTGGACCTGGGTGATTCTATATCATTAGCCTTGTTTCTCTTTATGAGCCTAAAGACATTCAAACATTTAAAAAATACCTTGTGAAGACATACATACATACATACATACATATAAACATAGATTAGTTAATTAATTAATTAATTGTAGGTGGAACAAAGTTCCTAGCCACTGTTAACCTAAAAATAAAAGGTCAAAGTGGGAGGCAACAAGCATTTATTTGAAATTTTAA
This sequence comes from Cnephaeus nilssonii, assembly GCF_951640355.1. Classification (NCBI taxonomy): domain Eukaryota; kingdom Metazoa; phylum Chordata; class Mammalia; order Chiroptera; family Vespertilionidae; genus Cnephaeus; species Cnephaeus nilssonii. Next base: position 24,968,404 of record NC_137082.1, read on the forward strand.
AAATAGCTACTTGGGAAGCACTGATTCAGGCAGAAGTGAAAATAGTGATATGATTAGAGATAAAGGAAAAGGGTATTTATGAGAAAAAGAAGGGGAGCAATTACATCAATAGAAGGAAGGCTTTTCTGTAGGTGCAAATAAGCTAACGTAGTGACAGTTATTCTCAAGAATGTTTTTTATTTTCTGTCTGGTAGCCATCAGCCTGGTAGTCATACTATCTGCTTTTTCATTATCTTTGCAAACAGTCCTTTGAGTCTTAGGCCTGGTCCAAAAGTTATTTTGCCCTGTTTTAATATTCCAAAAGTTTGAGGCCTATGCTGTGCAAGGCTGTTCCTCTGGGATGGCAGCACTGGTTCCCTTTTAAAGTGACTCTCTTTATATTATTTTTTACACCACTTCCTTCTAAGTTTGTTATCTTTGAATCTTTTCACACAAGCCAAATCAAATTAAAATTGCCATAAAGTTGGTAAAATTGCTATAAAGTTAGTGTTGGTGAGGGGAAAAGTTACAGAGTGAATGTATATTGGTTCAAGGTACTGATGGTGATGATAGTGAAGAAGGAGGTGGTGAATAGAATGGGGGCAATGTAGGGAAATTTGCTACAAAGGAGTATGTTTCTGGGTAAACTAGTGTGATTTACTGTTTCATTCTCCATGCTTCATTTGGGTTATTTTTTTATCCCAAGCTGTCTTTCAGTTCACAAATCATTTCTTCAGCTCTGTCTGTTCTGCTGTTACAATCATTTATGACTTTTTGCTTTGGCTATTGTATCTTTCAGTTCTAGAATTTCATTTTGTTCTTTAAAAAAATATTTACAATCCTTTGTCATATTTTCAACTTTAATTTTTATATAGTAAAATGTAAAGTCTGTTTCTTATATTCATATGTAAATTGCCCCTGTAGTTTTCTTTCTGGTTGTCTGAAGTTTTTGATGCTCCTTTTTAATGATCTTCTATTTAATGTGAGACATTATATTTGAAAAAAAAATTGTGCAAGTTATTTCAACCTAGGATGATGTTATTTTCTCCAGAAAGAAATTTTATTTCTTTCTGTCATATGCCTGGGACTCCAGCAATTTTGAGGTCACCATAATCCATTAACAAATTGAAATTACCTGGACAACCCACATGACTCAAAGCTAAACTGTATATGAGAACTCGGTGACTTTGATTCCAAGTTTTGTCTTCCTGGTACAGTGAGATTAACAAAACCCTTTACTGTCTCTGGGATGCATCTTCCAGCTGGGCAAAAAGTAGCACAAAATAGTAGTTCACCTCTCTGGATTTCCAACTTCCCCTGGATGTTTACTTGGTAATTCTTCACTATATTATTTATTATTTTATGCTTTCAAGATGACTTTTAGTATTAATTTTTAAAACATATTTTCCAGCTTTTTCTAGTTGTTCTTAGTAATAATGCTAATCCAAATTACCTCGTCTCCCATTATTAGAGGCAGATGTCTTGAGCTAGTGTAATTTATAAACTAGTCACCTATGTATAAACTTCAGGGGCTGGTTATACACTGGCTAAGAGAACAATATCTGAACTGCCACCTCTCTCAGACATTGCCCTATTTTCTGTTCTTTGGTGATTACCTCATTTACTCTGACAGCTACTTCCTGCCCTCCTTCTCCTAACTCTTTGCTGAGCCATGCTCATAGATGCAGAACTCTCTTAGCATTACATGACCTGAGCTAGGAGAAAAAAAAAGAGGTCTGTCCATCATCATCCTTCCTCTTCAGTTAAATATATATCTATACTAACATAAATATTTTAGGGGGTTAATACGATTTGCTGAATGACCAATAGAGAAGGTGTGAGATTTCAGAAAATGTACGACTTGGGATCCTGAAAACCAAGCCATTTTCTCTCTAAAAAATGTGAGGTTCAGCTGAAGATTCTTTTTTGTGAGGTTCAGCTAAAGATGCAACTTCCTTTCAACACATGCTTCTGATGGGTTTGAAAATTGGCATGTCAATCTGTGAGTACTTGCAAAAGAGGCTTTCTTAATTTTCTTGGATTAAAATTCCTTAAACGCATGAAGAAATTTTTAAATAAACTTTTATTGAAATACAAAATAAATATGGAAACATGCACCCATAAGTGTCATGGGTCACTACCAGCACCCAGAGGCTCTTTCATGTCCCCTACTGAGTCACTAACTCCTCAAGTGTAACTGCTATCCTGATCTCACACTCTAGATGAGTCTTCTTGTTTTTGAACCTTACACATAGAATTATTTAGTATATATCCTTGTGACTGGTTGTTTCCCTTCTCTCTCTCAACGCTATGTTTGTAGTGTGTATTAATATTATTGCATGCAGCTGTAAATAATTCATTCATGTTTTTTATTGTAATCTATTGCACAACTATACCACAATTTATTCAGTAATTGAAAACAAATTTTATAAGAGAAATTAAATGGACTATTTGAGGTTACAGAGCTAATGGATGTTTGCCTCAGCATGTACAGCTTTACTTTGCCTCCTCCCTAATTGTAACATTTCTGAAATCCACTAATTTCTCCTTTTTTGTGTAAATTCTGAGAATATGTTTCTAGTTATAGATCCATAAGACCAGAATTTACCACCTTCACAGTTTTTGTCATATGAGCCATATCACCAGGGCTCAGTGAAGGAGTGAGAAAGCACTCTAGGTATTTCAAGCAGAAGGGGATTTAATACAGGGAAATAAGTGCTTACAAAATGGGTGGAAGAATGGAAGTAAAAGGCACCAGTGGAATTTTGGTTCCAATGTTAAAGTGAAAAAAAACACAACACAAAAACCAATGGTTATCACATTTTCTACTCTTGCTGCCTCCATAGTCACCTCATTCCCATGAGACTGTTGACTACAGAGTAAATCTCTAATTCTGACTCCTGCATGCACTTGAATCTCTCAAAGGTCACAAATCAGCTGCCTCTCCTGCAGCAGGACTGCCTCCACCTTATTTTCCCTTACAAAACCCAGGCAACTTCATCTAATGGGTACAGTGTAATTTATATCCAGAACCCGAACAGCCAGGGTGTCTAGAAAGTGTAATTTTAAGACTTCCAACCTCTTGGAAAGAAAACAGGAGGTTGAGGGAACCAACCCAAGAATATTCCACTTGTACTCACTTTACCAATTAAAAGTTATTTAAAAAGGAGACCTTATATTTATACTGTAAATGAAAAATCCAGGAACATTTGCCATTAATAGTAGGTATTCGTCAAAGTAAATGCAAGGACTTTTATTTTATTTTATTTTATTTTATTTTATTTTATTTTATTTTATTTTATTTTATTTTATTGTTTGCCTTAAGTTTTCCATAGATATTTTTCCTCGCTGAGAGAACAGAGTAACTCTAAAAAGGCTCTTCTCCCAGGTTACCCCAAAACTGCATTGTTTCCCCACTCTGCCGCCCTCTATCTACTTTGTGTGAGCCAAAAGCCAATATTTGCAATTAAACTATAGGTGAGGTCTGAAGTAAAACAAGCTTCTATGCAAGTCATAATCAATACTTTCTTCCCCTGGTGGAGGGATGGAGAGAACCACACAGAACCTCTTGGTCCCACCCGCAGTGCACATCAATGCACTTTGGGAAATATTTTATTAGTTATAAGCACCTCAAAGGTGCTTTGATCTTCTTTTTTTCTTAAGTTCTAGGATGCACCTCACATTTTAAAAATCCAACCTGGTGTTACAAATCCGGGAAAGAAGAAAACCAGGAAAGATGACTCAGGGGATTTCAGGGAGTGGAAAAAAAAAAAAAAAAAAAAAAAAAAAGACCAACGGTCAGTGTAAAGCAGGGCCTTGTTGCCTTTGTCTAGGATGGGCTTGGGGGATCTGGGCTCTCTCCTGCAGATTGAGCCACAAACCCTGGACAGGAGTTATCCATTTAACCCAATTCCATGCCTGGTGCTTTGGGTCTATACTTCTTGTTACCAGCTGACCAAACCCTCCTCTACAATGAGGACCATAGCTTTTTCCACTTCACCTTGCTCAGCACACCCCTAACATTCCATCCCCAACTCTGTTTCATTTTTCTTCAGAGCAGTTACTGCAAAGTTCATTACATATTACTGCCTGCCTTTCAAAGAGCTCCACGATTGTCTATTTTGTTCACAGAGGAATCTACAGCATCTAGAGCACTGCTTGTTACAAACACTCAACTCCCACTGGTTGAACAAATATAAATTGGGTGAGTGAGCTGTCGGCCTGCTTGGCTCAGCCAGGCGAACCCCAGAAAGAAGCCCAAACCCAGCTCAGCCTCCCTTCAGACCTTACTGTGTTTCACCAAACGTCAGAGGGATCAAAACTATTTACAAGAGAATGCACTCAAACTCCAGACCACCTGCATCGCACAGAGGCCTTCATGCTGTTGTAAACTCAATTTTGAGATGACATTGGTAATTTCCTCTTTTGTGTTAGAGGATGAAGAATTGGGTTGAGACCTGACTCCACCATCTTCTTGATGGCAAGTTACTTTAATTCCCTGAGTTCCCTATAAATAGGGATGATTTACTTTTTGCTTCATTCACCACTAGTTGCATGGGTCATATAACATTAGGCACTTATCCATGTATTTCATCATCTGAGAAGTAGTTTGTAAGTGCCTACTATGTGGAAGAACTTTACATGTCATCTTCTCAGATGGTCCTTTATAACCATCTTATGTGACATTTCAGCCCCTCCCTCCTCTACTGCTCATTCTCCTTCTCTGCTTTTATTTTTTCTCACAAGTGCTTTTATTTTTCTAACTAAATATGTACTGTATTAATATTATTTATTATAGGTATCAATTTAATTTTGTATTATTCGTCACCCCCTACTAGGTTTTAAGCTCCATGAGAGAGATGATTGGATAATTTTCTTGGTGTTTTTTTTGTTTGTTTGTTTTGCTATTGTCTATCCAGGGCCTGCCCCATAGTGGGCACTTAATAAATAATGTTTAATGAATAAACGTGCCATGCTCAGAATACAAGTGCTGATATAAACCAGGCTATCACATAAAACTCAAATTTATTCTTCATTAGAGAAAACTTGCTGGAGAATGTGTGTTCTGTACAGATGGGTTGTACAGAAGGGCTGGAGTGGGGCTGAGAGAACAATTAGGAGGCCAGTACATAATCCAGGCAAGAAATGACAAAGTAAATTAACTAAGTGCCTGTGATTGAAGGAAAAGGGACAGTTAGAACATATTGGGAATATAGCATTGCAGGGCTTACATGTGAGGTGTGATGGGAAAAGTGAAACCTACACCAAATCCCTATTTTCTGGATGGTACAATTGAGTGGATGATGGTGATGTTTACTGAGATGGGGGTACTGGAGAAGGAAATGGTTGTTTGAAGGAAAAGCATGGGGAGAGAACTTGTTGTCAGGTGCCTATGGGACAACAGATGTCCACCAGGAGGTTGAGTATATAGTTCTGGGTTTAGAAGAGAAATTTAGGCTGAGGATAACTATTTGAGAGCCACAACCTTAGGCTCTAAGACCAGCATGCAGAATGGGGAGAAGGGAGGGACAAGGGGAGCACCAGAGTTTGGGATAAATGCAAAAAAAAGAAGAGTTGAAAAGAGAATTTTGAGCAATCAGAAAAGCAGGAGAAAACCAGGGGAAATTTCTGAAAGTGGGAGAAGCCAACCACATCAGATGTCAGAAAGAATGAAATGTTCCCATTGGACGTGGCACATGGAGGCCCAGGTAACAGAACGGACATTCTAACTTAAAATCTGAAGACCCGCACTTGCATTCTCATCGCACCTCTCCATAGATGGGACCCCTGGGGAGGCCCCATTATTCTAAAACAGAAGCCTTTTGCATGTTCCATTTGAGATCCCAGAGTTCTGCACTTTGGTTGATGGAAAAGGTATTTATTTACTTAAAATCTGAGACTACTATGGTTTCCTTCAGGCAAAATACCCACAATTCCCTTACTTTATTAACAAACATGGTGTGCCTGGAAATTCTGGGTTTAGAGCCAGAAAACTTGTGCTGATCTAGCTTAAGATCTGCTTTGGCTAAAGGGTGACCTTGAACAACACATAGGTTTTTTTGTTTTTAATCCTCACCCGAGGATATTTCTCCATTGATATTTAGAGAAAGTGGAAGAGAGAGGGAAAGACAGAGAGAAATATCAATGTGAGAGAAACACATTGATTGGTTGCTTCCTGTAGGAGCCCTGACATGGGCCCAGGCTGGGAAGGAGCCTGCAATCGAGGTACGTGCTCTTGACCGAAATCGAATCCAGGACCCTTTGGTCCACAGGTCGAAGCTCTATCCACTGAGCAAAACTGGCTGGGGACACAGATTTTTTAATAAGATTTCATTTTCCTCATCTATAAAACTATGGGGTTGTTCCCCGGGAAGATGTATCGGGAGTAGATGAGCAATCTTTTAGCTTTAACATTGTGAATTAAAGAAATTCACATTAGATATTTATTAAGGATCCTGCAAGTATCCAATTTCTGTTCCCTTCCAATAATAATTGTGCTGTTGGACTCATTCTAATTCCTCTCTATACTCTTTGAAGCACATAGCACCTAAACAGTACACAGATCTCTGGAATGTGATCATGACTAATGCAGGAGAATATTTAAGAAGGTGGAACAAACTAAGACTCCTGTATTTCTCTGTTTTAGGCTGCTGGCTGTTGTGAAGCTGCTAGTGATTTATTTAGTATTCTGGTTGCACAGAAACGAGGTTAAATCATTTCATCGATACTTAAGTTTCCCTTTAAAGTAATTAGCCCAAATGAAGACGGGCTAATTGTTGTGTTTTCTTTTCAAGGGTCCTGAAAAGAAAACACAACAATAAAACCAGAAGTCTATGGGTTTTATAGTAAGATTTCTTAAAGGAAGCCGAGACAATTTTGGTATTTATATTGTGCATTTTCCCAACTAAGATCTTACTATGTTTTGCAAACGTGATTCAAATGTCAGTGATTATTCTCCCTTTGTGCCTCTTAAAGCAATGGAACCAAGGAGAACTGAAAACCATGGTTTCTTTCCAAGGTGGTATTAAAAATGGGGTCTTTGAAGTTCACGTGTTTAACTGTAGTAGATTATTGTTCAGCTTATCTCCACTCCTTCCCCACAACATCCAAGGGAAGTATGGACTCTCCTGCCCAACTGATATTGGCCTTGACTGCGTCTTGCTCAGGCCAATGGAATGTGGGTGGAAATAACAGTGTCACTGTTGCTTGATACTCTTCCGACATTTGACACTGTTGGCTTTCACCTATTTGAAACGGTGTACGGTGTCTAATACCGAAGGAGACAGTGCATGTTTCTGCTAGTGTTTCTGGGAGCTTCCATTGTGAGAAGGACTTTCCCCCTAGTAGCTTCTCCCTTTTCAGCCTGAGTCCCAAAGTTAGACTCATGGAGCAAAAGTGCCCCAATGGACCTGCAGACTCAGAGTGGCCCCAGCCAACTTGTAGACTCTGACTCATGAAAATAAATTATTGTGATTGTAAATCTCTGAATTGCATTATAATGCAGCATGATTGTGTCAATAGTTAATTGAAAACGGTATCATTTATAGCATAACAACCTTCCTTGTAAATTCAATGCCCTTTGAGATGTCTGGTCTCTATAACTACTCTATTCAGGGCCTAATTGACTGGGGCAAAAATTAAGACAGAGCTGTAATTAGAGAAAAATTAGTTCACATTTTTTTTAAAGCTCCGATGTCAATTTTACCTTTATAGCAGTTGGCCATTTTTAAGGTCTAAATCTCAACCAAAGGCAGTTTTGGCTCCTAGGGATATTTGGCAATGTTTGGATACATTTTGATTGCCATGACTCAGCATGGGGGTGCTATGGGCATTTAGTTAGTAGAGGCCAAGGACACTGCTAAGCACTCTACAATGCACAGCTCTTCACTACAAAGAATTATCCAGTGCCAAATGTCAACAGTGTCAAGTTTGAAAAGCCCTGGCCTAAGTATATATATCTTTCTCTCAGGGTATATTAAATTTGATATTTGGATAGCACAGCATTAAAGTTGGTATCATTAGGAACAAATAGGAAAACTTGGCCAAGTATATACTGGTATATCATTCTCTGCCTTCTGAGAAGAAAGCAGAATTCTTCTCTTGTTTATTTTCCATTAAAAAATGTAAAGCAAAAGTAATTATCTGCTTCCTTTTGAGATTAAAAAAAAAAACTTTAATTGGACTTAAATGTCTCCATGAGGGTTTCCGTTTTCACCAGCAATTCAGGAGAATTCTGTACCACTCAACATCAGAGACCTTGTGATTTAGTTATTTATTTACTCTCATTAATTCAAATTATTTATGGAGTACCTGCCATGTGCCAGGGAGGCACTCTTAGGATTTCTCATTCCCAAGATGTCAGGTTTAATTTTGTTTTTGTTTTGTTTTGATTCAAATACAGTACATAAGAGTGCATCGAAGTTCACATTTATTTTAAAGCACACAAATAGTGAATATAATCTTTCTGTTCACACTGCACCTTTGAACACCTTTTCCTATGTTAAGAGTTTGGAAAGAAAGTAGATCTTACCCCTCACTAGATATATATGAGAAGCATATTTTCACCCTCTTTATCAGACACAACTATGCAAGATTTTGTATTAGAACCTAGTGAATTTTGGTGAAGGCTAGAGGTGGGTGCAAAAGTTTTAGTGGCAGGATTGTAAGCACAGGTTCACTTTTTAGTGTATTTTATTTAGTATAGTTAATATCTCAGTGTATTTTATGTTAGTATCTTTTTTATAAACAAACTAGAGGCCCGGTGCACAAAATTTGTGCATGGGTAGGGTCCTTAGGCCTGGCCGGCAATCAGGGCTGATCTGTACAGTGACTGGTGGGGCAGTTGGGGGGCCCACACTGGTATCGTCTTGGTCGGCCTGGCACTGCCCATTCGCTGGCTGGCCCTGCCGCCCCCCCACTGCTGCCACCGGTCCCCTCCCTCTGCGGGGCGACCGGTGGTGTGATGAGGGGCCCCCGTTGGCACCCGCCTGGGGCCTGCGGGCTGAGGGCAGCTCCTGCATTGAGCGTCTGCCCCCTGGTGGTCAGTGTGCATCATAGCGACTGGTTGTTCTGCCGTTTGGTCGATTTGCATATTAGGCGTTTATTATATAGGACTAAAGGCCTGGTGTACGAAATCTGTGCACTTGTGGGGGGCATCCTTCAGCCCAGCCTGCACCCTCTTGCAGTCCGGGAGCCCTCCAGGGATGTCTGACTGCTGCAGAGGCGGAAGAGGCTGCTGCGGAGGCAGGAGAAGCTCCCACCACCACCACCGCTGCGCTCGCCAGCCGTGAGCCTGGCTTCTGTCTGAGCGGTGCTCCCCCTGTGGGAGTGCACTGACCACCAGGGGGCAGCTCCTGAGTTGAGCGTCAGCCCTCTGGTGGTCAGTTCACGTCATTGTTAATGGTCGTTCTGCCATTTGGTCGATTTGTATATTAGCCTTATATTATATAGGATATTCCATATGCTTTGTTAGTAAAAGGCATACCAGCAGATCTGATACCATTAGGTGAATGATGTTGATATTTAAGTAAAGAACAATGGTGACCCCAAGGGAGAACATATTAGGTTGAACCTGAAACTGATGGGCAACAGGGTTTTATTGATCTGAAAGAGAAGGAATTTCTGGCAGGCTCAAGGCCCAACTGGGTCCTCAAACAAGTCTAACCTAGTGAAAATGTCCCCAGTTCCCACTGCAGATCCCAGGAGAGGAGTTGGCCAGGGCCGTCTCCAGTCAGGAAAGCTCCTGACTCATCACTCTCTTTGCTTTGCCCCTTTGAAGCCACAGTGAAGGACATCCTTGTGAGCCAGGGTGTAGAGAGCTGAGAACTTGGGCAAGAAGACAGTTAAGGGCCTGACCCATAGATCTGAAGATGCAGACAATACACAAATGTAGTACTTTCTTAGCCACAACACACTGAAATGTTCAGATCTTTTTGCTAATTCAACTTTGCTGTTTTGGATTCAATCCCAATATCTCCTTCACATAATGCTTTTTTTTTTTTTTTTTTTTTTTTTTTGTACCCTGAGACAGAAAGAGTAGAAAGCAGCTAGCAGGAAAACAATGGTTTGACATTTAAAGAGAAAATCAAGGGTCACAGTTTTTTGTTGTTTTTGTTTTTTTAAGAAAACATGGTTTCTCCAAAGAGTCCAATGGATTAGAGCAGAAACATGTGTGGACTCTTGAACCACATTGCTCAAATCCTGATTCTTCTATTTACTCATGTATGACCCTGGGGATGTTCCTTCATGTCTTCAATGTCTCAATTTCCTCATCTACAAAACAGACGCATTTATTCATTCCACACGTATGTTCTGACATGTGTCACAACTTGATTCCATATGCTGGAATGGAGCACTGAGCAAACCCAACTAAGTCCTCTGTCCTCATGGTGGAGACAGGTGATAAATAGAGCTATTTGTAACATAATTTTAGATTGTGCTAAATGCCATAAAGTTAAATGAAGCAGGGTAGGAGGTGGAGAGATGGGGGAAGAGATGGCTACATTACAAAGGGCAGAAAACAAAGTTTATTAGAAGAGATAAAACACCAGCATAATGTGAAGGAGGTGAGCTACACAGTATCAGACAGAGAGCAGAAATGAAAACGAAACATAATAAGTGTGCCCATCTACTGGAGTACTGTATGAATTCCATGGAATAATACGTATAAAATAAGACCATAGAAACCACACTGGGAAGGTTAACTCTGCATGTATCATAGAATTTCAGAGATGAAAGACTGATAAAGTTCTTTCCAATCTTCCCCTTATAATGCTGATGTCTCAAAAAAAAAAAAAAGTCCATGGATCTTCTGCTTGACTGTCATGATGAGGCTGTCCTACCTCAGGAAGTAGGGCCTTGCTTCCACTGTTGGGAGGCTTTTTTGGGTGTGTGAGGACGTTCCTCTGTCCATTGAACTTACACCCTACTCACAGGAGCCAAAAAGAACCCGCCTGCTGCCTCTTTCACAGGACAATGCCTCCAACATTCGAAATAATTTTCACCTCAGCTCCATCAGCTCCTTCAAGCATCCTTACTTGTATGGCTTCCAGATTTCTCACACTTTCATTTGATCATTTAAAAAAATGCAGCACAATATGCTCAGTCTGAGACTCGAACCTCCCCCACTCAGAAGCTCCTTCTTAAAAGCAGAGCCCCCAGATAAAGAAGAGCCTGTCTACTCTTCTCAGCCTGGGCCTTCCCCTTCCTGCCGTCTTGCTTAGGTAGAACCCCAGCCTGCACCAACTTGAATGCAAATTTATGGTCATGGATAAGAGAACTACTTGACTGCCCAGTGCTTCCAGTTTTCTGGACACTGGGGTGGAGAAGAAAGAAGACAGAGCAGGAGGTGTTGGGGGTGGCAGTGAGTGGAGGTGGAGTCAGGAGAGATCTTGCTGCTGTGTTATTAATTAAGCATCAGATCAATGGGATTGGAATAGAGCTGATGAGTCACAAGTCCTAGGTACCAATTCCTGTGAGCCAGCCAGTTGGGTGCTGCTACCCAGCCTCAGCTCAGCTTCTACCCCTGGCAACTGCCTCATAAAACAAACCATGGCTGCGAAGGTTAGAGGGCATTGAAGGACCTTCTCTATGTTATTATTTTCTGCTAGAAAATAATTTCAAGGATAAATCTGTCCAGTGGTAGATGCCTGAGGCCATGTTGTCTTTAGAGCTTACCTGCTATAGAATAGACTCTCCTTGGCATGACTTGTAAAATGATGGGCACATTTCATCACTATCGAGCATAGGCTTAGTGTTTAAACTATGCATTCAATGGAGTTGTGAAGTTCTGTATCATCTTTTTCTGATTAAATTTTTGGACAAATACACATGTTGAGCAGTAAGTAGAAACAGGACATCACAGTAAACAGTCATGTTTTAATCTGTTTATTCATTTGTTTTAGTTTTTTCATTTAAAACAAAAAATCATATTTCTTTTTTTTCTTTTTTTATATTTCTTAAATTGAATGTGGGAAGGGTGAGTGAAAGAAAGATTGAGTCACCCACCCACACAGGCCTGTAATCACAACTTCACAGTGATTTATCTGCTTTCCTGGGCTAGTTTGACAAAGCAGCCACGCCACCGATGTTCATAGGATGCCACTACAGAAGTCAATGTACTGGAAGCTGCCAATTGGCTGAGAAACTGCTGGACAAAAATGAGCCTGTTTCTCATTGGTTGATTTGCTTCACTGACAGGCAGGCTATTGTCTAGCCAGGAATATTGTGTGGGCAGGTCCATTTCAGGACACCAGGCAGACCGACCTTGAAGCTGTTCAATCCGGGCAAGTCGCCATTTGGGGATCCTGACATCTATAAGAATTTGCAGACTCATCCTACCTGACTCACAGCTTTTGCTGTTGTGGAAAATGGATCTGCAAAATTTTACTGTGTTCTGCAGTTTGCAGACTTTTTTTTTTTCCCCCTAACTCTGTGGAGGCGGGAAATTACTATTCCTTTAGTCCTCTGTACCTAGTCAAAGCTTAGTCATTCCTCAGAGGCAAACTCCTGCATGAATATTTTCTTGACCACTGAAGTGCATAATAATCACTCTCTCCCCTAAACGCCTACAGCTTCAACTGTCTAGATCTGTGGGTCTCAAACATCACTATGCTGGGAACCCCCTGGACATTCAGTGAAAATGCAGGTTCTTATTCAGCAGGTCTGGGGTGGGGCCTGAGACTGCATATCTCACAAGCTTTCAGGGATCCATTTCTGTGACAATGGAAACGGGCTATGACCTTGCACATTTCTCCCAATGTATCTGAAGCTTCTTGAGAACTTGTATGCCCTTTTACTTTTAATTCCCCACCCTGGCACCTCACACAGTACTGTCAGCAGGCCACGCCAATACATATTTGTAGACTAAAGAAGCTCCTCTATGGCAGAAACTCTGTCGATTCCTCCATGAACACAATGACTCACATATGACATACACTGATTAATTATTAATTGAATGAATGAATGACTTGACTATCTAGGAGGCTGCTGGGAGAATAACAAAAAAGATAAGGCTAAATCTAAGAGGGATTTTTAAGTTCTGTTTGTCTCAATGAAAAAAAAAATGGGGAAAATACCGATGTAAATTCAGAAAATATAGTGCCTGGAGTTAACTGATTAACATGCTAGTCATGTTGCATCTAACATATGCATTGCTAAATCATTTCTGTTCTGAAGGTTTTTAAGAGCATTTCCACAGTCACAATAGGGTTTTGAGTGTATTCGCTGATTGGCTCTGCTGTGGGGGCTGTGTGGGGGTGCACAGCAGGGACAGGAAAGAGTAGCATTTTTTCTGCCAAAGCTCCGTGGGAAGCCCTGGGCGGCCTGAGAAGCAGCTAATCCTCCAACAGCGGTTTTTGACATATATTTTTAAATGATGTCTGTCTCCTTCTTTCCTACTACTGGCCACCCACCAACATACACCCCGACACACAGACCAGTTTTTGACCTTGGCCTGGAAACCTGGCCCTCTTTCTTGCATATCTTCATCTGCTGGGAGGTTGTGCCCTTGCCGCACAACTGGACCCTGACTGAATGAATAGGCTGTCGCTGTTTATTAACGAGGGGTAGTCATCTCCCAACATTGGAGACGGAAAACCATTGACGTCAGAAAGGTGAAATGTAGGGAAGTAAATTGGGCAGCCAGGAGAACCAGTGAGGCTGAAGATCAAGGAAGTAAGGAGATAACTGATCTCATATTCCATGGGGACAACTCAGGACACACGGTTTTACAGACCCACAAAGCTTCCTCACCTGCCTGAGTGGCTCTCTCACCAGCCTGTGGTCCCCCCATACCCTTTGCCTGTTCTGGATCTCCTGCCATGAGATCCATCCTTTTGCCTTAGGAAACAAGGCAGTGTTGGGAGGCTACTGTTAACTGTATCTTTGACATTTGGCAGCTGTGGGGATGGTGAGGGGGAGGTGGTAGGTGTCCTTGGAGTCTTCCTATGTCAGCACCCAGGCAAGCAGAGCCCTGGGTATTTTTCAGCCTCCCTCTAGCTGGATTTGAGGGGAGGCCACCGAGTCCAGGAAAATTTCACTGATCTGAGCCCTGAGCCTTGCTGAGCCAGAGTCATCCTGGCTGTGGGACTGTCACAGGGCTCAGGGTCAAGGGGGAGCATCCAGATGTGTTCAGGTCAGGAGAGCAAGTCTGAAACCTGGAGCCACTTCCTGGAGGGGCAGCAAGGGATGGCAAAAGCCTAGGGTCCTCGAACCCTGCCGGTGTATATGGGCATGTCCTGAGCTGACCTGCTCGGTTACTGCACCCAGCTTCCCAGCCCGCTCTGCAGTCGGGCTGCCTTTGTTTGTGGCAGAGCTGTGTCCCCTCTGGCGCAGATGGTGTTGATGCTCTGTGGGGCCCAGCAGAGGTGCGCGGGGCAGCCTCCAGGCTCCCTGCAGTGAGGGCCCAGGCCAGCTCTGGGATGGCTGCCAACAGCCTCTTGCAGACTGCGTCACAGCACACACCTCTGGCTTTCAGGCAAGGGAGGCGGAAGACAGCAAAGCCAAGACTTGAAGTGTCTCTGGCACTGCTTCCTCCCGCTTTCCCTGCCTTTCTGCTGTCTTGTGCAGTTTCTGATTCCTCTTCCTTTCCTCCACCCGGTCCCCTCCTTTCCACGCTGCCACATTTGTGTCCTCTGATGGGTCCTCAGGCCAACGTCCAAACAAAGTGACCCAAATCGTAGTGCATCCTTTCAGGACAGTGCTCTCCAGAGAGAAACAGGCCAAGCATGTCACTGGGTGTCAGAGTGACATGATGAAAAATCAGAGTTTCCATCTAGGGACCTTTTCCTGGCATAGGACCAGTAGGTGCTCTTGGCATGGCCAGTTCACCTTTCTGTGCTTTGATTTCCCCATCTGTAAAGAGAACACTTACCCCTCCCTTCCCTGTTTTATAAGGTCTTGTGAGTATCAAGTGGGATGAGAGAGGGCTTCATAAACTTTAATGTACATGGGAATTTCCTGGGGTCTTGTCAAAATGCAGGTCCTGGTTCCACAGGTCCGGGCAGGGCCTGATATTCTGCATTTCTACCAGACTCCGAGGTTAATGGATGCTGCTGGTGGGACCACTCCAAGTAGTGAGGGGCTGGTCAGTCAGAGGACAATCTAAACATCACAAGCACCAGGAAACTGGAACATTTTAATTATTTTATGTATTTGCCCTTTTAAAAAATCACCCTTGCATCTTAAAAGGGTTCTTTACATTTTTAATTCACATGAATGTCATCATTTTAGGCATCTCAGACAGCTACTGGAGAGAAAACGTGAAGGTAGGAGGGACTGATCATCCATTCTGTTGTCGGTGAAGCTGCCTCCTCCTTTCTTCTCCCTTTTTCTTTTCTCTTCCTTCTCCCATAGTCGATGCAAAGGCAGATTCTTATTGAAACCTGTGGCCCACAGGTGGCCAAGGGTGTTGGGTCAGATAATAAACAAAAAGAGGGGCTGATTGAAAGCCACTGTTTTCTCAAGAGAAAGAGAACATGTGTGCATCAAAAGGCCCGTGCAAGAATGTTTGTAGCAGCGCTGCTCATAAAGTCAAAGCCGGAAAGAACCCCAATGTCTAACAGCAATAGGATAGAATAAATAGATGGTGGTTTATCCATACAGTGGAAACACTACAGAATAATAAAAAGAACAAAGTACAATAACATGCTCACTCCTATGAGAATTTTACAGGCAAAATGATGAGAGGGAAAAAAAAAAACAGACATAAGAGCATATGCTGTATGAGTCCATTTATGTGAAGTTCAAAAATGGGCAAAGCTAAGTAACAAGGTTTCTTCTTTATGAAGGGGTGGTGTTGACTGGGAATGGGCACGAAGGAGCCTTCTGGGTGTGGCCAGCTCTTTCATGTTGCCCTAAGCGCTTATACCCCCAATTCACTGAGCCGGATTCTTAAGATGCATATAATTTACTGTATGTTTGCTAGAATGCAGTAAATAAAGGTTAAAGATACAAAAAGAGAAAGCCTTGTTCTAATCTTACTCCTGAATTTTGCATTTCTGGGCCCTGCTCTCTTTTTCTTTCTCTATCCCTTTCACACCTTTCATAAAATGGAAGCCCTGTGGGCTGTATCAGTCAACTTCCCTGATGTGCTCCCTGCTGGCTTCCCAGGTATTTTGTTAGGTCAGGGAACAAAAACAGAAGCTGCCATGTCATCACTTCCCTGTGACTGCACAGAAGGCTTCAGGCTGTGTAGTTTGCCACTCACAGGGCCCCCTCCAAGTTCAATGCCTGCCCCTCTCCGCCTCAGGAGCTGTGTCCTCTGGCCACCAGAACCCCTGTTCTCTCCATGGCTCTGAGCTGCAAACCCATCCCAGCAAGTCCAGAACAGGCATGCAGAACTGTTTGTAGTTTGTAGTTCAATGCTTCTGTCCAATACCTGGCTGTCCCCAAGCAGGATCTGAAAGTTGTGGGGAATCAGTTCATTGTTATCACAGTAACACAGCCTAAAGAACCACCCCCAAACTGAATGTCTTCAAACAACAACCATTATTAGTTCTCAAGGTTATGTGTTAGCTGGGTGTTCCTTCTGCTCTGGTCCAGGCACTGCTGATCTCAGCTGGGCTTTCTTGTGAGTTGGTGGTCAGCTGGAGGGTGACTGCTCCAGGATGGTCTCACGCATGTTTGGTGGTCAGCTGCCTGTTGTCTGAAGGCATGACCTGATTGGGTCATGAGTCTCTCATCAGGTCTCCAGCAAGCTACTCCAGGCATTGTCACAAGGTGGTAGCTAAGGGTCTGAGAGATAAAGGTACTCAAGGGTTCTGGAGGTCAGGCTTGGGACTGGCAAACCATTCCTTCTGTTCCATTCTATCCATCAAAAGAAGTCACAGACCAGCCCATGTTCAGAGGCTGGGAAACACTCTACCTCTGGATTAGAGGAACTGCAAAATCACATTGCAATGAGTGTGCATACAGGGAGGATTAGAAAAGCAGGGCCTTTTTTTTTTTTTTTTTGTAATGAATGTACATGTAGCTGGGGCATTAAGACAGTAGCACTGAGAACTCGGCCTTTTCCCTTCTGCAGAGCATCTGTGAGGTAGCAGCTGTCATCCAGGTTTCCCAGGCTCCAGCCTTCACCCTGCCCTCATAGTACCAATCAAACCGGCTCTCCAGCGCTCTTTATACATTAGTCCTTCAGGGCTCAGCAGGCTATTTAATTCGACTGATCAAACAAATGTGTGCAATGTGGGTGAGCATGTAAAGAGAGCAATCATTTTTTAAAAAATATATTTTTATTGATTTTTTACAGAGAGGAAGGGAGAGGGATAGAGAGTTAGAAACATCGATGAGAGAGAAACATCGATCAGCTGCCTCCTGCACACCCCCTACTGGGGATGTGCCCACAACCAAGGTACATGCCCTTGACCGGAATCGAATCTGGGACCCTTCAGTCCACAGGCCGATGCTCTATCCACTGAGCCAAACCAGTTAGGGCTAAAGAGAGCAATCTTAAATGTTTCTGCTCATGGGGAGATGTTTTGGGTCAAGTTTCCTAGAAAAGCCTGAAATGGTGATTCTTATCAAGTGATTTGTTGATGGAAGCTTCTCAGGAAAAGGGGAGGGGCTAAGGAGGTATAGATGTGGTCTCACCTGGGGCTGTTTTGTTTCCATCTCAGTCCGTTATTGGCCCTGGCTGCCCGTGGGTGAGGGGTGGCACACATCTCCATTGCTATGGCTCCCATCAGTCTTGTGCAGTTTGCTAGAGGAGGATGTAGCTGTGAGCTCTTAACAGCCAACACTCAGAGCAGCTGAAAAATGGGAATGTTGTTCAGGAAGGGGTGCGTATGGGAGGGACCCCACAACGTTTCCTGCAGAGAGGCACTATTTAGAAAGTGAATTCTGAACTCAGAACTAGAGAAAATTTAGAGGAGGCCTGATAACCGTGTTTAAAAGTTGGATGAGTTGTAATGTCATGTGGAGGAACCCATACTGCAGGCTGATCTAGGATCCATAATTGGGCCTTCCATAGAAGCAGATTTGGGCTCAGCATAAGGGGAAAACATTGCATAATTAGAGCAATCTGAAGATAAAAAGAAATGCCTTGGGAGTAGTGAATTTCGAAAAAATAGACTAGGCTCCATTTGGCAGGATGATAGCTTACGACATTAGTTAGGTTCCGGAAAGACAGAAAGAGAGATGATAGCTAGGAACCCACATCCTTGAGTCTTTGATGTTCTGGCCAGAGATTCAAGAGGGAGATGTGCAAAGGGGACATTCACTCAGGGCAAATACACTTTTTCTGTTAATACAGGTCTTTGGCCTCAATCCCCCTTTCATCATCCCCAACTCTGGCGGGCTGGACCACATGCCAACTGAGAGGTAGATATACGGGACCTTCTTACAGTCAGAGTGAGCCCTGGTGCTCATATAGCACCAGCTACACAGGAGAAGAGAAAGGTGGGCCCTGAAAGAAAAGCCAAGATAGGCCTTAAGAAGAAGGGTCATTGTGTATATCCCTCCTAAAGCAGGGTCAACCCTAAAAATAAAACAGCTGGTTAATTTACCAGCAAAATGGGTTTATTCAGGGACAGTATAGAAATACAATACGGAGAAGCCAGCTATGGCAAAACCATAGGCAAGTCCAGAGAACAAAGGAGGGCTTGCTTTTATTAGGTTTTGGGAGGAAATTGGAGAGGGTTGTTTTGAACAAAAGTTCATTGGAGAAGAGCAAGAGTTCAAGGTTGTGGTGGTTTCTCATTGGCTGCAAGTGGTGGTTAGTGGGTTTTCCTGGAGCAGGGAGGGCTCTTTCTTCCTTTTCTTAAAAGCAGATGAAATTCCCATGTGATTACAGTAATGTCCTCCCTGTCAAAATAATTCTTATCTTCCCCTTCCGGCTGGTTATGCTGGCTGCACTGAGTGGTACCTGTGGGAGATGTTCCCTTTCAGGGTTTTCTGACTCCATTTTAAATGCGGTTTCCTTTTTTTATCTTCACAGCAACAAGGTCCAATACTGGCTTTGAGTCTGATTGAGATGCTGCCCTCAGATATGTGGGTCTTCTCCATGGTGCTGAGAGCAGTGGAGTTTCTCTTGCCTCCTGTCTGACTATAAATTCATTTTCACAATAAAGTCATTTTCACAATAAAGTCATTTTCAAAAAATCGCACTGTCAGAAAGAGCATCGGCCTGTGGACTGAAGGGTACCGGGTTCCATTCTGGTCAAGGGCACATGCCTGGGTTGCGGGCTCAATCCCCAGTAAACCTCATCATTGATGTTTCTCTCTCCTCCCTCTCCCTTCCTCTCTAAAATCAATAAAAATGTATTTAAAAAAAATTGCACTGTCCAGTTGCTCCCCAGACCAACAAAATCAGAATTTCTGCAGGCAAGAGACAGGTATCAGTACTTTTTAATCGCTCCACCTCTCCCCTCTGCCTATCAGTGGTCGGCAAACTCATTAGTCAACAGAGCCAAATATCAACAGTACAAGGATTGAAATTTCTTTTGAGAGCCAAATTTTTTAAACTTAAACTTCTTCTAATGCCACTTCTTCAAAATAGACTCACCCAGGCCATGGTATTTTGTGGAAGAGCCACACTCAAGGGGCCAAAGAGCCGCATGTGGCTCGCGAGCCGCAGTTTGCCGACCACGGTTCTAGGGGCAACAGTTTTCAGACTTTAGTTTACATCAGAATCACCTGGAGGGTTTGTTAAAACAGAATACTGTGTTCCACCCCCAGATATGTAACCAGAGAATCAATGCACCCAGGCTGCCTGTCACTACCTGAGCCAATTGGGCAGAGGCAGGGTTGAATCATATATGAGCGTTTATTCCAATAATGTTGGCAGTATGGGAGAGCAGCAGGTCATCCACAAAAATCTCCTCTGCACCCCACCATAAACCAGCTGCTTATATTGGATAGAAGGATGAGGATTACATTGGGAAGTAAGCAAACGCTATGCCAAATGGGCATTTTACAGGTAATGCTGGCTGGGGTTTGCAAAGGGCTGGGGGTTTTCAAAGTGGGGGTTTTAAAAGGGCTGGCACCTCTGTTTCTGCAACAAGGGTGTTGATCTGTCCATGATAATAGGTAGCTCCTGGATGTGGAGGATGGGCCGCATTTCCAGGTGAGCTCCCAGGCCCACATGCAACTCCCAGCCAGGTTAGATAGACTATACTTTCTTTAATCAAAACAAAACAATCACGGTTAACAGAGCATGTTTAATATTTCTTACAATGATAGCTGGTCCCAATATTCTATTTCTGCCCCTATCAGAGAGGCAGATTCAATAGCTCTGGGATGGGTTTGAGATTTTGCATTTCTAACAATACTGATGCTGCTGGTGGGAAGACCACACTTGGAGATTACTAGTTCTAGCTTCCATTGTCCCTCATCCCATCCCACCTTTATCTTTCAATTGGCTAGGTCCTGGGGGCTGGGAATTGTGGAGAGGAACATCAACCCATTGGGAAGCTTGATAGGTAGTGATGAGTACCAAGTGACTTCGTTTGTGAGTAGAAAAAAAGCTGGCTGGGACGCTGCCTATGTAAGTGGGAGTGGGTTGCTTTTTCAGTTAAATTGAAACCTTTGCTGTCAAGAAGAGAAATGTGGCTGATGAAAGTTGAATATATGTCAAAGTAAGTTGATTTAGGAGTACTTCTCTGGGATAAAGATATTATTGTTTGGCTTATTTGCAAAGCAAAAATTTTCTGGTCAGGAAGTAACGCTATGACATGAAACAGATTCCACAATTAAGTAAAATGAAGTCAGTCAAGAAAAGATAACAAAAGCCGTCTTACTCAACTACAGCAACTCAGCATTACGGCAAATATTACAGTTGGTGCTAACCATTCAGCTTCTAAAATTTTTCCAAGAATGAAAATCATCCAGGGATGAAGCAGTAATAAAGGAAGTCTCAAATACAATTGCAAATGTTACATTTCCTAATTTAATAGGATAACATTTCAAAGTAAAGTCAGCATTTTATAAACATTTTGCCATAATTAGATCTTATCCAATAAAGTTATTAATTACTCTTTTAAAGCTCTTTGTACTTTTTATTTTCTCTTCCAGCCTTGAAGATTCAGTGTCTACAATTAATATTTATTTAGACCGGAATCATTCATTCATTCTGTGGACGAAAAAGGCCCACATGCTAACCTGACTAACTCAGGGAAGGTCTGCATTGGTGGCCTTGCAAACTCAAGAGACCTAAAGTAACCACAAAGGATGGTCTAAAACTAAAACCTTTAATTTAATTTTGATCTTTACTGAGCCTATAGTTTTTTTACATCTAAGATAACATACCTGAGGAATGTCAGGGTAACTTTTAACTTCCCTTTTTCCAGATCCTTCAGGGCACAACCAAATGCATCCGGGCGCCTGGAGGGAGACCACAAATTCCTTCATTGTTATTGTTGTCATGTTAATTGTTGACTGTTAACTGTCCTGTACCCACCTAAGCAAAAAATGTGTCTATCATTTTACTTTTTATCCAATCCCAGAGCCCTCCCACCCCCCCACCCCCCCCACTTTGCTTTCTCCCGCCTCCCTAATCTATCACCAATGGATTTCATGTAACATCTTCTCCTTTGATTGTAATGTATAAAACAAGGTGAAAAAACGCCAGGCCAGAGCACTATCTTGATACATTGCCATTCTGCTTCCCAGCAATTGTCCACAGTTTGGCTCAAATAAACTCACAAAAATTCTTTACAGGTTTGAATATTTTTTACGTTAACAATTCCTTCTTTACCAACCCAACTTAGCAGCTCTGTTACTTTTCTACTGATATTCTTTCTCCGCTGTTACTAACTGAACCTTGTTTTTTGTTTTGGTTTGTTTTTTTTCAGAGCAGCAAAGCACCCAGCTGAAATGCTCACCACATCACCCTCCTTTGCAGCTGGACAGTTGGCAGTCCTGGCCAATGAAATGTGAGGATTCTAGGAAACCTTTCAGCTGTGGAGGGACCCAGCTCGCAGGTACCTTTTACCTTCGTCTTTCATCATCCTTCTTATCTCATCCTCCCCAACACAGATGAGAGGCCATCCCGTGGCCTTGGAGTGTTGTACCTGAGGACAAAAGCCACCAACGCTGGCAAGGTAAGAAGGAGCCTGAGATCATGCTAACATCCTGGTTTTGTAGCATCCGCTGGGGGTTGCTGACCTCCAGTCTTCTTGTGACCAAAATAAATAACTTAATTAATTAAATAAAAATCCTTATTTAGATAGACCATCATGATCCACTTTCTATTTCTTGCAGCCCAAAACAACCCCAACTGGTATATTCATTTACTTCCTTAAAGGAATCCTTTTATAGGCAAGAGTAGAGCAGTAATTCTCAGTCTTTAGTATGCATCGGAATCATCTGAAGGGCTTGTTAAAAAACAAGTATCTGAGTCTCAACCCTAGATATTCTGATTCGTACATCTGGGGAAAGCCCAGAGAACTTGTATTTTTAATAAGCTTCCAGGGGATGTCGATGCTGCTGGTCTGGGAACCATACTTTAAAAGCCTGGCGATGGTTTCAATGTGACCCTGCCTCAAATGAGAGCTTGGAGTGGGTGACACTTCAGTGTCTGTTTCTTGAATCCCCTGGTCCTGTGCCTCTGTTACACTAGCCAAAAGGCCTGGATGTCATCCATATTCAGCTGGTGGGTGCCGCTGGTCAAACCGGTTGGGTAAATATTTTCAAGAAGTTCTAGGTATTCAACAGTGAGTACAAAAAATCTGTTGTTGGGTCAAACAGCTTCATGACATCTTATCTTCCCCTGAAGATACCAGGCTATTTTTTTGGATCCAGTTTATATATGTAGTGAGTTTCAGGCACCAACAATTTCCTTTTGCTGTATCTGCCTGCTGGGACTCTTTCCCAATGCTTACTTGAGGGAACAACTTTTCTCTAATATCATTGAGTTTAGAAGAAGCTCCAGGTGAGATTGTCTTATCATTCTCCTTTTGAAGATTCTCACTCTGCCTACTAACAATTGTTAACTTTTTAAAAGAGTCAGGGGAGATTAATTTTCTGCAAAAACTGATTTATGGCCATCTGTTCTGAGAGGATGGCCTGAGTCACTTTCCTTGCCTCATGCTCACTGCAGAAATTCAGTGATAAAAACCTTCCTTTAAACACAGAAAATGTATGAGCAAGCTTCAAGGTCTTTCCCCTTATGCAGCAATTAATCTTGAGGTTAGACAGGAAAACCAAAACCAGTCTATTTGAGAGCAGCAAAAAGGGATGCGCCGAATTTGGGTTTTCAGGCCCTGTGTCCTGGTTGTGACTCTTGAGCCTTTGCCCTTCACGATCCCTGGTTTTCCCCAATTAGGGATGAGGCTGACCCTGCTCCGATTATCAGGCCTAAGTAGTTTAAAATGTAAGATGATTTTGTCACTCTGCAGAACAGGACAATAACTATAAAAATACAACTATTATCATTTATTGAGCGTAAGTCCCCATATTAATGACTGAACCTTGAATTTTTAGGAAGTTATTTAGACCTCCTTATGACCTTGTATGATGAATTCAAGTATTCCTCCCATTTTACAGAGGGGTAATCTGGGCAAGGAAAGGGAGCTAACTTGACCTTAATCACAGCTATTAAAGTGGAGAAGCCAGAAGGCAGAGGTTCAGCAGGCTGACTGCAGAACTATTAACTACTGAGCAGAACAAAACGAACCAAAACAAAATAAAACAAACAAATAAAAAACAGCCTGCCACAGAGGAGGACTAGTCTCGAAGTTCTTTTTCACTGTTAGACCTATGGAGGATGTTGGGGTGGCATGTTTATGTAAGGAGAAAGTTTTGTGGGGATCAAAATAATTTAGCTTTTCTTCAACTTTGACATTAGACAAAAGAGCTACAGGGCTCATTAACAATGATAAAATGCCTAGTTATTTATTATAATTTTATATGATATAATTACATATACCAGTGTACATATAAATGTAGAAAATAATATAATATATATAATTAACAATACATACTATATATGAGATATATAACACATACTGTATTGATTATAATGTGTTTTATAAAATGTGATATTTTTAACGCATATAGTTCTTATTATAGTTTTATTAAGATATTACATACCATAAAATTCAGCCAGTTAAAG
Source organism: Cnephaeus nilssonii (assembly GCF_951640355.1). Classification (NCBI taxonomy): domain Eukaryota; kingdom Metazoa; phylum Chordata; class Mammalia; order Chiroptera; family Vespertilionidae; genus Cnephaeus; species Cnephaeus nilssonii. Next base: position 24,992,432 of record NC_137082.1, read on the forward strand.
TGTATAATTCAACAGTTTGTAACATAGTCACAGATTTACGCAACCTTCACCACTATCTGATTCCAAAACATTTTCATCAACCCCAAAGGATCTCCATACCCATTAGCTGTCACTCTCTATTCCTTCCTCCTTCCAGTGTCTGGTAACAACTAATCTACTTTTTTTCTCTATGGAGTTCCCTATTTTGGACATTTCATATAAATGGAATCATATGTGATGGGCTTCTTCTTCTATTTAGCATAATGTTTTCAAGGTTTCTCCATATTTTAGAATGTATTAATATATCATTCCTCTTAATGGCCAAATAACATTGGATTGTATGGATATACCACATTTTGTTTATCTATTAAATCATCTGATGGACACTTGGGTGGTTTACACTTTTCGGTGATTATAAACAATGCTGCTATTAGCACTCATGTACAAGTTTTTGTATGAACATATTATTAATTCACCTAGGTGTGGAATTGCTGAATCATATGGTAATTATGTTTAACTTTTAAGGATCTGCCAGACTATTTTTCAAAAGTTGGCTGCTTTAAAATTCCACTGGCAATGTATGAGGATTTCAATTTCTCTACTCTCACAGACATTTGTTATTGTCTATGATATATTTTTTTTAAATTTTAGTCATCCATCTGAAGTGGTATCTTATGTAGTTTTGATTTGCTTATAGGTAATGACTAATGAGATTGAGCCTCTTTTCATGTTTTATTGGCCTTCTGTATATCTTCTTTGTAGCAATGTTTTTTTAGATTCTTTGTCCATTTTTAAATTGGTTTGTTTTTCCCTTTGTTGTTGACTTTAAGTGTTTTTTATGTGGTCTAGTCCGTTATCAGATATATGACTTGCAAGTATTTCCTCCAATTTATGGGTTATCTTTTTATTTTTTTCATGGTATCCTTTGAATGTCAATAGTTCTTAATTTTGATGAAGTACAATTTATCTATTTTTTTCTTTTGTTACTTATGCTTATTGTTATATATAAGAAATCATTGCCTAATGCAATATCACAAGTATTTATGCTTAGGTTCTCTGCTAAGATTGTTATAATTTTATCTCTTACATGTAGATATTGGGTCTATTTTTACTTCATTTTTACATACGATGTGAGATACAGGTTCAACTTCATTCTTTTGCATGTGGATATCCAGTGGTCTTAGCAGCATTTATTTAAACACTATTCTTTCTTCATTGAATTGTGTTGACATCCTTGTCAAAAATCAATTGACAATAAATGTAAGTTTATTTCTGGGAGGATGTTATTCGATTTAGTAGTTCCTTCTATCTGCTCTGTAAGAAGGCACAGGACACGTCTGCCTATTTGGCCACCATTTTGAATCTCCTCAAGAGTTTATTTCTAGAACCTCAATTTGACTCTATTGATTTATATCTCAATCCTTATGCCAGTACCAAATACTTTAGAAGATTACTGTAGCTTTACAGTAGGTTTTGAAATAAAGTGTGAGTTCTCTAAATGTATTCCTCTTTTTTAAGGATTGTTTTAGCCATTCTCAGTTACTTTCATGTTAATGAGAACTTTACAATAAACTTGTCAATTTTTGCAAAAACATAGCTAGGATTTTGATAGGGCTTGTTTTTAGTCTATAGATCAATTTGAGTATTGCTATCTTAACAACACAGGGTGTCCCAAGTAATATATACTGTTTGAATGATTATTAATTCCAATAGGTTAAATCTGAAAAGAAAGAAACATCAATTGAGCTACCAGCTGTTAGTGTATATTTTTGGGGGGATACCCTATATTAAGTCTTCCAATTCATAAATATGAGGTTTCTTTCTACTTTTTTAGGTAGTCTTTAAATTCTTTCAACAATATTTCATGTTTTACAGTGTTCAAGTCTTGCATATTTTTACTTAAATTTTTTCTACATATTTTATTTTTTTGGATGCTATTATAAAGGGAATTATCTTCTTAATTTTAGTTTTAGTCTGTTAATTGCTGGTGTATAAAATATAATTGATTTTTAAATATATGTTGATTTTCTATTCTACAACATTGGTAAACTTTTCTATTAGTTTTTCTGTAGATTCTTTAGGGTTTTCTATGTACAACTTCATGTCATCTGCAAATAGAGATAATTTTATTTATTTCTTTTTAATCTGAATGCCATTTGTTTGCTTGCTGTCTTACTTTGTTTCTTTGTTTTGGCCTAATTGCTCTGGCTAGAATCTCCAGTATAATGTTGAATAGAAATAGTGAGAGTAGATCTCTCCTGTAATGTTTCTGATCTTGGGGGAAACTTTTCAGTCCTTTGTTAGTACAATGTTAGCTGTGTACTTATTATAGATGGTCTTTATCATCTTGAGAAAGTGTTCTTCTTTCCTAGATTGTTGGATATTTTTATACTAAACTAGAGGAACTGTGTGCAAAATTCGTGCACGGTTAGGGTCCCTAGGCCTGGCCAGTGATCAGGGCCAATCTGATTGGGGGGGTCCCTGCTGGCACCCACCTTGGCTGACCTGGTGCCGCCACCGTGGCCTGTTGCCTCCCTCTGTGGGGGTGACCAGCTGGGGGCAGCTCCTGCATTGAGCGTCTGCCCCCCAGTGGTCAGTGCTCGTCATAGCAACCAGTTGTTCCACCAGTAGTACCAAGGTTAGATCGATTTGCATATTAGACTTTTATTATATAGGAAGGGTGTAGACCACAGGAACACCTTCTCTATAGACAGAGGGTGCTCTTTGGGGGAAGACAAAAGGGGTCTGGCCTCACTGATGTGGAAACTGGCAGACCTGAATTTAAAGGTGAGATAACTTCAGCAGTCTCTTAAACCCTTTTCACCTACAGTTTTGAACATTGCTATTCCTTCTTTGCAATGCAGCTAGAATTATTCTTACATAAAGCAAAGATTTGATTCTGACACTATTCTACTTAAATTTCTTCAAGGGGTTCTCGTTGCTTCCAATATAAATCCCAAGTGCCTTAAAATAATAGTTAATGATTTTTTTTTGCATATTCTATCTTTTTTTCTTGCCACTCTGACTTCTTGCTTCTTGAATATACCTTTCCATCAATGACTATAAATGTCCCCTGCTTGGAATGTTCTCTCTTCTCCACTTCCCCACCTCCCAGCTGCCTGAATATGACAAGGATTTCTCCTCAATCTGAAGTTCTCAGCTTATCTTGAAATTTCCTCCAGGAAAGCTGACTCAAACTTCCAGGTGGAGGCTCCTCCCACATGTTGCCTCCTCCCTGCTTACCCATGTACCCATCAACACTTGTGAGCTAAATTATTGCCTCTGTGAGTTCTGAGAAGGAGGTGGTGATATTTGCTATTCACCCATGTGTATGACTGTAATACTCAAAATGGGTTCTCACTCGGCAGCATCAGCATAACCTGGGATCTTGTTAAAAGGCAAACTCTTAAGCCTCACCTCAGACCTACTAATTCAGAATCTCTGAAGGCGGGGCCCAGGAATCTGCATTCCAGAACCTGCAGGTGATTCTCATGAATGCTAAATTTTGAGAAGCACTTGTATAGTCAAAGTGCCTGACTACTGGTAGACGATCAGTGAATGAATAAATTCCTAAGTCCTAAAAATACTACTAATTGACTGTGTAATCTTCACCAGATTACTTAGCTTCCTGATTCCCATTGGTAATGCTGACCTCTCATAAGGTTTGGAGAAGCAAATGTGATGGCTTCAGAAAAAGCTCCTGCACAGTATCTGACACACAATAGTTTCTTCTTTCTTGTTTCTTCATCCTTATTTCTAATTCAGCTGACTGCTTGCCAAGGTGGTCTTCAAACCCTCAGCCTGTTTCAGACCTACCATTGGGCAAGTTTGGAGTATCCCTACTTGTGTCCACAAATCTGAAAAAGGAATAAATAAAATGTGGCTGATAGAAGAGGGTGTTCTCTGGAGTTTGCAGGTGGCCCATCTGATCAGGAATTTGGCTGATTCTGTCAGTTGTTCAGCATATGTAGCAGGATATTGAATTACATTTTTTTCCCCAGCTTCAAGCCTACAGGCTAGGTGAGAACCATCATTTTTATTTCTAAAAAGATAAAAATTTGATTATCAGTATTTCTCAATGCCAACTATAATAATTGCATCTGATCTGTTTAATTTGGGATAATATCTCTCCTAGTTTTTTGTTTTGATGTTTTTCTTAAAAGCAAAACAAGACAGGATTTAAAAATTCCTAGGGTGTTTTCTTTGACCACATCCAAAAACGTTCTAGTCTGGTTTCTAAGTTCCTAATGGTTTGAATCAAGGTCTCATTCTCCTTAAATTGTTGTGATCTTGTTGAAGAGGTTCATAATTTCCTTCAGATTTATTTGAAATTGAAGGGTCAATTAAAGGACACACTAACCAACCCTTAAGTCGGCTGTATTTTTCAGAGATGTTTCAAAAGGAATTTAAGGGGCTCCAATGGTTAAAAACCCCACAATTCTTTTAAAAGCCCACTTTAATTTAGGCTGAAAACCTTGCAATATGAAAAGCACTACAAAGAAGGGAGTGGGGAGAGTAAGGTGTTTGTGTTCTTCATCAAAGGTGAAAAGAGCAAAAGCAAAGAGGTGGAAAGCAATGGAGAAAAGAAATGTGTGTGGGGGTATATTTGCATAAACTTCAGGCTCCATCAAATCTAGGTATCGCCTTAAGGCTGAGTTTTAACATGTATTTTCAAATGCCATCCTCATAGTAAATATATAATAGCTACTATTATTTTACAGATAAGAAATTTGATGCATAAAGATTGTAAGTAACTTGCCCCAGGTCACCCAGCTCTTGTTGGAACCAGGATTCAAACACAGGCATCAAAGCCCATGGACTAGCTAGGGGATCTCTAGTCCATGGGTTGCATGCATGTGGGCAGGGAAATCAAACCATGGAGGAAGAAGCAGGAGTGGCAATGTTAGCATATTTCTCTTGGCTCCTCCGTATGATTTTCTTTGCACCCACCCTAATTTCTCTAGTCCCAGATAAAATGGGCTAGATTATTTTTTTGGGGGGAGGAGAGTTACATTAAAGTATTAATTTCATACAATAGGAAGCACATAGGCTTTAGCCTCAGAGTTGAGTTTTAGAATAAGGAAACAATGGGATGTAGTGGCTCAGATTTTGCCAAAGGATTACTAGAGGTGGCAGCAAACAATTGCATCCAAGGATAGACAGACGGCTGTTGAAGGCAGTGGAACAGCTTCAGAGCGCACGACTGCCTCAGCTTCCTGAGGCTCACATGGTGCCAAGGAACTAGAAGATATGGAGGGTAAACAGGCCGGGTTGGAAAAGGGGGATGCAAACATGCAACTCCAGATGAGCCTTCAGGGCCAGCAATGCCCAGAGGCTTGTGGGCACATTCCCAGCTGTTTCCTGTGTGGTGGTTTTATCCCCAACTAATATGCCAGCTGGCGGTTGTTTTATTTCCTTGTTGACTTTTTTGCTGCCACCTGGGGAGTCTTAGTAACTGTAAACAGAGATTTAGAACACTAATAAAGTGTCAGGCGCCAATGTGGTTGACTCTGTGCAGGTACTCAAGTCAAGTAACCTGTGAATGAGTAGCTGGCATGGAGGAACGCCAGCCAAACTGGCTGGAAGGGTGGTGGGGAGCAGGAGGAGGCCAGGAGCAGGGAGGTGGGGTGAGAGAGAAAGGAATCAGAATTGCTGAAACCCCCGGAGGTTCAGAGCCTTAGGCACTTGTAAATTCTGTTGGATGGGCTGTGGTCTCCAGTCCCCATCTGTGAGTGTTGACTTCTAAGGACTCACAAAGCTTCTCTGCACCTCCCCTCCCCCCCAAGAATTGTCCTTAACTGATGCCTAGGAAGTTATACCCCTGTACCCTGCCCCCATGGGGAGAAACTAATAGCAATGACTCATTGTACAGAGGTACAAAAGGCCAGCCCCCTAGCCTTAAGAAGGAGACAATTGTGTCAACATTGTGATTTATACTCCAGAGCCTTTCATGAATCAGCCAAGTTTACTTGGCTTCTTCCCATATCCTGTTTTCCTGCCTTAGATGCTTCTCCTGAGAGTCCTCCCTCAACACATCATGGTTCATGATTTTCTCTGTCTTGGGCTCTGCTTCTGGGGAATCTGACCTAAGATGGCACTGAGGGTTTTAGGTCCCCATTTCCTCAGCTAATTTTGGCAGGAAGTGGGCAGAGCTTTGAAGCAGGAAGTCCCCAGTGATATGTATTTAGGGCAAAATCTCCAACCATGTGCATAGATGAGGAATTGAGGGTAGAGGTTGAAGACAAATTATGAGGAGCAGGTGTTAGCTCCCAGGGAAAAAGAGTGGGTAAAGGATGGATATTAGGGCTTTAACCAGGAAAGAACAAGTAGAGTACTCAGCAAGATAGTGAGACAAACCCAATCCAGAACCTGGGTCAGCAAAGCCAGGGAAGAAAATAGTATGATTTGTAGGATACATGGAGGTTCAGGGCTCATGTCTGGCTTAACATTTCCTTGGTCTGTGAGTGCAAGACCTAGGTATTAATTGGACATGTGAATTTTAGCAAGTTAATCTTCTTTTCTAAACCTCAATTTCTTCATCTGTAAAATGGCACATAGCATGCATTCAAGTAATTATAACTATTTTATTAATTATGTAAGTATTACTCTAAGTCAGGGTGAGTAGTGGAATTTTTGCCTGCTATGTGGTAGACCTGGATTTCTACATAGGGCTCGCCTATAGATCTAGACTTGGAAAGTAAAGAAATGAAAAAGTAGGAGTTCTGATAGGGCATGGTGATGCTTGTATTGCTGCCCAGGATAGGGCATGGTGATGCTTGTATTGCTGCCCATGGTTCTGATCTGAAGGCCCAGAGCCCTGAGTTGTCAATTTTGCATCTTCAGAACTAGTCTTAAGAGGGAGAGGGAGAGGAAGAATGAGACGGAGGGATAGCTGTAAGCCAAAAAACCCCCCAGATTTGATCACCATTCAATCAGAATTAGACCCAAGAGGGACTGTTGGGGACAGCAAGTTAGCCAATTATTGACTCCCAAGTCTGAAATTGCAAGAGAGTTTTTCTTTAGCTTGGCAGACACTACAATCACAATGCCAGATTCTCAGTATTTAGATCAAACTGGAAATTCCCAAAGACAAGAGCATTAGGAACTCTCCGCCACTCAAATGCTTTTTCCCCAGGACAATTCACTACTCTCTCTCTCTCCTAATACAGTGTGATATGGCCCTTACTTTAGGAGCAGTTTCCAAGAAGCAGACTTTGAGATAAGAATTCACATGCAACTCAATTTATTAAGGAGGTTCTCTTGGGAAAAACTGGGTGTGAAAAACAGGACGAAGAAAGGAAGCCAAGCTGAGTTCCAGCATCAGCCTGATCTCACAGAGGAGATTGGGAATGTAAATTACACCTCAGATTTTGGCCTAAATCCAAAGTAAGGGAACTGGTCTTTCATTTTCCTGCCCCAGTCAATCATTGGATAAGGGCTACTGTTAAGGACATAAAATCCCAGGAGCTTCTGTTTCTCAGTAGCTACCCCATTGGCCCAAGTGTGGTTCTCCACAGGGCATCACAAAAATGGAAAATTAGAAGCACAACACTTAAAAGCCAAGGAAAGGCACACTTTTCAAAGGGATCCAAGGGAATCCGAGTGGAACACTAATGGCTGGGTTACCATACTTAATATTAGCTTAAGGCCGTGGTCGGCAAACTGCGGCTCGCGAGCCACATGCGGCTCTTTGGCCCCTTGAGTGTGGCTCTTCTACAAAATACCACGGCCTGGGCGAGTCTATTTTGAAGAAGTGGCGTTAGAAGAAGTTTAAGTGTAAAAAATTTGGATCTCAAAAGAAATTTCAGTCGTTGTACTGTTGATATTTGGCACTGTTGACTAATGAGTTTGCCGACCACTGGTTTAAGGGACCGAAAGGGCTAGTCATTTCTGCAAATATGCAGCTTATTTTATATGTTTTAGTATGAAATGAGAGGGCAGAGGACTTAATATTAGAAGATGTGTTAGCCCTGGCTCTGACATATAACTTTGTGACCTTGGGTGAGTTACTCAACTTCTTGGAATTATTTGAATTATCTCTAGTTATGTGAAAAATGCCTTCTTTTAAAGATTTAATAGTAAATTAAATTTATCAACATATTTTACTATATTCTGTATAAACTATTGTCTCTGTACTCCACTTCATTCACTTCTGTCTCTCAGGGTGTTTTTTCTGCCTAAACTATATTCTTCAGTAGTTACTTCAGTAAAGATCTGTGGGTAATAATCTCTTTTACTATTTTTATTTCATCTGGAGTGAATTTATTTCCAGTCATTGATTTTGTTACTAACTTTCTTTGTATCATTTCCTCACATTATAGGATTTTATTATTGAATGGAGGCTGAATGCTCTCTCTGTCTTTGTCTCTCTCTCCCCCACCCTATCTTTCAAAGTCTTACAGATTTATATTTTATCTCCTTTCCCACCACGTCCTAAGAACATTTAGTTCAGAACCAGGTTTTACATTGGTAGTTCAGGGCTTCCAACCTACACTGATATTGGAGTTATTACATATTCAGCTAACAAGTCAGCAGTTAAGCCTAAATCCAGGTTGAAAGACTTTATTTCTTACTGTTTCCTGCTATACAGCTTTATAGAAATGGTAGCTCAGACAGTGGTTTGAAAAGTTTATTTAGCCTCCTTTAATAGATGAGAAAACCTCACACTTGTTTCTCTGATTTCAAAGAGTAAGTTTGAAGAGTGAGTCTTTTACTTCCATGGGACACTTTTAGTCTTGCTAGCTCATGGGAATCCAGATTTCTCCATTTGAGATTGAGTCTGCAAACTCAATCCCAGTCACTCCTTTGTGTTCACTTCCATTTCTGGTCTTCAAAGATATTTGTCCTAATTTTTAGGATGACTATATCATCTTAAATTTCTCTCTTTAGGTGTCTAGTGTTGTATCAGTCAGCTATTGCTGTATAACATAGAATTCCTAAAAACGGAGTGGCTTACTATAGTAGTCATATATTTCCACTCACATTTATGGGGTTTGCCTGGAGTTTGGCTACCTTGGGATGGGCTCAGATGGTCAACTCTGCTTCACACTGCAGGGAATGAGATGGGGGATTGAAAATCCTGACTTTTTATTCTCTTGCTATCTAGTCTCCTATTTGTTCCTCCACTCCCCATTAGCCAAAGGACTGGCATACCGTTGATGAGTCATAAATATCAATTCCCTGGGGCACAGAACTGGGTAGAGAAGGGGAGAGGGATCAACAGAGACTATCCAGCACATGGCCCAAGGGGTGTCAGAGGCAGTTGGTAAATCACTGGGAGACATGGGGCATGGGTAAATAGAAAGCCAAGACTCACAAGTCTTAAAAAGGGGTGGTCACTCAAGACAGATTTTGGAAAATCACTCTTTTGGGGCTTTTAGAAATATGCAACTCTTGGATCAATTGGAAGATACAGAGGCAGAGGGGACACAGTATCTCCAAGTGGGAAAATCCTGTGTTGCCTTCAAAAGGTTGTCTTGCACTCAAAGAAATATTGTATGCTTTGGACATTTTATTACTTAGGTCTCATTAATCTAGTCTTTTGTACTGAAAAGAATGAGAGAAGGGCAATTTTTTTTTTTTCATTCAGTGGAACCTGGAATAGTAGTCAGAAAAGCTATTGAGTTCCAGTTCTGTTACTGTCAAGTTTTGTGACCTTGGAGCCTTCAATTTCCACTTGCAGATAATGAGGAGGTTGAACCACATGCCTTTACACTACTCAGTATTTATGGCTTATAGATGACATTAATGGCGCTTGCAGTTTTTTTAAATTAAGAAATATTCAACACTGACTGCCCACGTTCTGGTCTCTTTACTAAATCACTCATACTAATGGGAAAATATTTTTAAAAACCTATATTTTCTGTAAAGTTCTGATAGCTGCCCAAGGCAAAACATGGCTTGATGATGGTAAAATGAAAAGGCTAGAAGCCTGTAAATTTAGATTTTTCAGCATGTATTATGATTTCCTGGCCTCATGGACATCCCAGTAATTATCTAGAATTATGCATAATGTACCTCCTTCCATTTTCTAAGAAATTGTCAGTTTTAAGGTTAGAGTTTGACAATTTATTGGCTTGTCCTGTAGAAATGAATTGGGGGCATCTGGGCTAGAGTCTTTAATGTGTGTAGTTGGGGCCATAGATGTGAAGCTGCCTCCTATTTATAACTGAGCAAGCTTAATTGTTGCTTTTCAATCTAAATAGAAAGGCTCTGTTTACTGCTGCTTTTAATTGGAGCAAGCTGGTGAAAAAGCATGCAGGGCCTCTTCAGTAAAGGCAATTCAATAAAAAGCATTTTGTCAATAAATTATTATTGCCATCATGAAAACCAGGCACCGCATTTAAATATAAAGCCAGCAACAGCTCAGCTTCTCCTTTGATGAACCCAGTATAATGCTTTTAAATTTTCTTAATTCATTATCCTTTTCTCCTGTTTTCATAGACTATTAGAGCTGGTAAGGGCATTGTGGGTCTTCTTCATCTCCAGCCTTCACAGTAGAGAGGAAAATCTGAGTTCCCTGTGCAGTGCTGAGACATGATTGGGGAAATCAGGAAGTCAAACCCCTTTCTTTGTGTGCCTGGTTGGAAGAGGATCATAGTGCACACCAGAGCTTTGTTTGGGAGTTCTTTTATAAAGCTCTTCTCAAATGTTTTCTACCAAATACACCATTTTTATCTTCCAATCCCTGGGAATTGAGTATTATAAGATAAAGATCTAAAATCACAAACCCAACAGTGTTCAATGGAAGAAAGCTCCAGAAGGAAGTTCTTTGTGTAGGAAGGTAAGGATGAATGGAGGATTGTATTTTTCAAAAATAACCATGGCAATATTTTTATTTTTATTTATTTAATTTATTTTTTAATCTTCACCCGAAGATATGTTCACTGATTTTTAGAGAGAGAGAGGTAAAATAGAAAGGTCTGTTGGTTTCCTCCTTTCCTGGGACCGAATCCAAAACCTAGGCATGATGGAACTGAACCTGCTACCTTTTGGTGTATAGGATGATGCTCCAACCAACTGAGCCACCTGGCCAGGGTGACCATGGCAATATTTTCAGGACCACATGCTCTTGCTGCCCTCCATCAGGTTATTTCTCCTTCCCTTAAACCCAGACAGTGTTGATGAATGCCTTGAAGAGTAGAGTGCAACAGAAGTGATTTTGAATGACTTTTGAGGTCAGGTCCTAAAAGGCACTATGTATCAATTCTCTTTCAAGATGCTTGCTCTTGAAACACAGCCACCATGTTGTGAGGGAGCCCCAGCCATGTGGAGAGGCCCCATGTAGGTATTCCACTGAGGTCCCAGCTGACATCCAGAATTGAGTGTGAGTGAGACTTTGAGCTGTTCCTTAACAGAACCTCAGTTTTGTTCAGGTGTCCCATCTTTATGTAGCCCATAGGACTCAGACAATCCCCTCAGCTTCAGGAATAAATCTGACTGGAATGGATCTCACCCTCTTGTCTGTAACTGGTTTATGAAAAGTCATGTGACCCAGTTCTGGATAATCATAAGTGATGAGAGATTATTTGGTACCTGTTTGGGGAAGTTCTGCCTTGCTTATAAGAGTAAGCTAATCTCTCCCTCCACATTTGAATGAAGGTATATAAATGTGAATAGCAAAGCCAAGAATTTCAGAGAACCTAAGCCTCAGATAATAATATTGGGATGCTGGATCAACCAACTCCTTATTAAACTTTCTATTAAATGAGCTTATACATTCACTCATTTAAAAAGCTATAATATTGCCCCTTATTTTAAGTTTTGTTTTTCAGGTTTCAGTTACCCACAGTCAACCATGGTCTAAAAATATTAAATAAAAAATTCCAGAAATAAACAACTCAATAAAGAATTCATGAGGTTTAAATTGCATGCCATTGAGTAGCGTGATGAAATTTTGCACCATCCCACTCTGTCCTGCTCAGGACCTGAATCATCCCTTTTTCTAGTGTGTCCATGCTGGGAATGCTACCAACCTATTAGTCACTTAGTAGCCAACTCAGTTATCAGATAAAGTGTCTTAGTATCACAGTGCTTGCATGCAAGTAATCATAATTTTACTTAATAATGGCTCCAAATTGCAGGAGTAATGATGTTGGCAATTCAGATATGCCAAAGAAGCTGTGAAGGGCTTCCTTTAAGTAAAAAACTCTTGAAAGAAAGGAATAAAATTTGTATGTTGAGATTGCTAAGATCTATGATAAGAACAAATCTTATATTCATAAAATTGTGAAGAAGGAAAAAGAAATTTATGCTAGTTTTGGTATTGTACCTAAAACTGCAAATGCATCTTATTACATAGGCATTTTATCACCTCACATCCTTACAAGAATGTTGAGTACAGTATAATAAGATATTTTGAAAGAAGGAGGTCATTTGCATAATTTTTATTACAGTATATTGCTATAATTGTTTCATTTTATTATTAGTTTTTGTTGTTAGTCTCTTACTGTACCTTATTTATAAATTAAACTTTATCATAGAAATGTAAGAATAGGAAAACCATAGTATATATAGAGTCCGGTACTATTTAGGATTTCAGGTATCCACTGGGGGTGTATTGAAAAAACTAATGGTTGCATAAAGCATCCTCGTATTTCCAATTGCCTCCAATAAAGTAAATAATTCCTACCTTCTGCCTCAAAGGTAGCCAAAATTTGCTTTATCCCTTCTATTTCTGTCTCCTTAGGCTATAAATGGCCAAATGGTTTCTCTCTTATATGAAGGACCATGAGATGAACTCTGTGCAATCTCTCCAAACCAGCCCTTCAATAGAAAATGTTGGAAGTGGTATCTTAGCCTTAAAGTGGTCTGTGCTCTACAACACAGACTAAGCGAGGCTAATTCAACAGTATGGTTTGCAGCAAAAGGGAGAACAGTTGGCATATTCCTGGCCTCTTGAGATTAGACTTCTCTCTCTCCTTGTCCAAGATTATTCTTTGATTATATTGCAGGGATTTAATGACTGATGGTGGAAATAAAATTAGTTGGTAGTCTTAGCCCAGCAATTATGTTCCTGAACTACCAGTAGAAATGGACTTTGAGGTACTTATATAAAGAAAGCTTTCAGGTACCTCATATTTATATATAGACTTCATTCATATATTTGTTAAATGTCTTTTTCAATTAACTTATTTGTGCCTATTATCAACTCTGAAAGGTAACTGTAGCAGATCTCGTCAATTTCAAAATAAAAATAAAATTGGACAAAGAGAATAGAATGACTTCATTTTTAGGTTGATTCTATTGTGATAGAACACATTCTGTAGGATTTCAGTTCTTTTAAATGTGTTGACATTTGTTTTATGACCCAATAAATGATCTATTTTGTTATATGCTCTGTGAGCACTTGAAAAGAATGTATATTTTGCTGTTGAGGGGTGAGAGAGAGGCAAAGGATACTTCTATGGATATTGATTAGATCCTGTTGGTTGATGGTTTGTTGAAGTCTTATATATCCTTTCTGATTTTCTGTCTAGTTGTTCTAACAAATATTAAAAGAGAGTTTAAGTCTGCAATTATAACTGTAGATTTTTCTAGTTCTCCTTTCATTCTCTACCTTCCATTCTTAGAGATATATTACCCCCTTCTTTTCCTCATAGCATTTTGTGTTGTCAAGATTAACTGGGATTTCTTTCATTTACATAGGAATCAAGAGATCAACCAAAGAACTTGTATGCATATATGCATAAACCAATGACACAGACAATAGGGTGGTGAAGGCCTAGGGTGAGGGTGGGGACAGGTTAGAAGAGGTCAATGGGGGAAAAAAAGGGTCATATGTAATACTTTCAACAATCAAGATTTTTTTTAAAAAAAGTTCTCATTTCACTCAAAGAAGAAAGGCAGTATCTCTTTGCAAGCCACATGAAACACATAGGTTTGTTCTGGAAAAGGTTAGAACCCCTTCAAGGTAGAAGATTTTAAAGCCTTGAAAAAGTTATTTATTGTAAATTCTATAATCCCTATTTACATAAGGGGAGATGTCCCTCTAGTTATATTTCCAGGAAACATGTTTTTTCTTAGACCAACTCTGTCCCTGGATTCAGAGGAGTCAGGATAGGTTTTATTTAAGATTTTTTGTTTCTAGTCACATCTAGACCACCAGCCATCATCTAGTTTGACTCTGTGAGGGAGGAGCCTAAACCTTGTACCCTTGGTGGTGAGGGTCTGCAGGAAGGACAATTTTTTGAGTGACCATCTTTCTTCAGGCACTGTATTAGGCACTATGAATACACTACCTTATTTGAGGCTTATGACAATCCTATGACATTGCTACTCTTCTTATCTTTATAGACAAGGAAATGAAGACTCAGGAAAGGAAAGTATTGCCAAGGGTTACTCAAGAAATAAATCAGTGTAACTTCTCAAATCCTACCAAAACTTGATAATTATAGGAGAATAGCATCATATCCATGCCCTACCCCCACAAAAACACACGTTTTTGAAATTTAAGAGAAAGAAAAGATGATATGGAAATTTCCTCATATCCATTATAAAGCATTTTGTCTCATTTGTTTTAAATATTTTATTTTTTATTATTATTTTTTAAATTTCTTTATTGATTAAGGTATCACATATTTGTCCTCATGCCCCCATTCCCATCCCACACCCCTCCCCACACATGCCCCCACCCCCGTTGTCCTTAACCGCTGGTTAGGCTCATATGCTTGCACACAAGTCCTTTGGTTGATCTCTCCCCTTTACCCCCACCCTCCCCTACCCTCCCTCTGAGGCCCGACAGTCTGATCCATGCCTCCTTGTTTCTGGGTCTGTTCTTGTTCATCCGTCTGTGTTGTTCATGTCTTAAATATTTTAAATAAAATGTTAAATATCTTTGACCCTCCCTCACTTTCAACCTCATCCCCACCCTTTCTACTCCCACCTCCAAGGATAAATTTCTACTCTAAGTTTAGTTTTATTCCTTCTAGCCCATTTTTCATACATTTCAAAGACCTTCCTGGAGGTAGAAAGTTTCATTCTCCTTACTGCTTCCTTCCAGGGATTTTGTGAATTCCACTCCCTAGAAAATGCCAGTGACCTGCCTGCCCCATGGTTTGTGGCCTTGGTAGGACTGAAGTGGCCGCCACTGCTGTGGCAGGCACAATCCTTTGTCCTCAGCTCAGGCCGTTAATTGTTCACTTCCAAGGACAACTAAGAACATTGCCTGGCATTTTGTTTCCTGAGCCATAAGACAACCAGAAATGATGCCATCTAGTGTCCCAACCTTTGCCAGCAAGAGAACTGAGGCATCACCCCAAATAAAGCAAACCGATTTTTTTAAAGTGTCTTGATTAAAATAACTTAAAACTGAAGCTTGAGATATTTTTTTTTTTATCACCATTGGACTGTAGGGGATACTGTAGGGGTCTTACCTGTACTTCTCTACCCTTACCTCTTCAGTGCATAGCAGCCAAGCCACCAGCTGCCAGGACCTGCTTTTCTTTGCCAAGGACTGCCCTGACCTCTCAAGCTACTTTTCAGTGTGAGAGGCTGAATTGATGGGGAATAGTGTCCGCTGGGAGCAGCCTTCAACAAATGACTGATAAGAATTGATGTATAAATATCCTAGCTCCCTCCCTCAGGTAGGATAACAAACAGGCATGTGTCCAACATTTCCAGAGTTTCCCAGTGGAATTAAGCTCCAGCTGCCCAGAGGGCTAGCCGGCTTGGTTATGCACACTGTACTGGCTGCTTCCCTCTATGTCTTAATCCCCCTCCTCTATTTCCTTCATTTCCCACGAACCAAGTAAACCATTTGCTTTGGAATCTTTGTCTCAAGGTCTCTTGAACTTAGAAAAGTCCTCTGTGATAGATTGTAGAAAGAGCCATAAACCTTTCCCCTTCTATATAATTTGTACAATGTCATGTTACAGAGAGTTCTATCAGTAAGTGGGATGGCCTTGGGTCTTGCTCTGGCCAGTAGAATATGGCAGAAGTGATGGCATGCCAGTTCCAAGCCTATGTTTCAAGGTGCTTTGGCCACTTCTGCTTTTTTCTCAAAAGACACATGAGCGATAATAAATGATTGCTTTTGTAAGCCACTAAGAATTGTGAGATTTGTCATGCAACAGAAATTAACTGATCCAAGCCCCTTGTCACATCCATGGGTAAGACCCTCTTTTGCGTGTATCTCCTTGAATGAGAGTATTGTTTTCCCTAAGGAAAAAGCATCTTCTCGGGCACAGAAAGGCTAAACGACCTTCTCAGCACTGCCCAGCAGAGTGAGGGTGCCAGTTGCTGTCAGTATCCTGGTTTATGCCTTTGTCCAGGGCCTCTGTGCTGAATCACCTTGTCTGGGTTTGCTGCTAGCTGCTGCATTTTCTCTCCTCCACGGCTGTCAGCCGGGCTGCTGGTTTTTTTCCAAAGCCCTCATTTCACAGAACTGTGAGGTAGAAGCCACTGTGCTTTCACAGATTGTGCTGATGACATATGTACCTGATAGGGATGCAAGAGCCTGCAGAGCTGGTCTGAGATGGAGAGCTCACCACAAATACTGCAGCTTCCGGATGCTGGAGAATTCATGGTGCTTCAGAGCCAGCAGGATGCAGAGTAAATAGCATCGCCTAGAGTGAGTTCCGATGCTTAATCCCGGCTTTGCTTCTGGTCTCTGAAGTCCCTTTTAGCTCTAAAATGCCAGGGTTTGAGGACTGAGTAGAGCTTCATGCAAATGCAAAGCCAAGCAGCATGGGGTTAGTTGTCTAATTTAATGGAATTCTAGCAGGCTAGAACAGCAGTTCTCAAAGTGGGGTCTCTGTACCTGCCACATCAGCATCACCTGGGAACTTGTTAGAAATGCAGATTCTCAGATTCCATTCCAGACCCTCTGAATCAGAATCTCTTGAGATGGGGCCCAGTAATCTGCATTAACAAGATCTCCAAGAAATTTGAATGCAGGACCGAGTTTGAGAATTACTGATCTAGAGCTGTGTTATTTCAAATGTGGCTCATGGCATCGGCATCATCTGAGAGCTGCTTAGAGAAGCAAAAGCTCAGCACCACCTCCCCAACCTCCTGAATCAGAATCTGCATTTAACAAAGACCTATAGGTAATCTGATCACATCAAAGTTGAGAAGCCCTGGATAGATTCCTAGTCTCGATCCTTGAAGACTGTGGTTCACTAGATCTGGGGTGGGGCCCAATAATTGACATTTCTAAAGCGCTTCCAGATATTACTGGTGGTGGAGGTTCAGGGACCACACTTTGAGTACCAAGGCTCTAGATTTCGGACCAGGCTCAGAATCTTGGCCATGACAGGCTTTCAAGACAATCAATGTTGCTTTGAGCCACTCTGGACAGGCGTGCAGGCTGTGGACTGCTCAGCTCCAGGAGGCACCATTCACATAAACTATGAGTCCAAAACCTGAAACCTAAAGCTAAGTAAGATAAGAGGCCGGTGCTGGCTAATGAGTGGGTTTCAGAGGGAACTGGGTTCGAATCCTAACTCTGTCACTTACATAGTTGTGTGATCTTGGCAAATACATTTGACTCTGTGTCTCAGTTTCCTCATCTGTAAGATGGAGATGATCATACCGGCCCCACTAGATGATACACTCAATGGTCAGCATATAAAATAAGCCCAGCAAATATTCGCTCTTCCTTTCAGCCAAGGGAATAGCAAATGTCATCAGACTCACAGGCTTCGAACCTCCTTGAGTCTCCTCCTGGCCAGTGGCCTAATTGCCTGGTTTGGGCAGAAGGCCAGGTGAGAATGATGGGATTTTCTTTTAAGGTTCCCGGGGGTCAGATGAAGGTGATACAGCAATAACTCAGGCTGTTTATATTAGGAACACTTCCCAAGGCTTTGTAAAAATCAATTCATAAAAATGACCAACGGAGCCAATTTCAAACCACACTGTGGGTTCACCTACCTACTAAAGTCATAGAAGACAATAGCAGTCACTGGTCTTGCCAAAGCTCTGTGATGCCCTGGAGCCTGGAGTCACGAGGAAGCTTTGGGAGGGCACCTTGGCTGGGCAGGCAGGGAAGGAAATCTGTCCTCCTCTGCATAAAGGATTTAATAAAGGATCTAGTTAGGCCCTTTGTGCTTTTTTTTTTTTTTTTTTAAATCCTCACCTGAGGGTACTTTTCCATTGATCTTTAGAGTGGAAGGAGGGAGTGGGGGGCAGGAGAGAGAAACATCGATATGAGACACATGAATTGGTTGTCTTCCGCATGTACCCTGACTAGGGGCCAGGACTGAGCCTGTAATGGAAGTATATACCCTTGGCCTGAATAGAACTTGTGACCCTTCAGTCTATGGGCTGACGTTATATCCACTGAGCCAAACCGGCCAGGGCCTTTCCTGTGTTCTGAGAAAAAAG
Organism: Cnephaeus nilssonii; assembly: GCF_951640355.1. Taxonomy (NCBI): domain Eukaryota; kingdom Metazoa; phylum Chordata; class Mammalia; order Chiroptera; family Vespertilionidae; genus Cnephaeus; species Cnephaeus nilssonii. Next base: position 25,010,735 of record NC_137082.1, read on the forward strand.
ACAGGCCAGGATGCTCTAAAACAAACATACAGACCAAATTAAAGTATGTATTTGGGGTGAGAGGAGAGTACAGAGCAGGCAGAGAGATGCTTTCAAAGCTCATTCAATACAAACCAACCAGGGCAACATTAAGAAGGCAGGTGAACCTTGATGGTGTCCAAAATTAGACATCCCTAAGTTTGCTTTTTGGATTTTTAGATAAATCAAATAAATAAATAAATAATAGAAAGGGTTCTTTTCTTTCTTTTTAAATTCAGAGCTGGGGGAATTGCTAGGAGGAGGTGGAAAGGCCACCGATTCCAGGCGGGAGTTCAGCCTAAAACAGCCACTAGAGGGCCTCGGAGAACCAGGAAAACTGCAAGGTGTTTCCAGCCCGGAGCCCAGAGAGCTGTCAGGTCTGCTTTGCGTTGGTGTTTAGAATGAACCTGATTCCTGAGAACTTTCTCAGAAGGTGTTCACCTTCCCAGGAGAAGGAAGTAGTCAGCTCGGTTAGGGCAGTTAGATAACCAATTTACAAATTTATTCACTGGTAAATGATTTCTGCATCCATGACCCTGTTCTGTCCTAGGTGTGACAGTAAAGGTGAGGGTGTAGGACTTTTATAAAAGAGTCTGTAACTGAAAAAAAAACAAAACTAATCTTAGGGCTCAGTGGTGGTATGAAGAACAGGCTTGGCAGCTGTGGACTTTAGTACCCCATCACTTCCATTTCTGCCCTATTAAAAAGAAAACAAAAATAAAAATAGCATTTTGCTATGCAAATACAGCTTTGAACAAAGTCCCACTGGGTAAGTCGATTGCCACATATTAATCCATCCTATATGGAAATTCTAGTGCTATATTGACTGAGGCTTTGCAATGTGCATTGAAGCAGAAACAAAGGTGACTTCTCTATTATGGCTGAAAAAACCCTTAAAGTATATAGTAAGACATGATACCTGCCAACTGATGGTCATTGGCATCAATTCAACACCAAAAGGAATCCCTAAGTTTGGGTGTGATGATGAATGAAACTTTATTCAGTGCAAACAGCTCAGTTGTGATATAGCAGAGCTGTGAGAACAGCATGGCTATGGAACAGCTCAATAGGTGTGACAGCTCAATTTTGAAGCAGTTCAAATGTGGAACAGCATGGCTGCCAGGTAGTCCTACAGCCAGGCAGCCCCCGGGCCAGGTCCCTGTTTGGCTAGACACTTTTGCTCCTCTGCTGGTCTGTTCTGCTCTGCTCTGGGGAGACATCTTTGTGTTTATTCTTTATTGTTTCAGCTCCAGCCAGGGAAACATAGTCTTCAATGGAAAGAAAAAGTGCTCTTTCCCAGCCAGAGGGGACCTGCCTTATGCAGACAGAAGTCCTCACCCCTGATTGGCCCATCCTCATGCAGATGAAAACTCCAAATTCTCAAAGTTTGATTGGTCCAAAAGGCACTGCCCTGATTGGTCAGAATGGAGCTGCTCTGATTGGTCAGTGAAGATGCTCCAATTGGACAGGGAAAGCCTCAGTTCTATTGATTGAAATACTATTTCAAGAACTCTCTAAGGGCTGTTTCAGATGGCAGGAACACAGTGCAGGGAAGGAGGTCAGCGAGGCTTCTCCCTGAAGTGCAGTTTGTGTGAGAGCTGCGAGGCTCTGTTTTTAAAAATTTGAACCCAGTTAGCCACCAGGATCCCTTCTTAGTAGATATTTTCTTTCTCAGGGACTGCATATCATAGAAGTTTAGAAACGCACCTGTCCTGAAGAGGTCTAGAAAACAGGAGCAGCTAAGTAGGAGGACATGTTAGAACATGACCTACCAAGGTATGTTCTAGCCAGAGGAATTGTGGGTCATGGGAACTGTGAGGTCAGAATGTGACTGTTTCATCGGCGGGCACCTGCCAGGGAAGGCATTCCTCTCCCCACTCTCATGCCTCTGCAGCCTTTCCAGCAAGGCATTTTGGCTAAGGAGGCCCTTTACCTCCTACCCTCATTTCTACACCACCACAGCTGGAAGGAAGATTGGGGTAGGAGAGAGAGGTTCCCTATAGCAGGAGAAGGGTCTCCCAGTCCATGGGGTTACTCTAGGAGAGCTGAGTCCCAGATAACTTGCAAATGTGGTCTTCTCTATGCAGAGAGTTTCTGGAAAAGCAAAGAAATAGGTTGGGTTTTAGCATATTTCTTTGGTTGTAGGAGACAGATGGATAAAATAAGTGAGATGAAATTGATTATAATAAGCAATATAATATTTCCCTTTCTAATAGAAATTTCCCAGTGAACCTCTTATACCCCAGCCTCCCACAAATAAAAGGAGGAACATCTTTCCTGTGAGACTCTCTATTGCTGTCTGGATCACTGTCGCCAGCCCCTCTCGCTCCTCTTATTCCAGGTGGTATAATCAGCTACATCAATCCTTCTTCAGGTACCACCTTCATCTTGTCACTCTTTGCTCCCTAGTTCCCATCACATCAAGTCCAAGCATCCTTCCTTGGTTTCCAGGGACAGCCCATCCCTCTACCTAATACCCATCCTCTCCTGTCTCATCCTGCTGGTCATCTCACTATCCAGTAAACAGATCCCTGCTATTGATCCCTCTGGGTGTTTGCACACACTGTTCTTGCTTGGAACACCTTTCCTTCTTTCTGGCAAAGAAGCTGAACCAAAGCTACATTCCTTCCAAAGCATCTCTTCTGATTACTTAGCCCTTATTGATTATCCCTTCCTTTGAACTCTCACATCTCCCTATAGACACCGAGGGACATAATCTAATACTGTTTGCTTGTTTTTCTCTCACTCTGTTATTATAGGAAACTTGATTGTGGCTTGACAGTTAGATGGCTAGTCCCCAGCTGGCAACCCCATGCATACATTAGAAACCAAATTAACATTTGCCAGGTTAACTCCCATCTCTCCTACATAGTACTCTTCAAAGTTATATATTTTTATTTAATTTGTTTTATTTTATTACTCACTTCCCTCAGTGTGGGCCTGGACTATGTCTGATTTTATCTGGTGCCTAGGGCAGTGCTTGGAAGATAGTAGGAGCTCTGTAAGTATTTATCTAAATGAATGAGTACATGTTGGTTGGATGGTTGAACTGGAATGTGATGTGGAATTCTTGGGGAATTAGGAGAACACAGTTGAGGATGTTAATCTCCTAAGAGATGGTACCATTAAGCAAAGTCCTAAATAGAATCTAACAGCAGAGGCTCAAATGAGCCAAATCAACAAAATCATTTTAGGGTCATTATTAGCAATGAGTGACATATTTTCTCAAGGAATTTGTGAGTAAGTTATAAAGTAGTATATTTTCATTGTGGAAATATATAAAAACTAGAGGCCCGGTGCACAAAATTTGTGCACGGAGGGGGGGCGGGATGTCCCTCAGCCCAGCCTTCACCCTCTCCAATCTGGGACCCCTTGAAATCCAGGACTGCTGGCTCCCAACTGTTTGCCTGCCTCTGCCTGATTGCCCCTAACCGTTTCTGCCTGCCAGCCTGATCACCCCCTAACCACTCACCTGCCAGCCTGATCAACACCTAACTGCTCCCCGGCTGGCCCAATTGCCCCTAACTGCCCTCCCCTGCAGGCCTGCTCCCCCCCAACAGCCCTCCCCTGCAGGCCTGGGTCCCCCCCAACTTCCCTCCCTTGCAGGCCTGGTCTCCCCCAACTGCCCTCCTCTGCTGGCCTGGTCACCCCTAACTGCCCACAACTGCCCTCCCCTGCAGGCCATCTTGTGGTGGCCATCTTGTGTCTACATGGGGGCAGCCATTTTTGACCACATGGAGTGGCCATCTTGTGTCTTGGAGTGATGGTCAATTTGCATATTACTCTTTTATTAGATAGGATTAGAAAATTATAAGGATGCAGAGAACAGTAACTACAAGCCCACTGCTCTAACAAAGGCTTTTAAAAAATAATATGTTCTTCTAACATTGGTTTGGTAGGCTATTATTATTTTTTACATAGAAACCCTACTAGATACACGATGTTGGATCTTGCTTTTGTTGTTGTTAATCCTCATGTGAGGATATTTTTTTCCATTGATATTTAGAGTGAGTGGGAGGAAGGAAGGGTGAAGGGGAGAGAGAGAGAGAAATATTGATGTGAGAGAGACATATCATTGTTTGTCTCCTGCATGTACCCCAACTGGGGCCAGGGAATGAACCTGCAACCCAGGTACGTGCCCTTAAACAGGAATTGAACCTGTGACCATTTGGTGCATGGGGGCTCATGCTCCATCACTGAGCCACACTGGCCAAGGCTGATTTTTTTTTTCATTTAAAATCTTTTAACATTAAATTATAAATACTTTTTATTATAAAAAAAATAGCCCCAGAATGTTCCACGTGTGGTTGTACTCTATCATTCCCCCCTTATAGGACATGAAGGCTGATAAATATGAGTTTTGACCCTTATGATTTTGAAGACATTTTAAAACCTAAAGGCAACAAAAAGATAAATGGGAGCTGTATTACAGACTCTTCCAGTTGTTTCCGTGAAACAACCACCTCCATTTATTGGCATACCACCCTGGCCATCCAGATCTCAGCCTACCCAAGTGAGTGGTCATCATTCTTCACTCCCTCATCCTCAGCCCCCTGCTCCTCCATCTTCTATTTCTCCCCAGGTAGCAGACACTATTGATGTCCTGCCCATATACTCCCAACATCAGCATTCCTGTCCATGCCAAGGGTTCTCTACTTCCAGCACCTTGGATTCTCTGCTAAGGACTTTCTTTGGCTGCAAGAGCATGCCCCCAGACACAGCTCTCAACCAATGAGAAATGGGAATTAGTGGACAAATATCTCAGCTCCTCATTGCCCATGGGGTACAACCTGGAGATGTGTTCTACACACAGCTCCCCACCAGGACTGAGTTCCAGTTACCATAGGTACAACTTACTCATTAATGCACCTATATTAACTTCCTTTCCTTCACTGCCTCATTTCCACATCTTTTGTTGTGCTTCCTGGGGTCATATAAAAAATAAACCATTTGGGCTCACATCCTTGTATCTGAGCCTGCTTCTGGGGAACCCAGTCTAAGACACCACACCGCACCACTTAATGATAAGTTCTAGAACTTTTCAGCTTAGAGTTTCCATCTTCTTTTGACTAGTGCAAGCTAAAAAGTCTAAATGATCCAACTTATATTTTCAGGAACAAGGTAAAAATGCCACAGCATGCCAGTTGCTGACTCTTTGTCATTGGAACATGTGATAGGAATGCTCCCAACAGGGAATGCATTATACAGAGACTCTGGACTCTTTGGAGGTGACTCTGGATTGTTGTATTTTCCTCCTCTCTTTTGTCCCCTCATTTCTCTCTTAACCTGCTTCCTCTGCAGTAGAAGGTATCCTAGGATGAACAATTTTTGCTGCCAATCCCTAATTAGATTTTCAGACACACCCTCAAGCCTGGGAGTAGTGCTAGCATATGATACAAAGAAAGTTCATATTAATTTTATTTAATATTTACTACTAGTTAGGAAAGGCCTGATGTGTGCTGAGCACTCTACTAGGTTCTGCAAGAGATTCTGCAGGCTCGAATAAGACACTATCCTGGGAGGGAAGATAACACACACAAACAGCTGGACTTGTGCAGGGCCAAGTGTGATGTGTCAATTGAGGGTGCACATAGAGTAAAAACAAACAACTCTATGACTTTAAGAAAAGTACTGATTCATTGTGGCTGGATTTTGAGAGCATTTCATGGAATAGGCTAAGAATGGTGGGTGGATTGGAATTTAGTAGGTCAAATAGATCAAGACACAGAGAGAAGTAACCCAAGCTTTCCCATCTCAATTCCTAGAAGACTTCTTTTTGATGTTAAAAAGTGAAACTGCTGCTCCCTTACACCTCCCCACAGTAGATTATGAAAACTTCAGTTTCCTTCTATCTCAGCTTCTCCAATACTCCCCGCGGAAACTATATCATCTTTCTGATGTAAACAGATTGGGCCAGACCTAAGTCGAACTTTAAAATAAGCATATCAGTTAGCAATATATTTCATTTTAGATATCAGAACCCCATCTAACAGGGATTTAAACAAAATAGACACTGATTGTACCTCATGTTTAAAAAAAACACTGGAGATAGGCATTTGTTGCTGCAGATTTAGCTACTCAGCAACATCATCAAGGATCTGGCTATCTTGCATCTTCCTACTCTGCCTTCCTCATGCTGCTCACCTCCTGGTTGCAAGTGGCTGCTATGGATCCAGGCACCATGGCTGTATTTGAGAGAGGAAGAAGGGAGAAGGGCAATAACAGAGTCCCTTTTCTTCTTACCAAGACAACAAAGGTTTTCTTAAGAGTCTCCTGCATAACTATACTTTAAAAAAAATTTTCCTGAATCCCGGATCCGGGTGAGGCTGTGCGCCCCTGGATCCTGGTGAGGCTGGGTCCCGGGTCCGGGCGAGGCCGCACGCCCCTGGGTCCGGGTGAAGCTGGATCCCGGGTCCGGGTGAGGCCGTGCGCCCCTGGATCCGGGTGAGACTGGGTCCTGGGTCCGGGTGAGGCCGCGCCCCTGGGTCCGAGAGAGGCCACGCGCCCCTGGGTCCGGGTGAGGCCACGTGCCCCTGGGTCCGGGTGAGGCTGGATCCTGGGACCGGGTGAGGCCACACGCCCCTGAGTCTGGGTGAAGCCGCGCCCCTGGGTCCGGGTGAGACCAAACCAGAGGGAGTCGGACCTGCATTACCACCATTGGTCCACCACCCAGAGCTGAAAAGTCAGTGCCAACATGTACACATAAGGAACTGGTGGACACTGAAAATGGGTCTCAGGAGAACTGTTGGTCCAGAAAGAAACTTACTGCAGACTGATTCATTTGCCTGTCAGCATAACTATTATTGCTCGTCTCACATTCGGTTCTTATAAGTATGTTTCTGGTAACACATGATCTCACTCATCTAGGGGAAATGATGAACAACATAGACTGATGAACAAGAACACACCCAGAAACAAGGAGGCATCGATCGGACTGTCGGGCCTCAGAGGGAGGGTAGGGGAGGGTGGGGGTAGCGGGGAGAGATCAACCAAAGGACTTGTGTGCATGCATACAAGCCTAACCAATGGTTAAGGACAACAGGGGGGTGGGGTGGGGGATGGGAATGGGGGGATGAGGACAAATATGTGACACCTTAATCAATAAAGAAATAAAAAAATTTTCATTGATAGTTTTTTAAAGGGAGATAAAAGGAAAGGGGAAGAGAGAGAGAGAGAGTGAGAAGAGCGAGAGAGAGCGAGAGAGAGATTAATTGGCTGCATCCAGCATGCCCCCCAACAGGGATTGAACCCGAAACTTGCGCATGTGTGTCCTGACTGAGAATCAAACTGGCAACCTCCACACTGAACCAACTGAGCCACCACCAGCCAGAGCATGCAAAACTATACTTACATATCATTATCTGTGTCATACGGCTGCCCCTAGATGTAGAAAATTCTAGAAACTTGGACATTTCATTTTTTTTATGCTGTAATTACAGAAAGCAAGAAAGAGGGACAGGGGATGGCTGCAATAAAATCCCTACAAATCCTGCTTCTCTTGCAGGAAACTTCACCTGCTGTGGCCAAGACTCTCAGTGCCTTGTTCCCAATTAGCTGATAGCTGGTATACAGTAGTGGTCAACTATCACCACAGACACGTTGTATAACGAATGACCCCAAATTTCAGTGACACATAATAATAAGCATGTATTATCATGCTCACAGCTTTGCTGATTGGCAGGGTGACTCTGTTCCAAGTGCCTTTCATTCTCTGGAACCAGAATGGTGTGGCAGAGCATCAGAGAAGTAAGCAGGAAGTTGTGCTGTCTCCTCAGGTATAGCCTCCACTTTTTTCCACATTTCACTGGCCAGAGCAAGCCACATGGGCCCAAAGCAAACTTTTTAGTGGGAAAACTGGTAGAGTTACTCAGGGAAGGGTGTGGGGATGGGGCGGTGTGAGGTATGGGACACATCCCCCTACCCCAGCTGGGGAATCCAATACATTATCTGTGGGAAGTGGTGCTGGTGCTACAAGGTTATTGTGTATCCCTGCAGATGACAAATGTGTCTGTAACAGGCAATAGCCTACTTAAGGCATTCCCAATCATTGAAGTGACCACAGGGTTATAATTTTAGACCAGGTGTGAGAGAAGGGAGGGATGCAGCAGAGTAGTCTTTTAGGGAAGGCAGAGCATGTTGTACCTTGAGTCATTTGTCATAGGTAGCTTTTATTGATCGAATATATCCAATGAAAAGGCTGCTGAGGCTCGGTTTCCACCACATAGTCATGTGCCATTATCAGGAGCAGGCAATTCCTAGCCTCAGTCTCCTTATGTGTCTTGGAGTTTTCATACCCCAGGAATGGACTGGATTCTGCTTTACCAGCAGTAGTGATTGAATATTCTCCTTTCATTTCTTAAGGAGTCTTTCCCCAGCTGATAATAAGAATAGAATTATGAGACAATTCCTCATAATGGTCATAATGCCTAGATTGTTTGTTGTGCCATCATATTAACCAGAGCATCCTGGACAACCCATTTCATTAGATTCTAACACATTCACATAGGGAAACTGCAATGCAGGCAAACTCTATTTAAGAACATAGTTGTGTCCCTGAAAAATGTGTATACACCCTTTATTTTGAAAGTGGAATTTACTCATTCATTCAATAAACATTATCAGTAGATTATTCATCTCTCTCTCTGAAAGGCCGCCTTGACAGGAAGAAGCATATATGAACTCATTTGAGAAATCAATGAATCATCTGTTCTAAGAAAAAATATATAAGACCACATTTTTGCATACTTATTTAATGAATTTATTTTTTTAGCACTTGTCTTCTGCCAGATTCTATTGCAAGTATTTCACAAATATAAAATTATTTAATCTTTACTATAAACGTCTGAGGTGGGTGCTATTGTTTCCAATTTACAGATTGAAACTCTGAAGCACACAGGATTCCCCCCCCCCCCGCCCCTTTTTTTTTTTAAGTACTCAAAGGTCCTTGGACCCAAATAAACAGCAAAACAAACCTAAATGACCTTCATCCTAGAAGCTGAAAATTTGCAAGTTTAAAAAAACAAAAACAACACTTTCTTTGTAAATCAGGAATGTAAATATACCCTGTAAAGCATGTGCCAGACATTAGCCTGCTTGCTCTCAGGTCCATTCTGTACACTCCCCTGCTCTCTTCCGCATTGCAGGGAGCTCATCCTGAAAGCTGCATTTCTCAGACGTCCCAGCCAATTGCCTTCTGGCTAGATTCAGGCCATGGGAAGCATGGAGACCGGAGATAGGACAGCAAAGGGAAGCCAGGGAGAAGCCACGGCCTCTCTTTCTTTCTTAAGATGCATCATCTTTGGTGGTAGCTTTGTGTCCTCTTTTTTTAGCTCTTATCAAATGGCCCTTCATTCTATGGCATTACATGTAAAAATTTAGTGCACACATGCTATAAATTAATTATGCACTTATAGATAATATTTTATTCTATTTTTTCATAGCTTCTATTGCTATTCGTTTTTCCCTATGGTTAATTTTATTTTTAAGTTTTATTGTTTAAAATATTACATATAGTATTACATATGTCTCCTTTTTCCCCCATCGACCGCCCCTCACCCAACCTCCCCACCCCCCGTCCAGTCCATGCCCTCATCCCACTAGTGTTTGAGTCCATTGGTTATGCTTATATGCATGCATACATGTCCTTTGATTGATCTCTTACCCCAATCCCACCCCTCCCCTGCCTTCCCACTGAAGTTTGACAGTCTATTCAATAATTGTTTGTCTCTGTATCTATTTTTGTCCATTATATGCCACAAATGAGTGAAATCACGTGATATTTATCTTTCTCTGACTTATTTTGCTTAGCATAATATATAGGTAATATTTTAAGTAGATTATAAGAATACATATTAAAATATAGCTATGATTGATGGAATGGGTCAGGAATGCTACTGGGGCTTCTGGCTAAAGGGGATCTGATGTTCAACTGTAATGAATTTTTTTATAAAACAAAATAAAAGATCATAATGCAAAGTGTTAATAGCTGTTAATTCCAGATGGTGGAAAAGGAAAGAAAAGAAAAAGAAAAACCACACTTCTACACACACACACACACACACACACACACACACACACACACATTCTTACATAAGATTTTCCAAGAATTATTTAAATATCATAACTATTAGTTTTCAGTTGCTACTGCAACAAATCATTGGTTTAAAACATGAACTTATTGGATTAAAACAACACATATTTATTATCTTACAGTCTGGTGGGCAGAAGTCTGACATGTGTCTCACTGGGTAAAAATGAAGGTGTCGGCAAGACAGCGATCCTTTCTGGAGGCTCCAGAAGAAAAAATGGGTCTTTGGCTTTTCCAGCTTTTAGAAGCTCAAAATATGTTCCTTAGTTTTCAGAGCCAGCACAATGAACTGTCTTTGACCATTCTTCCATAGTCATAGTTATCTCTGATTGCAGCTGGGAAAGGTTCTATGACTTTAAGGACTCATGATTTGGTTGGGCCCATCCAGATAACCCAGGGTAACTCCTCATCTCAAGATCATTAACTTAATCACACCTGCAAAACCCCTTTTGCCATGAAGGTCATATTCACAGGTTCCAGGAATTGAAATGTGGGCATTTGGGGACAAAGTCTATTCTGGCAACCATGATAGTTTACAGTAGGAAAACATCCTTCCCCTATAAAACAAAGGCTTTGTAAGCCCCATCTTCATCTAGTATGCTATATTTCTGAGAACTTTTTATTCATGTTCAAGTCCACAGCAAGGAGGGTGTTTATCTCTTGATTATGCGTAGCTGATCAGGAAATTTGTTATACATTTTTATAATGGAAGACAATGAGAAATCTACAAGCCCATTAAAATGGTTTTTACCAGGATAGCTAGGCAGATCTCAAATTAAAATTATGACAGAACTGTCTTGTAGAATTTCCCCAATGAAAAGATAAGCATCATTTGCTCTAATCATTGCTTTGCTATATTGCAAATTGTTTTGGCTGTAATGACACATTAATGCGATTCTGTGGGATATTACATTTTTCATTGGATTGCAGCGGTTCTGCTGAAAACAGGTCAATTTCTTGTGAACCACGGTTTTGCTGAACCGGGTAGTTGTCTAGAAACTGGGGCTTGGAACTAATTATTAGAAAGTGTTAATGTTCACTGACCTAGAATAAATAAGCCTTCCTTCCTAGTAGATTAACTTTTCTTTAAGAAAAGAGCTAATGAAATTAAAAACCTCCCAGAGACCACAAGTAGACATGAGCAAACAAGTGAAAACAAGAACTGGGGAGGTAATCATGAAAACAGTGCTTGCCAGGTCTTTCCACATTTCATTGGGCAATTGCACTCCTCAAGCAAACAAAGGAACGATGCATTAAAAGTTCAAGAATTTGAATTATGTAATCAACCATCAGAAATACTTAAGCTGCTCTTTCAGTTGATCAAAGGGTAACAGCTTTTCCCCATCATCCTTCAAGCATTTGTAATGCTTTGTTTCTTTATCAGGTAGAAATTGTTCCAAAATTTAAGGTGCAAGAAAGGGGACATTTCTCTGATTTCAGAGCTCAAGTCACATGTTGCTCATGGCTCATGAAGATAACAAGAAGTCTAATATACTGTAGTTATTATTGTTTTCAGACTTTTCCTCTTTTTTTTTTTTTTTTGGATAGTGGAAACCAGGACAAATGGGGTGTGGCTTCTGGGCTGCCAAGATACATATTACCCATCCCAAATTGGGCCAGTCAATTGTGGGCCACTGTGTTGTCAGCACCTGCCTTCTCTAGGTCTAGCTGGGTGCTGGGAACTTCACAACTGCCCACAAGAAAGCATTCCTTTTGTTTTAAACTAATCCCCATGTACTCTCCCCTTTCTGGGTGCTTGCACTGTTGAGGTACAGCATGAGATGAGTCTTCTATCCCACCATTCTGAGAAAGCCAGCTCCATCCCTGGTTTGGCTTCTCTGCCTGTGAAGTTAAAGGTGAAAATCTCATTCATTCCACAAGAATTTATTGAATGTTGTCTTAGTCTGGGTTCCCTTTAAAGCAGACCCTGAGCTAAGAATGAATATAAGCGTAAGCAGTTTATTTAGGAGGTGACCCCAGGAAACATTAGTAGGGACGCACAGAAGTGAGATAGGAAGGAAAGGCAGCCATAAGTCAGTTACCAGTATTGGCAACTGGAACTCAATTCCCCTGGGGAATTCTGGGAGCCAGTGTAGAAGACCCAGAGTTGACTTATAGAGGGCGGAGGAACTGGGTTATATATCCACCAGTTTCTAAAGATCAGTGGATGAGGGCTGTCAGAGATTCGTTCCCATTCTGTCCAGTCTACTATGCTGAGGCCAGAGTGGCTTTCTGCTGTTTGGAAGGAAGCCCTCTGGCAAAGAGATGCAGATACTGGCAGTTGGAAGTAGAGCAAACTCATGCTGCAGTGGTAAGGGCTTAGGGCCAGTAATACGAAGTTCTAGCCTATGAGTTAGGCATTGACATAGAGCTGTAGAAAAGCCAAATTTCTTCCATCGGCACATAAAGCAGAAGCAGCTATGTTTTGTTGCCTGTGTGCTCAGAATGATGCCAAGTGCTGCAGGGGAAGCAGCAGAAGTAGGAGGGAGGCCTGGTCTCTCCCAGATTTTATTCCTTATGTAGGAAAACAACTCTGACTTTACCATGCAACATGGGCAAATGGACAAAATATGATGGTGCTACTGAAACAGGGTTTGTGTCAGAACGGCTGCAATTGATAAAAGCTACAGAAACTGTAAAGAAGAAGGAAGTTTCCCCCACCTCCCACCAGATTTATGGCTTAGAACAGGCAGAGACCAGCTGCACCCAACATGGCAACTAATTTCACCTGATGGTAATCCCTAGCTTCATTATCTGCTCATTGTAATACATTAGCATACTAAATGACACAATAATCTGAAACATAAAGCCCTTATGAGGACACAAAATGGCCCAAGGATCCACTCTGAGAAATCTCCATTCCTTTCCCAGGAAGATCCTGAATATTCCTCCTCCTTGTTGAATACTCTACTCCCCAATTAAAGGAACCTTAATAAAGGAAGCCAATTTCACTAAAGGGGGCCTTCTCTGACTGTGGAGTAGCCCATTTTCTGTCTCACCGCTTCACTAATAAACTCACTGTCACTTTAAACTTTGCTGGCTTGTTTTTTGAATTCTTTCCTGTGCAAAGCCAAGAACCCATAGTGGGTTGAAAACCCTCAGGTCCCTGAACTCCTGGAATGCCTGCATCACTATGGGCATTAGGGGAGGATTGGAATTCTTGGAGAAGGTAGGAAATAAGGGCAGAAACAGAGACAAAGCTCAGATAGTTGGAGGAACAGTGAGAGAGAGAGAGCATTGAGACAAAGTTAACCTAGCATGTTGATAGACAATGAACAAGCCCATTAGATTAGAGTTGATGAAACATGTTCAAGAGAAGTGAGAATCTTCAAGCTTGATTGGGTAGGGAAGGGCCAACACAGATGTTTGAAATCAAAACAAAAAAGTCTGGCATTGTTATTGTCCTAGAGATATTAGATGTTGCCTTAAGCCCATAATCCCTTTTGAAAAAGTCCACCTATGCTGAAGAAGTGGCCATGTCATGGTAGATGACCCTGCTTCTGAGGCCACATCTGATTGAGAGGGACAGACACCTGACCCCAGATGGTGTTTTGGTTTTTTTTCTCTGGCATTTGGACCTAGGGCACTAAGAGACTGAGTTGGTTCTCTATAGAGCCAGGGTAAGAGTTTTGTTCTTTTAGTAAGCCATAGCCATGTGCAAACATATTACACTAGAGTAAAGCATCACAGGGAATATTGAACTACTAGAAGCCCGGTGCACGAAATTCGTGCACGGCGGGGGGTTGTCCCTCAGCCCAGCCTGTACCCTCTCTAATCTGGGACTCCTGAAGGGATGTCCGATTGCCCGTTTAGGCCCGATTCCACCGGGATCGGGCCTAAACAGGCAATCGGACATCCCTATCACAATCCAGGACTGCTGGCTCCCAACTGCTTGCCTGCCTGCCTTCCTGATTGCCCCTAACCGCTTCTGCCTGCCAGCCTGATCACCCCCTAACCACTCCGCTGCCAGCCTGGTTGATGCTTAACTGCTCCCCTGCCAGCCTGTTTGCCCCCAACTTCCCTCCTCTGCCAGCCTGGTCACCCCTAACTGCCCTCTCCTGCAGGGTTGATCACCTCCAACTGCCCTCCCTTGTAAGCCTGGTCCCTCTCAACTGACCTCCCTTGCAGGCCGGGTGCCTCCCAACTGCCCTCTCCTGCTGGCCATCTTGTAGTGGCCATCTTGTGTCCACATGGGGGCAGGATCTTTGACCACATGGGGGCAGCTATATTGTGTGTTGCAGTGATGACCAATCTGTATATTACTCTTTTATTAGATAGGATAGAGGCCTGGTACACGGGTGGGGGCCAGCTGGTTTGCCCTGAAGGGTGTCCCGGATCAGGGTGGGGTTCCCTTGGGGCGTGGAGCGGCCTGAGCGAGGGGCCTGTGGTGGTTTGCAGGCCGGCCACGCCCCCTGGCAACCCAAGCGGAGGCCCTGGTATCTGGAATTTATTTTCCTTCTACAATTGAAACTTTGTAGCCTGGAGCGGAGCCAAGCCTGCTGCTCCCTCCGGGGCGGCAGCCATCTCTGTGGCAGTTAATTCACCTTCTACAATTGAAACTTTGTAGCCTTAAGCGGGTGAGCCCGGCCAGGGTGTGCAGAAAGCTTTGCTTCCCCTGTTGCCGCCGGCAACCCTGGCCTGCTCTCTCAAGCTCCATTCTGCCGCCATTTGTTTGAATTTGTTTACCTTCTATAATTGAAACTTTGTAGCTTGAGTGGAGACTTAGGCCTGCAACGGCTCTGGAAAGCTTGGCTTGCTCTGTTACCTGGGAAACCTTGCTCACTGTGGCTGTAGCCATCTTGGATTGGGGTTAATTTGCATACTCGCCCTGATTGGCTGGTGGGCGTAGCTTGGCTGGTGGCGTGGCTTATGTAGCGGAGTGATGGTTAATTTGCATATTACCATTTTATTAGAGAGGATAGCAAAAAAGAGAGAAAAAGTACTGAGAGAGTCAGAGAAGATAGATCAAGTGTCCCAGCAAGTTAAGGTGACTTTCTAATTCCCCCAAGGCTATGGTGCACCTTTGGAATTTAGTGTCTTCTGTAAACTTTCCATTCAAGCTAATTTGAGTGGGTTTCTCCTCCCTGGAAATCAAGGACCCCCCAACTAAGGCAAATGGTACCCATTAACTTGCATATTGCCAGTGGTTGGTTTTTAAGTGCTATTGGTTGATGTCATAGCTGATGATCCCCAGAAGAAAGCCTTGAGACCAGAATTACATTGCAGAGTAAGGGCTTCAGGGAGACCTTAAAGGACAAAGAGAGAAGGAAGCCTTGGTGAATTTACTAGTAGACTGAATCGGTGGAGCTTGTAGAGGTCGCTGGAGTGGAAGTCCCGCCATCCTCTTTCCTTACCCCCAGGCAAGGGAGCTGGGCTTTCACCCTCCACCTAGGTGCATGTTCCTGGCAAACGGAGCTAAACTGGGCAGCATCCTTGCCCTCAACTTGTTTATGGTCTAGGTGAGGGAGATAAGCTTGCAAACACATATACTGAATGACCAGATTATTATGATCTCTGAACGCATAATAATCTGGCCACTCAGTGTATATCCTTTATAATAAAAGGTTAATATGCAAATTGTCCCCTCTACCAGGAGTTTGACCAGTAGGCAGGCCGGCCAACAGCCCATGTCCCCTCTCCCTGGCCAGGCTGGCCAGACCCCACCCATGCACGAATTCATGCACTGGGCCTCTAATATATATATATAATACACACACACAAACACACATATATATATGTGTGTGTGTGTGTATTATATATATATACTGTGTGTGTGTATTATATATGGCCAGATTATTATGCATTCAGAGATAATAATAATCTGGCCAGATTATTATGCATTCAGAGATAATAATAATCTGGTCACTCAGTGTATAGGTGCCTAGAAAAATGGCTTCTGGGTGGTGGAGAATAAGAAAAGCTTCACCCAAAGGAAGTACTGTTTGAAAAGGGAGTAATTTAACATCCATGTGCCATGTATTCCGCCCTCTCCTCACCAACATCCTAAAAGAAAAAGAATATTAGAATCTCAACAACATAAGCATGGCTGATTTTCTCCCAGGAACTTTAAAAAAAATCTCTTCCAGAAAACTGAACTTCCTGAAGAATGGCTGTTGAAGAAAGGAATGTAGTAAGAACCTGGCGAGAGCCCAGTTAATACTCTGCCTTGACTTAAGAAAGAGAAGAGTAAATATCAAACCCAACGTCGATAAAACTTTGTGTGTTTTTCTTTTTCTTTTCCCCCTAAAGGCATGTTTGCTCTTTCAAGGACTAGGAACATATTGTTTAAAGTATTTTTTGGTCCAGGGATCAGACTGCCAAGAAAGCAGCGGGCATTTGCTTACGGTAGTAGGGTTTTACCCGATGTGACCTCTATTTAGTGCAGGGATTGTGAAGGCTGGACCAACATCCACAAAGCTTTCAGGAGTCTTAAGGGCTTAATGCTGATAAAACACTGAGCTTTCTCTTTGTAATGAGCAAATGATATGCCCTATGATATTTTATTTTTTACATATAAACAAGTAAGTTTTGATACGAGGAGTTCATTATCACTAAAATTTGGCATTCGTACATTTTAAATAGCACAATTTGGGAGTTTGTTGAGAATGGTAATTCAGGATTCCAGTGAAACTTGGCTTCCAGTAAATATTTCAGGGCACTCTGAAATGTGCACACAGACAGCTGGTATGAATTCCCACTGGGCTTGAGGAGAGCACTGAGCAGCGCATCCCTAGTGGTGCATCTATAGTTTTTAATTGCTGCTCTTCTTGCTTCTTAATTATGTCATTGTTTGTTCAAACTTATCTTAAGTTACTTTCTTTTATATTTGGTTCATTTTCTTATATGGAAGAATGCTGTTTTAGCTGGATCTCTGCAGAAGTAAACACTGAGTACAAGTAGTTTATCTGGGGGGTGATTTCAGGAACCACTGGAAGGAAGGTGAGTGGGGATGTAAGAAAGAGAAGGGAGGAAAATCAATTCAGGGTGTCCTAATGAGCAGAATTGCTGCTGTGGGCAGCTGGGGCTCAGGCCCTTGGGGATTCTGCAGAAACTTTGTGTAACATGCCTCGGTGTTGCCCCACCTGAAAGGTGAGGACTGGGATATTTATCCTACATTTCCCATGAGACAGTTCTTGAGGGTTGCTTCTGGAGGCATTAACTCATACATCTCCAGCCTGCCCTGCAGCCAAGGTTGAGCTCTCTGGGAGAGTTTCAGGTGTTGAAACAAGGCTGCCAGTGAGGAGAATCAGAAGATTTGGGCAGGGCACTGGGGCTCTGATAGTGTCTGGTTTGGAAGCACATTTCCCTGAACTGTATTTGGGGCCCATGGTTTTCTAATCACTTGACTGAAATACTTGTTGCATTCCAACCAGCTATAGAAGCCCATATTGCTAAGTAGTCACGGAGAGCCTTGTGCAAGGATGTACTCTTTAAGGGGAAACACAGAGGATGGGAAGAAGCCAATCATATGAAGAGGAGAGTGGTCCTAAAATCTTCTGCATCAGTTTTCCCATTTAAATTCTGAGTGTAGAACAGGAAATGTAAATCTTGGATTGCTTGAAGAGTGATTTTTTAGCAATCACATTCTCACTCAGAATAACATTTTTTAGCTATCTCCTACAGGATAAACTTTCAAACTTTCCATTTGCTAACATTTTAACATGCACACTCTTTTCCTCTGGTCAATTTCTCTCTGCTCACCCGATCCCATTCTCACCAATCACTGTTTGGACAATTTCCATCTATCATCCTAGGTTTCTCTAATCCTTTTAGAGTTACAGGGAAATTATAGTTTCTTATGAAAAAAAAAAAAAAAGAAAGAACATATTATTTGAGATGAAAACCTCAATCTCCTTTAAAGATGGTGAGGCCCATTCAGACACCTGGGACTGGATTTATTCAAATTGTTCTAGTTATAAGCATTCCCATTTTGTCTTGCCTTTCCGCTAAAAGGTAATTCCATGTCCCTCAATGCTAATCCTGAAGTGTGTCTAGGATCTTAATATTCTGGGAGTAACTGTGTGGTACTGAGAGGATTTAGATGCATCTATGAAGAAGGTCTTCTCCAAAGGCCCAAGTCAGATTTTTTTTTTTGCTATGGAGTCACTGTCAAAATGGCCTGAGTCACATTTTTTTTTCCTTTTCAGTGTCACACACTCCTATGGGACATGTGGCTTACTCCTGAGCATGTTCAGTAAGCAGTATCGAAAGGATTCTATAAACTTTAAAGAATTATGAAGCTCAAGTCTCATATTTTAGACAATTTCTCAAAATCCTCCAGATGGCAACAGCGGCACTTGCCATCACACAATGACAGTGTCCCCATCCATTATACTCTCCTATCAGTGGCCTCTCTGATATTTCTGACTATTGAAGAATCATTTTCTCCTACATGTATTTTGAGTTATCTTCTCTGCACATGATTGTTTTCTTCCTTCCAGAGATACTTCATAATGTGTGTGCCATTTACTGTTTTTCTGTACTAGTATGGATTATTTTCATCAACTTTTCTTTCCTTGCAAAGGCTGTACAATAGAAATAGGCACCTGTAATCAGTTTGCAATTTGATATAAATTTCAATTGCCCTTTATTTATGACCTATTTTTCATACCTAGCAACACAAAATTAGCTCTTAAATGAGGTTGAATGAATTAAAATCTTAAATCATTGCTTTATAAGAAGATCCAACTTAATCAAGCCATATGCAAACTTAAAATATGTGTTAAAGGAATTCTAGGTTTTCTGGTTTTCTTACCCTGTATCTGAAACTTTATATTAACTAAGTTGAATTTGTTTATGTGGTATTATATAGCAAGAAAGAAAAAAAAGTAGTAATACATAAGCATATCTTTATGTACCTACTGCAGGGGGGAAAAAACTTAAAGCTATAAAACCTCTCCACCAATGGTTTGCAATCTTTAAAAAAATGCTTACAGTGACATCAAACTTCTGGCCCCCTCACAAGGTTATTCAGGCCAGTTTCATAAAGTTTCCATGGTTAGAGACAAAAAAATACTCAGGAGCCAAATTATGGACTGTTTAAGTGCTGTGCTAAAAAAAATTGGATAGCTTTTTGTGTCACTCATCTTGATCAAGGGAACTCTACAAATAAACCATGTTAGCAAGCCAAATGGGAAAAGAAAACAAGTAATATTGAATCTCCATGCCCCCTGGTACCTATAACATCCTCTACCTAACATGTTTATCCAGCAAATGTGCATTTAGTTGAGCAACTGTCTCATTGACTTACTATGAATGCCAATGGTTTCATACTAATATTTGTTCAGAAGAGATTTATTCTCCTTTCAACCTAGGGCCCTGATAAATCACCATGACATAAGGAGTATTTTTCTGATTCTGCTGCAGTGGTCCCATTGCCCTAGAAGGATCTTTGAGTTGATCAACCTGAGCCATCTGCTCCCCATATGTGATGTAGCACAGGTACCTGTCTTTCTGACTTGGAGTATAGTGTCAAATTCTTACTCAGGTCTTATATGATGATCCCTTTAATGTAGGATCCAAGATATAATCTTATTTGCCTTGTATAACCTCACATCAAAGGAGATTATCGATGCAAGTCTTGAGATACTTTCTTAGTAATTTGGTAGGCTTTAAGGTCAATCTCTAAGTAGCATGTGGTGGGTAAGGAATATTCTAAACCTCCTCGATATCTCTAGCGTTCATTATCTCCACTGCCTTCACTCAGGTCCTCCTTATGTCCAATCTGCATAACTTCCATGGTTTATTATTCCCCTCAGTATCAGCCTTGCCATGTCTCCCATCTCTTCTCTCCTGCAGCCGGAGTAGTGCTTTTTCTTAAACACACACCCGATTCGGTCACTCTGTTGCTTACTCACCTCATTGCCTTTTGCATAAAATGCAGACTCCTTATTGTGGAATGCAAAGCCCATGCCAACTTCTCCCACCTCCTCTCTTGTCCTGATCTTTCTGTCCTCCAGCCAGGTGGGATTACCTTTGATCCCAGACAGTGTGTGTTCCCTGCTGATTCTCCACTTCCTTGTCTCTAGTTGTACCATCCCTCAGAGTGAGGCCCTACTACAGCATCTCCAGGAAGCTTGTTCTCCAGGACTCTTTTATCCCCAAGCAGAATATGTTTGTGTTCCACCCTACCAGTTCCCTTGCATCCTGAGCTTATCTCAAATGCTAGCACTCATCACTCCTTATTATGATTTTCTAGTCTACATTCTCCCCATATCTGCAGCGCTTGGCAAGAACAGCTGGATCTCTTATATCTATAACAATGGGATGTAAAACATTGTAGCTGCCCCATGTTGCAAATACATGATGAGTGCAGGTGCTCTAACTCAGGCAGGAATAAATATTGGGCACTTTAGAAAATACAAGCATGCTGCTGTGGATTGTTCTACAGAAGACTCCTTTTGAGTGAACTCTGAAGAAGCTAAGTAAATGGTTGCTTTTAGTGGAAGTGCTAAAATAAGAATATGGTGATCTCTGATGGTTTTTCCCTGGGTTATATTTTGGTCTTTTTATATTTTCAAAATTCTCTATAAGAAGTCATATAGGTGGTAGTTATAATCAGAAAAACAAAAAACAAAAAAACAACCCACAGTATATTGCCTAGCCAGCATGGCTCACTGGTTGAGTGTCAACCTGTGAACCAGGGGTTCAATTCCCGGTCTGAGCACATGCCCAGGTTGCAGGCTTGATTCCCAGTGTGGGGCGTGCAGGAGCAGTCAATGATTCTCTCTCATCATTTATGTTTCTATCTCTTCTCCCTCTCCCTACCTCTCTGAAATCAATAAAAATATATTTGAAAAGACCCCAGTATATTATATTTTGTGTTACATTTACCTTTATGGAAAATGTGCAGAGCAAAAGGATGGGGGTAAAGAGACTAACAATGGTTTTCTCTTGGGTTGGAAAAATAAATATTTTTCTTCTTTCTTTCAATTTGTCACCTTTTTCTTGTATGACTATGTATTCTTTTTATAAGAAACTAGAGGCCCGGTGCACGAAATTCGTGCACGGGGGTGCGGGGGAGGGGGTCCCTCAGCCCTGTCTTGGTCTGCAAATACACCAGCATCCCTCACCCTGGCCTATAGCTAGAGGTACCTCCCCTCCTTCTGCACAGCCCCTGGGAAGATGCTTGTCCTGGGGCCTCCTCAAGGCCCTGGCCCACGACGCCCTGCAGTTCGGGTACCCGGGGGCTTGGGCTTTCAGGTCTGGCTTCCTCACCTGGCATGGTGAGCATCAGCTGCCATGGGAGCCTTGCCTTAGGAGTCACCCCCTTGGACCGTACTACTTG
This sequence comes from Cnephaeus nilssonii, assembly GCF_951640355.1. Classification (NCBI taxonomy): domain Eukaryota; kingdom Metazoa; phylum Chordata; class Mammalia; order Chiroptera; family Vespertilionidae; genus Cnephaeus; species Cnephaeus nilssonii. The sequence continues at coordinate 25,032,127 of NC_137082.1, forward strand.
CGAGCGTGTGTGTGTGTGTGTGTGTGTGTGGGTGGGTGGGTGGGTGGCCTCGGTGGCAGTGATTTGATGTCTGTAGCATGCCCACTGACACCCACTACCGCGGTGCAACACTGGTCCCGTCTGGACTGCTGGCAGGGGGCTTCCAGTCTGTGACCTGGGCTGATGGGCTGCGACTGGAGGCTGCAGGTGGAGGACCCCGGCACCCATAGGGCTGTCAGCATCAGGAACTGGAAAGATTCATTTTTCTGGTTCCTCCTCTGCCCCGCAGATGCTGAGCTCCGGGCCCCACAGGCCCGTTCACTCCTGCCGCAAGGCTGGCCAGGACAGGGGCATGGGCTCGCTGCCCCAGAGGCCCCTTCTGTGCCCCAGCACAGCCATGGCGCAGACACTGAGCTCGCGCCCCAGCTGGCGATGCGAGCTCAGCATCCAGCCGGCCCCATTCGGCCACGCCCTGCCTTTGCCTCCATTTGCCTTCACCGCTTAGAGGTGGTGGTGGTGGGGGGGCTGAGATCGCGTCCAGAGGGAGGCAAGGGCGGGGGGAGGGGACCCTCCGTCCCTGACACCTGGCCTTTTCCTCCATTTGCCTCCGCCGCTCAGTGGCTCGGCCCGATCGCGTCCGGAGGGAGGCAAGGGCAGGGGGCGGGGACCCTCCATCCCCACCGCCTGGCCTTTTCCTCCATTTGCCTCCACCGCTCAGCGGCGTGGGGGCCCGATCGCGGCCCGATCGCGTCCGGAGGGAGGCAAGGGCTGCGGGCGTGGACCCTCCGTCCCCGCCGCCCAGCCTTTGCCTCCGTTTGCCTCCACCGCTCAGCGGCGCGGGGGCCAGATCGTGTCCGGAGGGAGGCAAGGGCGGGGGGCCGGGACCCTCCATCCCCGCTTCCCGGCCTTTGCCTCCATTTGCCTCCGCCAATTGGGTCTGGAGGGAGGCAAGGGCAGGGACCTTCCGTCCCACCACCCGGCCTTTGCCTCCCACCGGCCAATCGGCTACCCGGCCACCCGGAGTCCTGCCCCCTGCGCCTCTCACCGGCCCAATCGTGAGCGTAGCGGAGTGATGGTAATTTACATATTACCTTTTTATTAAGTAGGATAATTTTATTTCAATATCAAAGTTAAGTAAATTACATGGTTATTAATTTCATTAGTCAAATAATCAAACCACCCCTATTAAGAGATTACTGAATTTATTCAAATCATACTGTTAAGTTATTTTAGTATTATTTTGAGAACTCATGGAAAACAATCTAAGTATAGAATCTTTTTATTTTATTTTTTTATTTTATTGATTTTTTACAGAGAGGAAGGGAGAGGGATAGAGAGTTAGAAACATCGATGAGAGAGAAACATCGATCAGCTGCCCCCTACACACCCCCTATTGGGGATGTGCCTGCAACCAAGGTACATGCCCTTGACCGGAATTGAACCTGGGACCCTTGAGTCCGAAGGCAGACGCTCCATCCACTGAGCCAAACTGGTTAGGGCGTAAGTATAGAATCTTTAGTGGAGAAAATATGACTCTGGAAATTATAAAACTGGAAACTTCGTTTAGAACTTTTGGAAGTGTGTCCTTGCGGTGGGAGAAGAACCTAAGTCCAATTGTGAATTATAGACCTGGTTTTTAGTGGAATTTAACTATTTCTGTTGCCAAGTCTATTATTCTTTAGTACATAATACACTGGAGATTAAGAATCCACATACTAAACAAAAGATCTACCATGAAGAAGTAAAAATAGGCTTAGCCATAATTTATACAGGTGCACATTTATAGGTATGAATGTTTGAAAAAATGGCACCAAGAAAAAGGAAGGAGCTAACATTATTTTAGAATATTATTTGATTTTCTTTAAATCCATATGCTTTGAATTTATTACAGGTTAAAACTAAACACTTTAAATATCAAACACTAAAGATTTCTCTGAATTGCATGTAGCAAGAGCTGAGTAAATCTGTTGTTTATGAGTATTTATTGAAAAGGAGATTAGGTATATTTTTCGCCATTAAGAGTTTACTTTTGTGAACTAAGTGATGGTAAGTTTTTAGAGGGTCTTGCATATTGTCAATTATCACAATCTGAAAATATGATTTATAAACTTGATGATCAGTAATTTTCATGTATTAGTAAATGTCATAGTAGATACTTCTAAAGGTAACTTGTATCATTTAATCTTAAGCATGAAAATGAAATCCTGAAAGCTATATAAATGCTAATAGTTGAACACAGAAGTCCAATAACACTAACCTGAAAGATAAATATATTTAGCACTTTATAGTGTTATAGATAATAGAGCAATTGCCTAGTATAAATTATTCCATTGTCTCCTCACCACAAACCTATGAAGTAAACCTATTAATCAGGATAGGCAACAACCTATAATCTCAGTTGTTTATAACCCACCTGTTCACTGATGGGCCGCTCTGGACCCTATTCCATTCCCCCAGGCTGACAGAGTAGCTAGCAGCAAAGGGGAAGGGGAGCTCAGAGATTCTCCCACCTCCAGTGCAAAGCTCCAGCCTGGAAATGGGGAACATCACTGCTGCTCACAACTCATGATTGGAAACTGGTCAGCTGGCACCACCCAACCATAAGGGGAAAGGGCAAGGAGTGCAATCCGTCCATGTGTCCAGGAGTGGTGGGAACAGGAAATACTTGATGAACAGTACTAGTCACTGCTATCGTGTGTCCCTATGTTACACACAAGGAAACAGAATCGGAGAGAGGTCAGCTAGCCAAGCCACATAGCTAGTAAGTGTAAGATGCTATTAAAGAGCTAAGATGGAACCTGAAGATTCCCACTCTTTATTCTTCCCTGCAAGGTTCTCAAACTCTAGCTCCAGCCTCCCTTTCAACCGCATGCCCAGCTCTCTCCTCCTCACCGCCGTCTTTGTTAAAGCCACTCTGGCTTTTTCCTGCTATTCACCAACCCAGGCTCTTTCCCACCTCAGAGCCTTTGCAGGTGCTTCTTCTTTGTGTCTAGATTGCTTCTCCATCCTTCCCCCAATCCTACTGCTTCTACTCATTCTTTACATTGGCTGCTTCTTCAGAGAGGTCACCCCTGCCTCCCAACCTAAAACTTCACCCAGTACTTTTCCACTATAACAGTCGTCACAATGTATAATGATATTTTAATTACTGTCTGCAGTGACTATGTTTTGTTCAGCAAAATTAGTAAATTCTTAATATTGATTGAATGAAATGACTGAATAAATGACTTTTAGTCAATTTATTAATTAATTTATTTTTATTTTTAATACTCACTCCAAGATACTTTTCCACTGATTTTTAGAGAGTTGAAGAGAGAGGGAAATATCAATGTGAGAGAGAGACATCGATTGGTTGCCTCCTGCATGAGCCCTGAGCCAATCAGGGCCTGGGCCAGGGAGGAGCCTGCAACCAAGGTACATGCCCTTGGCCAGTTTTGAGCCTGGTACCCTCTGGTCCGCAGGCTGATGCTCTCTCCACTGAGCCAAACTGGCTAGTCAGTCAATTTACATTTCTCTTCTTTTAAGCTTTACCAACAACCCCAATGCTATAGGTGAGAAAACAGAGATGGAAAAAGCAAAAACTATCAGAAAAGTTAGATTAAAAAAAAAAATTGTCCTCTTTATTCTGGTAATTTTTTGATTTATGTATTAAAATATTTTTTTGCCAAAGCTTGAAAAAGATTGACCTTTTTGGACTATTGATTTTTAGAATGAGATCTAAAACATTTAAGATGAATTTGTTCTCTTTCAGATGATTTCTGTAGGTAGAAAGGGTATAGAAAACCACCAAACCAATGGCTGCACTTGAATCAATAAGTACATTTTACATCATTTTTCAGACATTCTTACCAAATGGCTTAGACAATACCATCTGTTCTTGTTTTTTTTTGTGTGCATTCCTGCTCACACATATTGAATGAAGAAAAGCCAAAGGCTTTATTAAGCAATGGAAAGAATTTTGTTGCCAGCCAGTTTCTGCTGCTGCGATTCTATGAGTCCAGGACCCACAGGAAAATGTAAGGGGCTGTGCTCTCATTTGCATCACAAAACATGTGGCACATTTAGGAATGAGCGCCACACGGGTAATTTTAATGCTGCAGAACACATTTATCTGCTGATGTGCTGTCTAGGAACACCGCTTTTATTCTGTCAGTTCTGCCTCCCACCACACCCTCCAAAAAAAAGAAAAACTCTTGCAAAGTCCTTCACAAAGAGTATTTGAGACTACTTGTGCCTTGTTTATTTCCAATTCCTTCACTTCTTCAGCATGATTGACAATTTTTTTGCTGAGGGGTTGCTGAGGTGGAGTTGAGGCTTAAATAGGAGAGCAGTGGGGTGAGGGAGCCCCTCAACCAGTGGACACTGATGAGAAGCAGCCGTTGAGAAGGCTTGCCTCATACAAATAGGTATGCTATGGGTGGCAAAAGGGAAAGCGAATAAACTCCAGTGGTACCCGACAAAAGAGGTCCATTCGCTTGGGCTCATCAAAGCCCAATAAGACATGAACAGGAGTTTGCAGCAAAGAAAGGGGTTATTTTTAGGAAGTGGTCCATACTCAGAGACACAGGTGAGTTAATGCTAAAAAACTGGCTCCCTGATGGCTTTCAGGGGATGGGCTATATATGAGAAAAATTATTAATCATGGTGACATGGAGTCAGGGTCATGGTCAGGGTCGTAGTCTCTACTGATTGATTGGCACTAGGGTAGGGAGTCCTTGATCAGTGCATCTGGTCCTGATGCCAGCCATGCCATTGCATTTATTGTCTGTGTTTATTTCATCATTTAATTTTTATGAGGGAATACTTATTTATCTTCTATCTTCTTTATGAGGGAAACATCATACTGGGCCCTGCATGTCATGATGACAAAAACATAGCAATCTCCCAAGTTTAGAGACATAGATGGATATTTCATATCATCTTGTTAAAAAGTCATTAAATCTATGGAACTCAAGTCATCTTTTGTGTGTTAGTTCCTCTCCAAAGACTTACTTACTGAAGATAAAAGGGAAAGATCATCACTAGTTAATCCCAAATAAAAATACACACACACATCACACAATGCTCAACTATTGATCTGGGATAAAAAACCTCTAGTGAGTTTCAGAATGTTGATAGAATATTCAGTTCTTCCTTATTGCCCAAATAAAATTCATCATGTAGTAACAATCACCTAAGGATCTAAAAATGTTAGCATGAGCTTATTTGACCTGAACAAACACCCCATCTACCTTCATTTGTAAATTCCCCCCAGGATCCACTGCTAAACACAACTCCGGGTTAAAAAAATATGCCTTTTATAAATATTTAGAAAATAACAACACAGTTAAATGGACTATTTACTTCAAATTTATGTTCGTGTGTAGAGGCTTCTGAATTCTCTTCTTTCTTTTCATGCCACCCTCCTTAAAAACAAACTATAGGCTGAGTGGTTCCCTTAGGCAGACTTCATGGTCACACAGTGAATTTGTTAAATTGCAAATTCAATAAAAATTGCTAAACTAATTGCACCGGGGTTGATTCATTTGTACCAATTAGACATGACCTTATCCTGAGTATGGGGTTGAATGCATCATTCTGTCGTGTTTATAATTTTCAGTGGTTGATATCACACTCAAGTCTGAAGAAACAGAAACTGCCCGTGGGATTTGTGAATTGCTTTCTCCTTTTAAGTAGCTGCTGAATCAGTCCTCATTGCTGTTGTTGCTCATTCTTTATTCTTTAAGAGTGTTTTAGACAAGTTTGAAAGTCTGTAAAAGTTATTTTTAAAAGAGAAAGCTTGTTATACAGAATAATCTTCAAGAAGTCACTGTCTAAAACTTTGCACCTAAACCTTGCACCCAAATGCATATCATTTGTAGCAGATGTTCTCGGTGCCCTACCCCAGTGGTCGGCAAACTCATTAGTCAATAGAGCCAAATATCAACAGTACAACGATTGACATTTCTTTTGAGAGCCAAATTTTTTAAACTTAAACTTCTTCTAATGCCACTTCTTCAAAATAGACTCACCCAGGCCGTGGTATTTTGTGGAAGAGCCACACTCAAGGGGCCAAAGAGCCGCACGTGGCTCGCGAGCCACAGTTTGCCGACCATGGCCCTACCCAGATCCCCTTTACCATCTGGTTCCTCCATTGCTCAGCTGCTATGGTTGGTGGCTACTTTTGGCTCAGAGCTACCCACTTTTCAGGAGGACAGCCTTTGGCTGATTGGAGCCTCCTTGCCTTTGTGAAGGGGCTGACCAATGACTTACTGATGTAGGGTATAACAGCCAGCCCCTGCCCTCTGGGCAGGCGATCTCTGTGGCACATTTCATTCTCTATAGCTTCCCATGGAATCAGGCTGAGGCTAACTTTCTCTTCTTCAGGTCCTCTCCCTTTTTTAAAAAAAAAATATATTTTATTGACTTTTTACAGAGAGGAAGGGAGAAGGATAGTCAGAAACATCGATGGGAGAGAAACATCGATCAGCTGCCTCCTGCACACCCCCCACTGGGGATGTGCCCGCAACCAAGGTACATGCCCTTGACTGGAATCAAACCTGGGACCCTTCAGTCCGCAGGCCGAGGCTCTATCCACTGAGCCAAACCAGTTAGGGCGGTCCTCTCCCTTTTTTATTCTGCTTCCCTTGTGCCCTTCGAAACGTCTCCTGGGAGCACTCCCTCAATAAAGCACTTACATAAGAGTCCCCTATCCAGGGCTCTGTATTTTGGGAGCTCTACCTAAGGCACTGTTTTAATTCCTAACTATTTAGACTCTAGGATAAATTGTTAGTTTTTGGAGAAAAGAAAAATAAACATTTGGTCTTCTATCCACTAGAATCACTGTGACTGGAGTTAGTAACTTTTTCCATATCAAATGAGTACTACTCTTTTTTCTGATTATAGAAACTAGATAAAGAACATGTCTACATGTTTAAATCACTTCACCTGATAGTCTGAAAGTGAATCTGCTTCAAGGGACTTTCATTCTTCTAATTGTCTGGTTCTGGGTCATCATCCCTGTGCTTTTTTTTTTTTTTTCCTTACCTTGCAACATGTGGCTGATAGAAGGTTAAAAACAAATCACTTATTGAGCACCAACTATATGGAGGCACCAAACTAGAAGCCTTACAGATATTACTCCATTTCAGTCTCACAGTAGCTTATTAAAGAGCATATTATTATTTCTATAGATGATGAAATTGAGACTCAGACACAATTTGTAGCTGATCCATGGACATACTGCTAATAAATGGCAGGGTGAGGATTCAAATCCAGGTCTGCTGAATGCAAAAACCACAATCTTAACCAATTCACCCAAGTGTTCATTTAAAGATAAGGACATGTTTAGAGGAGAGTATTTCCTTTTCAAGTTTATCTCTGTATATACATTTCTGTAATACCTTGTTGGTGCCCCTTTTCCCATACTTACCCCCAGCTTCTGTATGCTTTCCAGCCAATAATTCCCACAATGATGACCCACCAATTCAATTCATTGGGTTGCCCTTGAGCACTGGCATAGCCTTACCAGTACCCCCTATAGCTTGTAGCTATTAACTGATGCAGGAATCCAGACGCCCAGTGCCTTTGCCTGTGCTCTGCAGCTCCCCACAGAGTCTTCATAGGAAAGCTCGCCCTTATTTGGTTTCTTTCACTTCCCTGTCTTGCTTCAACCTTTACTCCTCACTGTTCTCCCCGGGAGCATTTCCTTAACAAACCCCTTGCTCCTGATTTCTTGGCTCAATCTCTCCTTCTGAGAGACTCTTAACTAAGTCAAGATATATAAAGGGGGGAAAAGAGGCAAATACGAATGAAATCACTTTAGTATTTTAGACTTCTGGGTCAAGTTATATATTTTTAAATTGTTCTTTATTACAAAGTAATACATGTTCACTGTAAAAAAGAAAATATGGGTAAACCAAACAAGACAATAAAACTCAATTCATAATTCTAAGGTCCCCAAAATTACTATTTATGTGTGTTGCATATTTACAAATCTGAGATTACTATATATATACTACTTTTTAAATTTTTTATAATATATTTTATTGATTTTTTTTTACAGAGAGGAAGAGAGAGGGATAGAGAGCCAGAAACATCGATGAGAGAGAAACACCGATCAGCTGCCTCCTGCACACCCCCCACTGGGGATGTGCCCGCAACCAGAGTCCATGCCCTTGACCAGAATCGAACCTAGGACCCTTCAGTCTGCAGGCCGATACTCTATCCACTGAGCCAAATCAGTCAGGGCTATATATATACTATTTATAATAATTTTTAAAATGAAACTTTGACAGATTGTCTTTTTTATTTTTAAAAATGTATTGGGTGACATGGAATAATAAAATTCTATAGGTTTTAGATAACAGGTCTATATCTATATCTATAGGTCTATGATATATCATCTGTATATTGTATGTTCCCCACCCCAAGTCAAGTCTCCTTTCATCACCATTTATCTTTTTATGCCAGAAAAATTGCCTCTACAGAATCTCTTTATGCTTATGTAGAATTCTGGGGTATAATTTTTTGGGGAGGTGGGGCCAAGCCCCCAGGTAATGTTGATGCTGCTGGTCTACAGACCACTTTTTGAATATCACTGATGGCCCTATAGGGCCACCAAAGGACTTTGACTTTGCTCTGGTTGGGTTTAGTATTAAATTCGGAGAAAAGAGAATTAATAAGACTTGACATTAACACTTTCTCTCAGCTTATGTTTGCAAATGGCTGAAGGTACCACAGAACACTGCTACATAGAAAACTGGCATTTAGAAAGAGTACACACTAGGGTGACAGCAGAAAGTTCTAGCCTCTGAAAATATACTGTTTCAGATTCATTTTTTGTGTGTTCCTGAATGAAACCATGGGCAGGCATTCTCCCTCAATTTCAGAAGTCCTCTAGTTAATTTAGGCAATAAAATATCATATTCTCAGGAACTAGCTTGAAGGGGCTCCCCCTGGCCAAATCTGGGACAATTTGAGGATCAAAATAAATAATGAGAGCAAAGGATTATAACTCATTAAATAAAAATGGCATGCATGAGTCTATGCTGATTTAAATACATAAATAGGGAAGAAGAGGAAGTTCTCCCCAATGGTAGATATTCAACTGAGAAATGTAGAATGATCCAATTAGAAAATCATGTCATAGCAACCATCACTAGAATACTTATTTCAGGCAGGAATTATCCATAAATGCTAAAATCAGGTGGTGAGAGTTATGGGACTAACAGGAAATTTATGTGATTTCAAAGAATTGATCCATGTAAGTACAAAGGGGAAAATAATAACTTTACAGTGGAGAAATCAGGTAGATACCACTTTAACCAAGGGATTAAGGTTTACAAAGTTTACATTGCATATCAACAACAGCCTCTTATAAGATGAACTGAGAAGCCCTGTGGTGTTCCTACCTAAAATGCATCACCTGAATCTATTCTTGAGGAAATATGAGACAATCAAAATTGAGGGACATTTTACAAGATAACTGGCCTGAATTCTTCTAATATACCAATGTCATTAAAAACAAAGAAAGATTGATGGACTGTTTCAAGCTACAAGAGGCCAAGGAGATGAGACAACTGAATGCAGCCCATGATCTGGGATTTTCTTCTGCTCCATAGAATATTATTGGGACATATAGCAAAATCTGAATAAGGTCTGCAGATTAAATATGTTTAATTAATTCAAATATTAGTTTCCTAATTGACAATTGTCATATAGTTATGTAAAAGAATGTTCTTGTTTTATGGAAAAATATACTGAAAGTATACAGGTCTTCAACTGACAAATAGTTCAGAAAAACATTACACATATGTATATGCAGAGACATAAAGAGAGAAAGTGGATGGTTAATATTTAGGTAATCTGGGTAAAGAATATGCAGGATTTCTTTGTAAAATTCTCACAATTTTTCTGTAAATCTGACATTAAGTTAAAATGTAAAAATAAAGAAATAGACAAAACAAACCCTCATAAAACAAACAAGTGAGTTCTAATAGCAAATTTCTAGGCTCCATATTATAACATGTTCAAGCCTGCCTCAGGAGGAAATGGGCGTGATTAGCTTCTTTACTCACTCACCCAGCCTTCTCCTGGACTCACTAGCTTTCTTAAAGGCCTCCATGGGTGACAAGTGAGGGAGAGGTTTAAAGGAAAGGGGTTTCATGTATATGGCTGACAGAGTTGTACCCTGGAGTTGTGCCCTCTGGTAAGGCAGATTCTAAAGTGGACTCTTAGTGTCAGTGGGCTTTTTGTGGATATTTTTGGAGGCCCTCCCCAGCACTCGTTGTACCTCTTGGTGTGGGTGAGCTAGCTTTTTACTCAGTAGTACACCTCTAGCTGTGGCCAGTTTTATGTCTCAGTTGGGCTAGGCCATAGAACCCAGACATTAGCTGTAGGTGTTGCTGTGAAGGAATTATGTACATGCACCTACAATTAGTTGACTTTATGTAAAGGAGATTATCCTTAATAATCGGGGATGGGGGATCAGTTTAAAGGCCTTAAGAACAGAACTGCGGTTTCCCTGAGGAAGAAGAAATCCCACTTGTAAACTGCAGGGACATCTCTTGTCCAACAGTTTTTACCCTCTCCTTCCTGATGGCTTGTCCTACCAGCCCCCATAATCATGTAAGTTAACTCCTTGCAATAAATCTCTTTCTATCTATCATCTATCTATCTATCTATCTATCTATCTATCTATCTATCTATCTATCCATCCATCCTACTGTTTCTATATCTCTGGTGGAACCCTGACATAACTCATTTCCAACTATGATCAGGCCCCAGACCCAAAAGAAACTTTGAAGGTTTTATGGTGGGTCTCTTAAATTCACCCTTCTCTCCTGCCCCACACATACTTGCCTTAAGGAAAATTCACATATAATATCTAGTCATTCTCTATCATATATATTTTTATGACATCTGGAAATTTTGTCTCAAGTATGAGTATGAAGTATGAAGTATTGTATGAATACAACTCGCACTGCTTCTCAAATGCTTAAGACCTTGGGGACAAATCCTCTAAGTTGGGGAAATGCTTATTTTGTCGCAGGCAAAAGATAAGAGAATGCACTTTTAAAATATTTGCTAGGGGCCTCAGAATCAGAATACCATAGATGTCTTAGTTTGGGTCCTTACAGAAAGAACCTTGAAACAAGAATTGAGGTGTAAGTATTTGGGAGGTGATCTCAATAAAGACCAGAGGGGTGAAAGAAAAGTGAGAAGACAGAGAAGAGAAGGGGGCTGTCACACAAATCTCCACTGTGGGCATCTTGATCTTAATCCTGCTGGGAGCTCTAGATATCAGTGAGAATATGCACTTTAGAATGATCCCAGAACTGAATCTGTTCAGTCACTGCTCACCCAGGAGGCTCTCATGCCCACATCCTTGGGCCCCTGCTGTACAAGTTTAAGTGTCAGAGGCAGCCTTCCAGCATCTGAAGTCAGGCCTGAGAATGCTACCATCCCACAGCAGAGGAGAAATGGGTGAAGTGCTGACAGTGTCTGCCACAGGTGTCAAAGTTTAGTTACCTCATACACATCACTTAGATGATGCGTGAGAAACAAACACTTTCCTCAATGGACTAAAAACTCCCCTTCCCCAATATTAAACTGTTTAAATCAATTTCCAGAATTATAGCAAACATAATGGTGTACATTTGGTAAATTTTTTGACAATAATGTTATGTTTATAACCAAAATGCCATTTATTCCACTACAGTCTTAAAGAAGATTGGGGGATTTGTCCAGAATGACATATAATTCATTGCAAAATAAAACACACCTTCTCTAGACAGCTCAGAATATTTATAGTTGTTAAAGCCAAAACAAATGTTTGGTTACAAATACTTAATTTGTGGATTGCTTTGATGGAAATATCTACCTTCTCCAAAGTTTGGTCCCTGGGTCTCGAAATGTTTAACCCAAGATGCAACCTCTGTGATTTAGTTCTTGAAAACAGATTCCAATGCGCGAGCTTTCTCTGTAATGTTCTTCTGAAAGGGCATCATGAAGTCTTCAAAGTCCACCTCATAAGTGAACCTCTCCCTCTGCAGCTCCCTCTTCCTGATCAGCTCGGCCGTTGTGGCTTCAGGACTCCAGGTCTTAAGTGAAAAATCACCGCCAGAGCAGGTATGAGTATAACAGCCACACACATGCTATATCCAGATACTCTTTAATGTGGTTAATTTAAAACTATCAAATTTACTTCTAAATCTATTTTGAACTTGTCTTTTCCTCTTATATGACATCAGTGGCTAGATGGACATCACTATTTTTGGTGCTATTTGGACAACTGAAATGCTCTTTAGTTACCTCTCTGATGACCTTTGGGCCAGCTGCTGTTCATTTTTAGGATGTCAAAACCAGAAATCAATGGAATTAGAAGATCATTTGGGTTGACTACCATTATGTCTTATGGGGAAATCACAATTATTTTCATAGTAGAAGGCAGAGGGAGCTGGTGGTCTTTTTTCAGCATGGTTTGATGGGCATTTGCAAGACTACTCTTATTCTCCAAAAATGTCTTTACCTGTTTAATTGTAGATGTTTTAGGAAGTTACTTAATAAATCTACTCCTAATAATTAAGGAGTTGGTGGTGTTGAGTACAAAGAAGGGTTAGGTCTAAGGTACCAAGAAAAAGTATCTATAGAACTTGGTGACTAAATTGCAATAGGGAATGATATTGACCAAAGAAGACTTTAATCTTCCAAGAAAAATGAAAATGTCAATATAGAAATTGTAATAGAGAAAACAAGATACTGGGAGCTAAACAAGTTGGACTAACTGAATCGGCAAAAGGACACCTTCAAATAGTAACTATGAAAAATAACCTTTGGGTATTTGTTTTTGTGTTGTGCATAAAAAGTCTTTGAAAAATGACATTATTAGTTTATACCACATTATGAAAAATCCAAAGTACTTACCCTCCGTGGAGTAAATGTGATATTCACTTTCTTGGTATAACCACTGGTAATCAATGAATTGAGATGAACCACATTATCTTTACGCATTTTCTTTTCCTCCAATATGGTTGGTACAGTATAAACTGATGAAAGTGGTTCCTGGAAACAAGACAAAAAAACTACTAGTTCCATAAACCTATATACACTCTAATATTATTTATTGTTCTACATCTCATTCTGAATATAGAAAAATAACTACTATATAAATGATAACTTGAAATGAAATAGAATATTATTTTGACTTTGGGTAGAGAGATGATTTGTCTTAAGTCTACTAAATTAGTAGTATCAGTGGCAGATCTCATAAGTCTTCAAGATATCCATCCTTTACCTGTGGCCATTCATTAGTCAGAAGGATGCATTCTTACTGAAATGATAATAGTGCACATAGTAGGAGCTTTAGCTGATTGATCCTCTTTCACCTCTGGCAATCCTTGTTCTTGTCATCTATGTTTGTTATTCTCTACTGCCTGCCAATGATCCCTCCACTCCACCCACTTCTACCACCTACATTTGGTAACAATAAAGTGTTTCCTTCTTAAATGCCATTCCTCTTTCCATTTGACAACAATAAAGCTTTTCCTTCTTAAATTTAATTCTTTGTCATGTGTTTGCAAGAATCTCCAGGGATCCTTCTGCTTCCCTAAAAGAAGCTTCTAGCCTAGAAATGCACTTAAAGCTTCCCTGCTCATGACAAAGCCTGATATCTCAGAACTCCCTGTAGACAACAACCTCAACCTTCTCCTGGTAGTTCAGAGGCAACTATACCACTCCAGATGAGCAGGATCAATCAGTGTGGTGTTTTAAGTCTTCTAGAGTTATACTGTGTGATATCCAAGTTGCAAGTGGCCCCATATCCCAGGGCTCAGTAGTAATCATTAAAATTCCTTGGGTGGGGGTGGTTTAAAATGAGTAATGAAAGAGTATAAGACCAAAATGAAGGAAAATTATGCTTTACTTCATTCCTCATAAGGGTTATCCTCCCTCCCTTTTGGGCTATCTCATAAAATCTGTATAATTCAGGACTAAATATCTATATATATAAAAGCCTAATATGCAAAGCGTCCCCTTGGGAGTTCAACTGACTGGGAGTTTGATCACTCGCTATGATGTGTGCTGACCACTAGGGGGAAGTGTGGAATGAAGGAAGGCCCAGGTCAGCAGCCGGGGAAGGGAGGCCCTGGCCAGCAGCCGGCAGTTGCTAGGGACCCTACTTGTGCACAAATTTCGTGCACTGGGTCTCCAGTATCTATATCTCTATCTCTATATCTATCTCTATATCTATATCTATATCTATATCTATATCTATCTCTATCTCTATCTCTATCTCTGTCTCTGTCTCTGTCTCTGTCTCTGTCTCTGTATCTGTATCTGTATCTATATCTATATCTGTATCTATATCTTCATATATATTATACAAATATGCACATATCCAATATCAGTCCTTTTTTCAACATTCTAATTGTATTTGGCTGAATCAATGTGTTTTTTTGTGTGGATTCTATTTGCCCAATAAATACTTAAACTTTTCAGTAGTAGGAATTTCCTTGCTAGATATTTCTTTAAAAGTATTGCAAAATGGTGCTGAAAATATAGATTGTCTATTATTTGGCCCATGTTGTGTAACAGTATGTGAACAGTGCCACTGCCCCATTCCCCAACAAGTTGTTAAGGCATTCTAGTTACTAGTGGGTAATCATTGCCCTTCTTACCTCTTCTTTCTTAATTTCAGGGCCTTCAGTTTTCACTTTAATAGATGGCTTGGGTTTCAAAAGTTTTTGGTTTTCTGATGGTTTTGGCAAGTTATCTAGCTTTTCTTTAATCAAACCAATTATTCTATAGTCAGCATATGCCTTTGCAACATCCATGGGAGTGTGCCCTGTTTAAAACAGAATTCAGAGCTATAATAAACAGGTTAATAATAAACCATGTAGAAAAAAATCTTATCTCAGCACAGCAGCCCTAGCATGGGCTAGTAAGGGTGTTTCTAAAGCAAATGGTATGTGCAAGATCACAGAGCTAGATCAAATATTCTCAAAGGTGGACCCAGCTCTAAAATCTTATCATTACAATTCCATTTGCTGACCAAACAATTTTTTCGAGCATGTTTCTTAAAAAGTTGATAGAAAACATTGGTAGTTTACATTTTGAATATCTGATTGCTGGTTCTCATTCCAAGCTGTGACACATTTCTGTTGTCCTCCCCTTTCCATGATGTAAGGAGGTATATTCTAAAGGATCTGGGGAAATTGATGCTCACAAGTGCTGTGATCACGTGGCTAGAATTTGTGACACCTGTAATGTCCTTGGACAGGCCTAGCACAATACTACCCATGACTCAGAGGCAGCCTGAAGCAGCCAGAGGTTTAATGTTCTCTGTTCAAAAGTAATCTCTCTCTCTCCCCCTCTCCCTTCTTCTCTCTCTTAAATCAAAACATATATTTTTAAAAAAGAAGTAATGGGCCCTATCTGGTTTGGCTCAGTGGATAGAGCATCAGCCTATGGACTGAAAGGTCCCAGGTTCCATTCCGGTCAAGGGTGTATGCCCAGGTTGTGGGCTCAATCCTCATTAGGGGGTGTGCAGGAGGCAGCCAATCAATGATCCTCTCTCATCATTGATGTTTCTATCTCTCTTCCTCTGAAATTAAAAAAAAAGAATAGATTCCAGTATAAGAAAATGATATCTCTAAGCAAGAATCTAAAATATTAAATCAAGTGATTTTTTAGTCTTCACTTGTGATATTTATAAAACAGGCCTTCTTTTTACTTCCTAGAGAGAGCCTCAATTCAGAAATGACTTTGTCTAGCTTTAAAAGGAATCCAAATCCAGAGACTGTAAACTATACCAATTATTAGAAAATGACAGTTAAACAGTGTGATACTTCAAGATATGATTTGCACACTGGTGAAGTCCACAAACTAAAGGTTACTGGGCCACAATGAAATAATCACAGGAGTTAAGAGTAAGTACTTGGAAATTTTTATAGCAAATTAATAGAGGAGTTTTCTGTCATTTGAATCTAGTAAAAAAGTTTGCACTTGTATTTTATGGGTTTTTTTCCATTTAATTTTTCTAGTAAATCACATTTTATTGTATTTTGCAAAAATATCAGTCCATGGAAGATTGCAACACAAAGGATTAGCCCTTTAACACCAGTGACTTGCAAAGCACTTATGTTTCAGGGCAGTTTGCTGACCAGTGTTTCAGGGGAAAATGTGATCTTACAAGAATAGAATCAGAAGGGGTTTGGAATCTAGACTAATAAAAGAGAAACATGCAAATTGACCGTACCTCTGCTACACCCACAAGCCACACCCACCAGCCAATCAGGGGTGAGTATGCAAATTAACCCAGCTAAGATAGTTGCGGCCACGGAGCGAACAGGAGGCTTGGGTTTCCCCTGCAATGGAGGAAGCCAAGCTTCCTGCCTGCCCTGGCCAGCCCTGGCCTCTGCTCAAGGCTACAAAGTTTCAATTATAGAAGATAAATAAATCCCAACAAAAATGGTGGCAGCCACGGAGCTGGAAAGAGCAGGAGGCTTGGGTTGCCCCCGGTAATGGAGGAAGCCAAGCTTCCCACCCACCCTGCCTGGCCTTGGCCTCCGTTCAAGGCTACAAAGTTTCAGTTATAGAAGATAAGTAAATCCCAGATACCAAGACCTCCACTTGGGTTGCCGGTGGGTGTGGCCAGCCTGCAAACCACCACAGGCCCCATACCCCAAGGGAACCCCCACCCTGATCTGGGGCACCCTTCAGGGCAAACCAGCCAGCCCCCACCTGTGCACCAGGCCTCTATCTATACTAATAAAAGGGTAATATGCAAATTGACCATCACTCCAACACCCAAGATGGCTGCCCCTATGTGGTCAAAGATGGCTGCCCATGTGGACACAAGATGGCTGCCACAAGATGGCCAGCAGGGGAGGGCAGTTGGGAGGAACCAGGTCTGCAAGGGAGGGCAGTTGTGGGAAATCAGGCCTACAGGGGAAGGCAGTTAGGGGTGACCAGGCCGGCAGAAGAGGGAAGTTGGGGGCAACAAGGCCTGCAGGGGAGAGCAGTTGCGGGAGGAACCAGGCCTGCAGCGGAGGGCAGTTAGGGGCAATCAGGCTGGCAGGGGAGCAGTGAGGCATCAATCAGGCTGGCAGGGGAGTGGTTAGGGGGTGATCAGGCTGGCAGGCAGAAGTGGTTAGGGGCGATCAGGAAGGCAGGCAGGCAAGCAGTTGGGTGCCAGCAGTCCTGGATTATGAGAGGGATGTCTGACTGCCCGTTTAGGCCCGATCCTACCAGGCAGTCGGACATCCCTTGAGGGGTCCCAGATTGGAGAGGGTGCAGGCTGGGCTGAGAGACACCACCCCTCCCTCTTCACCCCCCCATGCACAAATTTCATGCACCGGGCCTCTAGTTGAACATAAATTCTCCTTTTCTAACCCTAACCATTAATAATATGTACACATACCTTTTCTATTTTCCAGCTGGAATTTAGCACCAATATCAAGTAGATATTTGACAGTATCCATTCTACAGCTCTCAATGGCTCTAAATAAAGGAGTTGAGTTGTTGATTGAAAGTGCATCTATCGTGGCTCCAGATTGAACAAGAAGCTCAACAATGTCTTGTTGGCCTGCATGGCACGCAAAGTGAAGTGGAGTCCACAGAAAATTATCTGTTGCATTAACATTAGCCCTATAAGATAAGAGATGCACAAGCTAAAAACATGGGTTGTTCCAAGCACTGAAGGCTAAAAACGCTAAGACTTCATAGTTTTATAAACTTATTCAACTGTAAACCAAGGAAGCTCTGAGTCAAGTTAAACTCTATGTCATAATTTTTCTTGACAAGTGTTCTGCATTATCAACCACTCATAACTCTGTGTATACATATACATTTTTTTAGCTTTAAAAGGCACTTAAGATCTTAGTGGTTATAATTTTGCAAAGGTTAAATCAAGGAAAATTAAAAAAATGAATCCAATGAAGATAAATCTGACAGGAAATATGAGTTATATTATTCCATTTTGGGTCTATTTCTGCCTTTATAGTAATAATAATGATACAATTTATCAAGTATGTAATTACTGTGCCAGTAAGTGCTTTACATAACTAATTTTATCTTCAATGAATTCTGTGAGCTAAGTCCCATTGGGGCCCCATTGTAAAAATGAGAAAACTGAGACACAAAAAGTTAAAAACTAACTGCAGGTTATTTAGCAATGGTAAAAGAAGGAATTAAACCCAAGTAATTGTTTTAGATTAAAAAGTTAAATGAATCTCAGAGGGAAGGTGGGGATAGGGGGTTAGGGGTGGGTGGGAAGTGATCTACTGAAGAACTTGTATGAATATATGCATAACCCATGGACACAGATAATAGTGTGGTGAAGGCCTGGGGTCGCAAGCAGGGCAGGCTAGAAGGGGTCAATGGGGGGGGGGGGGAAGGGTACATATGTAATATTTCAATAATAAAGATTTAATTTTAAAAAAGATAAATGAAAATATCCTGCTTTGAGATTTTAAATATATTTATAAATGAACCAAGGGAAAGACTGCTTTTTTTCTGGAGAAGGGAATGCAAATGTTCTTAGTCATTATAGCCAACTTATTGGAATTTGTTGGGATTCCCCTACACACACACACACACACACACACACACACACACACACACACGAGGCAGATTAAAAAGCGACTCCACATAAAATGAATAAATTCTAGAGATCTGCTGTATAATATTGTGATTATAGTTAATAATACTATATTGGATAGTTAGTATTTGTTAAGAGGCTAGACCTCATGTAATGTTCTTACCGCAACAAAAAAACTTTTTAAGTTTAAAATAAAATGAAAAGCAACTCCACACCAACTAGGTAAAGCTCTGACACTAAATTAACTTTTCTTGGGAGGCCAGTGATACCCAATCAGAACTCTTCTTCTACCATCAGAGTGAAAACTTCTTGACTTTCACTTTATGCATAGTTGTTATTGGCAAACCATCTTCATGTACACACACGCCTATGTTCCCATGAGCCTGGTTTCCCATATAATCGTAAGATCTACCTGCAGTCTAGGCTTCAGGGGTGAAGCACTTTCTTGTGCTATTAAAATTCTGCAGTTGATTGTATCTTAGCTTTCCTATTACTTCCTTGAAATAGTAAGACTCATGAAAATTTAAACCTCACCCAACCCAAAACATACCCTCTTTCAAGAAGAAACTTGACCACTTCGATGTTTCCACTTGCACAAGCAGTCATTAGTGGTGTTTTGTAATAATTATCCTTCATATCCACCGGTATGCCTGATTCAAACGCCTTTTTCAGAGAAGCTAGGTCTCCTGCCTTGGTGAGAAAGTTAATATTTGCAAATACCTTCCCTGAATCCTCAATGTACCAAGCAGAGTCGTCCTGAATGGGATGTTCTGGTGGATGATCCCGATTAAACCGATTGCAATCCGTGACATTCTTGTAGGTTTCAATCATGTAATATGGTGGCCCACCATCACTCCGGCGTGGAAATGCATTGTCAGGGATGACGCAGACCGGGAGGGGTAAAACGAACTTGCCTTTCTTTCCCTTTTTGGCTATCCCCTTTTTCTTTTTCTTAGGCCCATAGGATCCCAAGACATAAGACTTGTTTAAGTATCGGGTCCCCTTAAAGAAATCGTTAACATTGACCCCTGCTCCCCGGACTTTTTCACTAAGTTGAGCGATGGAAGACAGCTGATCTGAGGTCACGAAGTCCTGCCTCTCCTCCAGCACTGACACAAAGTCTTCCTTGCTGACTGTCCCATCGCCCCTGTCCACACACATAAAGGCTTCCCGAAGTAAAGCCTCATATTCTATTGACCAATCATGAAGCCTAAGGGCCCAGAGTGGATTCGGATTTTTAACTCCTGGCTTGGCCAGTTTATTAGCCGTTCTCTCTGCCCGCCGTATTTCTTTGCTTGCTGCTTTGAAGCCGCGTTCCTTAGCCACAGCCCTGGCCGTTTTATGTTCTAAATTCTTCCATTTCAGGTCACATCCTAAAATGTGAAGTATCATTATTATGAATGGTTCCAATCACTGGCATAGCTCTAACAAATGACATTCATCTAACTGTTTTCCTAATTTCAAGTGCTTAGTCAAAAGTTTGTCCCTAAATTATCTATAACTAGAGGCCCAATGTATGAAATTTGTGCACAGAGGGGGTATGTCCCTCAGCCCAGCCTGCACCCTCTCTAATCTGGGATCCCTCTCACAATCCAGGACTGCTGGCTCCCAACTGCTCACCTGCCTGCATTCCTGATTGCCCCTAACCACTTCTGCCTGTCAGCCTGATCACCCCCTAACCACTCCCCTACCAGCCTGATTGATGCCTAACTGCTCCCCTGCCACCTATTTGCCCCTAACTGCTGTCCCCTGCAGGCCTGGTCACCCCTAACTGCCATGCCCTGCAGGAGGCCTGGTCACCCCTAACTGCTCTCCACTGCAGGCCTGCCCCCCCCAACTGCCCTTCCCTGCAGGCCCGGTCACCCCCAACTTCCCTCCTCTACCGGCCTGTTCACCCCTAGCTGCCCTCCCCTGCAGGATTGATCACCCCCAACTGCCCTCCCTTGCAGGCCTGGTCCCTCCCAACTGCCTTCCCCTGATGGCCATCTTGTGGTGGCCATCTTATGTCCACATGGGGGCAGGATCTTTGACCACATGGGGGCAGCCATCTTGTGTGTTGGAGTGATGGTCAATTTGCATATTACTCTTTTATTATATAGGATAATAAAAGGATAATATGCTAATTAGACTGGCTGTCATTCTGGATGTTCTTCCAGAAGAAGCTGGCGGCTGGAGGGAAGCCTGGGTCCCAGATACCTAAGGGAAGCTGGTGGAAGGAAGGCATACTTTTGCACAAATTTTGTGCACCAGGCCTCTAGTCTATAATAATAAAAGCATAATATGCTAATTAGACTGGCTGTTCTTCCAGATGACCTTCTGGATGAAGTTGAGGTTGCAAGGGAAGCCCAGGTCCCAGGTGCTGGAGGGAAGCCATTGCCAGCAGCGGGGGGAAGGAAGGCCTACTCTTGCACAAATTTCATGCATCGGGCCTCTAGTTCATATATAGAGTTGAGCACATTTAGGCTATTATAATTACAAAATTAAGCTGTTATTTATTTATTTTGCACATTACTTTGGTGGCTTCTAGGGGAGATATGTTTCCAATTTAGATTATCTGCCCCAAATGATTAAGACATTAATCTCTATAGATACTTCAAACAAGTACCATATTAGGATACTTGCTAAGGACTCTTCATGAAAAGAGTAAGGGTGACAATTAAATTTGGAAAGCTGGATTCATGCAGCTTATGTGGGCTCTTAGGCACTCAGAATGCTGAAGGTCAGCTGTTCCTTTTGAATGATTATGACTATAAATTGGTATGCAATCTTAAATGATATTTTATCTGTATACTCTGTGAAATTAATGTCATTTATATAGATCTGCTCTTTTTTAGTAAGGCCATGTGAACAACCTAACAGAAAAAAAAAAAGTAATTTGTTGATCAAGTCTAAAGGATTTCAGTATTATATTTGACCAAGTTATATATTAAAATTCATTTTCTTTTTTGGCTTCTTCCTTAAAATGATGAGACCAACATTACATAAATAAGAATACTTTCTGAATGGATGGTGGTGGTGGGGCTCTACTTATTGCTACCAGGAAGGCTATGTTGTCTATAATAAGTGTCTTGAGGCATTAAAAATCCATTATGTATATAAGTGTCAGACTATTAAGTTCTTCCTAGTGTTTTGATTCTAGAAGACTCTTCTATTGCTTTTCCAAAATCACATGATTAAAAAATTGCTGCCCAATTCTTATCTCTAGCAACCAAATTGTATAGGCAGCTGCATGTAACATAAAACATGCCTCTTTAACACTTTATAGTTTTATCCCTTGTCAAAAAGAAAATTAATCACCAATGCTTTTCAAGATTAATATTTCCTTTAGTATTGTCAAAAATTAAAAATTTATACTCAGGTTGAAAGTTTATTAGTGATAGAAAAAGTGTATTGAGACAATAAGGATTCTAAAATTTCTATATTGGACAGTTTTAAGAACAGTGACTTATTAGGAAGGGGTTTCAATAGTAAAATTCCATAGCATAATAATTGCATAGTAATTCTGAGTATACTTTTTTTTTTTTTACTGAACATTTTTGCTTAGTCAGGGTGTCTGAGGGTTATCTACCATCTCCCAAGCCACTCCTATATTCACCCCAGCACAATGGATCCAAGGATTATTAAAGCTGTTTAGCTTACTATTTTCTGTCCCCAGTTTTCTCCTTTTATGTGGATAAAAGACTAAGACATCTCAGCTTAAAGATCTTAAGGTAACCCAGCCAGTGTAGCTCAATGGTTGAGCATCAACCCATGAACCAAGTGGTCACTAGTTGATTCCCAGTCAGGGCACATGCCTGGGTTGGGGGCTTGGAGGGCTGAGGGCGGGGGGGGGAAGGGCATGCAGGAGGCAGCCAATTGATGTTGATATTTATTTCTCATCAATGTTTTTCTGTCTTTCCCTCTCCCTTTCTCTGTTTCAAATAAATAAATAAATAAATAAATAAATAAATAAATAGATAAATAAATAAATAAATAAACAAACCCATTCATCTGCCCTTCTCTCTCACCCTTCCACTTGAAGATTCACTGACCCTTTGTTCTGGCCTTCCCAAAGACGTGCCTTCCTCCTCTCCTCAGCACTCCTTTTAGAAAAAAAATCTGAAGGTATTTTTCCTCCCCTTTTTTACTTGGGAGACTCTGCCTCCTCCTTTATGATTAGTAACTAAAGATCCATTCATTTCCTTTGTGACTTATGTTCCTCTGTGGTCAAGATACTCAACTTTAGGGGCTGGTGCTGTAGAACACCAGCAGCCAAAGGCCCATGAAAGGGAAAAGTTTCCATGGGGTAGAACTACTCCAAACTCCCCTCTGTCCCTGGACATGGTGCTCACACTGCTTACAGGGACTTGTAAATTGCTCCAGTGACAGGACCAGGGGCAAAAGAGGAGGATATTGAGGAAGATAGTTTAATGTGGGAAAAGAATTCAGCCTTTACAATGAAGTAGAGAAGAGACTAAACCGAGAGAGTTTACTCAGAAATGAGCATTTTATTGCTAATGGTTTCTTGCTGCTCTGGTGGACTTAGATTTAAGATTTTAAAGGTGGAAATGTAACTGGTAACTCTGCTGCTATGGAATTGAGCCCCCCTCATAGGATCTGGTGACATGGTTGTATTTCAAAACATGTTACAAAATTCAGAACCTTTTCAGATGTTTGTTTTAAAACTACAGTCTAGTTTTATGATTCGGCCAGGAAGATAAATCTTTTCTGCATGGCTGGGGAAGGCCTGTGGCATGGCCCAAGCTCTGGCCCTTTGCTTTCTATGTGTGTGTGAACAATAGAGTATATGTTTGGTGATGTTTGTCCTAATAAGAAAGCAAAGACATGTTAAAGTTGAAGAAGCTTGTCTCAATCTGGGCAGATGTTTAGTTTTTAGAAATACACTATATTAAAAATGAAATGTCAGAATAAACTGCTGATTGTAACAGATTTGAAAACAAGACTGATGAAATGGTTTATGAGGGCAAACATTGCATTTGATATGTTTTTCTTTATTTGTTAAAAGTGTTTATTATTTTGGAGGATGAAGGAGTAATTAGTTATTACACTATTAGTTATGCAGGCACATTAGTCTTATTTGTAATACTAGAGGCCCGGTGCACGGATTCGTGCACCAGAGAGGTCCCTTGGCCTGGCCAGTGGGGATCGGGCTGAAACCAGCAGTCTGACATCCCCCAAGGGGTCCCGGATTGCTAGAGGGCACAGGCCAGGCCAAGGGACCCCACCAGTGCACAAATCAGTGCAGCGGGCCTCTAGTATGCATATAAGATCTTTGGTTAATCTCTTTCTGCCCTCCCCCCTCCCCCCTCCCCTCTTCCCTCTTCGATTCATCGGTCTGTTCCATGTTCCCATGCCTGTGCGTTGAACGTCTGCCCGCTGGTGCTCAGTATGCATCATAGCTACCAGTCAAATGGTCACTTAGGCTTTTATATATTAGTAACTACAGTATAGGATCTCTAGGTCCCAGTGACTTCTGAAATTCTGTGCCCTTGTAAAGGAAAAAAAAAAAAGCACTTTTTCTGCTCTAATATATTTTAAGCTTTGCCTATTTCTCAGAAACTGGAAAAAAAAAAACTACCATAAAGTTCAGCAGAATGCTGTCCTATCTCTAACAAAGAATTAAAAATTTTAAATGTATATTCAATTAGCATGCAATTAATAACAAATTGATCCATTTCTTTAAATTTAGTTAATATTATCATTAGGCTATATATAACATAGTTTATATTCCTAAATTAACTAAGTTACTTAAAAACTACAGGAAAAGCTAAAATAATACATATTACTTACATTTTCAATTTTCCATGCACATTTTCAATTTATTTCATATTTCTCCCTAAAATATTTTCCTCATAATTTCAAATCATCCAGAAGTTATCTTTGCACTTGACACAATAGAATATTTTTAATAAAATAATTAAGAATTAAGATTAAAAGACATGGTTTCCAGTGCTTGTTCTTGCTTAGATTGATGTTCACATATATTTAAAAAAGGAGTTTAATAACTATAAACATGTTATAATAATCTGTTGACTCATGATTAGATTTTGAACAATAACCTAAACATATTTGGGAGAATGGGTTTTTATCACTTTTAAGACCAGATTCCTGAATTAACAGAAAGTAGAGTAGGAAAAGAAATTCAATTTTCTTTCTACATACATGAGTGGGGTTGAGCTATTGAAAAACATAAGCAACTAACAAGTGACAGGCCCAAATTCCCTACTTATCTACAACATGGATAAACCATAAATACGTTAACCATAAAATTGCTAGGCAAATTTTACCTCGCTGAGCTATATATTTACAGCAATCTGCAAAACCACCCATGGCAGCATAATGAAGTGGTGTGTTCCCAGTCATTCCAATCAGCCCCAAATCTCCATTGTAGGCATAAAGAAGCTTCAATATCTGCAAAACAGACAGTGGATAATGTAGGGGAATAGGAATGTAAATTTAGTGAATGAAGAGTGCTCCTAGACCTGTGCTATCCAATACATTATGTTAGCCACATGTGGTTACTTAAAATTAAATCAAAATGAATTAAATAGAAAACAATCTTAAAAATACAGTTCCTTAGTTTCACTAGCCATGTTTAAAGTACTCAAAAGCCACAGGTGGCTACTGTATTGTACTCTATTATACAACACAGACATAGAACATTTTTATTGTTGCCAAAATTGCCTTCAAACAACATTGACGCAGGGGTGGGGAACCTTCTTTCTGCCAAGGGCCATTTGGATATTTATAACATTATTCAAAGGGCCATACAAAATTATCACTTAAAAATTAGCCTGTTATCTTTGGTCAAGCACTTAATTAACTCACCCCTAATGCCTTGTCAGGGCCAGACCAAGTGATTTCACAGGCCAGATGTTCCCCACCCCTGGATAGAGTTTAAGAAACTCTATACTCAGCTGGGAGACTAGCATTTTGGTAAATCTAGGCCATTTTAAAAAGCATCAGACTATGGCAAACATTATCAGAGGAGCAAATTCTTTACCAAATTTAACTTCTATTGTGATGCATATTTTTATTGCAGAGAAGAGACTCAATGAAAAAAACTAAGGGTAATTATGTTAAAACTCAGAGAAAATTGAGTAAAGAAATTTTTGATATAATTAAGAATTAAGGGAGAAACCAAGATGGCAGCATAGGTAAACACCTAAACTGCTGCCTTGCACAACAATTTCAAAACTACAACTAAAAGACAAAATGGACATCATCCAGAACCACAGGAAAGCTGGCTGAGTGGAAATTCTACAACTAGAAGGAAAGAAAAAAGCACACTGAGACTCAGAGGAGCTGCAGGAGGCAGAGTACTGAGACACGCGCGCGGAGAGGACTGGCAACTGAGTGCGCGGCAGGCTTTCTCAAACGGGAGGGAGACAAAAGCTCCCGACTGCGCTGAACTGCAGTTCTGGGCAAAACTCTTAGGACCCAGACTCATATGGGGAGAAACTGGACTGTCAGGAAAGAGAAAAGCACACTGAGACTCAGAGGAACTGTGGAAGGCAGAGGTACCAAAGCGCGTGTATGGAGACGGCAGGCAACTGAGTACGCGGCTGGCTTTCTCAAGCTGGAGGGAGACAAAAGCTCCCGACTGCACTGAACTCCAGTTCCGGGCGAGACTCTGGGGACCCAGACTCATTTGGGGAGAAACTGGACTATCTGACAGTGGGCAAAACTCCAGGGCGGCTTTCTCTCAGAGGTGCTTGCAGCGATTAACACGGGACACTGAGACACAGGGGCCTATTAGGGCAGGGCTGATGGAAAACCAATGCTGTCTGCTCCGTCCTGAGACTCCGCCCCATCCAAGCTGAGCACAGAGGCTTTTGAAAATCTTATCTCATAAGGGTGTCTCCAGCATAGAAGTTCTCCCAGCGTAGACACAGCTGATCCTCACAGCCAATTGGCCTGGAGGTCAATTCATCCCAGTGATACCAACAACAATCAAGGCTTAACTACAACAAGACTGTGCACACAGTCCACAAAGGGGTGCACCAAAAGTGTCCACCTCAGGTAACTGGGGAGGCTAAGCCCCTGGGCCCTATAGGACACCTAGCACACAAAGCCACTCTATCAACTCAGGGAAGCAGCCAAAATGCAGAGACAAAGAAACAGATCACAAATGAAAGAAATGGAGGAAAGCAAACTACTGGATATAGAGTTAAAAACCACGGTTATAAGGTTTTTCAAGAATTTTCTAGAAAAGGCTAATAAATTTAGTGAGACCCTCGAGGATATGAAAAATGACCAACTAGAAATTAAGCATACACTGACTGAAATAAAAAATATTATACAGAGATCTAACAGCAGACTAGAGGATTGCAAGAATCAAGTCAAAGCTTTGAAATAAAAAGAAGCAAAAAACACTCAACCGGAAAAGCAAAAGGAAAAAAGAATCCAAAAATATGAAGATAGTGTAAGGAGCCTCTGGGACAACTTCAAGTGTACCAACATCAGAATTATGGGGGTGCCAGAAGAAGAGAGAGAGCAAGATACTGAAAACCTAGTTGAAGAAATAATGACAAAAACTTCCCCCACCTGGTGAAAGAAATAGACTTACAAGTCCAGGAAGCACAGAGAACCCCAAACAAAAGGAATCCAAAGAGGACCACACCAAGACACATCATAATTAAAATGCCAAGAGCAAAAGACAAAGAGAGAATATTAAAAGCAGCAAGAGAAAAACAGTTACCTACAAGGGATTACCCATATGACTGTCAGCTGATTTCTCAACAGAAACTATGCAGGCCAGATGGGAGTGGCAAGAAATATTCAAAGTGATGAATAGCAAGAACCTACAACTACCCAGCAAAGCTATCATTTAGAATTGAAGGGAAGATTAAGAGCTTCACAGATAAGAAAAAGCTAAAGGAGTTCATCACCACCAAACCAGTATTATATGAAATGCTGAAAGGTATTCTTTAAGAGGAATAAGAAGAAAAAGGTAAAGATAAAAATTATGAACAACAAATATATATCTATCAACAAGTGAATCTAAAAATCAAGTGAATAAAAAAATCTGATGAACAGAATAAACTGGTGAATATAATAGAATCAGGGACATAGAAAGGGAGTGGACTGACAATTCTCGGGGGGAAAGGGGTGTGGGTGGTACGGGAAGAGACTGGACAAAAATCGTACACCTATGGATGAGGACAGTGGGGGGGGGGCGGGTAAGGGCAGAGAGTGGGGTGGAAACAGGGTGGAGGGGAGCTATGGGGGGAAAAAGAGGAACAATTGTAATAATCTGAACAATAAAGATTTATTAAATTAAAAAAAAGATTTTTAAAAAAGGCCATGTTTGATTCCTTTTTTTTTTTTTTTCTGCAATGTCACTGTACCTATGAGATAACCTTTCCAGATAATCAGAATAGAGTTTACAATTTAGGTGAGTCATAAGATACACACATAATCAGGGTGATAAGAGTATGTTGGCACTGTTTTCCCCACAATTAGATCATAATATATTTTTAAGATTCTAATATGTAATGGAGTGCATAAAATATAGTAGACCCAGTAGGCAAAACTTTTAAATTGTCATAGTTAAGAATACAGAAAAAACACTACTAGTATTATTAATGTATAAGTTAGCAAGCAGATAAAATTGAAGAGCTATATGTTTTTAAAAATAATATTTGGTATAAAATAGAGTTTTAGAATTTTTCAAGGAAATCAGGATGGTAATGCAGAAAAAAAATCTGCCTAATGTAATCCACATAATATTTAAAATTTTTGAGAAAAAATGAGAAAAATTTTAGCAACAAATTTTAAAGTGAAGAGTAGATTATTACATCAAAATAGCCTCCTTTGGCAGCAAAATGTGCAGCCTGATGTCTCTCGTTATCAAATGCATTCACTTCACCTCCTCTTTCCAATATCCCTCGAACTAGTTCTACCACTCCTTCTCTTGCTGCTTCCATTAAAGCCGTGCGACCTGTGGACTGGACATAAAGCAGATCAAATGCTGTTTATGTTAAATGACATATTCTATATAAATATTATCTAAATCCATTTGGCCTTAGAGTCACAGACATGCTTAGTTCTCTACATTTTCATTAGTTTCATGAAACAAAGAGAAAAAATGAAGCCAGTACAATGGGTGAATATCCAAAATGTAGAATTCTAAAGTCAGAGTAGATCACACCATATGTTCTTGTGAGAAAAAGGCAGTTCTTGCAAAGATTGTAGAGCAAAAAGGGGAAAAAAGGGGGTAAAATATATGCTAAAATTAGATTATAGGTGTTTTCTATTAAGAAAAATCCGATTTTTGTCTCAAAATTACAATTAAAACACAAGAAAATTCAATAAAATTAGCCAAATGAGGAGAAGGGAGCAAATGAATAAAAAACACAGCATTACTACATATTTTCTTTTCAAAAAGATAAACTTTTATTGGGCATTAGTGATACCTTGTCTATTTTCTATAATGATCTTTTAACATTCATGCATAATAAATACCAATTTTCCAAACGTAATTAGGAAAGAAGCTGTAGGATTATGGCAATATAAAGATAATGAAAGTATATAATCTTAAAGCATTTTGAATAGAAATGAACAGTCTATAAGCTAACAGAATAATTTTGCCATATCTAAATGCCAAAGTTACACTGATAAGACTCTATAATTGAAAAAAATGAATATTTATAATCACAGGAATAGTCATACTGTGTTGATAGCATTTGGATTGGCTCCTTTTTCCAAAAGTGTCAGGCACATTTCTTTAATATCATGTGCAGCTTCGCAAGCTTTAAGGAACACCGGTTTTCCTTCATAGCTAGAATTGTTGACGTCTGCTCCATGTTCCAGGGCAATCAATGCACAGCGATAATGCCTCTTAGTAGGTAAAATGCAGTAAAACAAAACACCTGTAGAAAAATAGAATCCCCAAAGAATACTTATGAACAGTTTCTATACATTTCAGTCAGATAAAAAGGAAAATTATAATTTTAAAATCCATAATTACCTAGTTAAAGTGATAGAGCGAAGGCATATCTGTCTTTGTTTTCCCTCTGAAATAAACTGAAACACCAAGATAGAGAAACCAAAAAAAGAAACTCAACCTGTGATAGTCAGAAAACAGTCACGAGCAGGTGTGGCTTAGAGCCTTACCTTCTTCATATTCTGCAAAGTAGTTCAAAGAGAAAATACAATATGGGGGTAGAATAAGTCCCACATGCTTCTAAGGATCCAATAAGTATTTTTAATGATTTAAATGTTTGCTTATCCTTTAGAAACAATGTGCAGTGAGTCAAACATCACTCTCTGGAAAATAGGATGTTAATGGCAGAGAGACTACTGTGGAATAAGCAAAACAGTTTGGCAAGTGACAGTCAAACTGGGGGATGTGCAAGGTGAGCTAGGTACATTCACGTAAGGAAGATGAGACACTTGGTGCAGTGAGCACAGAATGGGTTCTTTAGAATCAAAGCAATATAGGGCAGTACTAATGCAGGTATGCGTGAGACAAGATTTTATATTTGTTTCAAGTTTCATTTTCTACTTTTAATTTTTCCTATGTGATTTGCCATATCATTTTCTCAGATGCTCAACTTCCAGAACCTCGACAGGTTTAATATAAATTAGAATGAGCTTAAATTTTAACCAAATGGCTGTTAATATTTGCTACAAATACTCACTTGACCTTGCTTCTAATTTCACCTTGATTAGTTTTAATTTTACAATTTTAGATTTTTATGCTCTACAATTTCTCCACCTGTTTTCCTTGTGATTTCTATCTCTTTTTCAAACTCAAAGAGGTAAACATGTTTCATTACAGTGTTTCCCAAAGTGTATTCAACAAAACTCTAGGTAAATAAGATGACATAAGGAAAAACTATTTTATGGTCAAATATATATGGAAAATGTCACCATCTTTAGTCTGTCTGACAAATGTGAAATCAACATGCCTAAATATGTTTCTCCAATGAATTGGACAGTGAAACCAATGTTGCATATAGCACTTATCAACATCCCAGTGATTCAATGGTCTGTGAAACACACTTTGGAAAATGATGTTCAATAGAGATTTGAGAAGCTTCTGTTGTTTTTTTTAGGATATGACATTTTAAAATACAGTTAACCCCAGAATGGACCTGAAGTTTATTGTATTATGTAGTTCCAGTAAGCAATTAAATAATTCTTCCTGTCTCTGCCCTCTCCTTTCTCTTAAGCAAGTGACTGTTTGGAGAGAGTTACAAAAACAGATTCTGTTCCTGTTAGAAAACATTAACATTATAAAACTGAATTCATTTCTCTACTGCGGGCTGATGATAATGGCTTTGTACTTGATGCAACTCTTTGGAACAAGTATGAAATCTACCAATTTATATTAAGCCTAGTAGTAATTTTCTTAGTGATTTTTGTGAGGTTATGTCAACTCTTGCTGGAACCTGGGGTGATCTGGGCAAGAAGTTCCAGGACCATGGTATTGAGATGGAATGAGGGAGGGGAACAATGTGGAGGAGTGGGACTGTCTCACCTGAATAATCATAGAAATGCCATGTGTTAAGTTTGAAGTCAAATTATTTAAAATGACCCTAGAAAGTTGGAGTTTATGCCAGAATCCACCTTAATCCTTCAGAGTCCCAAGTAGAACTAACTCCTTTTTACATCAGACTATTAAGAAGAAACAAAATCCTTCTGAAGTTCTAAGTCTAGTACTACTCCAGGTTCTAAATTGTAAAAAAGAATAAGAAATGCTCTCCCTCTTTTGGTCTAAACAATATTTTATAATGAATGATTATGATGGCAATAATATCAATGTGTGTCATTTGAAAATTCTCCATTTAGAAAGACCACCTAACAGATTAATCTAATCCTAATTTTTTATATGAAAAAACTGTCAGATCTGGTTTCCCTAAGATTTACCTACACCATTTTCAAATTATAGGGAGTTGGTATTCTTAGGTACAGGAGTAATTCACTTCTAAAGTTGGAAAGCAAAAAAGTTCACTTCATTGATTTCTGGCTATAAAAAGGGTTGCATCTGCTAGATAGAATGTTGGGGTTGTTACCTTTTCCTTCGTTATCAACTATAGTCATATCCGCCTTTGCCTTGGCTAATATTTCCATGGACATTTCATGGCCCAGTTCTGCAGCCCTCATTGCTGGAGTACAGCCCATTCGGTCTTTCACATCAGGGTGGGCACCAAGGCTCAGGAGAAAGCTGACCATGTCAGTGTCATTGGAGACCGAGGCTAAGTGCAGAGCACTCTGTCCATCAACAGGATCTGTGAAATTGATTAGTTCAGGGTAACCGAGTCTGGTCAGCTTCTCTATC
This sequence comes from Cnephaeus nilssonii, assembly GCF_951640355.1. Taxonomy (NCBI): domain Eukaryota; kingdom Metazoa; phylum Chordata; class Mammalia; order Chiroptera; family Vespertilionidae; genus Cnephaeus; species Cnephaeus nilssonii. The sequence continues at coordinate 25,063,974 of NC_137082.1, forward strand.
TGCTTCTTGTCTTTGTTCCGAACACACTGAAGACATTTGTAGATTTGCAGGTTCTCAAGTCTCTTGTCTGCTAAAGCCATACTGGACCAACTTCTTGAAAATGCTTTTGTGGACGAAAACAAATACTAAAGCAGAAATAAACAGACAAAAAAACAAAAAAAACCACACATACGAAAACAAAACAAAACAAAACATGGAACTCAAAGTTAATTATGTCACCTTTATTTTGATTAAATGATAATATTTTAAAGCTTCTCCAAGATGAGAGGCTGTTTCTTATTATGGAAATCATATATGGAAATATTTTTACCATAATTTATTGCAACTGATTTCATAAAAGTAGAAGTTACAAAATACAAAAACCTTCAACTAATATAAAGTTAAAATATTTCAAAACTAATCTTCCATCATAATCAATACTATGCTGTTTTCCTGTTATCTCATTTAATTTTCCCTCCTTGATGCAAACTTCCCATTTATCTGTGAATAGGGTAAGGCTAATTAAATTGCCAAGGTAAGGATTTGAGCTCCCCACTATATAGCTCTGTACTAGCATGTCCCCCACAATGTAGAGACCATATGGGTTTTAGTAGTTAAAAAATGTGATAAAGAACATGCAACATTTTGAGATGCTCATTATAAACAGGAATTACTATGCTCTGTGAAATATCAAAGAGAGATAGGCAATTCTTTTGTCATCTTATGTGACAATGAGGTAACAATCTTTTGAACTGAGGAGTAGGCCAGGCTAGGTACTCCCAGCATGCTTTCCTCCATATTTTTTCTGGGGCTGGGGAAACTGTTATCGTATAGGAAAACCATTCAGATGATATAGTGGTACTATCATAGGCCAAATCATTGTCACAGCCCCTAATTTTTCTCACTGCTTCCACAACAGTTCTTCTAATCCAATCTCTATTCAATTCCCAGAAAAAAAATATTTTAAGAATGTAGATCAGATAAGGTCAGACAAGTTTCCACCTCAAACTTTGGATGGGGCTGCACCTCCATCTCCTGTGATTGGAATTGGTTTGCAACCCAGGCTTAGCCTGTGTGAGGGAACACTCTCCCCAGAAACCTTGAATGTCTCAAGAATATGCTAAGAAAAGACATCAGCCAATCAGCATCCCATGGGACCATTCTGCCAGAACTGTATGGAAAGGCAGCTCTTTCTGCTAGTTGTTAAGCAGTAGGGTGTGGGGATGGGGATGTCACAGAGAGCCTGCAGGAGAGACTGAGCCAGATGGCAGCAACTGCATCCAGAACTCAGTTGTGCTAGAAGTCACCTACTGCTTAAATGTTCAGGGTTGCATGAGCAAAAATACCCTTCCCAACCTTATTTTGGTAGAAGCCAGTTAGCTGGGTTCCTTTTATTTGTAATGGAAAGATTCAATCTTACTACAAAATCTGAAATTGTACTTGTCTTTTCCCTACCACAAACCTGCTCCCTTATCTACATTCCCTATGGCAAAGAGTGGTACTGTTGACCACTTGTTTCTTCTTTAACTGTGTCTCTCTAGGTAACCATAACACCTCCATTGCCTGTTTCGCTTCTACATCCCCATCCACTGCTTAGTCTCCTTTGCTGGTCCCCCCTCTTTCTGTTAGAAGCCTAGTTGTTGAAGTACCCAGGGCTAAGCCCTCAGGACCATTCTTTAGTCTCAAACACCCTCCTGCCCTGCTGAGATCTCATCCGATTTGATGAGACCTTTATTCCAATTTGCAGCTTCTAATTGTTCACTCTCAAATGTATACAGCCATCTCTGAATCTCCCCAGAGCTCCAAAATTATGTATCTACCAGTCAACTCTTCATTGTCACTTGGACATTTAATAGGCATCAAAAATGCAACATGTCCAAACAGAACTCTTGCTATCACCCAGACCTTCTACAGTTCTCCCCATTTCCAATAATGACATCACTATCCATCCATCTACTCAGGTAAAAAACTAAGAGTTACTCTTTGTTTTTTCTTAACCTCACAGATCCCCTATTATCCTGTCAACTCTACCTCCTGACATCAACTTCCAGTGGTACTTTCCTAGGCGAAATCATTGCTACAGCTGCTAATTTGTCTCATTGCTTCCACAACAGCCCTCTAAGGCTCATTCTCTATTCAGCCCCAGAAACATCTTTTTAAAAATGTAGATCAGATAAGATTAGACAAACTTCTACCCCAACATTTTAGTGTAAAGAAAAACTGAATACCCATGTATCTACCATTGAGATCCTACCATTAATGCTTGACTTGCTTTATTGCGTCTCTATCCATTGTATTTTTCTGATCTATTTCAAAGTAAATTGCAGACATGTTTTAGCATAGATATCCTTAATTGTAGTTTAATATTTGTTTATAGCTCTTTTTTCCCTTTTGAATATGCAATGAAATGTATAAGTATTAAGTGTGCCATTCTGTGAGTTTTGACAAATGCATATGTCTATGTAAACCAATCTCCTCTCAAGACATAGAACATTACCTCATGCCAGAACATTCTCTCCAGACCACCTTTTAAAAACATTTCAATATCTTTCCATTAGTATCAGAAAAAACACAGACACACTCTGATGACCTATTCAGGTCCCTTCTCCAGACCCTCAGACCTCACTTCAGTCTCCCTTGACGTAGTGATCTCCAGCTACACGGCCTTCTTTCTGTTTATGGAACAAAAGCTCATTCCTGTCTCTGGAACGTCTTGTTCCCTCAGCCTGGAGTGCCCTTTGCTCAGAATTTTCTTTGATTGGCACGTCTCACCATTAAAACTGATGCCACCATGTTACTTCATTCCTTGGGTTTATTTTCTTCATAATGAAATGAAACATTTCTCTATATAACATTTCTATCAATGTGTTGATATAGATATATTCAACTTATATATTGTGTATCTTCCCCACTAGTATGTAGCCTCCATGCAACAGCAACTTTATAATGACCATTAGAGGCCCGGTGCACAAAATTCATGCACTTGGGGGGGTGTCCCTCTAGCAGTCCGGGAGCCCTTGGGGAATGTCCGACTGACGCAGAGGCAGGAGAGGCTCCTGCCACTGCTGCTGCACTCACCAGCAGCACACTGACCACCAGGTGGTGCATTGAGTGTCTGCCCCTTGGTGGTCAGTGTGCGTCATAGCGAATGGTAGTTCTGCTGTCTGGTCAAATTGCATATTAGCCTTTTAATATATAGGATTACTTCTACACCAGTTAGAACCTGACTCATATGAAACATTCAATAAATGTTTGCTCAATAGATGACCAAAAGTTAGAAGAGTGAGCAGTGGAAGGAATCAAAGACAATTCCTAGGTTTCTGGCTTGAGCAACTGGCTACCTGTACCTGCGATGGATAGCTCAGGATGGGGTCCAGATTGGTTAGAGTGTGCAGCTGGTTAAGCTTTGAGCATGCTGAATTAGAATCCACAAGGCAATAGGGTACATAATTCAGGAGAGATATCTGAGCCTGGTCTATGCGGAATTATGAGTTGGTTGCAGGGTAACATGAGACTGGGTGAGAGCAAAGAGGAGTTTCTTATGACCATCAACATCAAATGTGTGCTGTTGTTTTGTCCTTCCTTTTTCCTCACTCTTCTGGCTGCTGTTTATTCTTTGTGCTTCTTCCTTTCCTGCTGGGACACCAGCCACATGTGACTTTTAGCTTTAATGTCCTGTTTGCTGTAACCCCTCTCTTCCCTTCTAATCTGTTCATAATGTGTGGTGGACAAGGAAACGAGATAAGGAAGCCTGTTAGAACCGTGTGTATAAATAGGCTCCCAAAAAGTCCTGAACTGCCTCAGAAGTCATCTGCCTGACCTCTGCTGCATGCTTGGTGACATTTATTTTAACTACTATTTATAGCTGGTTTTATTATCAGCCAGATTCTAGTTAGGTGCAGTGTCATCATACTGTACATCCTACACAGAATAAAATATGATGCTCCCCAATACAAGCTTATTGATTGTACTAAATCAATGCTCCCTCATTGGACAAAAACTTCCAAATCAGTGACTTCACTGTTGTCTCTGACAGCTTCTCTGGGATGGGACAGCATGTGGCATTATCTAATCAAGCTACAAGGGTGAATTCAGCAATCTGTGGAGTAGTTCTGTGGTCTGTGTCCTTTCCAGCTAAAATCCCAAAATGCTGGTGAGATAACAATGCCCTATGCACTGTCCTACACAGCCAACCGCCACGACTGACCAAGAGCCTCACCCCACTGGGGGAAATAAGAGAAGTCCTGCCTTTTAGTGCTGGGTTCCTTGTAAATTGTGTAGCATCTTTGATTCTAGGATAGTTGCCACATATATGCGCACCCCAGCATGCGTACTTTACCTCAGCATGGCCCTGGGGGACTTAGGCATACCTTCATCTAACCATTTACGTGGCCAGTCACAGAAGAGTGGAACAGAACAGGACTTCTTCACTTGTAGTCCATGTTGGGTCTGAAAACTCTAAATATGAAAATCTCTGTGTGTGTGTGTGTGGGGGGGGGGGGGGTGGAGTATGCAGGTGCATTTTTCCTCTGGGGGAGAGACCCATGGAGCTCATGAACTTCTCAGAGGAGTCTGTGAGATAAAGGTGTTTGTTAGAAAGAGGAATGGAGGGAGACATACTTGGAAGAGTGGAAAGAGTGTAGGAGTGGCGGTGGAGGAATCTATTTTTGTGATCCATCCTTCTCTGCATTATAATTTATACAAACTGGTTGGACAAACCTGGACAGTTACCTACGGACTTTGTGCCTCAGTCTTCTCATCTGTGGAATGGGAATAACTTCACGGGGATGTGTGAAGAGGAAATGCGCTAATTTTGTAAAGTACTTAGCAAAGTCTCTCAATACAGGCTCGCTATGAATAATCAAACTTCCCTGGGTCTCAACTCACCCACACCCACACTGGGGGTGTATGTGTCTTTACTGTCCCTTTCAGTTTGAAGTCTCAGGAGAATCCAGAGGGGAGGGTGGGTAGAATCTAATTTCAAGGGGAAGGCCAGGTGGAAGGACCAAGATGCTAAGCTCACCTCTCAGTCGTGAGGGTGATCAGGAGCCACGGATGTCCGGCCCCGTTGCGCCTCGGCCTGCGGGGGCGCACGGTGGACCCAGCTCTGGTTCTCTGCCGCCTGGCACCAGCCCCAGCCCCAGCCAAGACCTCGGGCTCCTGGGCAGCCAGCGGTGAATGGTGTCTCTTCGGGCAGAGCAGGCGAGCAGGGGCGCGGGGCTGCAGGCAAGGGGGTGTGTGTGTCCATGGGCCCCGGGTCCGCCCAGCGCGAGCGCGCGACCAGGTGAGCGCAGGGGGCGGGGCGGGAGCCACCCAGACAGGGTCGATTGTGAGCTTCGGCCACGCCAGGCGCGGTTGCCAGGGCAACCGCCCTGGTACGCGGCGGGGCGGGGCGGGGTTCGTCTCCGCCCACCCCTCTCTACTAATCCTGTTGAGCGCCCCTGTCCCGCCTCGTGGCAGGGTCCCCGCCAGGATGCCGGGATGCTGGAGGTGGGTTCAGCACTCCAAACCTGGTGGACGCATGGGTGGTGCGCCCAGTGCTAAAGTCACCAGGAGTCCTCCTTTCTTTCATCCTCTTCTCCCACGTCCCCACTTCATTAAAAATAATTTAATTACGAGAGGTCAACCAAAGGAATTGTATGCATGCATATAAGCCTAACCAAAGGACACAGACACCAGGGGGGGTGAGGGCATGAGTGGGAGGGATGGGGGAGACAATGGGGGGGATAAGGACACATATGTAATACCCTAATCAATAAAGAGAGAAAAAAAATGAAAAAAGTAAAAAAGATAATAATTTAATTAGAAACATAAAGGTCATATAGTAAAATTAAATAATAAAATAATCTAAAAAGTAAAGTTAAAAAGAAAGGACAATAAATTATATAATGAAATGAAAAGTGAATCTACATGTCAGAGATGACTGCTGTAGATTCTTCTACATCTACCCAGGAATTTTCTTTGCATACTCCAGGATGCATATATGCTTAAAAATATATACAAATGGGAACAAATATATAAAATATGTAATTTTCTTTTCAGGCCTGCAAATGTGCCCTAACACCCCAACCCCCAACATACACACTTTTGAGGAGGCAAATTCTTTTTTTTTAATCTTTTCATTTTATTTATTTTTTAAAATTTATATTTATTGTTGAAAGTATTGCAGATTTCCCCATTTTTTTCCTCATTGACCCCTTCTAACCCATAGCCCCCCACCCCCACCCCCAATGCCCCCACCCTTTTTTGTCTGTGTCCATGGGTTATGCATATGTGCATATAAATTCTTTGGTTAATCTCTTCCCACCCACCCCTAAACCCCTCCCTTCTCTCTGAGATTCAACAGTCTGTTCCATGCTTCTATGTCTCTAGATCTATTTTGTTCATCAGTTTATTTTGTTCTTTAGATTGTACCTATGAGTGAGATCATGTGATACTTATCTTTCTCTGGCTTATTTTGCTTAGCATAATACTCTCTAGGTCCCTCCATGCTGCCTCAGGGGGTAAGAGATCCTTCCTTTTTACTGCTCCATAGTATCAGGAAGGCAAGTTCTTAAAGCTTTTATTTACTTTTTATATGGATGGAAAACATGCCTGCTTTTAAAAATAGTATGCAATAGCCCTAACCAGTTTGGCTCAGTGGATGGAGTGTCGGCCTATGGACTGAAAGGTCCCAGGTTCGATTCCGGTCAGGGGCATGTACCTTGGTTGTGGGCACCTCCCCAGTGGGCAGTGTGCAGGAGGCAGCTGATCGATGTTTCTCTCTCATCGATGTTTCTAACTCTCTATCCCTCTCTCTTCCTCTCTGTAAAAAATCAATAAAAAATATATTAAAAAAATAGTATGCAATGGCTTCTGAATAAAAGCAATAGTTCACTCACTCCATTCTATTCTATTTTCTACCCAGACACTTTGTTTAAAAAAAAAATGTTAGAGACTATTTCATGAACATAGAAGAATACACTATATGTAACATAGGGAAAGTATGAGGGAACAAAGCACACACACCAGGGCTAACGAAAATTCAGGCTGCCTCTACTGCTGGGTTCCGTGTCTTTCTCCCCAAAACTGTGTCCTCCCTTTCGTGCCCTCAGAGGTAACCACTATTCTGAATTTTATATTTATCACTCTTTTGCCTTTTAAAAGTCTTTTGCTTCATAGGAATGCTTCCCTAAAGTATGTGTATTTCGTATTGCATGTTTTAAGAATTTATAAAAATGTCTATTATTTTGATGGTTCTTTTTCTTTCAACATTGTATTTTTGAAATGGAGCTTTATGTTTAACTATAGTTTATCTTAACAGCTGAACACTATTCCATTATGTTACCGTTCCTCAATTCCACACCCCTTTTAAATTCTATTATTGATGGACATTTGAGTTGGACATTTGCTAGTAAAAGCAATGCTGCTATGATCATGTTTGTACATGTCTCTAGATGTACTAGTACAAGTTCAACAATGTCTCTAGGGTAAATGCCTTGGAGTGAAATTTCTGGGTCATAGTTATTTATAATATCAAGATAATGTGAACATGCTTTCCAAGTATATATAGCACTTTAGACTCTCATTGACAGTGTATGTCTTAGCCCAAACTTGGTTGTGTCACACTTTAAACTTTTTGCCAATCTAGTAGGTGTAAACTGGCATTCCGTGATTTTATTTTGATGCTCTGATTACTGATTATTAGTTTGAGACCTTGGTTCCTCGGAGATACTTGAGTGTAACTTTATTGGCAAGTCACACTATTCACCCTCAAGTACTTACCACAAAACTCTTCGATTATTTTAACAGAATCAGAAAACCATTTCTTGAATTCCTGTCTCTTTGTGTAGGAAAAGTCTCACATTTGCATTTGGCTTGTTGACCTAGTGGGGTTTGGTAATGAAGAAAAGTAAGCCACTCAGGTTACCTGGGTCTCGGTTTGTAAAATCAGGATAACATGAACTGCCCTTAGAAGCCATAAAGGAAGTAGGCATAGCAATGCATGATCTCATCTCGGCTCTGGCAGACACATGTGATTGATTCTTGGCGAATGCTTCTATAGATGAATAGTTGTAATACTGTCTTAGAGGTTTTTCAGTGGATATTTACGTGATGCTCTTTCTCATTTGGAGACAAGGTTGATAGTGGTAGCATTGTTTAACTCTGGAGAAGGTTCCTAACGTTACTTGAGGATCTGGTAGATCTGGGAGGAAGCACACCTAGAAGACTGAAGGTAGTAGATTAACAATGTGTAAGTTATGCTTGGATGTATCAGAACTGTTGGTGCAAATATTTTGAGAAGTTGGGTAAACATTTGTTAGTTGATTGAGACCTTGGAGATAGACAAAGCAGTCTGACTCACCTAATGTGGTTTCAGGGAAATTGACTCTCTCCGTTTCATAAAAACTCTCTTTGGTGCTATGAGCAGGTAGACGAAATATAGCTTCACAATAGATCATTATATTTGATTTCAATCTTTTGGTAGGCTATTGAGGCTAGTTATGCTGAGCTACTTAAATTTACCAACTTCCTAATAAGGAGCAAACAGCCATAACCTGGCTAAAATTATAGAAATCCTACAGATTAGTATATAGACACAACCTTTCCCCTCTTTCACCAAGCTTGCAAAAACACTGCAGTTTTTTACTTGAACTTTGTTTATTTTTGCCCTTAGCCCTTTGGCAGTACAGTTATTAGAACTTGGGCAACACAAAAGAAGAATGGGAGTAAAGGGCAGTAATAGCCATTACTGCTTAAAACAAAGAGAAGTGACAGGAAAGTTTTTTTCAGTTCTTACCAACACAAACTAGGAGACAGATAAACACATGGGCTAAATTCTCACCCTATGATCTAACGTGTGCTTTCATCTTTATCTAATATTAAATTACATTTTATCTTTAAACTACAACTGTGCCAAGAGATCTTACATTTAATACTTCTTACATTCACCCCAGACCTCCTGCAAAATGCTTGATACACAGTAGTAATTTTGTTGAATTGCCTCACACATCATCATAAAAATTGTCACGAAAATCCAGTAATAAATGGCATTAGTTACCAGAGCTCTTAAATAAGAATTTACTGGCCTGAAAAGCAGGCCAGAGTTTCATAACAACAGCTATATTTCTTAATTTAAATGTGAAGATAAGTGAAATGTGAATTAGTACCTGGTATGGAATGCTAGTGGCAGGTGATATGTTTGATTGTGGCTTTTTAGCCAAAATGTTTACTTCATCTTTGGGAAGCAGCATGTTAGTAGCTTTTCTCGCCAATACAGTGATTTTTATAAAATCATTAGTGTGAAAAAAAAAAATCATTAGTGTGAAATTGGGAAAAATATAAAATGAGTATTAAATATACAGAAAACAGTTAATTTGGGGAAGACATGTATAAATACCATTTTAACTAACTCCAAGGGATTCTCAGTATAAGTTGTTTGAACTGCATTTTTGTTTAATTTGTTTCATTAACTATTGTTTGTTAAAAGCACATTGCAAGTGGAGAGAATATATCGTTATCACTATAAATGTTTGCTGTATTTGAGCTGTAGCTGTAACTATGCATAAAAATATCACACCTGTCAGCCTTCATTCTAAATCATATTAATGAGATTTATGAATGACTCTATAATACATAGTTCATAAAATTAAATTATATATTTGGATATGATAGAAATTCAAAATTATCTAATGTAGATCCAAATTAAAGAGATGCTAGAGAAGCTACAGAAATATAGTTCAATTTCTACATTACTCAGTTGAGGAAACTGCAAGTTAAAAGATGAAGTGATTTATTCAAAGTCATGGAGTTAATTACTGTCATGTTTGGAACTAGAAAGTAGAACAGGATGTAGTAAATGTATTCATTATAAGGTATAACAGTTGTAATCATTATTCTTATATTAAAAATGAAAAAAAATACATGGAAATGAAGTGGAGAATTGATAATTATCAATATAATTATTTCAAATGGTTAATTTATATGCACAATTCATGTAAAAGTAACATTGTAGTTTTCTCCTAAGTTAAATGAATACTAGTCCTAGTTTTCCATTGAATAGAAATTAAAAGAGAAAACCCCCTAGTTATATTATCTAGTTGCTTCCTCTTAAAACATTTAATTCATCCAGTTAATTAGAATCTTTGGTCCTTTAGCTGTTTCCTGTAACTGTGCTGCCTAAAGTCACTTCTTTTGGTAGAGCGAGCAGCTATACGGGACAGATTTTGGTAGTGCTGTGTGGAATGTTGTTTAGGTTGACTTAGTTGAATAAAGTAGGACTTCTTAAACTGTTAATGTACAAGAATCATTGGGAGGGGCTCTTACCAAAAATGCAGATTTTAAAATGCAGGGCTACAAAAATGAAATTAAGGAAACAGTTTTATTTACAGTAGCAACCAAAAGAATAATACATTGGGACATTTTGACAAAAAAAGTGCAAGGTTTGAAACTGAAAACTGTAAAACATTGTTGACAGAAATTAAACAAGACCTAAATAAATGGGGGTGGGGGAAAACCCCATATTATTGGGTTAGAATCCATATAATTAGAATTCATTAATCAATATAATGGATTAATATTGTTAAGATGGCAGTATTCCCCAAATATTTATCAAAGTCCCAGGTGTATTTTTGCAAAATTTGGCAGGCTCATCCAAAAATGAATATGGAAATGCAAGGGACTCAGAATGGCCAAAACAATCTTGAAAAAGAACAAAGTTGGAGTACTAGCACTCTGGATTTTAAAACTTACCTCAAAGTTACAGTAAACAAAAGAATGTGATAAAGGCATAATTATGGACATATTGGTCAATGGGATGGAACCAAAAGCCCAGAAATAAACCAGTATATCTATAATCATTTATTTTTAATAATGTTCCCAATTTCTTATTGGGGGGGAATTTTTTTAATTTTATAAATGATGGTGGAGTAACTGGATATCCATATGGAAAAGAATAAAGTTGGACCTTTACTTCACATCTTATACAAAAAATTAACTAAAAATAGTTCAAAGAAATAAATATAAAAAATAAAACTCTTAGTAAACAACATAAGATTAACTCTTTATAACCTTGGTTGGGCAATGGTTTCTTAGGTATGATACCTAACATAAAAGCAACCGAAGGAAAAAAATAGATTAATTTGTTTTAATAAAAAATTTTAAAATGTATGCATCATAGGACACTATCAAGAAAGTGAAAAGACAACCCATAGAATTCGAAGAAAATATTTGCAAATAAGATATCTGGTCAGGTTATAGTATTCAGATGTATAAAGACCTCCAAAACTCAACAATAAAAGACAAGTGACACAATTAAAAAATAGATAAAAGATTTTGATTGTCTTCTCCAAAGAAGATAAATAAATGTTTAAGAAGCACATGAAAGGAATATCATTAGTCCTGCAGAAATGCATATAAAAATCACAATAAAACATCATTTCATACTAGGATATCTATAATCAAAAACATGGACAAAAAGAAGTGCTGGTGAGTGTGTGGAAAAGTTGGAACTGCTATGCATTGCTGAAAGGAATATGAAATGGTGTAGCCATTTTGGAAAGTTTAGCACTTTCTCAAACCCTTAAACATGGAGCTATTATATGACCCTGCAATTTTATTCCTAGTTATATATCTACAAACATTGAAAACATATGTTAACATTAAAACTTTTACACAACAGTTCATAATAGGTGAAAGATGGAAAAAACTCAAATGTCCATCAACTCAGGAATGGGCAAACAAAATGTGATATATCTATAAAAACAAAATGTTCAGTTATGCAAAGGAATAAAGTACTGATACATGCTATATCATGGATAAACCTTGAAACAATTATTTTAAGTGAAAGAAGCCAGACATAAAAATCAAACATTATATGATTTTATTTACATAAAATGTCCAGAATAGGCAAATCCATAGAGACATTAGGTTAGTGGTTGTCTAGGGGTCAGAGAGTAGAGAATGAAGAGTGACTGCTCATGGTCTAGGATTTCTGTTTTTTATTGGTGTGGGTTTTGTTTGTTTTGTTTTTACTTTTCAATTGCAGTTGACATACAATATTATATTAGTTTCAGGTGTACAACAGTGATCATTAGTTTATGAAGTGATCATCCCAATAAGTCACTTCCATCTGACACCATACATAGTGATTATAATATTATTGATTACCAGAGGCCCGGTGCATGAATTCGTGCACAGGTAGGGTCCAGCTGGCCCGTCCTGATGGGGGCCCATTGGGCCGGGCCGGTGGGAGAAAGAGGCTGTGGCCGGCCGGGGGAGGGGCTGCAGGCAGTTGGCTGGCCAGCCCCACCCCTGATTGGGGTGTTGAGAGCCAATCAGGGGCGAGACCAGCCAAGGGGAAGGGCTGCAGGTGGTTGGCCGGCTGACCCTGCCCCTGATTGGGGTGTTAGGGGACAACTGTGGGCTGGGCCAGCCGGGGGTGGGGGGGTGGGGGGGAGAAACAGGGGCAATTGGGGCCCGGATCGGGCTGGTTGGTTGCCGCAGTGCGTGTCATAGCCACTGGTCATTCTAGTCATTCTGGTTGTTCCGCCATTCCAGTTGCTGAGCTTTTATATATATACTAGGGGCCCGGTGCACAAAATTCGTGCACTGGGGAGGGGTCCCTCAGCCCAGCCTGCGCCCTGTCACATACTGGGAGCCCTCAGGGGATGTCCTATGGATGGCTTAAGCCCACTCCCCATGGGGAGCGAACCTATGCCACAGTCTGGCTTCCCTTTGCTTGAGGCGACTGGGCTGATCAGGGGAAGGCGCACCGCCCCATCACCCCGCTGCTGCAGCCACTGCCAGTCACTGCAGCTGCCCAGGTGTTTTCATCAACACGGACTCCAGTCCCTTCACCATGAAAAAATGACAACTTTCTTTAAGCATTTTCAAGATGTGTCTTTCATAGAATATGACATTTCTTTATTTTTCTTTTTATCCTCACCTGAGGATATGTTTCCATTGATTTTTTCCCCCTTCCCTCTGATTCCAAGCTCAGCCCCTTCCCAAGCCAAAAGCCTCCTCCCCAGGTTTAGGCTTGGGAAGGGGTCTCCCCCACCTCCGATCTCAGGCTCTGCCCCTTCTTAAGCCTAAAGCCTTCACCCCAAGCTTTAGGCTTGGGAAGGGGTTCCCCCCAGCACCTCCTGAAGCCTAAAGCCTCCACCCCAGGCTTTAGGCTTGGGAAGGGGTTCCCCCAAGCACCTCCCTAAGCTTAAAGCCTCCACCCCAGGCTTTAGGCTTGGGAAGGGGACCCCCCCAGCACTTCCCCAAGCCTAAAGCCTCGGCCCCAGGTTTAGGCTTGGGAAGTGGTTGTCCCCACCCCCTCCAACCCCCACCCGGAACCTCCGATTGCAGGCTCGTTCCCTTCCCAAGTCTAAAGCCTCTGCCCCAGGCTTTATGCTTGGAAAGGGGTCCCTCCCCACCCCACGCACCTCTGATAATAGACTTGGATCCTTCCTAAGCCTAAAGCCTCCACCCCAGGCTTTAGGCTTGGGAAGGGGTTCTCCCCCCCACACCTCTGATCGCAGGCTCAGCCCCTTCCCAAGTCTAAAGCCTCCACCCCAGGTTAAGGCTTGGGAAGGGGTTCTCCCCAGCACTTCCCCAAGCCTAAAGCCTCCGCTGCCCCAGGCTTTATGCTTGGGAAGGGATCCACCCCTGCCCCCCCCCCCCCACCACACCTCCGATCGCAGGCTCAGCCCCTTCCCAAGCCTAAAGCCTCCACCTAATGGCCAGCTGGGAGTGACCTGGGTACTGAGGAGGTTCCCCGGACCCAGGCATGTATGCAAATTAACCGCCATCTTGGTTGGGTTAATTTGCATACTCGCCCTGATTGGCTGGTGGGCGTGGCTTGGGCGTGGCAAAGGTGCGGTCAATTTGCATATTACTCTTTTATTAGGTAGGATATAGGTTCCCTCTGCTATACTTTACATCCCCCATGACTGGTTTTATAACTGGCAGTTTGTACTCCTAAGGATTTCTTTTTGGAGTGATGAAGATATTCTGGAATTAGATAGTGTTGATGGTTGCACAATGTCATGAATATACCAAAACCCCACTGAATTGTACACTTTAAATGTTTGAATTTGATGGTATGTGAATAATAAAAAGGCAATGATGGAGTGTGCCCCAGAATTCTGGTTTTCTTAAAGCTCTCTGGTGATGTTATGCACCAGGTTCACAAATCACACTTGGGATAACAAGAGTTTAGAGAACTCTTTCCAAGGTCTGGATGGGCATACAGCACTCTACTTCTACTCATAATACTAGCAGTGTAGTTGTATTTTGCTGGAAAGGGGCATCCCTCATATCTCCTGTGTTAAAATGGTAACTGAACAACAAATCTTGGGTCAATGTCTGATGTACATTTCTCACAAGGGACATGGATCTACCTCCCTAAGATGGTGTGTATATTCCACATCTTAGCACACAGACCCCCCATCCCCTGAGGATCAATCAGAGTGGATTCCAGTGGAATAAACATCAGGGATGCTACATCTGGGAAACTAGACAGTATGTTAGGTACTAAATCAAGCAGGTCCCCATCAGGGAAACAGAAACCATTCCAAGTGTTAAACACAGAAGAAAATTTATTGGGAATTGGTTGCATAGGTGGTGGGTGAATAAGATGCCAAATGGGATAGTGAGACACCCCAGAATTTGAAACCATTAACATGCTTTGGCTGTTAAGTAAAGAGGCTGTATTAACAAAGTCCAAGGGCCAGATCATACCCAGGAAATTGAAAACAGTGAGTCTGTCTCAGTGTCTGGCAGGAACTGGAAACACAGAGGGACACAGCTGGAGACACACACAGGTGAGAAGAAGAGGAGAGACACCCTGGCTTCTTCCTTACTCCCACCCTGCACATCACTGTGAGTTGCAATAACAAAAATACCACAGGCTGGGTGGCTTAAAATAAAAGGAATTTATTTCTCACAGTTCGCAGGCTGGGAAATTCAAGGTCATGGAGTTGGCTCACTTAGCTTCTTTCTTGCTGTTTCCTCACAAAGCAGAGAGAAAGCTCATCTCTGTCCTGCTTTTCTTTTAAGGGCACTAATTCCATTCAATTGGGCTCCACCCTTATGACTTTAATCGATTCCCAAAGGCCCCACCTCCAAATACCATCACATTAAGGATTAGGGAGGAAACAAACACTCAGACCCTAGTACTCCAGGACCCGGAAGAGCCTCCCCATGGCTGAAGTTTATTGAAAACCAGCTGACACATAGCCTGGGAAACAGCCAATGGAGATCAGCCCTCTGAAATGCACAGCCCAGAACAGGGAAAGAAGAGGAAAGAAGTGGAAGGAAAATGGACCAAAGACTAGCATTGGCCTTAAGGGAAGAGTATATTTATCATTATAAATGCCAAGGAATAGCAAAAATAACAAAACCAGAAGACCTGGTTGACAAGCTGTTACCCTTCATGCTTCCCAGTTTGGGTTGCACATTAGACTCACTCGAGCAGGTTTTTAAAATCCCCTGCCAGCTTGCACTCCAGACCAATTACAGCCGAATCTCTGGGGCTGGGACCCAAGCATGAATATATTTTTTAAAAACTTCCCAGGAGATACCAACATGCAGCCAATGTTAAGAAAAAACTATTTTAGGAAAAGAGATGGGGCAGGTGATAGTTTATGTGTCTTACTATTAGGAATTATGATAATAGAGGGCTTCCTTTCTCTATGAGCCCGGTAGGACAGTAGAAAAATAACTGGAGCAAGAGAGGAAAGGAAGGAAATAAGCAGGACAAACAAGGAAACTTCACCATTGGTTTGTTTTTATGGTGAATGTAACATTTTATTTTTTTATGTTTAAAATATATTTTTGTTGATTTCATAGTAAGGGAGAAATAGAAACATCAATGATGAGAGAGACTCATTGGTTGGCTGACTCCCACACACCTCTCACTGGGGATTGAGCCCAGAATCTGGGCATGTGCCCTGACTGGGAATCAAACCTTGACTCCTAGTTCATAGGTTGACACTCAACCACTGAGCCAAGCAGGTTGGGCGTGAATGTAGCATTTAGAAAGATGTATAAAAGAAAAGCCAAGTGTTGAGTTGGCCGTCGTAATCAGAGCGGCAATTCAAAGGAAGTGTCTGACTAAGGGAAAGAAAATCATCAGTGTTAGGAAGTGGAAACAAGAGAAATTAAGGTAATAAAACCAAAAGAAATTAGATCAGCTAGACATTGCAGAGAGAGCCACAAAACAAGAAAAGAGGCAGAACTGGAGAGAGAGTTGCACTCTTTTGACCATAAAAATGAGAGGATTCCAGAGCATGATAGAAAACTTAGAAGTGGGGTCCCCTCAATAGACACACTATTTGTGCTGCTTCTGGTTGCCCAGGAAACAGGAGCCTCTCCCTCATTCTGACAGTATAATGAGGAAAACCACATGCAAATAACATGCAAATATAGTCACGAATCATTAGAGGTAAAGTCATAGCTGGTCCAGGGAGCTTCCTTAGGGAAAGACTAGGTAGGAATTGGGGTGGGATTTATGTGAGAAAGTTGTTTTTTTACATGTGAAAGCCGGCAGTTGAAGCCTCTGTTGAATGCCTGGTAATGAGGAATTAACCTGGCGGCTGCTTCTCCTGTTGCCTCTGGACGCACCAGGCATGTTCACCGGGGCATGCAGAACCCAGACAGCAGGGGCCTTGGCTGGCTGTCCACTCAGGAAGTGCAAACATTGATTTTTGATGTAGGAGGAAAAATCACAACATACAAAATTCACCCTGCCCTTCTTGAAATATGTAAATGCCAATTTTTGTTTTTACTCAGTTGTCCTGCCTCCCTAGATACTAAAAAAATTCTAGTTTTCTATTTAATCTTTAACATTTTAAAAAATATTGTGAAAGGATTATCTTTACAAATTATCTGTGATATTTGAAGATACTTTTAAGTATGTTTCACATATTAGGAAATAAATTTAAATACAGTATTTTACTTTTTAAAGTTTCTATTTTAGTGATTAAAGCAGAAATCAAAGTGCTTGTGTATGTTTTATAGAGTGTTTTTCAAACTTTCTTGTGCACAAGGTTAACCTGGGGATCTTGTTACAGATTCTGCATTTCTAACCAACTCCCAGGTAATTCCATTGCTGCTGGTCTAAGGACCTCACTTTGAGGGGCAAGATTTCAATTCATTAATAGTAATTACCAGGAAATATAAATGGTAATTTGGTAGCTAAATGTTGACCAAATATCACATTTTTGTTTCACGAACTTTTTTCCACTAGTGGAAATAATTTTTTGTCAGATTTTCCCTTTATAAATTACACAGTAATGCATAGTTATAAAAATTCACGTCCTACCCGGTTTGGCTCAGTGGATAGAGCATCAGCCTGTGGATTGAAGAGTCCCAGGTTCAATTCTGGTCAAGGGCACATGCCTGGGTTGTGGGCTTGATCCCCAGTGGGGGGCATGCAGGAGGCAGCCAATTGATGATTCTCTCAACATCATTGATATTTCTATCTCTCCCTCTCCCTTCCTCTCTGAAATCAATAATAAAAAAAAATCACTAATTACAGATATGGATGGAGTAAAAGAGAAATCCATCTTTATTCTCCACCCTTCTCCTCCCTCAGTCTCTCTCCTTTGTAGATAATAAATACTTTGTAGGTAACAAACTCTTTGTATATACAAATAAAAATAAATAGGAATAGTATAATGAATACATTGGTATTTATTGACAACTTGTACAATGCTACCACAATGCTACCTAATAAATTTACCCAAAAACTCAGTGGTTTACAACGGCCAGCATTTTGTCCTCATGCTTGGGGTCTCAGGCTGATGGCTCTTGCCTCATCTTGAACAGGCCGTGGCTGGCACCTCTGGGTCAGGCTCTGCTCCGAGATGGGAGCTTCCATGGGGGCTGGGTTCAGGCTGGCTCCACAGTTCATTCTGAGCCTAAGTTGAAGGAGAAGGAGGAGCAGTGACTTGGGATGTGTCCTTTTCAAAGAGGATCACAATTGCCAAGAAGACCAGCCCAGCATTCAGGTTTCTGTGATGTCTGCAAACCTTGTTCAAAGCAAGTTATGTGGCCAAGTCCAGAATCAAAGCTGTTCACTCAGCCCACCCTAAGGCCATGGGAGAAGGGTGTGTTTATAATGCCAATAGAAGAAAATGAAGAATTGTGGTGACCTTTTAATCTATGAAGCCTCTCTCCTGTGCTCTGTTCAGTCTTCTATCCTCGATGAAGTCAGCTGTGTTCAAGGCAAGTTTTCATACATTGTCATCTGGCTTTTCCATCAGAAAGCACTGGTGGGGAAAAAGAGGGCCAAAATCCATCTCCTCTTTGACCCCACCTTGGTGATGGTCCAGAGCAATGACTAGCACAAGAGAATAAAAAAATTCCTAATGGTTTCCATGTGTTCCTACCGGAACAGAGCAGAGCAATTATTATTTAACATAGTTCGGTGAGGTCCTTTGTTTATAAGCCAGATAAATAAACATGTTGGTTTCTTTGCCAATTTGTTCTTCAGTCACAGCCAAGGGGATTTTCATTAAGGAAATCTAATGCCGTTTTGTAGTTTTTGTCTGCAAATTTAAATAAATAATCTCCGTTTGAAAGCTAATTTTAATTGCCTCTAACTCTAACTATTCTTTCCACCTAGATACCAGAAGGAGGTTGTTGCTATTGTTTTTCTCCATGTTGGAGACATTTTGTCCCGTGCAAAATAATCAGGGTGCCCCAATCTATACTAGTATATACCCTCTGCCAACTTCAGGATTCACTACAGCTGTGTGCACATCCATCCCCTCCACCTCAACTATACCTTTTTGCTTGCTTCTCTTCTGTACTCAGGCACCCTATAAGTGCCATAGTTTTTTTTTCCTGTTGTTTGTTTTGTTTTTTTTAATATATTTTTATTGATTTCAGAGAGGAAGGAAGAGGGAGAGAGAGAGATAGAAACATTCATCATGAGAGAGAATCATGGATTGGTTGCCTCCTGCAAGTCCCCCACTGGGGATTGAGCCCACAACCCAGGCATGTGCCCTTGACCGGAATCGAACCTGGGACTGTTCAGTCCGCAGGCTGACACTCTATCCACTGAGCCAAACCAGCTAGGGCTGTTTTAAGGCTTCCAGGAGTAACCTTCAGTGAGTGAGGAACTGGAGCCAGTGCATAGACACCCAGCTCCTACCACTCAGTGGGGCACACGATCAGAAGGATTGAGACACCAATGACCTGCTCACACACACACTGCCTTTCCTTCCTTGCCTCATGCCCCACTCCCTTGCAGCACTTCCTGGGGTCACCTCCCAATAAATACTTGTGTTCACATTCTTGCCTCAGGGTCAGTTTTTGAAGCAACTCAAACTAAAGTTATAAGTAGGAAAAGTTGAGCTTTTTTCCTAACAAGCATAAAACTCAGAGCACCTACAGCGATAAAATAATTTATGAGCAGGTAAGAAGTGTCTGGCAGATAGCATTGCTTTGTCGGGGACGGCAAGTTAAAATAAGTAGGAACCAAATATAAAAAACGTGAATAGGAAGACAAACTCCTACCCAGGTGCTGGTCTGTGTTTGAAGCACAGAGGAGGTGGAGGTTGGTTCTCGGCAAGGGCAATGTCCTGGTGCCCTCGTGTCCTCTGATCTTCAATTCATTTCTTTCTGACTACTTCTTGGTCTGAGTGCCCCTTTCTCTGCCCAGAGGGATGGATACGATTCTGTGCTCATTATTTCCAGAGCAGTAAATTCTCATTAGACTCATGTACCACTAAGAGCTGGTGTCAGTCACTCTCTTGTGCCCCAGATCTCCTCCTCTGGCCTGCCTTTTGACAGCAGCCAGCTTGTTGTCAGTGTCTTCTGACTGCATCTTCTGTCAGGGCAACACCCATCTCTTGCTTCTCTTTTGCCATCTCTTAAGATGCCTATGGAAACCATTCAGCTGTTCTAAAGCATGTACAATCCTGGGAAGTGCAAGGTTGTGAAGACTCCCTGGGGCAACTCTTGACCAAAGGGAGAAGAAAGCGGATGGGTAATTCTCTTGTTTGTCCTTTGGGTGGACAACTTTGAGGTATATTCTATGCAGCTTTTGAGAGCACCCCCTGGAGGATTGAGCCCACACTGCCCACTGTTGTGTAGCTTAATAGCTCCTTCCAGTCTTCCATTCCAGTTGTTTGGGATGGAACTGCCTAAAGTAGACTTCCTGAATACACATACTGTGTCCAGCTCAGCTTCCCGGGGAACCAAGTACTGCTTAGGTCCACATTCCAGAATAGCAAGCTCCCCCTGATTCTCCTTTTCCAATGACTCTTCACATACCTTCCCAGCCCAATTACTCTTCTGACACTGTCATCGCCTCACCTTGGCTTCCATGAACAAAGTGTGGATGCCTAAAAACTAGAGTTTTGCTGCTTATTAACTACTCTTAAGGAATTAACCATTTGTAAAGATATGAACAAACGTTTAGAAACCTAACTTCTGGACTTTCTTGTTGAATTTTGAGAACTCTGATAAGCTCATTTCTCAGCTGATGGTCCTTCTTCATTAATTTTCATCTTTCCTGGAAATGTACAGTATTTATACATATGGATTCAGATTCTGTGGGGACTCATTAATTCATAAAATATTTATTACTATTCATGACATTTGTAAAGTCACTATTGAGAATACAGAGCAGCTGAGGTGCAATTGCTAAAATTTAGGAATAATTTGAAGATGAAATAGGGGAGACTTTACAAATAACCAAAACAAGTAAAATACAGAATGCAGTAAGTGTGACAAGTATTGAAAAGGTGTTATGGTGGAGAGAGAAATTATATCCAGTCAAAACTGTAAGATAGCATGACCTGCGCACAAGATAGCATGTTCCTCAGTCAGGTAGTGAAGGATGATGCTTCCCCATGGACCACACTGATACCAGCAGAGGCAATGGTCAGCTTTGCCACAATGGCAAAAATGTTCATGTTTGATTGATTAAGGCATTTTTGAAGGAACATTTTTCAACTTAATTCTTGAACATTTTGGTGACTCTATATAGTTAAAGCTCCAAATGTATTTCAACAAGTTTTAGTATTCTGCCATCGAATAGGTGTTTATCCTCTCCACGGTTAAACTTTTAGAGTTATAAAATCTGTCTTTTCTGAGGTTGTAATGTCATAATATGTGCATTTTTGAAGCATTGCGACTCTTCATGCCTCCTGGATATTCCTGCTTGTTTATGAGAATTTCATTGTTATTCATGTGTAGATGGTAGTTTGACCTAGAAAGAACAAAACATTAAAAATAATGATTACATAATTCATGCCATCCTTAATGAACTATGCATTGTTTTCTAAGAGCCACAGATGTTATATTACTCATAATAGTCTGTTCACATATTAGTTATGTCACACAAATAGGATGTTTGTTAGCTTGACACTCTTAAGCAAATTTTGTGTGTTTCTTTAAATTAAAAAGGTTGGTATCAGGGTATGTTAATGATCTTTTGTGTGTGTGTGCCTATAAAACGAAGAGCTAAGCTAGTTGAGGTCTAATACCTTCATAACACAGAGTGTGGGCTTTAAACCATCAGCATCAACATCACCTACAGGCTTTTAGAAATGCAGAATCCTGGGCCCCTACCTAGAAACTGTCTCAGAATCTGCATTTTACCAAGATGTCCAGTGACTCATGTGGAAGTTAAAGTTTGAAAAGTTCCAATCTACTGTTTTCTACAAGCATAATTCTACAAGTTTCAAGAGCTAACTTTGGATTTAATTGCAATAATATCTGACACATAGGGAACTCTCAAGATATTTTGTGACTATGGTACTTGGGTTTTAGAAAGTATAAATATATTTGAAATATTAATTTCTAGTAAAGGTTTTTTTTTTTTGCTCCTCCTCAAACAAGCTCAGTTATAGGTTTAAAGGATCTTTAATTAAAATAGTACTTTTTCCATGTGCTGATCACTTATGTACTACTGGTTCTCAGGGCAAAGTTTTAGAACCACTTTAAAAGTCACTTATTGGATGCATTTCTTGGGGAGCAAAATAACATCTTTGCTCAGATTATTCAGTTACATTCAATACTATTTTTAAATTTTAAGCTACTTTTTAAAAATAATTTTTTTTTTCTACCCACCAGATTGAATAAAGATTGTCATCATACTCCAGGGTTTGGGAAGGGAAACCAGCCTGATGTACCATTGGTCAGGATATGAATTGACACGAACTCTTTGGAGGACACATCTACCAGCTTTTCAGTGGGTGGCATACATTTGGACAGAAAAATTTCACTTCAGAAATTTACAACTGCATTTCCATCCTATCTAATAAAAGAGTAATATGCAAATTGATAGTCACTCCAACACCCAAGATGGCTGCCCCCATGTGGACACAAGATGGCCGTCACAAGATGTCCTGTGGGGGAGGGCAGTTGTGGGCAATCAGGCCAGCAGAGGAGGGAAGTTGGGGAGACCAGGCCAGCAGGGGAGAGCAGTTGGGAGGGATCAGGCCTGCAGGGGAGGGCAGTTGGGGGTGATGAGGCCTGCAGGGGAGGGCAGTTGCGGGGGACCAGGCCTTCAGGGGAGGGCAGTTAGGGGTGACCAGGCCTGCAGTGGAGGACAGTTAAGGGTGACGAAGGCTGGCAGGGGAGGGTAGTTAGGGGTGACCAGGCCAGCAGGGGAGGGCAGTTAGGGGCAATCGGGCTGGCAGGGGAGCAGTTAGGCATCAATCAGGCTGGCAGGAGAGTGGTTAGGGGGTGATCAGGCTGGCAGGCAGAAGCGATTAGGGGCAATCAGTCAGGCAGGCAGGCGAGCGGTTGGGAGCCAGCAGTCCTGGATTGTGAGAGGGATCCCAGACTGGAGAGGATGCAGGCTGGGCTGAGGGACACACACCTCACCCGCACCCCCCTCCATGCACGAATTTTGTGCACCAGGCCTCTAGTATGTTTATAGAAAATACGTACTAGAATGTTCACATAAACATGAAAACTAGAAACTACCTTAGATATCTATCAACATTAGTAAAAAGATACATTGCTGTTCAAGATATGTAATTAGATTTAGATATTTATACAGATTACAAATACAAATTTAGATGATAGATAGATAGATAGATAGATAGATAGATAGATATAGATATAGACATAGGTATATGCATAGGAAGTGCTAGAAAGGATAAACACCAAGCTTTTCACAGTGGCTGCCTGTGAGAAGTGGTATGGTGGGGAAATGGAGGACATTTTAGTTTACTTTTTAAAAAATATATATTTTTATTGATTTCAGAGAGGAAGGGATAGGGAGAGAGAGATGGAAATATCAATGATGAGAGAATATCATTGATCAGCTGCCTCCTGCATGCCCCCTACTGGGGATCGAGCCCACAACCTGGGCATGTGCCTTTGACCAGAATTGAACCTGGGATCCTTCAGTCCGCATGCAGGCTGATGCTCTATCCACTGAGTCAAACCAGCTAGGGCATCAAGTATCTATTGTTTGATTAAAAATCAAACAAAATAAATCTATACTTTAAAAATAATTATTTTAATTGACCAATACTTAGGGTTGACCAAGCAAAGCTACATACCATTATCATTACTGCAATCCAAATTTGAACATATGAACCTAAGTTTATAATGTGAGTAACTGGTTTGCTCTAAAATTTTTTAAGTTTTTAATTTCTAATACATTTATTTCAACCTTTTTTTAAAAAAAACCTGTAACATTCTATGGACTACAGATTCTTAGCCCTGGCCCTTGAAGAGCCTATGGTTTCTTGGGAGGAGACAGGGGCATAAAGACAGCCACAACATAAAATTAGTGCTGTGCTGAGGATATGAAGAAAACAGTATGAGCTCATAGCAGTGGTAGAGACTTATTTTGCTTGGGGTCAGCAGGAAAACCTTCACTAAAATGGAGGTATTTTAGTTTGAAACTTGTTTGTAGTTTATCTAGTAGAGAAAAGAGGGCACAAATACATAAATAAATGAATAAATAAATAAATAATGAATAAATAAATAAATAAGAATCCTGCCCATGAAAAACTGTCAGGGCCAAGGTAGGAAGGAGTGAATACTCATGTAAAAATTGGAGACAGAGCACAAATCATGTATTGTTCATCAATGTCAAGCCACTGACAGGCCATATGGTATCTATTTGGCTTGTTTTAAAAGTAATTTCGAATAGACAAAGCAAAACAAATTGTATTTCATTCAGCTAACTTGCTTCTTTCTGAATGAGGAACCTGCCTTTTCTAATCTGTCGTAGAAGAAACAAACTGGTTTGCATTAGTAACTCTCCTGCTGGTGTGATATGCATGCCCCAAACAGTGAGTACCAGACCAAAGAGTGCTCATGCTCAATTGTGTTATTGGGATGTTTTTTTCCAAAATAAATTTGAGTAAATGTTGAAAAACAAACAATTTGAATTTTAGAACTACAAGAGATTTTGAGTGATGGCCAATGGGGTACCTGGGGAAGTGTTCTAAAAGCTGAAGCTGCAGAGATAACCTAGTGCAGGCCAGCTTGGATGCTCTGAAGGACTCCCTGACCAACCCTGGATCCATTTTCATGTAGGAACATTGCTCTGGGCTGTCCCCTTCTTTGCCTTGGCTTGGCTGCTGACCCCTCACTAGCTGCCTCTTCCATTAGACTAGACCTCATGGCCCTCCCCTTGCTTCCAGATAAACCTTGCCCAGAATCAGGTCTCTGGGTACTGTCCCCCACTCTCCACCCACGACCCCACACCCCTGACTCCTTGCTCTCCAGCCTGTGCACCCTGTCTGCAATTGTCCCTTTTATTTATTTTTGTTTTGTCATTTGCATTAATAAAAAATAATACAAAATCTCATTTCCCAGTGAATCCAGAAGATTAAAGATAAAATAAAATATGGATAATACTAGAAAATTCAGACAGTTCAGAAAGAGATGAAATGAAAAGTGAAATTCTCTCTTTTCTCTATAGATGTCTTTCCCCAAAGGGTAAGTATTAAAATTAATTTCTTGTGATGTCCTTCCAGGGAAACTAATGTGTAAATATGCTTTATTCACTGACTGGGGTCAATCTTGTCAATTCTATTTTCCGAGACCACCCTCAGTGTCACCCAAATTCTCAATTTATGTGTAATTTGAAAAATACTTTCTTTAGGTAGTTTTGAGTTCCTCTTCGTTTTTGGTTACTTGCATTTCAAATTTTAATATTGTGTTTCTCCTTTTTTTGATTAGGTTTTTGGTTAGTTACTATTGTATTACTATTTTGCCCCTAGTCACTTGTTTTTCAATTTATTTATTTATTTGTTTGTTTTTGCTTTAAGCCTTATTTTCTTGGACTTATTTTGTTATTATTTTCTAATGTTTGGTCTTCAGTAGTTAATTCTTTTGTTTTCACTCTTTCCTGTTAGTTATGTAGGTATGTGAGGCTATGTATTTTTTCATGCTTTCAGGTTTTAATGTTTATCGCTTTAACTATAATAACTTTCTAGTTACTCTGCAACTACAATTTATTACTTCTTTGATCCCAGATATTTTATGGGAGGAAAATGAAAAATTTCTAGGTAGTTGCACTTTTTCTCTTCAATTTTGGTTATTATTTTTTACTTTAATTTTGTGTGCATGTATACACATCTAGAATGTTGTCTGTAATATTTCTACTTTTGTTCTAATACATGGAAACATTTTTGTATATATGAGTATATATGAGATTTTAAATGTGTAAGATTAAAATAAAATATATTCTTGTCATAAGAATGTAGCATTTATATATTTTTATAACTTTAAGTTCAATTGTTGTTCAGAACTTGAAGTTCTTACATACCAATAGTTATTTTCGTTTCCTAGCATTTTTATAGATTATGGTTCTATTTTTTGTTTTATGATGTTTACTGGTTACCATTTTTTACAATCTTGTTTTTTAGGAAAATTTTTGGTGTGAATTAGACTTTTCATCTTTATGTGTTTTGTCTCTTTTAAGCTTCTCTTTTCTGATATTAATATCACACTCTCAACTGCATAGTAATATTTTTCTGGTCTGGATTTTTTCATTCTTTAAAAGTTTACCCTTTTAGTATTCCTTTACTTTGTATTATCTATGTTTTATACAATATGTATTTGCTGCAGTTTACCAAATCCATGATAATATTTTTATTCATTTTAACTTTATAAATTGACATTTTTGAGTGATAGTTATATTTAGGTTTATTTCTATCATCTTGTCATCTTTTCTGCTTACAATATTTTGAGTTCAATTCAATGAGCCTTTAAATCTGCAAACTGATACTCATTTTACTAGACTTTTTTTGGATTTGGACTTCAATTTGTGGTATACTCAGTACTATTTAGAAAAGTTATTTAGCTTCTTCTTTGCCAGTGGCAGATTCAGACTTATAGTAGCCTCAGGTATAAAACAAAAAGGCATTAATTACAGAGGAGTTTCTGTGAAAATGTGCTTAAGCCAATGAATTCTACTCAAAAACTACAAAGCCAATGAGATTTTGAGGAACTCTAGCATGAACATAATTATGGTGGGAAAAACAAAATTAAAACAAAAGCAAAAAACATTTAGTTCTAAGAAAAAGGATACATTATCAACATGTATTAGAGCAGCCCAGAAGTAGTGACTAAGAATACTAAGTACTAAGTAGGTATTACTGCTCAAAGTTTATGGGTCAGCTGGTTGGGTCTTCTGGTCTCAGCGGGCTCCCTCATGCATCTGTGGCCAGGTGTGGGTCAGGTAGGCAGCTCTGCTGAACTCAGGTGGGCTCTCTCCTATCTTTGGGGGTCAGCTGGCTGAAGGCTGGTCTAGCATGGCCTCAACTAGGAGAGTTGGGCTCCACTCTGTGTGTGCTCTCATCCTCAAGCATTCTGGCCATGGCTTATTCCCAAGGTGCTGGCAGGACTCCAAAAGAGAGCAAAGTTTGAGATCTCTTGAGATCCATGCTGGGAACTGGCTCACTCTCACTTCTGACATGTTCTATTGGCCAAGCCAAGTCCAAAGGTGAGCCCAGATTCAAGAGGTGGGAAAACAGACACAGTCACATTCTGATGAGAACCGTTGCAAAGAGCATGCAGGGTTGGAGAACTGAAACACTTTGGCAATCGATGTTCCATATGTTACTACTTGGAATTAAAATTCTTTTGCATTCATATCCTCCATCTGATGCACCCCAAGCTTTCTTAGGATCTTGATAATTCTTTATTAAAAGAAAGACTATTTCATCACTAAAGAAAAAAAGGAAAGTAGTTCATTTGGGGATTCTCATAATGTGCTGCCTTGTGCCCAGAGGTCAGCATTTCCACTTTAAGTTTTGAGCTTGTCTAAACTCTAGAAATACTGAAAATGTCTATATAGTAACTTAGAAACTTTCCAAGAGTGTATAGTTTTTAGACCAAAAATAATTGGACAAAATTAATATTTATTCATGTATTGGCATTCATAAAACACTAGCATAATTTAAGAAATATGACTTTTATATAACTGCCAATAGGTCTTATTATAGTCATGTCTATTTTCAACTATTGTTCTTTTTCTCTGAATGATTAATTATATATCTGAGATTTGTGAGCATATAAACACAGTCCCATGAGTCCATGAAAGTTGTGCTTATATTATTTTTCTCAGTCATACTACAAGCACTCTCTAGTTAAATAAACCTGGCTGTAAAGAGCATAGCCTTAGAAACAAAAAGTCTTTCCAAGTATATTTGTCTAAATTTGGCAGGCCTACTCTAGAAACATAAGTCGTGTTTTAAAAATCTGTGATTTGGTCCTTTTGTTCTTGCCATGACTAACAATAACAATGAAATCATATTGTTTCAGAGATACAAGTATTTAGTAAAACTGCTGGAGATCAGAACTTGAGATAAAAATATCCAAAATATATGCACCATCATTTTTTCCTTATTCAGCAAACCATTCACATGTCAAGTGAAGTGGGGAATTGGGATGTTCTTAAATACTTTAAGAGTGCTACTTGATTGGGTTTTAGTCAGCCTTGAGATATGTATTTGGATAATAAACATATAAATAACATATAATAAAAAGAAGGGTAAAATTTCTTGCTTCAGTAAGTTATCTTCTTTGTGGTCAAATCTATTAGGTAATATTATAAAATGGAAAATTTGAAATAATTATGGTAGCTCATATTATTAAAACCAAATTTAAATAATTAGCTAATTGGGCATCTTTATTATAATTTATTTCTGACAGTAGTCTTTAAGAAAAATTAATTAAAATAGGAATGCTATTAGCTATTTATCCATAAATGAAAAATTTTGTTCTGCTCTTAATAACACCTGGCTATTAACTAAAGATATATTAAATTAAGTAAATAAACACAGTGAAAGAAAACTCAAACCAACAGAGACTGTAGTCTGGACAAATTATAAATAATGATATCTATTTTCTGGTTAATATTTTGAATTGCATTTCCATATTTTAACTCATTACATCAATACAGCAACTTATTTGTCAGTTTGGGCATGTTTTATTAAATAAACTGTAAACTTGTGTTTCCATGACTTGCCCAAGTTCAGCTAGTCCATGGTGGACCTAGGATGCTGACCACCTCAAAGCCCCTGTTCTCTCTACCAAGACAGCAATGACATCTGGCCATCTGCATACACTTCTAGGAAACTGAGCCACCAGTAAAGGTGATGGAAGTTGAGGAAGGAATTCAAAGGACACATGATGAAACAATTTTCAGCCTTCAAAATGACCGTAGGAAGGGTGGACTCAGCTTCTAACCGTACCCAACCCCCTCAGAAAATGGACCCAATTTCCATTACTCCAATCCTTTTAATTGGAGTAATGGAAAACCTCAAAAAGTAAAGCATGTGGATATCAACTCCTATATTAAACTTGGCTCTGTTGATGTTAAGCTTGCATTTTATTTCATATAAAATATGGACCAATTTATAATATTGATAATGTTATTGGCTACAAAATTTTGTGTTCTATTATGCCTTGTGGATATATTAAATTATTGTTCAGCATATACTCACCATTTCTATGACCTCCATGGAAGGAGTGTATTTCTTTGCCCCATTGATCTCATGTCATTTTCTTTGGCCAAAGGAATGTGATCCCAAGTGACAAAATGACAGTGTGCCAACTCCAAGCCTACACCTTAAGAGTCAACACAAATGTCTCCCTGAATTTCTTTTGCTCTTGCCATTGCCATGAGAAGATCATGCCTCAATAGCTTCCAGTCCAAGAAGGATGAGGGACCCATGGACCTGACATGGACCCAACCTGCAGCTTGGCGCCCAGCCCAGCCATGTCCAGCCTAGATCAGCTGACTCTCAGCCAGCCCATGGTGGAATCACTGGTGATAAGTGATTAGAAGGCTAAGACTACCAAATTAAGGTATTCACATTACTCTCCGTCAGTGAGTGGGAGCTACAGCAAGTCTTTGGGCATAAAAACAAATGCCCACATTATATCTTACCAAGATCATTCTTTCTTGTAGCCATGTGTAGGACAAATACTTCGAATGGGGTCTATTTCTATAGCTCCCACAGGAAAGATAAAACATGATTTCAGTTTGAGGCAATATGAGGAATGGCTGGAGCTCTGTGAAGAACTCAGGGTTGGAAATTTACCCAAAGGAAATAATGAGCCTTTCTGAACCTCTGGAAATATGGTTGCCACCTAGTTGGGGATTTTTGCATAAGAAAAATTACACACTAAATGTTCTGCCATTGTTTTTTATTGTCCTTACATTGGTCCCTCTCTTTTTTCTTTTTTAAAAGAATAGTTTATTAATTTTTAGAGAAAGAGGAAGGGTGAGAAAGAACATCAATGTGAGAGTGAAACTCCATCAGCTGCTTCCTGCACGCCCCCGCATACAATCTGGGGCCAAGTGCCCTGACTGGGAATTGAACCAGCAACCTTTTGGTGCACATGATAATGCCCAACCAATTGAACCACACTGGCCAGAGCTACTTTGATCTCTCTTGATAGGAGCCTTCAGTTAATTGTTATATTTTTTAAAAAGTATTTGAATGGCCTTCCTAAGAATTTACTGCATGGGGCATTAAATTAATTATTGACTTGTCCTCTTTAAGACTGAAACCAAATTTGATAAATGTGCTATTAAACCTGTTATAAGTTGTTTTCAATTTATATAAGAACCGGCAGTACTTATTTGTAGGATTTCTATGCTGGGCTCACCAATATAGAATTTTTCATTATGAAAATCTAGCTAATTACTGGGAACATCCATGGTTATTAGTGCCAAGTACAAAGGAAATGATGGCCAATAAAGATAATTCAATGGTAGAGAGCCTATGGCAGTCATTTCAATTCTGCCCACACATTATGATCACCTGAGAATATTTATTAAAAAAAACATATCAGGGCTTCACCCCAGATTTAAAAAATTATTATTTTTAAAAGCTTTTCTGGGTGATTTTTACCATGCAGCCAGGGTTGAGAGAGGGCATGTATGTTTTATGCAAGTTTTAAAAAGCCAAATAATCTGGATAATTTATCTATACAAATGCCCCATGAAGGGTGCCATTCCTTATAGCTTAGTTTTTATACCCAGGCACCAACAACAAAACAACTTTAATTTGTACATGATTCTACCTATTAATTCAGAAACTAAATATTATTATCAAATTTTGCCATTACAATTCATTTATTTTTTATTATTGTTTTTAATTGTGATAAAATGCACATAGTATAAAATTTACCATCCTAGTCAGTTTTAAGTGTACAGTTCAATGTCCTTAATATAGTCACATTGTTGTGTTACCATCACCACCATCCATTCACAGAACGCTTTTTCATTGTGCAAAACTGCATCTCTATACCCATTATATAATACAGCTCCACCACCCAACCCCAGTCTCTGGCAACCACTTTTCTACTTTCTGTCTCTATAAAATTGACAATTCTATGTATCTCATATAAGAGGAATCATACAGTGTTTATCCTTTTCTGACTGGCTTCTTTCACACAACATAATATACCCTCAGTTTATCTATGATGTAGCATATGCAAGAATTTCCTTCCTTTTTTAAGACAATAATATTCATTGTATGCATATTCCACATTGTGTTTATCCATCTTCAATGGACACTTCAACTCTGTGGCAGTTGTGATTAATGCTGCTATAAATGTGGGTGTACAAATATAACTTTGAAAGATTTCTGCTTTCAATTCTTTTGGGTATATAACCAGAAGTGGAATTGCTGGATCATATGGTATTTCTAGTTTTACTTTTTTGAGGAACCCCCATATTGTTTTTTATAGTGGCTGCATCATTTTACATTCCTTACCAACAGTGAAAAAGGGGTTGGATTTTTTCATATCTTCACTAACACTTGTTATTCCTGGTATTAATAGTAGCCTTCTTAGTGAGTATAAGGTGGTATCTCATTGTGGTCTTGATTTGTATTTCCCTAATAATTAGTGATGTGGAGCATCTTTTCATGTGCTTACTAACAATTTGTATATCTTCTTTAAATAACTGTCTATTAACTCTTTTGTCTATTTTATGATCAGGTGTAGGGTTGTTTGTTTATTTGTTTTTAGGTTGTAAAAATTATGTTTTGGATATTAACCTCTTATCAGATATATGATGAACAAATATATTCCTCCATCCCTTGGGTTGTTTATCAGTTGATTGTGTTCTTTGATGCACAGTTTTTAATTCGGATGAAAAGTAGTTAATCTATTTTTACTACTTTTGCTTGTACTTTTGGGGCCACATTCAAGAAATTATTGCAAAACAATCTTTTTACTTTTAGCAGAGTTTGTCTTCTAAGACACTAATATGATTTACAACACAAATTAGTTGGATTACCTGGATTAATTTGCTTATTCAAAACACAGAATATTAATGAATAACATTAAAATTGGAAAACTCTGAGGTTTTATTGAAATTTTAACTTTCAGAAAAGTATTAAATTTGTTTAGTTGATTACTTTGTCTGAGGTTTCTAATTAATGATCTAGTTCATGGATCATTTCAAATTGAAATATAATGGGAACCCTTTTGAAGCCTAATTCTCTGCATTATGTGTCTCCTACTTTTGCCAAACTGTCTAGTACAGTGAGTAGCAAAAAGCATCTACTCAACTGAACCTTAAAATAATAAAATATTAACCCAGGAGTGGCTATTGATATTATTTACACTGTGTGTTCATTTGTTCATGAGTGAACAAATTGAGATCCTGAAAGAAAAGTCCTCTAAGTGATCAATACTGAATACAAGACATGTGCTGCTTGTAAAGCAACAAAATTTCATGGGTTTAGAAGTTTGGACAGCCTGTATGAATCACTAGGATAATTGATGCCTGTGGGATGCAGGTGTGTATATGATGTCACTCTTTAATTGTGAGCAAGTGTTGCTATAGGAACATGGGGATACACTTTGGGTCTCTAAGAAAATTTACTTCAGGAGTCTTACCTTCAATTCTATAAATGCTCCTGAAAACTGTCATCTTGTCCCTTGTGTGCTCCCACATCTCATGCATCCCCTAATTGTTAGCAAGACCTTTTGAGAGATGCTAAGAAACCCTCTGTACAAATTGCCATCGTGGCTGACCAAGTTTTGTATTTCTAACTCCTTTTATTCTGTAGCGTTTACAGTATTTGAGACCTGAAGAAGCCTTCTAAGTCATTGGGTCCACTTCCCCTTCTTTTCAAATGGAGGCTTACAAAGGCAGGGACTTGACACAAATAAACTCCCAAAGTGGGTGTGGCCAAGATCCTATCTGGACTCCCAGATCCAAAACCTTATATATTTCAGAAATGTCACCAGAAGCAGAAACAAGAAAAGGGGGGACAATAGGCATGAGTTCCAGGACTTGAGTTCCCTCCTTGTCTTGCTCTCCCTCAGCCATCCACAAAGTGAGAGAATCTTGGGCTTCTAGCACTTTAACCCCCAAGCCTAGCAACAAAGCCATGGGCCATGGGACCTTCCCCTCAGAGCCCTAGATCCACTTGAGCTGATTCCACTGCCATCAGATATAGGACAATAAGCTTTTTCGCATTTTTTCCACTTTCAGCTATCTTTGATAAAAGGGGCTATTCTGTGAAGATTAGGATATTCAAAGTGTTGCAGTTTCCTGTATTCACATAAAATTGTATTGATAGGATTGCCAGTTTTCTAAAATGTTCAAATTCATCTGACTTTCCAAATAACAACATCCACTGGAAAATTATTGGACATCTGTGAGAGTCATCTGGGGTTGAATTAAATTTTTGATGTGCTGTGAAATTGGGCCAGGGTGCATTAGAATTATATTTTAATAGTTATGAATGTGCTAATAAGATGCTATTCTTCAGTGCAAATTGGCAACACTCCCAGACTTTAGGAAGCTTAGAAGAAATGAATTTCAAAATTCCTGATTAACAAATATGTATAAGAAGTCAGAAAAGATAAATTAAGAATCCTCTATTAAAGTCCACAATAAAGCCTAGATTTAACTTAGGAGTTATGATCTTAAATAAGGCCTATTTGCACTGAAAAGGGCAACGTTGTTGAATGGCGTAAGTAGCAACTAGAAAATTCATAAGGAGAGAAGATCCTCTTTCTTCTTAGAATTTGTGAGTCCAGTGAAGTCACTGTATTTAGTTAACTATTTGCTAGATTGCTTAATAGGGAAGAATAGGACAAACAGTTTGTAGGGACTTACATTTCTATTGGATATTATAGAGAACTTCTAAACAATAGGCTGCCCTATACAGCTTATGAGAAATGCTTAAGCAGAAATTGGACAGCCATCTTTCAGGAATATTGTAGCCGACATTTCTTAATTGGATAAGAAGTACACTCAATAACTTGCAATGTCCTTTTGGATTTTAAGCCTGTGCTGCTAACAGTCTATAAAATAATGCCAAAAGGAATCCTAGCTGAATCTCTCTGATAAATAACATGTCTTAGAAATGCATTCTCACATAACAGCATTTAGAATGTATCAGACCTAAATCTAGGTTTCTGGAACCCACCCACGGGACAGTCACAGCTTTTGGGTGCAAAAAGGACCTCAAAGGAGCTGCAGGAGCCAGGTGGGGCATGCTACCCCAATGCCCTACAGAGCCAGCAGGTGCTGTGAAGGCAGCAGTAAGGTACACAGTGGAGGTTGAAGTCAAACCTCAAATATATTCAAAATATAAAGCAGTACTGGTTTCTCTTCTTACCGAATCATTACCATAGACCCTAATTATTTACGTTAGGAGCAGACAGGAGGTAAGAGAGCCCTGGGACAAATGGCAAAGATTTGCAAGAAATCTTTGTTGGGGTGCAACTGTGGCCCATCACCCCTGAATGTTAATACAGTCAAGTACAGCTGACTCTTAAGTATCTAAACACTCACAAAAGGCAACATTTTATGTTTGATCATACCCAAGGCTTGCATGTCATGCCCCTTCACACTTTGTCCATACTTCTCTCTCATACCCTCGCCCCTTAGTTCTTCCCTAGGATCCCTGACTTCAGACAGTATCTCATATTCAGGACTTATTCTTTTGTCACCTCTGAATCAAAATTGACCTAAGCTGTGTCCTTATCCCTCTGGGCCTTCTAGATAAGTCCCTGAGTAATTAAAATTTAAAAACAAAAAGAAAATCTGTGTAACTCTTCCATGATATTTGCATAATAGCTAAGATTTCTTAGAATTGAAAAACCATTTCACAAAATAATGCTTCTGTAATTGTAAATTTCATTCAGGTAGTTAGCAGTTAGGGGCAATAGTTTAAGGTCTGGACTAGTTGTATATCCCACATCCCACCAGATAAGTCACCTCCTCTACATCTGTGTATAAGTTGGGAAAATATGTAATGGTGAATTATTTTCAAATTCCTTACTACACTCTGTACTCATTCAACAAAACTTATCAATTTCTCCTGTGGAGCAGTTATTGCACCTGAACAAATGCCATGGCTAAAACATGGAAAACATACGTATGCTAAAGTTAATTCATCATTTTCTAAAAGTTTAAGTATTTTTTTCTTTCTTGGGCTTTTAGTTTATTTTTTATTTTTGACACATTTTTTTCTATTTCTTTTTTCAGCTTTTTTATTGAAAGTTATAGTTATTTAAGGTGCATTACTTGGTGTTATACTAATATATATATGCATATATATATACATAAAATTGTATATATTTAAGGTATATAACGATGTTTTGATAAACATATATATTGTGAAGTAATCATCACAAGCTAAATAACATATCTATCAACTCACATAGTTACCATTTTTTTTTTTCAGTTAGAACACAAAATCTACTAAAAGCTTAAGTATTTACTGTTCATGGACTAAGCTAATTATTTTCCTTATTGAGCACTTTTGCTACTTTTTTGGTAAGGAGTTCATTTAAGTGTTACCTTACATACAGACTAAAACAATTTTTTCAGTTTGTTAGAAAGAAATACTTCAAAAAGTTAAGATGTCAAAAATCCACAGGGCAATGGAGATGAAATCTGAGGACAAAGGCTTGGTTTAAGAAGTAGTAATCACAATGGCTAAAATGGAATTAATTTACCAGTTCTGCAAATTGAAAAGATATTGTTCTGAGAAAAATGTGTCTATGTACTAAACAATATGCAATTATACCATAAAAACCCAAATACATATTGTGGTCATTTCTTTGATAAGAACTAAGACAAGCCCTAGCTGGTTTGGCTCAGTGGATAGAGCATCAGCCTGCAGACCAAAGGGTCTCAGGTTCAATTCCAGTCAAGGGCACATGCCCGGGGTTGCGGGCTCAATCCCCAGTGTGGGGTGTGCAGGAGGCAGCCGATCAATGATTCTCTCTTATCACTGATGTTTCTATCTCTCTCTCCCTTCCTCTCTGAAATCAATAAAAAATATATATTTTTTTAAAAAGAACTAAGACAAAACTGATCCATTTTCTTCCACTGAACTGAAGCAATGAAATAGAAACAAGATACCAGGTAATTCCAAACTAGTCCAGTTTCAGGGTTTGAAGTGTTGTTTTTAGATCACCCTAAAACATTTTCCTTACAATCTCCACTGTTCACAGGACACTAGACTCAAAAGACAGCAAATCTCCTTCCTGCCATTTCACATGTTCAAACATTGTTTTTTGCTCCAAGGACTGTGTTGAAAATACATTGTCCACTGGAGAACAGCTACCTTTGCCACTTGGAGTTCAGGAAAAACAACAACATAGATGGAAGGAACATCCGTTTTCTCAAACTCTTCTCTTCTCCCAAGTGTTAGCCAAACTGCTAAGAGAAGAGTGAAACAGAAGTTTCAACCTCTCAACCTGTGTCTAACCAATGCTTGGGAGAGACAATAACACAGGTAGGACTCCCTGATTTACTGAATAATTGGGACTTTTCAGCCGAAAACAAGAACTGTTTGCAGTCCCCATAGAGGCTGCCAAGTCCATTTTTGAAAAATGGGAGATAGTGATCAAAAGCATTTCTTTTCCTCTACTGAACTCAATCATGCATGTTACTCATATTATCTCATTCACAAGAGGAGAATTAAACTAAACATTCCACATGCTCACCTTAAAAAATATCTCTTTTACAGAGAAAAAAGATACTGGTTGGTATCTTATTCATTGATGAATAAGATATAACACTGCACACAAGTTTTCTTTGTTCAATAGCAGGCATTACTCAGGAGTAGTGAATGCAGAGTTAATGGAACCAGAAGCTTCTATGATTTGGGGACAGGATATCTTTTTAAAAAGATACCTCTCAGATGGGTGGGTCCGGTGTTCCAGCAAGTCTTCCCATGGGTCTCCTCCACTGCAGAGAGCTCCTCGCTCTTCAGAAGAGAGAACCACTTTCTTTGGGCAATAAGGCCCTTCTCTTGAGGCTGGCAAATGAACAGGAACCATCCTGGAGCTGACTCTCCCTATATTGCCTGCGAATGGCTTCCAGAAGCATTGCCGGAATTCAGTACCCAGATTCTGCCCTTTTTGAAGTCACAGTTTTTTCCAATCTCGCCTTTGAAAATATAGAGAAGGATTAAGATCAAAATAAACGTGGCTGCTATTAAGTAAACAGCATATAGGATAGCAAAAATGCCCAAAGCAAGCATGAGATCCACAACGAAAATGACCAGCTCTGCCCACATGTCTGCATTTCTCCTTGTTCACTCAAGATACTTAAAAATCCCAAAAGGCACCCACCATGCAATTATGTCTTTGTAAGATGTGGGCAGCAAAAAAAGAGACATTTCCAGACATGCTAAAATATGTTGCAATTCTTCTAAGTATCTACCAGGAAGTCTGTACAATGAAATTTTGATTTCCCAACTGATATAAAACAGTGGCTAAAGGTAAGGCACGGGCTATTGCTTCACCATAACTACTCTGATGGAGAGAAGTCCAGGAATTTATTTTACCCCCTATGTGTGTAAGTGATTCACTTGGATTGTAATTTTCAAGGGGTAGGAACACACTAAAGTTATGCATTTATAATATGCAAGGCTACTGTAGAAATCTGATGTTTCTTGTAAAATTAAAATATACCAGTCTAGTACGAAAGGAAAACAAAGCCATTTCAAATATGTAAAGACTCAGAAAGTTTGCCTCTTTTGCATTGTTTAAAAAAAATTACTGGAAGATATAATCCAATAAAATATCTTTATTGAAAGAATCAGACAACCTTAAATATTATCTCATAAATTCAACCCCTTGATTTTATAAAGTTGAGAAGTAACATCATTAGGGCAAGAATTCAGATTTTCAATTATAATTGCAATTAAATAAATTTTAACAAAAATGAATTTGCATACATTATTTAATAAAATGTATATTCAAAATTTCTTTATATTAATTATACAAAACGAAATTATTGTAGTATTAATTGGAAAAATATGAGTTTAGTGTTTCTTTCATGATAGAGAATGTTTTCAGAAGTCACATTGAGAAGAAAACTTCTTTGTTCCCTTAAGAATTTTTTCATCAAAAATGCCTGTAAAATTTTCAGAGGGGTGGACAGAAATGTAACATCAGTATGAACCAATTATCCTTTTGGATTATTGCTTTTAAATTTTCTCCACTGTGATTTTACAAAAGAGAGGAATATGTCCCACTTACATTTTTAGTTGTCTTTAATTTCCCATTAGGACTTCTTTTCTTTGGCTAGAATTTTGTTTTCTATTGATATTTGCATACCATGGCCTATGCTAACAGATTAAATTTACCGTGTTGAGGAATTGAGCTCTGTTGGTAAATTTAAAAATATATATATTTTATTGATTTGTTACAGAGAGGAAGGAAGAGGGACAGAGAGTTAGAAACATCTATGAGAGAGAAACATCGATCAGCTGCCTCTTGCACACCTCCTACTGGGGATGTGCCCACAACCAAGGTACATGCCCTTGACCTGAATTGAACCTGGGACCCTTCAGTCCGCAGGCCGATGCTCTATCCACTGAGCCAAACCGGTTAGGGCTCTGTTGGTAAATTTTAATAAAAATTATTTATGTTAGAAAAATAGGTGTTGATAGGAAAAGTGAGATTGAGTCATTAGAGAACAAAAGATTGAAACATAGGAAGGAATGCAGAAAGGGCTGGACTCAGAGAAGTTTATAGCAAACCTCACCCACTTTACAAGCTTAAAATTGATGTGCCTCCATTGTGTGAGACCCTGGGAGCATACATTTTGATTGTGGATTTTCATGTCCCTCAGTATAAAAATGAAGATGATTTTAAATGTAGACTGACTTCAGGCTCAAGACCAAAAGGATCAGGGGAATTCTTTCAAAAAACACAAGAATCTTGGGTTCTTATCCTAAAATAGATTTATGTAAAAATCATCAGATCTAGAACTAGTCATAGTAGAGATCAGTGCTTTAATATATAAAGAGGTTTGCTGACATGCATTTTTATTAATAGGTCGGATTTTTCTTTATGCAAATCAGATCTTAGTTATGAGCACCAAAAATCACATTCAATTCTTCATTCTAATGTCCCCCAAATATATCTCCAATTATTTAAAGTACATTTTAAACCAGCAGCATCCAAGGCTTCAGTCTAATGTGAAACTGATGCAGTGACTCATGAAACTAAAATATATATTTAATATCTCTTACCTTTCAGATCATCAAATCCCATAAGACTCACTATAAATCTCTCCATTTATACCCTGTAATGACTTGGGCAGAAACATTCTGAATTAAAGGATGCTATGACTTGATTTATGTACATCTGGACTTTCAACCCAATGGCTTCCCACCACTCTATCAATCTTTATAAGGTCCTAGAAAAGAACTGCAATGCAGTGAGTTAAAAATGAAGCCTGGATTTTTGCCAATATTACAAGATAAGAAGCTGTGTGCCTTGGCCCATGCTGTGTAGCTGGTGAAGGAGTGGTTGCACTTGGTGCTCTGCTGCTTACCCTTTAACTCAATTTTCACATCCTGAAATGATTGCTGCTGAGAAAGGTTGAGAGAAGCTTCAATGCTTGAAATTCTTTAATATATCTTTTATGATGTTAAGATGAAACTGGTAGAGTTTACTTGAATTTTTACCCTATTTACTCAAATAGGAACTTTCCTAAGCTTAATATAATATAATTCATTGTCTGATGATTGCATTATAGTTTCTAATATTAGATAACCCTTTCTTTCCATAAGGGGATTAAACCTCCCAAACCTATTAACATCAAACTTGGCCATGTGACTTGCTTTGGCCAATTAACATAAGCTAACACCATTAGCTATCTTGCTGATCTCAAAAAGTTATCGAGACTATCAAGTTCTTAGAAAGAACTTTATAAAATTTAGGAAGTATTGTTTTGTTATTTTATTTTTCACTTTGCTGTACAACATGATTTATTTTGTTTGATTGCAGTTTTTTGAAGGGCAGCAATAATTTCTTATGCTTAATGGGTTCACTTGATGAGCCCAGTTTCTTCTTGTAAGACCATTGGAGTCAAAACAGTCTGTCTCCACAAATCAGTCTTAAAATGCATGTTGAATGAGGTAAAATTTTCACAATTTTGTTGATTTCTTGTGTCAATTTTTTAATCCCAAAGTGACTTTCTTTTTTGCACCTGGACCTCTTTTCAAACCATAAAGACTGATTTCACAAAATTAACATTAAGATGATTAATTCATCACAGATAAAAATAAATGCCAGGAATCTATTTTCCACAAAATGATGCTTTAAAGATTCTTTGCTATTTATTAGCTATCCATATTGTTCCTCTTTCCTTTAGCATCACTAATGTTCCTTTTGAGAGCTATTTTGAAATTGACAGAACTTTATTTCAAAGTGTCTGTTGTTTTAGTTTAGGAAGTTAAAGGTATTTCATTCTAACTTCCCCCCTCCAAAAATATCACTGTGGAGTCATTCTATTATATGATGTAGATATCAGATGCACTCTGAGGAGCTTTTCATTCTCCTCTATTTTTAAAGACCTTTGTCCCATTGGGTATTATGAATGTGGGTTAAGATGTCTTTTCAAGCCAGTTGAGAAATATCAGAGATTTATTGAGTAGATATTATTCCTTGCAATATCCTTAT
This sequence comes from Cnephaeus nilssonii, assembly GCF_951640355.1. Taxonomy (NCBI): domain Eukaryota; kingdom Metazoa; phylum Chordata; class Mammalia; order Chiroptera; family Vespertilionidae; genus Cnephaeus; species Cnephaeus nilssonii. Next base: position 25,104,330 of record NC_137082.1, read on the forward strand.
GAAATGGAGATGTTGGCTATAAGGACACAAATTGAACACTTCAATTGAACTCAATGAGATAATGATAAGTGATGGCTCAAGCTCAAACAGGAGAAGTGAAGAAATGACACTGCAATTTCTTGAAGAATTCAGAAGCTAGGGGTATGTTTTTGTCTTGTGTTCTCTCTTACCAATGTTTTCCTCAATAAAGTTCTTCTCTTGTCTTTTTGGGGTATTCCACATAGCAATAGCACCACCTATTGGCATATTCTATCTATTTTATTTGCTGTAATACCGAAATATATGGAGAATTAATTCAGTTTACAGCTACACTTATATTACCTATTCTTGTTTTCTACTGAGTAGCTTTGTTGTGCAAGCAGTTTTACTGTTAGTTCAATAGCTCACCAGTGTTAAAAAGAAATATTAAGATAAGCCATTTATTAGCTCCTAAACTTCCCCTTATTCAAAATAATTTGTCTAAGTATCATAAATAACAAATTTTTATTGTTTTTCTGTTACAGTATGGTGTGAATAAATGAGCCATCTTAGGAGACACATAATGTTAACTTTTGATAACACTGGCTAATTAACTAACCTCATTCAGTTTTATTTTCTTCACCTCAAGTATTGTTTCTGCTTGCAGAAATATACATAATAAACCTAGAGTTATGAGTTCATACTAACTTCTCGTTTGAATGGAAATAGAGTGCATTTGGTACATGTGTGCAATAGAATCTTGGAAGAAATTTATGAATATGTTACTCATTTAAAGATCCCATTTGCAAAAGAATGTAAATTCTGCTTTATTTCTATTTTTTTTCTGAATTGTTAAACTGATTGACCAGACAAAATATCAGTCAAGATTTTTTTGAAGTTGGATGTAAAGATCTCCAGACCAAGACTGACTTCTAAAGGGATAATTAAATTGAGTAGTAATAGTTTTACCATAGCTACCTGATGTTTGGCTACATAAAAACAAATGACTCTCATGCAATAAGGGATTGATAAATATTTAAAACCTAAGGGAAGGGTAGAAGGAATGAGTACAAGGACTATCAGACCATAATGTGTGTAGGTCAGGGATCCATGTGTATGTGATGTACCAAGAAAAAACTCTTCGGGAAATACCCATAATGATGGGGATAAAGCAGGATAGCAAGGATGTGGTCTTAGGTAAGGCCTAGCCTCAGCCCAATCCCATGGAATAGTTCTGGAGTACATAAACCACGTCACAAATTCGTGTTTCCCCATGCAGGTCAATCACTGGCTGTCAGTTTGTCCCTGGTTGCGTAGGGGAAGACATAACTTCCCTGACAAGGTATCTCTTACACACTAAGGTCAGTGCTCTGGAGGAGGAGCAGCTGCTGGCCATTGGTGTCTCATACAGGAGATGGGCACTTGGGCTTATCTGGGCTTGTCTCTGTGGAATACTCCAAAAAGACAAGAGAAGAACTTTATTGAGGAAGATATTGGTAAGAGAGAACACAAGCAACTGGGAGATGGGCACTTGGTCTTATCTGGGGCATCCGGGTAAAAGACATCTGGGTGGGGCTCTAAAGGTGTGCTTCCACACTGTATCATTTTGGTCTTAGTTTCATGTTTAAATACATTCAATATTCACCATCAACCATTTATTTAACATTTCTACTCCTGAATTCCTTATTTTTATTCAAATCTAAGTTGATTGGATGTCATCCTCAAGGATTTCCTTTTTTCCCAAAGAATTCATGAGCATAACAGCTTGTATATTTGAAATGCTTTTTTTTTGTCTTTACATTTGAAGGACAATTTAGGGGGTGTAAAATTCTTGAGTCCTACCTTTATTCTTCTTAGCAGTTTCTAAATATGACTCTAATCTTCTGGTATGGATATTTCCTAAGAGAAGTAGAGATAAGCTTTTTTTCTTGTATGTCACTTTTCCTACCTGGGATTCCCATGTGATTTTTGTATCCTCGAACTTGTGTAATTTTATCAGGATATATGCTGGTGTTTATAGGCAGAGTAATACTCCCCACCCACCCACACAAAAGATGCCCACATTCTAATCCCTTGAACCTGTTATTTTAGATGGGAAAGGCATTTAGTAGATGTAATTAAGAACCATGAGATGATGAGATTATCCTGGATTATCCACGTGAGTCTAATTTAAACACAGGGGTCCTTAAAAAATCAGAGAAGCTGTGAAGATGAAAACTGAATCAGAGAGAAATTTGAAGATGCTCCACTGCTGGCTTTGAAGATAAAGGAAGGGGCCAGGGGCTGTTCTGCTTGGGTGTTATATTCCAAATCACTGATTTTATTCTTGGCTTCATCTACTCTACTGTTGATTCCCTGTAAATTATTCTTCACTTCAGTTAGCGTATCCTTCATTTCTGACTGGTTCTTTTTTACAGTTTTCATGTCCTTTCATGGTTTCCATGTCCTTTTTTTTAATGCTGTTGAAGTTCTCTATAAGTTCAACTACTCTTCCGCTAAGTTCTGTTCCTCAAGCATCCTTATAACCAGTATTTTGAACTCTGCATCTAGAAGATTGCTTGTCTCTACTTTGCTTAGTTGTGGTTTTTATTTTCTGGAGTTTTGTTCTGTTCTTTCATATGGGACATGTTTCTTTGTCTCCTCATTTTGGCAGACTCCCTGTGTTTGTTTCTATGTATTAGGTAGAGCTGCTATATCTCCCAGGCTTTGTAAAGTGGCCTAATGTAGTAGGTGTCCTTAGGGTCTGGTGACACAGCCTCTTTAACCACCCAAACTGGGTACTTCAGTTGTCTCCATGTGGACTTTGTACACTCTTTGTATAGTTGAGCCTTGATTGCTGTTGGCACATCAATGGGAGGAATTTACCCTCAGGTCAATCCCCTACAAGGATTGGCTGTGACCACTATGGAAGATCAGCTGTGCAGGGGCCTACCCCACAGAGCAGGACTTACTTCATCAGGGCTCTAGTGCCTGCTGAGTCTGCCCCTTGAGTGTGTTGCTCTGGAGGTGGTTGGGGCTGTTTTGATGTGGTCTGAAGCTGTCCACTAGTTGTGCTGGCTCTGGGACCTTCTGTGAGGTAAAGATCAAGGTCAGCCACCACCTTGTTCTACCCTAGGGCCACCCCATCTTGAGCTACAAAGTGATATGTAGCTGCCTGCTAATTATACTGGCATTGGATGTACCTATGAGAGGCTTACCTGTATAGCTGGCTGCTGCTAGTGCCAAGCCTGGGGCCACTTAGAGGTATGGGGCACACTGAGGCCAGATGCTGCTTGAAAGATTTTAGGAAGTCCAAGACAGGCCAATTATATGGAAAAGGCACTAGAAACTGTTTGGGTGGGCCCTTAAATTTGGTGGGGTGGGCTCTCATGGAATCACCAGGGTGGGTCAAACAGTGACAGCCAGATTGATGGAGACTCCGATAGGGCGCTCACCTGTCCTCTCTGTGGGGGGAGGGCTTCTGGATCAGTGGCCTCTGCCAGCACTTTTTCTCTGGGAGAAAGCTGCCCCCCAAACTCCTGCCCTGATGCGAGACACTTCAGTTCTTCCCCATATGTCCCTCATGCCTTTCAAACTGCTATCCCAGTGCTGGAGCTCAGAAAGAGTGAATCAGAGTAAGTCTGTGTGCGGGCCCTTTAAAGCAGCCTTCTGTCTCACTCAGCCTCAATTCCCACTGGTTTTTACAGCCAGAAGTTATGGAGCCTTCTCTTCCCAGCACTGGAACCCTGCAGGGGGACTGATGTGGGGTGAGACCCCTCGCTCCTCAGGGGGACCTCTACAGCCAAGATATCACTCCCAATTTTTATCTGCCACATGTGGGTGTGGGATCAGCCCATTCTGCATCTCTGCTCCTCGTACCAATCTCCTTGTGGCTTTTTCTTTAAATCCCTAGTTTTAGGACTTCTATTCAGCTAGATTTCAGGTGGTTCTGAATTATGGTTATCTATAGTTTAATTGTAATTTTGATATGGTTGTGGGAGGATGCCAATACCCTTTATCTCTAATTTTTACTTTATATTCCACTTCTAAAAAGAATTTGAAGTGACATAGTTCTTAATGATATAAAGTAGGTCATTATGAGCAAATATTGATAAAATGGAGAACCGTTTTATGTTAGCAGTGTTCTAGAAACTTGATATAGTATACTTGCTTTAGTAATTATGGTAAATAGGGAAACAAAACTAGACATCTCATTTTCAAGAAACTCTTCTAAGGAGGAGTTTATATGGCTTCTTATAACAGGAACATCACAAAATGCAATAGGTGTCATTTATAAACTTGGTTTTATAGAATAAGCAGAAACATGTTTCAAATGGCCATTTCTCATAGTGACCTTCAATTAAACCCAAAGTATTAAACCATGGCTTAATGACAACTTTTCTGTGGAGAGCCAAGCTAAAGTAGCCTATAGGAGGGCTTGTTTCTGATATACGAACTCAACATAATGATAGAGTTTCAAGGATGTAGCTAATGAGGAATTGTTATGTTCCTAAAAATTTTGGCCTCAAGTGTCTGCAAACTTACTTGCTACTGGAAGGTTTCCAAGGTCAATAGATTCAAAACTGAACTCCCTCAAATGTGCCAGAAATATAGGTTTTTCTCACTGACTGAAATGTGATCCACAATAAAGTTCACCTATAGATTACTAGGAGATAATGCAGTCATATTTTTATGAAAATGAATTTAATAATAGAGAGCTCACTGCAGAATACAAGAGAGTTGAGGAAATTATTCCAAGGTATATTTAACCAGGTATGTCTTCTCACATATCTAGATCGTATGTTTTTTATGAGTAAAGTTTGTTCTTTATATTTAAATTCCTTTTTATTTACCATAATTTAATAATGAAGTCAATGAGTCCAGGTCAAATGAATAAATGAATGAAGAAAGACTTTGGAAGGTAGGATTTTGCTAGAGTGGGGCCATTGTTGATGGTAGAGATCTATGGAACTAGGAAGGTAGATGTGTTGGCTATTTTTTTTTTACTCTCCATCTGTTCCCTGCCTTCTTTCCTCTGCTCTGTGCCACAGGCGGCTGATCACTCCCAATTGCATTAGCTGCTTCTCTTGTCATCTGTCATTTGGTGCCCTTTTGGATTTGTCCAATGGGAAGCTCTGCCAGAGATCACAGTGAGCAAAGAGTTCAGAGCTTTCTTCCATACTCACTGTCAGCTCCGGGTTTTCAGTTCTGGAAATGTCTGAGTCCATCAATAATTATAGCATCTATCTGGCAGCCCATCTTCCATGGTTCCATTGGTAACATTATCATTGCCCCACATCCTTTCAAATCTATGGGTGATAGCCACTTTCTGCTCTTGTTAGTCTCTGCATGTCTCATCCGTCCTCCTTGGTTCCTTTATGCTGCCCATATCTCTATAAATAGTCTCTCCACTGATCATCTGATAAAAAGTGCTGTTTCCTGCTAGGACACTGGCTAAAACAGTAAAAGCTATTTTATTATAATGAAATATACATTTGCAATAGATTAATTGTAATAAAGGGAAATAGCAATGAGGTTAGATATTACTTTAAGATTATATAACTTGGTTGTCTATTTAGAAGATTAAGGTATATCTAAGAATATTTGCTTGGCCACTATAGAGGTAAAATGTGGGTGGAAGGCTAGATTTAGGTATTGCAATGAAAAGATTAGTGGGAATAAAGATGGAAGTCAGAACTAACCTGTGTGTTTGTGTGTGTGTGTGTGAGAGAATCAGAGTAGGTGAAGGGGCAAGAAAATCTGGATATTTGTTTTTCTGCAAAATATGATTAAATAAGTTATTGGATTTTAAGTAGATGTCAGAGTAAGAAACCATATGAACCACTTTTTAAATTCTGTAACTTGTGACCAGGGATTCCGTGGTAAATACTCAATGAGAATTAACTGGTCAGATGGTGGCTGCAAAGAGTTAGTGTTTTTTTCACTAGCCAAAATGTACCTGCCTTTCCCTCTCTCCTTGGAGCTGCCACTACCACGCCAATCAAAACCACCGTTTAGAAGAATTATGAAATAAAAAATTTTTTCTTTAAAACTCTCCAACTTCATCTTTTATAGAATGATTCAATCAACAGATCAAGTTAATTGAGGGCTAAAAAGGAGAAGGGTCTTAACACGAAACCATCAGCTATTCTTTCATAGAGTCTGGATCCTTTCTGTGGGGGAGCCAGAAAGCTTCTGCTTGTAATGGTTTATTTGGTTCTGAAAGTAAATATAACTAAGTATTAACAATAATTCATTTTGGATGATGACCATCTGGGTGTATTTTCCCCTATTGTTATTTTTTTAATCATATTCAAAACTTTAAATTTCTAAAATAAAGTAATAAAAAGGAAGTCAATTATTTGGAAGTGGAAGCAGCTGGGAAAGACCACCACAGAGAAGCAGAGAAGAGCTGAGTCAGGCTGCTGACGGTGCAGAAAGGGAATGCTGTTAGAGTTATGCCTGGATCCCTTTGCCGGCTAGAGCAGTGCACCCATCGCCTTTCCCTGCAAGTTTTGGCTGCGAGCAGCTCACAGCTGTCCTCCCTTCTGGAGAATTGCCTCGTCCTGCAGTCCCTGAGCTGTGCTGCAGAATGGCCTCATTCAGGTGTGATACTCTTCTCAAGGCCTGAGCGAATGCTGTTGCTGGGACCATGGGCATTCTTATCTGAAATACTTTATTGTTTTCCTGTACTTCACATAATGTCGATGAACTTTTCCTGGAAAAACCCTAACCCAGTGAGTTGGGAGAAAGGGGCAGAATTAGACTGAAAGTAGTTCAAAATCATTCAAAGTAAACTCTACATTCAAAAAGGAAAATATTCCTTAGTCTTACCATATGGCCCCATCTGATCTCAATTGGCTGAGTTTCTTAATATGAAACAAACACACCTCTCCCACAATTGAAATGACAAAAAATAAAAATATAGAATGCCAAGAACCATGTAATGGTGTGACTCCTTTCCCCTGAAAATGAGAGAGCGACCCCTGATCACACATGGACAGCAGACCTGCAATCTGTACATGAGCTGGGCCCTGCATGTGAGGGAAGCTGTGTGCACAGCACAGTAAAGGAGATGGCACGCATCTGCCAGAGACACATCTGTGGCCTGGATCATGTTGCCAAGGGCAGGCCCAGTGCACCTGCCCCCCAGGAGGAGAAAAACTGTGTCCAAAGGCTCCTCACCTTGCTGCCTGGGAAACCACAGTAGCAATCACATGCAGAAGTCCTTGCTTCTGCCCAGTTTCATGCTTATCTATAATAATAAAAGCCTAAGCGACCATCACAACCGAATGGACGACCGAATAGGCTGTATGGGGCGACTAGGCCAGCAGGGTGGTTAGTGAGGGATGGCCAAACAACTGAGCAGCAGGCTGTGTGGGGCAACCAGGCCCACAGGAGGGTTAGTGAGGGGTGACTAAACAACTGAACAGCAGGGGGGGCAGTTGGGGGCGACCAAGCTAGTGGGGGGTGGCAGTAAGGGGCAACCTGGCCAGCAGGGGGGGGGGGGGGCAGTTGGGGGTAACTAGGCCGGCAAAAGGGCAATTGGGGGTGACCAGGCCAGCAGGGGGGGCAGTTAGGGGTGATCAGGCAGGCAGGCAGGTGAGCAGTTAGGAGCCAGTGGTCCCGGATTGTGAGAGCGATGTCCAAGGGGTCCTGGATTGGAGAGGGTGCAGGCTGGGCTGAGGGGACCCCCTCCCCCGTGCACAAATTTCATGCACCAGGCCTCTAGTTTTTATATAATTTAAAAGACTAGACAGAATTGTTGGGATTGCCAGTTCTACCATTGACTAGCTAGTGTTGGCCATGAATAAACTACTTAACCTCTCTGGTCTTCCATTTCCTTAAATGTAAAATAGGGTTTCTGGAAGGCTTCAGTGAACCAATGCATTACATGAATCCATATTGGGCATATAGTCAAAGTTAGTGCCTTTTTTCTGAGCTAGCATAAGCTTGGCTTGGTCTTTTTTTAAAAAAATATATTTTATTGATTTTTACAGAGAGGAAGCGAGAGGGATAGAGAGTTAGAAACATTGATGAGAGAGAAACATCCATCAGCTGCCTCCTGCACACTCTCTACTGGAGATGTGCCTGCAACCAAGGTACATGCCCTTGACTGGAATCGAACCTGGGACCCTTCAGTCCACAGGCTGATGCTCTATCAACTGAGCCAAACCGGTTAGGGCTTGGCTTGGTCTTGATGGCAATATCTGCTGCTCTGTTTGGCCAGCTGTCACCTTCATGTCAAAAGGAACAAGCTGTAGTGGCTGCAGAGGTTCCCCAGGCAGAAAGCCCCATCCTTTCACACTCACAAACATTCTAGCTTTGCACATGCTGCCATCAGCCGTCACGATCCGCAAATGCAGCGTGACTAGGAGTGGAGGCGGAAATGAGGCTACGTTGTTTTTCTTTTTTCTTTTATCCCATTCCAAAAGATTTAACTTCTTAGAAACATTTTTTAAATATATGTCTCACCATTTGAGAGCTTGCTATGCTTTTGTCCTCCACCTATATATAAAGTAGCATCATCACTATAGCTTATCACCAGCAGAGGTCGGAAATAATGTCTTGGAAACAAATCCAATTCCCTTTGCTTTCTCAGTCCATTCCAAGCAGCTGCATGTTTGTTTGCCTGATATAATACATTTGGTGGCAAACAAACTGGTGGAAGTTATCTCATATAATTTCAGGATATCGTTTCATTAGTGGATCAAGTGGGGACTTGACTGTTTCCCAATTTCTTTGCCTTTATATTTACTCCTTTGCTGGAAATATTTTGACACTTCAACTTCCTAGCATAGATGGGTGATTGAACATACACATTTTCTTTCTCTCCCTCCAAAGCTCTATTAATAAAACAATAAAACTAATTTTTAAAAAGAATAAAACTTACACCCTGGCTGGGTAGCTCAGTCGCTTAGAATATTGTCCCAATATGCCAAGGTTTTGGGTTTGATCCCTGGTTAGGGCACATATAGGAATCAACCAATAAATGCATAAAAAAGTGGAAAAACAGTGAAAAAGCGCTCCCTCCTCCTCCTCCTCCTCCTCCTTCTTCTTCTTCAACCTCTCTCTTAAACTGCACCCCCCCCCCACATGCACAAAACAAGCCCAGCTGGTGTGGCTCAGTGGTTGAGCATTGACTCATGAACCATCACGTCATGGTTCTATTCCCAGTCAGGGAACATGCCCCGGTTTCGGACTCGATCCCCCGTGGGGGGCGTGCAGGAGGCAGCCAATCAATGATTCTCTCTCATCATTGATGTTTCTACCCCTCTCTCCCTCTCTCTGAAATCAATTTTTTTAAAAATTACTTTCTAGTTAGTATAAAGGACAGGAAAGGCAACTATACTATAAAATATTGGAAGCTGGAAAATGGCTGGATGAGAGGATCCTGATCTAGAAAACCAAAAACGTTGTCATAAATCTGAAATAATCCAATCAACACCCCCACTAACCTCCGATGATCTCTGAAATGAGCAATATTGGATAATTCTTAAAATAGGTGGAAAGAAGGGGCTAAGACAGGGGATTGGTTGGAAATCTCTTAAGGAGAGTTTATTCCAAGATCCTATTGTCCACTCTGTGTAGCTGGACAATTGCCCTTTTGAATCCTGGTAAAATGTTAGTCTTGGGAGAGGGCAATTGAGAGATCTCTGGATTGGCAAGGGCTCTAGGCACAATTGGGAGTGGGGTAGATATCACAGTGAAATCAGTGAGGTTCAGGCCTTCTTCTGGCATTACCAGAGCCCAGAGCAAGAGTGCCCACGTGGGCGATGGCTCCTGACATACTGTCTCTTCTATTCCTACCCTGGTCTGTTGCCTCACCATTGGATCCTCAAATGAGCACTGTGTAGACCCAGCCCTCCTGTTCAAGCTCTATCAAATCAGCATAAACTGCCTTCCTGGCTCATCCCTTGGTTTTTCAGGGAGGGGGGAAACACTTACACTGGTGGGTAGAATTAGTAACCCTAAGGAAGACAGGTTGGGAGGAGAGGCCCATACAGTCTCTGGGAGCAGGCTTGAGGTGATTTGGTCAGGATTTCTGAAGCAGGGCCTAGAAATGAAGGGCAGGTCCCCTTGACCTTGGGAAGGGCACTCCAGAAAAGGGCCGGAGCAGGGTTCTTTAAAGAATGTTGCCCAGGCTCAAGTAATCAACAGTCTTATACTGAAAGTCTGCATCCCAGGAAGGTGCTCAGTCCGGGACGAACCAAGGTGGTTGGTCACCCTACCAGGCGTGTAAGTGTGGTACTGTATTTGTATACCTAACTTTTTCCCCATTTAATTCCTAGAGTGCTGGCAGCAAGGCTTATGTCATCCAAGCAGGACACTAGAAGTCTTCCTCTGGGGAATCTGACCTGCCCAAGTAGAAGGAACTAAAGACTTTGACATTAATGATTTCCCCAGAGAATACCCTTAAATGCCTCTACAACAACACCCACCCACCCGCTCAGAGTATCCAACCAGCTCTTTGGGACACAGGCTTAATTATAATCAGATAGCCAAGGATCAGTAGGCATTGAGGAAATCCTTTGCATGAAAGATTAGGACCAAAGAAACGGGAAAATTTAAAAAAAAAAATTTTTTTTAGAGGGTAATATATTGCACCAGAAGAAAAAAATTTTAAAACCTCTATATTAGTATCTTCAGAATCATAGAAGAATATATTCATGTACAACCCCCCCCCCACAATATTATAAAGAGAAATAATACATAATAAGGAGATAAAGAGATCTTAGAAGTTAAGATGTGAGGATAGAAAAATTCCATGTAAGTACTAAAAATATAAAATTGAGAACATCTCCACAAAAGGAAGACTATAAAGGCAGAGATAAAAAGTAAGAGAGAGAGAGAGAGAGAGAGAGAGAGAGAGAGAGAGAGAGAGAGAGAGAAGCTAGAGTAATAGTCCAGAAGGTCTTTAAAAAAAAGTAAAAAATAAAGGAACTTCAGATAGAAAAATCAGGGGAGCAGAGAGAAGGAAACCATAATTTGAGATATTCTCCAGACTGGAGGGACATAAATTCGCAGATTGAAATAACCCAGCACATTGAATAAAAATATTCCTATGCTGAGACACTAGAGTAATGTCAAAGGTAGGGGATAAAAAAGATACCACATGAAGAAAGTCACAATTAAAGAGGAAAAGTTGAGAATGGTCCTGAACTCCTCATGACTAACGCTAGAAACTATAGACAAGAAAATGCCTTCAAATTCCAAAGGAAATTTATTTTCAACCTAGAATTCTATACCTTAGCAATGTTCCACTTAATGTGTGAGAAAAGAACATTTTCAGACACACAAGGTCTCTAAAATTGTTATTCAGGAAGTTTTTGGAGGATGTGTACTGCCAAAGTGAATAAATAAATCCAGAAAAAAATAGATACAGGGTTTAAGAAACATAGAATCCAATAGAGGGAAGAGAGAAAGGGAATCACCAGGGGGATGTTGATTCAAAAGGCACAGGACAAGTCTCCCGATGAAAGCATGCCAGAAGGCTTTGGGAGAAGTTTATTTGAGAAAATTAAATTCTTGGAATAATAATATATCTGAATATTTAAAGAAGAGATAAAAAGTAATTGCAGAGAATTTGGATTTGAGTTGCAAGAAAAAATCCACAAAGGAAACAAACAAAACAGACAATTATTAATTATAAATAAAACGAAAAGTTCACAAGAAATGGTTTATTTGTAATTAATTATAGTATATCACATGGATCAGCTGTGGATGGCATTCATATAATAATTACATGTTGTTCTAACCCAAATTGGGATATGAGTGTCCTAAGAGAATGGAGAGAGGGAAATTGTGCATTTGGTGGGGGATAAGGGAGCAGGAAAATGCTGGAGAGATCATCAGTTTCCATAAAAGAGAGATAATAGATAATGCCCAAGACTAAAAATTAAGAGGGAGCAATATAAGCACACAATTTTAAGCAATATGTATGTCTAAACAAAAACAAAAAATACTTGTAAAAGGTTGAAAATACTTGCTTGTTGGAAGAGACCAGTGACTGCAAGGTTATGGAGAACTGGTATTTTTCATAACAAATGTTGGAAAATTATTAAATTATATACATGTATAACTTCATAAAATTACCATCCTTAAAAAAAAGACATATTAGGGAATTCTAAGTTATTTAGTAGCTTCCTTTTTAATTTGTATTTTTTTTCTTTTTAAAGTTTTTTATACAACAATTTAAATGTCTTTATTAAATGGATTCAGTGGTATTGATTAAAATAACTGACAGGAGACCATAGTGATCCTGTTTTAGCTTTAGGTTATATGTGTAATTGATTAAACTGAAAGGAATCCAATAATGCAGTTTTAGCTTTTCATTGGGGAAAGTACAATATTTTTTAATGAAGTGGGAAGTTTGGTTTAATTAGCTTTGTGTTCATGAGATGAATAAACTGCAAAGTTTACTTATTTAGAATTATAGGAAAATTAGATCTTCTAATTAATAAAAATAGTCTGATTTTGTAAGTGTGGTGAATTGATTGCTAAAATGTGCTTAGTTTTTCACTTTTCCTTTATACATTTTCTATGCAATATAACTTTGTTGCAACTTCCATTGCTAGGTGGAGTCTATTCTTCCACCCTGGAATCAGGGCTGGGCTTGTGATTTGCTTGGCCAATGGAATGCCATGATATTCCACACTTTCTCTTGGAAATAAACCTGACTGATTGAAAATGGGAGACAGCATAGATGAGAATTCAGTAGCCTTAGCCAAGGTCATGTTAAAACAACCTAGAGCCAAGCATGTGAGGGACCCTGGCTTAGGTCAGCAGAGCTGTCAATACAACCAACTGTTGCTGTAGAGACAGGAGAAAAACCATCTGAGATCAGAACTGCCTAGCTCAGCTGAGACCTCATGAGCAATAACAAAAGTTTGTTGCATAAGCCATTAAATTTGGGGGTGGTTTGATCACAGTACTAGATAACTGGTACACTGACTTACCAACTTGTACCATAAATAAATATTCAACTTCAAATAATTTTAATTTAATTAGAAAAAATAAAAATCATCCTTAAGAAGAAATTGTTATACACTCTCCAAGCAGGGAAATGCTCCGACAGACAAGCATTTGTTCTGCTTTCCTAAATATGTACCATCAGGAAGAGCTGCCAGAGAGAGCCGAGCTGCCCTGCATTAGAAGGAGAAAATTGCTTCAGAGTAAGACAGAGGTTAACAAGACTAACTCCTCAATGAACAAAGTAGAAGCAATTCAGAATGGTGAGTGTCCAAGTTGGGATTCCATGAAATGACGGGGATGTTCAAGATGTAATTTTTAGTTGTTTTCAGTGGGCTATGTAATACTTTCACCTTCACAGCTTATGGTTCCTATGAATGTTCAGCAAAATCTATAATACTTACTCATGCTTTCATGTGACTGGACAGTATATAAGTAATTATGTTAAGGGCAGAAATAGAATATTGGGGACTAGCTATAATTATAAGAAATATTAACCATGTTCTGTTAATGGTGATTATTTTGCTCTGATTAAAGAAAGCATATTTGGATCTGGCTGGGAGTTGTACACCCACTCTGGGACCTGGGATTTTAGAACTGCCTATTATCATGCAAAGATTAACAACCTTGTTGCCCAAACAATGGAGTCCCTGAGGCGCAGGCCCCCAGCCCACATTGTTTGTAATCTGTAACCATTATACCCATTCTTATTCTTTTTGCTTACTTCTCTAGGTAATCTTTGTCTTACCCAATGAAAGCAGCTGGTTTATGAAGCTGGTTTATGAAGGCGGGGGAGGGGGAGGTGGTGAAGGGTTGTGTGCAAAGTAGATTTTTGTGGATGACCTGCTGCTCTCCCATACTGCCGGCATTATTGGAATAAACACTCATATATGATTCAACCCTCTCTCTGCTTAGTTGTCTCAAGTAGTGACAGGCAGCCCAGACCCATTGGTTGTCCGGTTTCAATTATAGGTTGTTGCAAATTTTGAATCCAGGTTTTTAGTGGTGGGCTGGGGGTGGTGGGTGGGGGGTAGGGGAGGTGGGGGGTGGGAGTGAACATCATGAAAGGGTCAGTGTAAGCGGTTAGAGTTATTAGTATAAGGAAGAAAGCAAAAGGGAATTAAATAACATTCATAAACTGGAAAGAGGAACCAGTAACAGAGCAGAATTTCCATGGAGCTTATTGGTAAACAGACCCATTCACACACTCTAGGGGGCCTGCCACTTGTCCCCAACGGGGACAGGAAACTTCCTTAGACATGCTGAGGAAACTCCTACTTCAGGCATTTGGGCATGTGCAGTGAAAACCAGATGATGTGAGGAAACTTTTGGACGTGTGCAATGGGAGTCAGGGTGACAAAATAATGGGGCAGGGCCTAGCATAGTAACAATCAGAAAGGTAATTGGATTGGATAGAGGGCAGGAAACCCCAATAGAATTTACTGGGGGGAACCTAAGAAATAAAATCATAATTATGAAATCAAAATGGATCAAATTTTCTTTGCCTGAGATGACTATCAGTTGCAAAAGAGGAAAAAATATGTATTTTGGTACCCGGCTCAGTGGTTAAACATTGACCTATGAGCCAGGAGGTCACAACTGAATTCCCTGCCAGGGCAATGCTCAGGTTTCCAGCTCCGTGCAGGAGGCAGCTGATCAATGATTCTCTCTCATCATTGATGTTTCTATCTCTTTCCCTTCTCCCTTCCTCTCTGAAGTCAGTAAAAATGTATTTTAAAAAACTATGTATTTGGGTTAACATTTCTGGAGAGTATGTTTGTTTATATTGAAGAATTCCAGGGGGTAAAATAAAATCCTATTTGGGAAAAATATAATGTTTTATACATCTGAAGTATTAAATTCTATTAAAGCTCCTTTTTCCTTTGTTGCACAAAAGGCAACATTGGTAGCATATTTTGTCAACATCGAATCCTGTGAACAAAAAAAGAGTGCTAAATTATATTTTCATTCATGACGCCATCTTGAATAACACGGTGTTCAGAATTTATCTAGATATTATGGGGAAATAGTAGAATGCTATGAACAATGTACATTGGTGAGTAACTAGGGGCTGAAGTTTCAGTGGTAGCTGTAGCTAAAAAAGCTTTTCTCCTGCTGTCCATATCGTGATTGAACTGCAGACCTCCCACCCTCAGTATAGCAGTTTGTGAAATTTCCCTTGCATCATTGAAATACTCTCTAAGTGGGGCTTTCTTTAAAGACCATCCAGAAGTTACAGCTGGTGTAAAATGCTGCTGATTCGTCCAATTTGCATTTATATGGAGTCCAGAGAGGGCTTTGAATGATTTACTTCAAATTACCTTATTTCCTACTAGGGGCCCGGTGCACGAAGATTTGTGCACGGGGGCGGGGAGGGGGTCGTGGGGGGGGGGTGGTCCCTCAGCCCAACCTGTACCCTCTCCAATCTGGGAGCCCTCAGGGGAGCTCTCTCCAATCCAGGAGTCTCTGTCTGTCTTTGCAATCATATGAGCGAATTGTCTGAGACCCCAACCCAGTTTGGTTTGTTGTTCACAGAATCATAGAGGCATTTTTTATTCTTTACTTCATTGGTGGAGATTTCCTGGAAGTTTTAGGATATCTTCCCTTTAAACTTTCCTAGACACTCTGATTTTACTTATGTCTCTCACCTTTGCTTTCCCTCCATCCCCCACTGCAATGGTAACTTGCTTCAGGCTCACTTTGCTCTAGTGCCTAGCTAGGACAGTGATGGCGAACCTATGACACGTGTGTCAGCACTGACACGCGTAGCCATTTCTGATGACACGCAGCCGCATGCCGAGGATGAAACATTTGCTGCTCCTGAGGATGAAACATTTGCGACTAGAGTCTTGGGAGTTAGTTTTTTCCTCAAAGTGACACACTACCCGAGTTATGCTCAGTTTTTTGGCGAAGTTTGACACACCAAGCTCAAAAGGTTGCCCATCACTGGGCTAGGAGATCCATCTGGTCTGCCACCAGAACTACTATTCCCAGAATTCCTGGTGCTCCCCTCGCTCTTGGTTTTCCATTCCTGCTCTGTCTCCATCCCAGGGCCTCCCACTCTGCCAAGTCTTCCAAGCCGTCAGCTCTCCCTCTCTGCTCTCCATCTGGTGGCTTGGGGTGCCAAGTTCCCCAAGCCACTCCACTCTCTGCCGGCTCTCCCACTCTGCTCTCTGCCGGGCACCTGTGTATGCAAATTAACCCACCATCTTTGTTGGGTTAATTTGCATACTCACTCCTGATTGGCTGGTGAGCATAGTGGAGGTATGGTTAATTTACATGTTTCTCTTTTATTATATAGGATGGGTCAAAGTGGCAAGAAGAGCTGAGATCCATCAGCCCTCTCTCTTCAAATTCTTTTTTTCATTAATTTTAAAATATGTTTTTATTGGTTTCAGAGAGAGGAAGGGAGAGGGAGAGAGATAAAAACATCAGTGCTGACAGAGAATCTTTGATTGACTGTCTCATGCACGCCCCCTACTGGGGATTGAGCCCGCAACCCGGACATGTGCCCTGATGGAATCGAACCCTGACCTCCTGGTTCATAGGTCAACGCTCAACCACTGAGCAACACTGGTCGGGTTTTCTTCCTCTCTCTCTCTCTCCCCAAATTCTATCTAAAGTTAGGGTAACCAAATAATTTTTCACCCACACTGAAACACTTTCCAGAATTAGAAAGGGTGCCAATAATAATTATACTCCAAGTAAACTGAGTCTGTTGGTCAAGGAATAAGGCAAATGGGGATACCAATGAAAGATCTACAATTCTGGAATCCTTGTCCACAGTGAATTTTCATTAAGCTACTGGCCATCATCAAGCCATTGACATTCCACTAATAACACACTGGTCAATGCTGCTCTGGTTTACAGATGCTGATTGTTATTACTGAAACAGAAATTTTTAGGGGTGAAAACGACAAGTTTAGGAAATTTTAGAAATTAAGAGGACCATGGAAGAAAAACAGGGCTGCAGAGCAGCAGAAGGTATATTTCCATAGAATAGGGAAGCTGAAAAGCTGCAACAGGTACATTTCCATACAATGAAGGATTTGGGAACAGCAAAAGGTCTATATTTACAAAATAAAATGAGGGAGGGGAGGAAAACCTCACATGTCCCCTGTGAGGTTTGACCTTTGAGCTCAGACGTTACTATAGTAACCAGTCTAAGGAAATAGTGACCTATCAGAAGGAATATCAAGGCACAAAGGTCTGCAACCTTTATAAACTGCAGGGAAAAGGAACTCAGTGGGACTCTTCCCCCTCCCCACGTGGGAGTATGTACTTGTTCTTCAATAAATTTCCACCTTTGCTATACCACCTTCCATCTGTGGTTTTCATTCTTCGATTCCCATGGACGAAGAACCCGGGAACCATTCTGCCCAGGGGGAACACTGCATGTTCTAGTACAAAAATTCCGCTTTATTAGTATGTGATTGCAAGCTGTGTCAGGCTGTACCTCTCAAGTTAGTTAAATAAATATGTAATATAAAAATTTTTATACATCTTAATTTTCTACTATTTTTCCATAGCAAAATATTTTTGCCTATACTTAAACTTTACAAGATTAATTAAGAATAAATTGTTTCTCACTTTTTTTTTTCTTCTTCCTATTTGTATACCAGCTATGGCTAGGAAATACCAAGGATTAACCAAAGGATTTTAAAAAATGTCTTTACTCTCCTCTCTGCATCTTTTGCATTCTTTTACATTGTATCTTCAAACACCTCATCTGTTTTTCTTTTATAAGCCAGAGAGAATTAAATTACTAAAGAGTCAGTTTAAAATGTCAACAGAAAAATCCTTATCCTTCCTCTTCATTGATCTTGGGCCTTTTCAAGCCTCATTATCCAAAATATATTTGCATAATTCATTTCGATTATCTGGAATAAAATAACTTGAATTTGATACTAATATAATGTAATTTTAATAAGGAAATAAAGCCTAAAATTGTTAGCATTACAGGAAGCTGCTATCCTTGTGGCAAATGTTCTGCTCTATGATAACCCCAAACATTGTGCTAATAAGATGCATTAATCAACGAAATATTTATTGATAACCCACATGTCAGCTCACCTTATGATGCAGGATGATGTGGCTGGTCTTTCACACACATAATAATAATAATAATAATAATAATAATAATAATAATAATAATGTTTTCATTTTAACCTTTCCTTTTGCTATGACAATTTCTGTCTCTAACATATTTTTTGTATTTCCATCAATTTTAGAGATTAACTTATTAAGAGGTTTTTTTTCCCCTCTAGTTTTATACATATGGGCTGGAATTATCCAGTATATCTTAAACTAAATGGTTTGACAGCTCTTCTAATACATTTCAGAGTAAAGATTTGTGCAAAACAAAACTGAATATATTTCTTTGCAAAAATATTTTCAGTTTTGGATTGCTCCCCTGGGCTTTGATGAAAGCAGGACATTTGCCTGTAATGATAATAGATAAGGTCATTTCCAGTGACATCTGGGTTTGGTAACTTAAAGGAGCAAGTGGCTGCAAAGTTTCATTATATGATTTTCACTCTCAATAAATACTCAGGGCCAAATATAAATCAGGGTGAGCTACAGGGAAATCAGGCAGCTTATATAAAGCAAAATTAAGTACAGTCTCATCCACTATTGTTATTATTAACTAGAGGCCCAGTGCATGAAATTTGTGCCTGGGGGGGAGGTCCCCTCAGCTCAGCCTGCACCCTCTCCAATTCAGGAACCCTCGGTGGATGTCCAGCAGTTGGACATCCCTCTCACAATCCGGGACCACTGGCTCCTAACTGCTCACCTGCCTGCCTGCCTGCCTGATCTCCCCCAACTGCCCCCCCCCCCGCCTGCCTGGTCACCACCAACTGCCCCCACCCGCTGGCCTGGTCGCCCCTTACTGCCCCCCCGCCCCCCGCCGCCGGACTGGTTGACCCTCACTGCTCCCCTCTGCTGGCCTGGTTGCCCCTCACTGCCCCCCCCCCCCATGCTGTCCTGGTCGCCCCCAACTGGTCGTCCCCACCCAGCCTGCTGTTCAGTCGTTTGGTCACCCCTTGCTGCACCCCCTGCGGCCTGGTTGCCCCACACAGCCTGCTGTTCAGTTGTTTGGTCATCCCTTACTAACCCCCCTGCCGGCCTGGTCACCCCATGCAGCCTGTTCGGTCGTCCATTCGGTTGTGATGGTCACTTAGGCATATATATATATATATATATATATATATATATATATATATATATTTAAATGTTTAGCACAGTGTCAGTCTCAGGTCATGTTTACTTTCTTAGGTCAAGGAGTAGCAAAAAAAAAAATTCCACTTTTTATTGAGATTTTTATTTTAGTTCTTTCTGGTAAATTTCTGACAAGATTTCATTAGATTGGAATTAGCAGCAGCACTCATTAGCACTTACCATGTATTGCCCACAGGAACAGAATATATCATGGGCAAAGATTGTGTGTGGCATGGGCAGGCCCTAGGAATAGTATCAAGGATAATTAATTTAACTTGGAAGTTTTGATGATTATCAGACAGACAAATCTCAGATTTCCTAGGCAAGTTTGTAGGCCTCAAGGATATTCTATGAAGATAATCCGGGAAATTATTGTTGACAGCATTCGGAATGAGGGTTTTAAGAAACAGTGTAACAGTCTGAATGAGTGTTGACAGCATTTTCCTTCGTACATCATGTCTTTTTAAATTTAAAAG
Organism: Cnephaeus nilssonii; assembly: GCF_951640355.1. Taxonomy (NCBI): domain Eukaryota; kingdom Metazoa; phylum Chordata; class Mammalia; order Chiroptera; family Vespertilionidae; genus Cnephaeus; species Cnephaeus nilssonii. The sequence continues at coordinate 25,123,934 of NC_137082.1, forward strand.
AGCATTATAACTTGCAATCTAAAAATATGCAGGGGAAAACCAAAGTCTTCCTCTCTCTAGTGCCATTATCCTGAAGTCATTGTTAGCAGTACAGTATATATTATTGCAGAATCATTTTACACATGCACACAAACACACTGAATCAGCAACATAGATATTACTGAGGTGTGTGTGTTTTGTTTTTGTTTTTGTAGAGAAATGGGATGGATAAATTACATATACATTTTCTATTTTTCAGAAATGGCTCTTTCTATTTTTTCTGCAACTTGTTTTTTATTTTTTTTTTACATTTACTAGTTATCATGAGCCTCTTCCATGTCAGTCCTTATAAATATAGTTTTACAAAAAAGTCTATATAAAATTCCCTAACATAATTGTAAAATTTCAATATTGCCTGTATGATGAACATTTAGATTATTTCTAACTATGTTATATTAAACTAGAATACAGTAAACTCCATATATATACATATGTGTGTGTGTGTGTGTGTGTGTGTGTGTATATATATATATATATATATATATATATATAGAGAGAGAGAGAGAGAGAGAGAGAGAGAGAGAGAGAGAGAGAGAGTCTAAGTATTTTTGAAAGAAAGATTACTAGATAAAGTATTGTTGGGTGGAAGAATTTTAAATGTTGATTGATAATAACAAATTGCAAGAGAGCATGCAAAAGCCAACAAGAGAGAGGGAACTCTTTGGGGATTTTAACCTTCCAAGATTTCGTGCACATCTGATGGGGTCCATCTCCTTGCCAATTCGTTGTTTCCCAGGCTAGACTGACAGGCAAGCACCTTCCCTACATCACCCCAACTTGACTGCACATGTGCCCATCTCTCCCTTTGTTCAATCCGTTCCCCCAGTGATCTGCAGGGAATGGAACAGTGGTTCACTGGGGAGCATGAAGCTGCCCAGATACCATGCTGATAATGCCTGGCCTCCCCATTGCTCTCTTCTTATCCTATATAATAAAGAGGTAATATGCATATTGACCATCACTTCAACACACAAGATGGCCGCCTCCATGTGGTCAAAGATGGCTGCCCACATGTGGACACAAGATGGCCAGCAGGGGAGGGCAGTTGTGGGCGATCAGGCCAGCAGGGGAAGGCAGTTAGGGGTGACCAGGCTGGCAAGGGAGGGCAGTTAGGGGTTACTGGGCCAGCAGGGGAGGGCAGTTGGGGGCGACCAGGCCTTCAGCGGAGGACAGTTAGGGGTGACCAGGCCAGCAGGGGAGGGCAGTTAGAGGCAATCGGGCCAGCAGGGGAGCAGTTAGGCGTTGATCAGGCTGGCAGGGAAGTGGTTAGGGGTGATCAGTTTGGCAGGCAGGTGAGCAGTTGGGAGCCAGCAGTCCTGGATTGTGAGAGGGATGTCTGACTGCCCATTTAGGCCCAATCCCTCAAGGGGTCCCAGATTGGAGAGGGTGCAGGCTGGGCTGAGGGACACACACCCCTCCATGCACAAATTTTGTGCACCAAGACTCTAGTCCTATATAATAAAGATGGAATATGCTAATTGACTGTCACGCCCTCACAAGATGGCGGCGCCCACAGCTACAAAATGGCGATGCCCAGTCCCCTCAGCCCTGCTGGGAGCCTTGGGTCCTCCTGTACCCACCACTGACTGAAGCTCAGGCAAGCAGGGCCGGCCCAAGATGCAGGCAAGCCTTGGATGGCAGCTGCCCAGCTGCCCAGGGCCGGCCCAAGGTGCAGGTAACCAGGGCTGGCTGAGGATTGCACTGCTGGTAGTGGCAGCAGCAGAGGTGTGATGGGGGCATCGCCTTCCCCTGATTGCCGGGTTGCCTCCAGCCCCTGAGGGCTCCCAGAATGTGAGAGGGGGCAGGCTGGGCTGAGGGCCCCCTCCCTCTCCAGTGCATGCACTGGGCCTCTAGTTATTAATGTTAATAACTGGCTAGTTACAATGATAACACTACAATTCAATTCAATTCTGACACTGTCTACCTGGAGTAAGCATCAGGACCCGCCCCCCTGCCAAGTTAAGGGCTCAGTCCCACATGACTGCCCCCTCTTCAGATACAAATCCAGATCTTTTGTACTTCTGACCATCTGGCTATAATTCTGGGGTTACCACAACTCCCTTCTTGTGTTTGACAATTTGCTTTAGTGGTTCACAAAAGCAAGGAAAGCACTTTCATTACTATTATTCATTCATTATAAAAAGATACAACTCAGGAACAGCCAATGAAAATGATACATAGGGCAAGATGTGGGGGCAGGGGTACAGAGCTTCCATGCCCTTTCCAGGTGTGCCACTCTCCCAGGATCTCCATGTGCTCACCAACTGGGTTTTTTTTTTTTTTTTTTTTTTTTTTTTAACAGTGGCTGTGTTTTTCTTTTTCTTTTTTTTTTCAATTTTTTTATTAAGGTATTATATGTGTACATATCTTACCATTGCCCTCGCCACACCCCACTCCCATATATGCCCCCACCCCCCAGAGTTTTGCATCCATTGGTTATGCTTATATGCATGCATACAAGTCCTTTGATTGATCTCTTATCTCCCCCACCTCTCCCTAACCTTCCCCTTGTAATTTGACAGTCTGTTTGATGCTTTACTGTCTCTGTATCTATCTTTTTGTTCAAGTTTATAATGTTCTTTATTATCCATAAATGAGTGAGATCATGTGGTATTTTTCTTTCATTGACTGACTTATTTCACTTAACATAATGTTCTCCAATTCCTCCCAGGTTGCTGCAAATGATGAGAATTCCTTCTTTTTTATGGCAGCATAGTATTCCATTGTGTAGATGTACCACAGTTTTCTGATCCAGTCATCTGCTGACGGGCACCTAGGCTGTTTCCAAATCTTAGCTATGGTGAATTGCGCTGCTATGAACATAGGGGTGCATATATCCTTTCTAATTGGTGTTTCTAGTTTCTTCGGATATATTCCCAGGAGTGGGATTACTGGATCAAATGGGAGTTCCATTTTCAGTTTTTTGAGGAAACTCCATACTGTTCTCCACAGTGGCTGCACCAGTCTGCAATCCCACCAGCAGTGCACGAGGGTTCCTTTTTCTCCGCATCCTCGCCAACACTTGTCGTTTGTTGATTTGTTGATGATAGCCATTCTGACAGGTGTGAGATGGTACCGCATTGTTGTTTTGATTTGCATCTCTCGGATAATTAGTGACGTTGAGCATGTTTTCATGTGTCTCTTGGCCTTCCTTCTGTCTTCTTTTGAAAAGATTCTATTTAGGTCTGTTGCCCATTTTTTTATTGGATCATTTATCTTCCTTTTATTAAGTTGTATAAGCTGCCTGTAGATGTTGGAGATTAAACCTTTATCAGTGATGCCATTTGCAAATATGTTCTCCCATGCAGTGGGCCTTCTTGTTGTTTTGTTGATGGTTTCTTTTGCTGTGAAAAAGCTTTTTATTTTGATGTAGTCCCATTTGTTAATTTTCTCTTTAGCTTCCATTGCCCTAGGGGCAGTGTCAGTGAAGAATTTCTTTTGGCATATGTCTGACATTTTGCTGCCTGTGGATTGCTCTAGTATTTTTATGGTTCCCCGTCTTATGTTTAAGTCCTGTATCCATTTTGAGTTTATTTTTGTGTATGGCGTAAGTTGGTGATCAAGCTTGACAAGAAGAAGAAATAAAAGGCATCCAGATTGGAAAAGAACAAGTAAAGCTGTCTTTATTTGCAGACGACATGATATTGTACATAAAAAATCCGAAAGACTCCGTCAAAAAACTAATAGACTTAATAAATGAATTCAGCAATGTAGCAGGATACAAAATTAACGCCAAGAAATCTATGGCCTTTCTCTACACCAATAGTGAACTTACAGACAGAGAGACTAAAAAGGCAATCCCATTTACCATCGCACCAAAAAAATTAAGATACCTAGGAATAAACTTAACTAAGGAGGTAAAAGACCTATACACGGAAAACTACAGGACACTGAAAAAAGAGATAGAGGAAGACGTAAACAGATGGAAGAACATACCATGTTCATGGATTGGTAGAATCAACATCATTAAAATGTCCATACTACCCAAAGCAATCTATAGATTCAATGCACTCCCCATTAAAATACCAACGGCATATTTCACAGACCTTGAAAGAACTCTCCAAAAATTCATCTGGAATAAAAAAAGACCCCGAATAGCCACAGCAATCCTGAGAAAGAAGAATAAAGTAGGAGGGATCTCAATACCAGATTTCAAGCTGTATTACAAAGCCACTGTTCTCAAAACAGCCTGGTACTGGCACAAGAACAGACATATAGATCAATGGAACAGAATAGAGAATCCAGATATTGACCCAAACCACTATGCTCAATTAATATTTGACAAAGGAGGCATGAACATACAATGGAATAAAGACAGTCTCTTCAATAAATGGTGTTGGGAAAATTGGACAGGTACATGCAAAAAAAAACCAACTGGGTTTTTATGGAAGCTTTATTACATAGGAATGATTGATTAAATCATTGACCATTTGGTGATTAAGTCAACCTCCAGTCCCAAGTGGGCCTGAAAGTTCTAACCCTTTAATCATACCTTGGTTCCCTTGGCAACTAGCCCCACCCTGTGGCTACCTAGGATCCCCAGCTGCCAGCCATTTATTAGCATACAAAGACACTTATCATTTCAGAGAATCCAAGGGTTTTGGGAGCTCTGTGATAGGAAATGGGATCAGAGACCCATGTCTATGTCACATGTGTTTCATTACCATTCATTTCTAAATGTTTTGAAATTCAGCTGTATTATAGTGTAGGAAAGTGGGAGTCCTGAGAAGGAATCCCTGGTGAAGTATATTCATAAGAAATACTGAAAACTAAAACCACTTTCTTTCAGGTGTTTAAATGTACTAGTAAGCGATGTCTATTATCAATCCTCATCCCTGGAAAAGGGAAGAAGAAAACCTCTGAATGAGTGAAAGATGACAGGTTAGTGACTCTAAGTCATTTAAACTGTTTTCTGGGGGTGTCACTTGTTTTGGATATCAATCAGACATGAAAGTTTGAGACTTGTTTCATGTTGTTGTTATTAAATGAGAATTAAAACCTATTTTATCAAATAATATCAGCTATTTACCTTGATTACAGTAACCTTATCTGGTTTCATATTATAAATGTCATATTGTTTTCCTACAATTAAAAAAATTAAATCAAGTGCTGGTTGTCAGACCATTTGTTTTGAGCAGTTTATACTATTGTTTTAAATTAAGTACATAGAGATAATCTGATCATAACTAATGAAATTAAAAAATTCTTTCCAATTTTTCATACATGAGTCTTATTTTATTACTAGTGTCCCGGTGCACGGATTCGTGCACATTGAAAGGAAATTAATTAGAAGAAATATTTTAATATCGCTATTTGTCCTTTCTCTATAATAGAAGTGTTAACCAAATTCATGATCGACAATGACAGATAGGTGAAACACATACCAGCGATTGGCACCAGTGAAAGCTTTATATGTATCATGCATGCGTGAGTCAACTTAGCCTTTTATACATTTAGATTCTCAAAAACAGAACACCAAACTTGACACACACACATAAACATATACAAACATATATTTCAAAAGAATACTATACTTTCTATCATATTCATTGCTTCACAAATAATTTTTATTTTAGATATGCTAAATAAATACAAATTAAATAATAAAAAGCAGAATATTGATTTATCTTTTTTATAACTTACCAGGAATTGATAAATTTTTATCATGTTTTCTCTAATACACTTTAGAAGAGGTACTAGAGGCCTGGTGCACAAATTCGTGCACATTGGGTCCAGCCGGCCCGCCCCAATGGGGGCTCATTGGGCAGAGCCAGCAGGGGGGAAGGGCTGCATGCAGTTGGCAGTTGGCCCCGCCCCTGATTGGCCCCCGGCCAGCCCCACTCCTGATTAGGGTTTTGGGGGCCTATGAGGGGCTGGGCCAGCCAGGTGGGGGGGCAAATAGGGGCCCAGATCAGGCTGGTTGGCTGCCGCAGTGTGTGTCATAGCCACCGGTCATTCTGGTTGTTCTGGTCATTCTACTGTTCCGGTCACTGGGCTTTTATGTATATAGATTCTGTAATATGGATATTTTGATGTGCATTATAACATTTCTATTTGTATGGAAAAATTATGTCTCTTTTTTTCTGATAGATAAGATGGGTTTGGCTGATGATTTTAAAAATGAGGGCTGGCTTTGCCAATTAGTCACTCAGGGTTCTGATTAGTTCTGATTTTTGTTAAAAAAAGAAAAATCTATTAAAGGCAAGTAATATCTTCAAGCATTTTAGAAAAATATTTTATTTCCAAGGCATATAGAAATTAACACTATTTTGAGGAAGGCTTTGTCAAGTTCATTACCATGTGTTTTGGGATTATATTTAAAAAGTTCATATAATTGAATGACATGGCTATAATTAAACTCCTCCAATACTGTGTACTTATTTATGAAAATAAGATTTCACAGTTATTATATATACAAAAAAGAATAGAAATAGAATCCATGACCAGACTCATGTCCTTATAGCAATTAAAGAAATATATATGCTTTTCATAAATATTCACAAATATATGAGTTGAGAAATAGTGTCACTTATACCATTTAGCAATATATTTGCAAAAAAACTTTAGTGTTTAATACTTATTTATCAAAATTTGTAATTTATAATAGATTTATAATTTTTAATCAATTATGAATTACCAATAATTGCAGTGTTGTTTCAGTACATTTTTAAACATACCAACCTTGATGGTCATCAGCAATAGAAAAAAATTCAAGTTGCTATGCATATTTTTAGGGCTTTGAAGAATGTCAAATGAGTAATAAAAGAACTTTCAAATATAAAATAAATTATTTTAGGATAAAATTCTGTAGGAGAACCATAATAAAAATTTGATTTCATGCAGTAAAAAATATAATAAAAAGATGCTGACTCTCATTGGAAAATTTCTTCTTTTTAATGAATAATGCTAAATTTCAAAATGCCATTTGTAGTTAGATTCCTTTGGATATACTTAAAATATGATGTAACAGTGTTATTACATCATTGGATTCAATTTAAAATTTATGAGGGTATCAATTATTTTTCAAAATTAGTTTTGAGATTTGGCAGCCAAACATTTTAAGGCCATTGTCTTGGGACTCCACTTCTAGGGAAACAGGTTCATGTGTGGGCAGCAGAAGGGCTACGCAGCATCCCAGCTGCAAGTGGTAAGGATGCTTTGAAAGTAGGATGGGCTGTGGTAGAATATCTCAGAAAAATCCTTTGTCATGCTGGCCGCCAGCACAGCTAACCTCTTACCTTGGTTTGCATGGCTCTTATAATAATACTCCAGTTCCTACAATTCTTGGCTCCTGCTATTAAGGAAAATTATGCAAATTTTTCCCCTTTGTGTCATGCTAGAGCTGTGGTCGGCAAACTGCGGCTCGCGAGCCACATGAGGCTCTTTGGCCCCTTGAGTGTGGCTCTTCCACAAAATACCACGGCCTGGGCTAGTCTATTTTGAAGAAGTGGCGTCAGAAGAAGTTTAAGTTTAAAAAATTTGGCTCTCAAAAGAAATTTCAATCATTGTACTGTTGATATTTGGCTCTGTTAACTAATGAGTTTGCCGACCACTGTGCTAGAGTATTCTTTAACAAGCCTCCCTGAGGTTCACCTGAGGTTCTAGGGACGTGCAGTCCACTGTGAACTTTCTGTCCTGTATCTGAGCTCGTTGCTATGATAGCCACTAGCCACATGTGTCTACTGAGCATTTGAAATATGGCTGATGCAACTAAGAAACATAATTTTTAACTTTATATAAGTTTAATTAATTTAAATTTAAGTAGCCACATGTGACTTAGCCACTATATTGGACAGAACAGCTCTAGTATAATGGACTTTAGTTTGAGTCACTATTTACTATTGATTAGGGCCCAGCCTCTCCAAAGTTAAATGTTAACTTCTAAAAGATTGATAAGTTGCAAATGAGTTCTGTCTTGTACTACAGGGCAATAAAACTGTTTTATTGCCCTATAGTGCATTAATTAACAATCTTATTTCAGTATTTCTTCTTTCACTGACAATATGTGCTTCAATCTTTTAAACTCTCCTTTTAACCAGCCTTGTCATCCTATTTCTGCCAGTAATGGATTTCTGCTATTAATTGACACAAGTTCCATATATACTTGTGAGAAAGTAGTGCTTTTGAAGTTTTGAAAATTTTACTCTGATATTGCTTCAAAATTACCATTCTTAGTAAATATCTTAATTATTAGATTGAAGGGGAAAATAGGTATCAAATTTTGATATATAGATACCAAATTTTGACAAAATATACCCATACCACCACACACACCTATTAGTCAACTAGAAGTAGAGAAATTTGCCCTAATTTGACAAAAGATACTTCCAGAAAGATGTGATAATCACTACATGCCAGCTGTAAAAAACTTTAAAGTGTATTTAGTAGAATAAATACCTAGAGTCTTATTGACCATTTATAAACCTATAGTTTTATGCAGTTCATCTAGCTTTCCAATATTCTCACAACATATGAAAAAAGAATGACACCTGACTCTGGTCCTAAAAGCAGGGCCTGAGTGGAGGGCAGGTGGGATGGGTCTAAGAGAAAAGAACAGAAAGGGGGACAAGTGGCTGAAATTCCTTAGGACTTATCTCATTATCCTTTCAAACTCAGGTAGCTTCCACTCTCTCATGCAAATGAACAGACAGGCTAGACAGTTCTGGAGATTTCCTAAACATCCCTTTGCTAAGGCCAGAGAGGATGTAACTCCTCCTCTGGGTCCCTGCCCCAGTCGCCCACTCTATGGTCCCCCAACCTCACCCCAATTCTCCATCTCCATCTCCATCTCCATCTCCATCTCCATCTCCATCTCCATCTCCATCTCATCTCCATCTCCATCTCCATCTCCATCCTTCCTCCCATCCTTGATTCCAGGCCCTCTAGGTTAGCTGCTGCTAGTGTAAACAATGCTGACTGCCAGTTACTAACTTTGGCAGAGTGGGATTGGGCATTTCTGGGCTGAAACACTGTTCAATTAGTAAATTCAAAATATTAAAATGAATGGGTAACGTCCCGCAGGGTTTCACCAATGCTGATTGTAGTTAAAAACGAGGGAACTGCATGTGCATTACAAGCTAGTGGGAGCCTTGAGTTGTTTGGTGGTGGGAAGTTTCTTAATGATTTAATCCAACTAAATATGGAGTATAAGAGGGGCGGGGCAAGGAGGAAGAAAGAGTGTGAGATTTCATGCCAATATCATCAACAAGTAAAGATTGTGTTTCATTTCATAGAGGAAATGAGACTTCGATTCTATGGGGAAAGAAAAAATAGAATTTACATAGGAAGAAGGGCAGAACAAACCATCAATGGTTTTCAATGGGCATCTGATTGAAAAAAACCCACAGATGAAACTAGGAAAGAAAAGAAAAAGCTGTTATGTACCTGAAGATGAGGTCTGTGAGACCAAGCCCAAGGGGGCACATAGGAAATCAGAGAATTACCTGGTAAGGTCAGGCACCAACCTTCGTTCCTGGAGCAAAGAGTTGCACATGCTATTGGTTAAACCAGTGATGGGCAAACTTTTGAGCTTGGTGTGTCAAACTTCGCCAAAAAACTGAGCATAACTCGGGTAGTGTGTCACTTTGAGGAAAAAACTAACTCCAAGACTCTAGTCGCAAATGTTTCATCCTCAGGAGCAGCAAATGTTTCATCCTCGGCATGCGGCCGCGTGTCATCAGAAATGGCTACGCGTGTCAGTGCTGACACGCGTGTCATAGGTTCGCCATCACTGGGTTAAACTCTAGAGCAGGAGTCTGTACAAGCTGGATAGTAATTATTTTTGGCTTTGCAGGCCATGTGGTCTCTGTTACAACTGGTCAACTCTGTCCTTAGTGCAGGAAAGCACCCATAGACAATACATAAACAAATGGGCATGGCTGCATTCCAATAAAAATTTATTTACAAAAATAGATTGTGGGCTCACAGGCTGTAGTCTGCCAACCCCTAACCTAAAAGAAAAAAATTTTTTACAGTCACTGAAGAATAAGGAAAAGAACTCAAGATGGTCCTGAAATTGAAGACTCCAGTGAATGAAGTGCATGAGAATAATTCCCCAGGAGAAATAAATAAGAGACTTTGAGAAGAGCAATTTTCAACCTTTTTCATCTCATGGCACACATAAACTAATTACTAAAATTCTGCATCACGCCAATGAATATATATTTTGCCGAGCTGACAATAAATAGATATAATTTTGATTCGCTCACACTGGATGGCTATTGTGTTGGCTGTTGTCATTTTTATTTGACAATCTAAGGGGAAAAAAGTCAATGCCCCCGACTAAATAGTCAGGTATTGCATGTTTCAAAAATTCTTGTGACACACCATTGAGCCTGCTGTGACATGCCAGTTGAAAACTGCTGCTCTAGAAAGTACATATATCAAGCTTCTTAGTACTTGAAAGGTTATTCAGACCTATTGGAAGAAGATTTTCGTGACATATCCAGAAAAGCCATGGTGTATTTCAGGTGTGGAGAATGTGGTTCTCTCAGTAAAAGCAGGCCTGGAACAACGTTCCCTGGAGACTGTGGGCCAGGCCTGATTTTCATGTAGGGCCTCATGATTTGGTAATTAATTATACTTTATCGATCAATTGTTCATTGGCCATTTTCTTCAGACAGTGTTCTTGCCATGACGAGATGAAGATAAATGACAGCTTAACAGATTTACAGAACTTTAAAAATACCTTAAAATAAATAAAAGTTGTGAAATATGAACAGGAAATTGAAGCACCAAAAACTTTTGTTTTGAGGGGGTAAAAATCAATATACAAAGTATATGCTCTCTGAGGAAGAGAGTAGGTAAAGGTTCCAACCAGAATCTTTAAAAAAATGAATAAAATAATAAATGAAATGCTGGTAGAAAGTGTACTTGTTTGGGGAAACTTAGGAAGCATAAGACACAAAAGCAAACAAACAAAAAAAGGCAACAAAATCAAACTAAGGTTTTAGAAGGTGAGAGGTCTATGGAAATATTGTAAATATATTTAAGAAGTTCTATAAAATGTTCAAAGTGACAAAAGCCTAATAAAGCTAAATTCAGCAAAATGATGAAGTCTGATCTCTAGCAAGTCCAAGAATAAAAAAACATCAAGACTTGAGGGGAGCATGGAGCAGCTACCTCAGGAAGCAGAAAAGCAGAATTAGAAAAACTCTTAGCTGAGAGAACCACTCAAGTTGCAGTTTATTATAAAACTCAGAAAGACCTCAAGGGAACTCTTGTTTATTAAAAAAAAAAAAAAAAAGGAGTTTGAAGTTTTGAATAATTGCATTAGGCAGCTGAACTAACTGGCGAATCAACAGAGTGAGAAGCTAAAATAAATCAGGAATGACAGATGATATATATCTGCTGGATATAATCTTTGTTAACAATAGCTGGAAAAGACTGAGGCCATTTCCCATCCACACTGAGTGATGAGGTGTCAACCAGGCATGAGCTGGAAGAACAAATAAAGAGCATGAGATTTGCTCTCTGCGTTCAGCAAAGCTCTGCTGGAAATGAATGCAAAACCTTGCAGCACAATGTAGGGATCCTGAAAGCCCATAAAGATATGGCTCTGTGAAAGAAGCTGATTCTGGAAAAGAAAAAAAAAAAAAAATGGGGAAAGAAACCGATAAAGCAATCAGCTGCAGAGGAGATGAAAACTTACAGGCAGAGAATTCAAGAAATGGGGTGTTCGGAGGGGTAGGGAAGAATTACAGAAAATAAAAATATCCACAAGCAATTCATGATAAAATAAATAAATAAATAAATAAATAAATAAATAAATAAATAAATAAAGCCCATCACTGCTAAAGAACAATGCTTCAAAAACCAGAAACTCTAAAACCAAATCCAAGAAGACTTGATCCCTAAACGGCCCAAAATAAGTACATAAATAAATCAGTGGGCAAACTGCATTGTGCATTAGAATCGCATCGCAGGCTTGTTGGAACGAAGATGGCTGAGCCCCAAAGGGCCTGAGTTTCTGATTCAGTAGACCTAGGGTGAAGCCTGAAGATTTAACCGTTCTCTGGTTATGATGATGCCACTGGTCTGAGGATCACACTAAGAACCGTGCATGTTAGAATCGCCTTGACACCTTTTAGACCCCTTCACTCAGGATCTCTGTGTGTGGGGCTCAGGTATTGCTATTTTTTTGCAGCATCTCAGATGATTCCAAAACAACCAAGGCTGAGAAACTGCAGTTGGCCAAGATGGTTCTTTCTACCAATTCACTGATATTGGCAACGTATTACCTCTCATCCCTGATGATGACATTCACCTTTGATGTCTTTCTTTTCTCTAAGAGATTTGTCCAGAAATGAACAAGTCCAACGCATGGGCCTCCACCTAGTCTTAGGGAGTCCTCTGAGGTATCAGTGGAATAGTAACTGCCTCTGTGTGGATTCTGATGAAGCTTCATTGAGAAACTCAAGGAGCCACTTTGATGATAGTTCATGCCTTTAATTCTGGTGCCAGAAGCTGCCACCTCTCCTTCTACCCTCCCCACCTTTCCAGCATGATCTCGCCAAGGGGAGGAAGCCCACTTGGACTTCTACCTGAAGCCTGGGGAGCTCACCTATTTTTTACTCTTCCTTCTACCTCTGTATTTTTGCTGTGCATTTCTTTCCAGACCTAAGTAAATTACCTTACCTTTAACCAGAATAAGAAACTTGCCTTCTGACTCTATAAGCATAGACTTGGACATTCAAGTTTTAAAATATCCAGACCTTCTTGGTCAACAAAGAGCATATTATCTGGTCTCAGATCAATACCTCTATCTTTACCCCCAAAACAAATCCAAGTGGCTCTTTACCTCCAGCTTTTGCAAGCTCTTTTTCAGCTTCAGGTATATTAACACCCCCTCTACACATGCATGCACATGCCTGAGGACTCACACACACATGTGCAGACACATGTGCATACACACGTACTGCTCACAGCAAAGGACAAGTCAAACATTCACTTGACTCACATCACTTTTATTGAGGGAAAATTTATGTACAAGAGTAATACACAACTCTGAAGTACAAAAATTGATGAGTTCTGACAAAATAGAATCAAATAGAACATTTGCATCATCTTAGAAAGTTTTCTTATGTCTTCTCTCAGTTAGTTCAAAAGGCAACCTCTGTCCTGATCTCCATCACCACATATTAGTTTTGCCTGTTCTTGAACTTCATAGAAATGAAGTCACACAGTGTTCTCAGTTGTGTCTGTTTTTTTTTGTTTTTTTTTTTTTTTCTCAGCATAATGGTTCTGAGATTCATCCATATTGTTGTGTCTCACAAGTTTATTCTTTTTGTTCCTGAGTATTTGTTATTTCATTATTTGAATACAACAGAATTTCTCCATTTTTATGTTGATGATCATTTGGGTTATTTTCAGATTTTGAGTGTTATCAATCAAGTTTTATACATATTCTTGGACAAGTCCTTTTGTGGACTTATCTTTGCATTTCTCTTGGGTGCACTTTCTCCCAGGAGGGCTATAGCATAACCATAATGTTGAACTTAATAAAATAATTTTTGAAGTTGATTGTGCCATTTTACACTCCAAACAGCAATGTATGAGAGGGGCCATAGCTCTACATCATCACTGACATTTGGTGTGGCTAGTCTTTTTCATTTTAACCATTGTGGTGGTTTTGAAGTGGTAACATTTATTATTTTTGCAGAATTGTTTTTCAATGCATGCTGACCTGAAATTGTCCATATTTCAGCCAAGTTATTTAATGCTGACGTTTGTATTTAATTTTTTAGAAGTTTTCTACAGATGGAAATCATCTTTTGAGCTGCATTTTTGTTCTGTATTATGACCTGACTCACTTATTTTTAATTATTTACATCATGTAATTTTAAATAATTTGCAATGTTATGGAAAGAAAATAAATGCCCTGTAAATAAAAATAATTTAAATTTAATTAACTATTTTTTTCAGAAAAAGAAAGATGGGCTAGAAGAGAAATTAAAACAAAATGAAAATGTTACTTCTTCATTAGACTATTACTAAAATTGTTTCCATTTGTTACTGCTATATATGTTTTGATTTCCTTCTGTTATTGCATTTTATTAATTTTTGGCATGATATGAATTTAAAAATCTTTTTTAATAGGTGTCCTGCATAATATAATTGCTCAAAATTTTTGAGAAAAATTGGTGTGTATAATTTATAGCAGTGATTCTCGAACTTTGGTAAAAATTCATTTTGGTAAAATACAAAGGCCCAGGCCCCCTTTCTTGCTTCAAGAAACTTGGGCATGTGTATTCTTTATTAGTTTTTCAGGTGATTCTGAGACACACTCAAGTTAATAATCACTGCTCTAAAAGTATATTCCAGCATGAAAGAAAAGAACATCTTAATTATAGTGCAGTTGTCAGCAGTGGCCAACAGGTGGCTCACTGGATCACAACACCATTTAGGGAAATGAGTCGTTTGCATATCAAGGCATTTCCAAAGAAATAAGTAGTAAATAGAAAGACTACAGTTATTTCTGAAGAATGATTCTCTTTAATGCTTTTTAATGTGGGATTCCTAACAAGTCTTCTAGACACACATGTAGAATTTTTTATGTTGGCCTACATTTCCTCTTATAAAAATTCAGTTCTGTCAAGATAAAATGCTCTGTGCATTATACAGCACTTGACTTCAACAGAGGTCAGGAAGTGACTCACTCTGCTCTGGTTTGGGCTCTCAAGGATAGGTAGTCTTACAGGTTAACAGTGGGAATTACTTCAAAGATTAAAAAGCTGCCTTGTAGGCCTGGATTTAATTACAATTGATCAATTGCAGTGATTCTGGCTGCAAAGTTAGCTTGCTTTGAGTTTGCTGAAAAGAACTTGGTATTTGGAATTGTACGGAGTGTTCTTTTTGGGTGACAGCTAGGCCTGCATGACTACTTCATGTAAATGCCCCACCCCCACCTAGTGAAGGTGACAGGGTTCAAAGCAGGCACTGATTTCCCAGACAGAGTTTAAATGTCCAATTCAACTTGGAATTGTTCCATGGTCTCACAATTTCCAAATAAAAGGCTCCAAAGAAGCCTGAGGAGTATACTTTTATTCACTGATCATTGGTAAACATTTCCTGAATGCCCACTCTGTGCCAGCTAATAAGTAAGGCCTGAGAGTTAAGACACAAGAGATATCATTTAGACTTGGAGGCAGACAAGAGGTCAACATGCTCTAGTTATGTGATACTCCTCACACCTGTAAGTGATAGGTGGCTGCCTTCTGTTTTCACTGTCACACCCTTGTTACCCATCACAGTGCCCAGCTTATGGCATCTACTTAATATTTTCTCAATTATGAACAATGAACAGTTACATAATTCAAAGGATGGAGTATGACCTTTGGAGAAATTCCTTTGGGTTAGTTTCCTTTGATTATGTATACAGAATTATCTCTACATTTGGGATTTTATAGTGGAAACTGACACTCTCCTGCCCACCTTCCCTCACCACTCACTTCTAAGCTATAGGAAATTTACTAAGAATACCTAAGACTCAACACCTGAGGGCTATTTTCCTGGGCCTTACATTTACCCAGTTGCTGCCGGAAGTCCCCCAAGAACAGCCTTCAAACCCTGTGACATACAGGTGTTGGGGAATAAATACCCCAGTGTTTTTGCTTTACCGGTGAGATAACTGAAGTTGTCTTACACTGTCTCTTAGAGTTCCTCAATGAGATAGAGTTTCTCTAATTGCCCACAGTGGTAACTGGCTTAATTAACTAGATTCTTCCCATTCTCTGCTTTCCTTTGCCTTTCCCTATTGGTGGTTCCTAGCACAACTCTCAAAGAAAACACTCAAGTCCTTACCTTGGGGTCTACTACTGGGGGGACTCAACCCAGCAATAAACATAAGCTGTCCATGTGCAGATAGGTGAAGGTGGGGAGGAGTGTTGGTGATGTGCACAAACATGGAAGCATGAGGGAACTTGAGACCAAGTAGTGAACAATTGATGGAACATAGGCTACATGGGTTGGAAGTGATGATAAGGGATCTTGTATGCTAATCTCAAAACATCTGCATTTTTTTGAAGGCAATGGGGATCCACTAAAATATTTTTAAAAGGAGGGTAAGGGAACACTTTATGATCCAGCTGTTAAGTACAGGCAAATGCAGATGAGGCTAAAGAGTGAATGAAATAACCCATGACAAGGGGGTACTACTTTTAGAATCTGATAAAAATTACAATCACCTCCACATAAAACTGCACATAAACACATACACAATTTTGCAAAGGAATTTACAGGTGTTCACTGACCCCCTTTAAAGCATAGCCATGCATCTCCTTAAGGTTTCTAGAAGAGCAGTTAGGAACGCAAACATTGAGTGAGAAGACCAGAGGATTAAGGAACTGAAGCCTTCAGAACAATCACATTGACGTGTAGACAGGAATAAAGAAGGGAGAATAAGAAGCTCTCACTTGGACAGGAAAAGTCTCAAAACTGAGTTTTATAGGGAAACAACAAAAGATACTCTCGGTTGAGCTACTTTGGATTAGTAGGAGGTGACAGAGAGCATCACTCTCTAGTTCTCCCTTTTGTTGTTGTTCGCACAAACAGGAAGAAATGGTAGTCGTCGGTCAGGACATAGTTCATGACAGGAAACACACCAAAGGCTCCCAGATGAAATTTAGTTAATAAATGTATTACTTGGTTCTAACAATGTTAGTTATTTGGTATTTTTTAAGTTAGTTGTCAATATTTAAAAATAAAGAAATTTCTATATTTTCTTGGAAAAAAAAAATCAAAGCATGTAGGCCAACAGTCCCTACCAGTTTCCACTGTCTGAGTAGTTGTTGCCCCTGTGGATATTGTACGAGCTCTCCTATTGGCCACACTTTTTTACTCACTTACATTACCGGCCTGGCTTCCATAAACCTTTAAATTTTGTGGGGTTTTTTGTTTTGTTTTGTTTTGTTTTTTAAGAGTACATTTATTAAGGCTGGGGACAGTGAAACAAGGAAGGACTTATAATAGAAGAAGCAACAGGACAGAGCGAAGGCGGACTGCTTTGGCTCACTGGGAAGTCAGAGAAAAGGCGACCTTTGAGGCAGGTTCAGGGGGTCAGCCTGGGATGATTTACCACTGCTCACTGCTCCTCCGGTTGTGGAGACCCTTAGAGTTTAGGAGATATGGCAAGCCTGAGAGGAAAGAAAGGCATAGACGTGCTTCCTGGAGAGAGAGTGCTAAATCTTTTCTTAAAAATATATTTTTATTGATTTCAGAGAGGAAGGGAGAGGGAGAGAGAGAAACATCAATGATGAGAAAGGATCACTGATCGCCTGCCTCCTGCATACCCCCTAATAGGGATCATACCCACAACCCAGGCATGTACCCTTGACCGGAATCAAACCCTGGACCCTTCAGTCCACAGGCTGACACTTTATTCACTAAGCCAAACCAGCTATGGCCTCTCATTCCCTTTTAATCTCCAATTCATTTTCAGACCACATAACATTGGGAGCAAGTTCATATTTTAAGAGGACTAAGAGGAATGAAGATTAGGTAGTTAGGAATATCAATCTTTTGACCAAATAAATATCTGGATTATCTTGTCTGTCGTAGCTCTCATCTTAGATATACTTGCACATCTGGGGGTACACCCACACTCCCATACACACACACAGTGCTCCCTTGGTCACATTCTTTTCTCCAAGTTTGTTTAACAAGGTACAGTCCCATTTGAGGAAAGAAGCAATTGGACTCCTCATGAATAACATCACATTCACAGTAGAAAGGAAAGAATAAAAAAAGCAAACCAGTTATTGTCCAGTTGGGAGTGTTGGACACCAGATGCTCAGGCAAGTCCACAGAGAGTTTTTCAAGTTGTCAAGAATAATGTAGAACTTTTCCGAAATGTATCAATCTTTGTCACCAAAATATGTGTTCATTCCAAACTGAAAACATGCTGACAGCCCTAGCTAGGAAACAAAATTTTCTTTATGGGCTCTCTTACATGTTTTCAGGTAACACCCCCAATGTTGGCAACATGGGTTCCCCCACTCCACTTGAATTTTCTTCACTAAACATATCACTACATAACTCACTTGTTTATTATTTGTCCTAACTCCATACCTCCCCTCCACATACCCACAAGGATATAGACACCATGATATTAGACACATTGTCTATTTTGTTCACCACTCTGTCCCCAGCAACTAACTGGTTCCTAGTATATCATAGATGTTTAATAAATATTTGCCAAGTGAATGCACAAATGATAATGGCAACTTCAAGTGTATGAATTGCAAATGAGAGTTGAGTGCAAGAACACCAATAAATAAGGATCTTGAAAAGCATTTCCAATATTCAAGAAATATCTTTACCACATTTTTTAATTATTTAGGGCAGTGCCAATATTCTATCTGCTGGATCTATAAGGAACCCTATGAAAGGTTATTTTAAGACATAAAATATGTAGGTTTTCTTCCCCTTTTCAATAGAAAGTTTATTCATGCTGCCAAACTAAGCATAAAATATGATGTGCATATCAAGTGATTAGACACTGAGGGTAGGAAGAAGATATGAAATTGCATAGGATGAAATGCCAGCAATATCTCTTACCAGCTGTGAGATGTGCCCACTTAGGGTAGGGCCAGGGTGAGAGTGAGAGAAAATCCAAAATGGCTAAAATAGTACATATTAATTTCTCATGTGCTCAAAGTGCCACTTCAAGGTCACGAGGGACCCAGGCTCTTCCTACTTTTTAGCTCCAGCATGCTAATGTGTAGCTTTTGTCCTCAAGTTCACCTTGTAGTCCAAGATGGCTGCCACAGGTTAAAACCATTGGAGGATCATCAAGGCCTAAATAAGGAAGAATGTCAGAAGGGTCACAAGTGCTTATTTCTTTTCTTTTCTTTTCTTCTTCTTCTTTTTTTTTTTTCTGTTAATCCTCACACGAGGATTTTTTTTTTTTTAACATTGTGTGTGTGTGTGTGTGTTTTAAAGAGAGTATTTTTTTTTTTTAGGGAGAAAAACATTGATTGGTTGTCTCCTGCACACACTGTGACCAAGACTGGAGATCAAACCTGCAACCCAGGTACATGCCCTTGACTGGGAAACAAGCCTAAGACCCTTCGGTCCTGGGCCAACACTGTCACCAGTGAGCCAAACTGGCCAGGACAAGTGCTTATATCAAAAATGCTTCTCCCCTCATACTCTCAGCTCTGTTTATGCATCTTCCAGTTCTATTCTACACTTATGCTTAAATTTCATTGGCGCTGCCTCAGCCTAGCTTCAGGGGCTGGGAAAGGCATTTTTTTTTTTTTTTTTTATTGAACTACATTGCCACCCAAAATGGAATTTTGGTTGTACTGCAAGAGAAGAAATGGAGAACAGATATTGGGTGGCAACTTGTAGTCTTTAACATGCCTCAGGTAAATTCTTTATCTCTTCAAGCCTCTGTTTTCTCATCTGTGAGACAGGTGTAATAGAATTGTCAAGAGCACTACATAAAATAATGCATATAAATTCTGTGGTACAATGCCTAACAAATATTAAATATTTTATATAGTTGTTATTATTACCATCCTTTACCTCCAAAAGTTTAGCATTTTCTAGGGGAAACTAGTAAAGCATTGGAAATACATAAATGATAGTGAAATTCAGTAGAGGATGATGTCTTTAAATCAATAGGGCAGGTGAGTATTACAGATATTAGCAGGGAGCATGGGGTTGAGGGGATTTAAGCTGTGCCCTGTGAAGAAAGCAGGGTATAAAAGGAAGAGAAATGATGTGCCCTGAAATTTCTTCAAAAGTGTTTTTTCAAAAAGCCTTTTTATGCTTGTACAGTAGTCCTTCCTTATTTGTGAGGGATAGATTGAAAGACCCTCAGTAGATGCCTAAAACCACAAATAGTACCAATCCTATATATGCTATGGTTTGGTTTTTTTCCCCGTACATACATACACTTTACGAATTTTCGTTGGTATAACCGGATTGCCAGCATCACCACTTTTGTGCTTTGGGGACATTACTAACTAAAACAAGGGTCCCATGAACACAGGCACTACAATATAGCGACAGTCAATCTAATAATTGATATGGCTAATAAGTGACTAGTGATAGAGTAGCATCTACAGCACGGAGAAGCTGGACAAAGGGAGATACTGTATACATCCTGGGTGGGAGGGGGTGAGTTGGTCTGAGATTTCTTCCGCTACTTGGAACAGTTCGAAGCTTAAAACTTATGAATTGCTTATTTCTTGAATTTCCATTTAACATTTTCAGACTTTGGTTGACATTAGGTAGTTAAAACTGCAGAAAGTGAAACTGCAGATAAAGGGGGAGGGGAGGCTATTGTAATTCAGTTTGTTGAAGACAAAAAATAAATATAATGCCATTGATGGGAGTCACATCTTCATTCCAAGCCAGTTAGCAGCTATTCTGTGGTGAGCAGGGAGGAAAGTATTGTTTTGCTATGTGCAGTTTCTCTCTGATTTATTCCGCTCTGTAGAAGGCAGAAAAAAAAAAGAAAAAGAGACAGTGAAGAAGATTTACCCAAATGGGGAATTTCTTTATGGAAGGCAGCCAGGGGAATAACTCCTATAATTAAGAACCCATAATAAACAGCAGTGAGAGTCTCTTACTGTGGTAAATGATTTACGTAGAGCTAGACCAGTGTTGCTCATGTGGTTCAGGGACCAGCAGCATCAGCATCACTGGATGGGTTGTTGGAAGTGCAGATTCTCGGGCTCCACTCCACTCCCGAATCAGAACCTACATTTTATCAGGATCCCCTGATGATCTGTATGATCTGTTTGAGAATCACTGGTATACAACACACTCCTGCTCTCAAGAAGTTAATATTTGGGGAGATAGAAGACATAAACCCATTAAAATGAACAAAACAGTGAATGCACAGAACATTTCAAGGGATTCCAGGAAAACAAGGGGCTTGTAATAAACCTATCTGAACATTAAAACTGTGTGCCAACCAGAGAGAATATCATGAGGAACAGTTACTACTTTCCTGATATCCCTTTCTTTTTCTGAGAATGGCACCATCTCCTTCTGGTAACTTCTGGCTCTCAATCCACCCACATTGTCCTCATATGTTCATGAAATAAAGTCTTTTATCTGTCAGCCCAATACTGTTCACTAGCACGGGTAGGTTGCACACACCCCCTTGGAGGAGCCTGTTTTTTGAAGAATACTCATTAATTATAGGAGAATTGCTAGGTCTTTGTTGGTGGCTTCTGCTTGCTTTGTTAGCATTTTTTTTCACGATGTTCTGCACCACTCCTTGTCCTTGCCACAGCTCCACATGCACATTTTGGAACTCAAAATGTTGAATTATCACTGTTCTAGATCATACCTACACCCAAAACTTACTAGTAATTCAAAGAAAGAAGGATGTCACCAGTCACAGGTGAAACTTTCATTTCTTGGTAAATTGGAGACTGTGAGACACAGACCCCCCAAAAGACCATCTTTTAAAAACAAAAAATGAATTTTGTTTTCATATTTAACAGAGAAGATTATTTCTGAGCAATATATGTGGAAGCACCACTCATACATATATCCACTCCCATTTTAAGAAAGCCCATTTTATACTCTGGTAATTACAGTCTACAGTACAACTTTTCATTATTCAGTTTTCTATGACCTAGAAATCCATAAATTCCAGTTTTTAAAAAAATATATATTTCTATTGATTTTCTACAGAGAAGAAGGGAGAGGTACAGAGAGTTAGAAACATCGATCAGCTGCCTCCTGCACACCCCCCACTGGGGATGCGCCCGCAACCAAGGCACATGCCCCTGACCAGAATTGAACCTGGGACCCCTCAGTCCACAGGCCAATGCTCTATCCACTGAGCCAAACCAGCTAGGGCCACAAATTCCAGTTCTGTGTATAGTAAGTAATCAAGAGAGACCAGGCACATTCCATGAAAAAAATTTATAGGTAAGAATTCGCTGGTGTCATTTCACCAATAAATGCCATTAGTGTGTTTACCAAATGGTCTTATCTTCAGGTCATTACTACATTTACATGGAGACTTTGACTGAATTCATTATTTCTAGACTAGAGGTCCAGTGCACGAATTCTGGACATGGCCTGCAGGATAGGGCTGAAACTGGCTCTCTGGCATCCCCTGAGGCATCCTGGATTGCTGAGGGACCCCACTGGTGCACGATCAGGGCCAGGGAGGGAACTGGGAGGTTGGCCAGCTGGGGAGGGACTGCGGAGGGCTCCAGGGCATGTCCAGTCCGTCTCGTTCAGTATTGATTGGCTGGACCCCAGCAGCAAGCTAACCTACCAGTTGGAGCATCTGCCCCCTGGTGGTCAGTGCACATCATAGTGAGCGGTTGAGTGGCCTTAGCATATCATTAGCATATTACACTTTGATTGGTTGAACAGACAACTGGACACTTAGCATATTAGGCTTTTATTATATAGGATATCTTTGCTAAGAAGGGAATGGTTACTGGCATGCTGTTGTTTTTTGTCCCCTAAGAAACCTGCTAGAACTATAATTTTCATTTATCATTCTTAGTTTTGTTACTAATCTAACCCAGAAATCTGCAAGCTATCCTCAACACCATTCTCTCCTTTTCCATCTTTATCCAATAAATCACTATGACCTACATCCTACATCAATTTTGAACCCATTTTTTTCATTGTCACCATAGTTCCAGCCTTTATAATCTCTCGGCTAAATGTTTCAATAAGCCAGATCTCTTGGTCTATCTGTCCACCTCTTAATCTCTTCGCCCTCCAATTTACTGTCAAAATGGTTTCCAGAGTGATCTTTCTAAAATATACAACTGTTAAGCTGTTCAGCAGCTTCAATGATTCCTGTCTGGCTAGCTATTGCTACATTATAAACCACCAGAGACTAAGGGTTTCAATACAGCAGTAATTAATTTTTGTAGATCATGAGGCTGGATATGTGCTAATCTCAGATTGGCTTTTTAATGCATCTGTGGGTCAGTAGCAGGTGCTGCT
The DNA here is from genome assembly GCF_951640355.1 of Cnephaeus nilssonii. Lineage (NCBI taxonomy): Eukaryota > Metazoa > Chordata > Mammalia > Chiroptera > Vespertilionidae > Cnephaeus > Cnephaeus nilssonii. Next base: position 25,146,914 of record NC_137082.1, read on the forward strand.
CTAGGCTAGTTTAGGTGAGGTAGCTTAGTTGGAGCAACTTCATTCCACGTGTCTCTCAATCCCTTCCTAGGACCAGCCAGACTGACCTGAGCATCTCTTTGTGGCAATGGTAGCAGCAAAAAAGCACACGCTCCAATGTGCAAATCCATCCCACACCCCTGTTGGCATATGCCCCCTAATTTACCAGAGTTAAGGGATATTACAGGTCATGTCAAATATATATACAGGGAAAAGTAAAATTGGGGCCAATATGCAGTATACCATATCTCCTATTTCCCAAAGGACAAAACCCAGGCATGATCCTTGTGTAGCCACTGAACAGGGGATCTTTGTGATCTCCATGTTTTCCTCCCAGGTGTTTGACTGTTCCATCCTCAGAGTTGCTCTTGTCACTGACAAGGTATATATGTCTAGTTCTTAGCACACACTGTGGTAGTGTATTTACAGCTTGGTATTTTCAATAAGACTAGGAACTCCTTGAGAGCGTTATGTCTCCTTCACATTCACATCTCCTGGCTCTGAAGTTGTTTTAAAAATCTTTGTTGAATTGAATTGAATTGAGTAGAAATGAAAGTACATCTCCTAGAATCTGAACACATTTTGTGTTGTATACGATGTTTCTAGCAGTTCTGAGAAATTCAATCAGGTGTCTGAGGGGTTGAGAAGAAACCTGGGAAGCAGTTCTAGTCCCTGAGAAGTTGACTTATAACTTCTTGAATCAGTGGTTGAGTGTCGACCTATGAACCAGGAGGTCACCATTTGATTCCCAGTCAGGACACATGCCCAGGCCTCGAGCTCGATCCCTGGTAGGGGACACGCAGGAGGCAGCCAATCAATCATTCTCTCTCATCATTGATGCTTCTATCTCTCCCTCTGCCTGAAATCAATAAAAGCTTTTGAGAGAGAGAGAGAGAGAGAGAGAGAGATTCCCAGGTCCTAGAGAGACTTGAAAGAGAGACTTGAATATTAGGCAGTTTGTATGTCAGAGAACAACATGAGTTTCAATAACAGAACTCATGTGGAAATTGGGAACCTGCGCCAGGAAAAAAGTTTTCAGGGGCCTACTACCATTCACGAACAGGAAGGATTTCATTCTAAGCACCAGAGAATTGTGAACATTTCAAATCTCTCCTTCCTGAGGTCAAAGTTCATTCTAAAGGACTCAAAGTGGAATCAATGACCCCATCTTTCAGAAGAGGAGGCAAGTGGAGAAAACAAACTGACCATTTTCTAGCAATTCTTAGAGCCATGGTACTTATGAACCTTGTCAATGGAATACTATGCAGCTGTAAAAAAGAAGGACTTTTACCCTTTGCAACAGCATGGATGGACCTAGAGAGTATTATACTAAGTGAAATAAGCCAGTCAGAGTAAGACAAATACCATTTGATCTTACTAGTATGTGGAATATAATGAACAAAATAAACTGATGAACAAAATAGAACCGGAAGTATGGATACATGGTCAGTGTCCAAGTTGAGGGGGTGGGGGTGTCTGGATAAAGAACGTGAAGAGATTACCTAAAGATCATACATGCATACCCATGGACATGTACACCTATGGACATGTACAATAGTTTGGTGGAGGCTAAGGGAGAGGGAAGCAGGGGTGAGTGAAGGTGAGGAAAGTGTGGGGAAAAGGAGGATACCAGCAACTCTATCAACATTAAAAATATTTTTTTCAGATTCAAAAAGAGGGAGAGAGAGATAAGGGAAGAGAGGACAGGGAAGGAGAGGAGAGGGGAGGGGAGGGGAGGAGATGGGAAGAGAGGGGAGAAGAGGGGAGGGGAGGAGAGGAGTGGGGAGGAGAGGAGAGGAGACAGAGACAGAGAGAGAAAAGACCCACTACCCCCCACCAACCCACTTCCGCCTCCTTAATATTAAAAATGTTTAATAAAAAAAGAACCTACAATGAAAAAAAAATTTACACACACATCTCTAAAGAATTTTGATGCGATGACATATGGTAATATGGCCAAATGGGCTTCCTGAATAATATGTACAAAAAGAGGAAATAAATCAAAGAGCTTATCAAACATCCTTTAAATGGTCTAACTTAATTAGTATTATAAAAATATAAAATGGAGTCTCAATAGGAGAGAGGAAAGTGCCAATGCTGATAATTTCTCATAATTAAAATAAAACAAATATGGCTATTGAAATCTGCCTATTCAGTCAGTGGATGGGAAAATAGAGTACCAGTTTTTTCTGTTTTTTTTTTATGGGTGAGGACTACAAGTGGCACTCAGAGTCTCTACTCACATGCAATTGGCCAGAACTCATCACATGACTGCTGCCAGCCTAAAGGGAGGCAGTGGGATATAACAACAACAAAAAAGAGAGAGAACATGGATACAAGGGAGCACTTGTGGTTTTGGCCACTGGTACATTTCTATCTATCTGCCTTCAGGGATTAGGAGACCATTTCTAGAGCATGATCATCGCAGGAATTAGCAAGCCCACGTGTATGTACATGACTGCTCTGCATCCTCTATCATGACACCTCCTCCTCTGGCCCATTCATGCAGGGCCACATGGGTTTAAGGGTACATGGGAACGGGGGATAAGGAGCATAGCAACATGGTAGGGGGAGTAGTTGTTTTATTCTTTTTCACTTTAATTTATAAAGGACTGCAGAAGGCCCTTTTTATGTATATACTAGGTGAAGGAATATAAGAAAAAATAGCCAAATCCACCTAAAACAAAGGGCTTTGTTCACAAGGCTGAGCATTTTCTCGACTAACAAGGGAAGCAATGAATGTGTACTTTCTCACTCAACATTCTTGGGCAGAGGTCCCTGAAAACATTCTTGACCTATTTTCAACCTTTGTTGCTTAACGTTTTTAGAACTATCCTTTTGTCCCAAAGTGATGAAAAAATATTCAACAAAATAATGAAAACTATATAATCACTAGAGGCGTGGTGCATGAAAATTCATGCACTGGAAGGGGTGTCCCTCAGCCCGGCCTGCCCCCTCTCACAGGCTGGGAGCCTTCAGGGGCAGGAGGCAACCCGGCAATCAGGGTAAGGCGATGCCCCATCACACACCTGCTGCTGCCACAGCCGGCAGCACAAGCCTTGGCCAACCTTGGTTACCTGAGCCTCGGGTGGCCCTGGGCGGCCGGGGTGCTGAGGAGACTGGGGGACTCCAGAGGCAGGTGCGCAGAGCAGCTGGGCCCGCCTGGGGGCGAGCCCAGCCTTGCCGTGCACCTGCCACCCCAGCAGGGCTGAGGAGACTGGGCATCATCATCTTGTGGCTGTGGGCACCACAATCTTTGAGGGCAAGGCAGTCAATTAGCATATTCCCTCCTTATTGGCTGTGGGTGCCACCATCTTTGAGGGCTGGGCAGTCAATTAGCATATTCCCTTCTTATTGGCTGTGGGTGGTGCCATCTTTGTGATGGCATGAGGGTCAATTAGCATATTCCCTCTTTATTAGATAGGATATTTTGAGTATCAATATATTTAAAGCTAAACTTTATTTTCTTTCTTCCTTCCTCCCTTTCTTTCTTCCTTCCTTCCTTCCTTCCTTCCTTCCTTCCTTCCTTCCTTCCTTCCTTCCTTAATCTTCATCTGAGAATATTTTTTTCTATTGATTTTTTAGAGAGAGTGGAAGGAAGGGGGAGAGAGAGAAAGAGAGAGAGAGAGAGAAACATCAGTGTGAGAGAGACACATCAATTAGTTGTCCCGCAGGCACCCCAACTGGGACTGAGGGTCAAACCTGCAACCCAGGTGCATGCCCTTGACTGGGAATCAAACCCAAGACCCTTCGGTGCCCGGGTCGATGCTCTAAGGACTGAGACACACTGGCAAGAGCCAGGCTTCTTTTTAACAATAGGAGATGAAAGGGACAAAAGTTTACCTTTTACTTTGATGTGTCCCAGTATGTGCCAGACCAGAGAAGAGTCACTCTTAAGCTTCTCAAAGATGCCAGTGCCTCCCCTCAACTGTGCATGTCTTCTTGCCTTGGAAAATGGCATTTCCTCCAGGCACTGTGGGTTTGTGCTCTGATACTCTAGGACCATTCTAGCATGCCGGTATCTCTGTCCCTTCTGAATCCTTCCTTCACAATTTGCCACAATCCTTCCTTCACAGTATTTCTGGCACCTCTACTTCATGTAATGTAGGCCATTTCAGGCCATTGCTTTTTCCATTAAAGCTAAATTTTAAGTTCAAATCTATTGATACTGTTAACATTGTTATTAAATAATTGGAAAGGAGTAAAGGGAAGACTAAATAATACAGGCATGCCATTTATACAGCTTTTTATACATGCCATTTATACAGGAAGCTGCAGATTAACACTCTCCTGGTCTATGCCCTGCAGATCGATGGGGGATGGAACTGGACAATAGACACATGCCCAGTAAGGACTGGGTGATGTGGGAAGATGCTTATCTGTCAATCACACCTAGGGACAAGTCAGTGGCCAGAATAGGTATGGCCACTGCAAGCATGGGAAGATTTAATATTCAAACTCCTAAACAAAGGGAGTTCTCTCTCTTGCTCTCTTACTGGGCTCCTGACTCTCCTGTTGCAGGGGACTCACTCCCCTGCATTCACCTACATGGCCCACAACTAATGAACTAAATCTAGCCTAATGCTACATCGGACCCAGTTCCACCATGGAACGGAAACTGTGGACACTGGCCCTGCTTTTGGCTCTACTGGATCCCCAGCTGAACCTCTTTCAGGATTGGATGAAGGGACATGAGACTTTGCAGACCGAGAAATATAATACCATACCAATAAAAACCACTCTTTCTCCCGTGCGAGTCTTAGAAAACTCCTTTTCTAAAGATATCGTAAGAACCCCACTCCCACTAGTGATGGAGGAATCCCACCAACACAAACCTCCAGCAACACTATGACCCACTTGCCTAGTTTTTTGAATAATGACATCAAGGAAAACATTTACTTTGGCATTATTTTCATGTACAAAATAATAATTAACATAAAAGCATGTATGGTCCAGAAAACTATTGTTAGTGGTGTACATACAAGGTGGGGCAAATGTAGGTTACAGTTGTGAGTACCTGAAACAGAGTTTATTCTTGTATTATTTATTAATTATTGTATTATTTTCCATACGAACAACTGTAAACCTACATTTGCCCCTCCCTGTATATTTTTACCATTTCCCTATGAGGTAGGTATTATTTTTTTTTATTTTAAATATTATGAAATCATCTCCTCAGAGATGTTAAGTAATTTGCCCAAGATCACACAGCTAATAGATAGAGTAATTATTTAATGCCAGAAAGCCTTGTTCCAAAGTCTGTGCTCTTAACCAATTCAAATATTAGCTTGCTCCTCCACTCCCACCAAGATTTGAAATTAATTAAGCACGACAGAGAAATTTTGGTTTCAAGAAGATACTTTACACACTCCTTTACTTTAAAAAATATTTTATTCCACAAAGTTATAATATTTGAGCATACACAAACTGTATTAGGTAATATTTTCAGATACAAATAACCAAATACTGCCCTGGCCAGTTTGGCTCACTCTGTTTGGACTAATTAAAATGTTTGTCATCCATATGGGACATTCTGTGAAAAATATACTTAGATTTTTACTTTATTCTTGGTAAACAAATCAACATCTGTTATCCCAACTAGGCAAGTTTAGCCAGCCATGATGCTTCACAACAAATATGTTCAGAAATATATTCATTGTGGAGGCTTTGGAGAACTGGAGCAAGCAGCTGGCCGCACCTAATAAGGCTCTCCTTTTCCCTACCTATTCCCACTAAAAAAATTCTCTTCCAAAGAATCATACAGATGAACACAAAAAGAAAATATTAAAATTATGGAAAAGTCAGGAGAGACTAAGATCACATATATGCGATCTGGCTTTCCTAGATCTGATTTGAACAGATCCATTATTTATTTTATGCAGCATTCAGCAAGATCATTGGGAGATACAACCTGAATCATTAAGAAAAGTCATTCCTTCTCTTACGACTGACAAAGGATAAACAATTATCATAAGACAGTGAAGGGCCTCATATATGTCTGATTGAATTTTCTTTCAGGTGGCCCTGATTAGGCATACGCTGTGTCATAGTTAATAAACACTAGCACATAAGCTAAATGAGAACAAAAATTTTGGTTTATTCTGGGAAGGAACATAGGAAAACACAAGGGGCACCAGAAAACTTTTGGGGGTGATGGCTATGTTAGCTACTTTGATTATGGTGATTGTTTCCTGGTGCATACATATATCAAAATTGACTAAATTATACATTTTATATATGGACTACTTATACATCATTTATACCTCAAATAAAGCCATGAATTTTTGAAAAGTGAGGTTAATCTTGGTAATATCTAAACAACTTTCAGCAAGAAGGTATTTGACTTTGGTAACTCCTCTGCACCCAGGCCTCCAGAGAAAAAGCAAACTTCCTTCTGTAGATATCTAATGAGTGCTCAATATTGACCCAGGCATTGAAAATAAAGAGAACATTTTAAATATCAAAGATTATGTTAGAATCAGAAACAAAATCCAGCTATCTGCAGAATACATAAGACAGATCTGAAACAGAATAACAGAAAAGTAGGGCAAAAGAATAAGATAGTTAATGCTAATCTTAATTGGAAATCAGAGATCACAGTCTTGCTATTTTCTAAAGTAGAATCTACAGACAAAAGTACTAGATAGGAGGGAGGTTATTTTCTGGCATGACTGTGTGAGGAGCTGAAGAGCTGTATGGACCTGCTCTCCAGGGAAATTGGTATAAATTACACACACACACACACACACACACACACACACACACACACACATCACACACATATCTATTTATATTATACTAGAGGCCTGATGCACGAAATTTGTGCAAGAGAAGGCCTTCCATCCCCTGGCTGCCGGCACTGTCTTCCCTCTGGTACCCAGGACCCAGGCTTCCCTCACAGCCCTGGCTTTGTCTGAAAGGTCATCTGGTGTAATTAGCGTATTACACTTTTATTATTATAGATATCTTTAAAAATGCATTGTACAGGGATGGGCAAAAGTAGGTTTACAGTTGTGAGTACATGAAACAGAGTTTATTCTTGTATTATTATGTATTAACTATTGTATTATTTATTTGTATTACACCTGTACATATTACATATGTACACCAAATTAATATATATGTAAACCTTTAATGTCTCTAGAAGTGGTAAGGGCATATAGCAAGAAATGTCTATTCAAGAAAGTTTACCAAAATTCAGTAAGAACAAGGACTATTCTCTCTTCAGACCCTAGGTTCCTTAAGTAACAGATTAGGTGGCTGGTATATTTTAAATGATGCCCATCATTTTATTATGGATATAAAGGAGACCCTACCCAAGTTTACTGTTAGCTAAAATTATGAAGAAGGCAACTCTTTTTTTTTAAAATCCTCACCCGAGAATATGTTTTTTAAATTGATTTTTAGAGAGAGAGAGAAAGGGAGAGAGAGGGAGAAAAAAACCAAAACATTGATGTGAGAGAAACATCAATTGGTTGCCTTCCACAGGCGTGCTACCTGGGATCAAACCCACAACATTTTGGTGTACAGGACAATGTTCCAGCCAACCGAACCCCCAGCCAGGACATAACGCTTTTTTTCCCTCTGATTCTCTATGCCTCTTTCAACCACCTACTCCCTTGGATAGAATTAACAATTATTCAGTACTTAATATATCTTAGACACAATGCTAATTTCTATGCCAATTGTAGATAATATCTCATTTAACCTACACGTCAACCTTATACAATCTGATCTGTTATTAATCTCATTTCACAATTGAGGAAGTGAAGCACAGACAAGTCAGAGATCACTATAGATTATGGAGTCAAGATTTGCACTGAGGACATTGACAGCTATTTACTAAGCTATACAACTTCCCGATACATTTCAGGGGTCCATTTTCCTTAGCTGTGCTGAACCCTCTACAGAAGTTGTTTTCTCAGATGACTGACCAAGCACATAGCTATTCCTCTTTTTATGCCCTTCAAAACACTCTACCCTAAATTCTACTTCTTCAGACATTTGCTATGAAAAAAATAAAACTAATATATTAATTAAGTTTTTATTATTGACAACTCACTATGTTAAAGGATTAGCATGAACTGTAATAGACATAGTAAAATGATATAGGATTTGGTATCAGATTTCAAGGGAATTTTAGTCTCTTTATTACTTGGTCTTCTTACCCTGATCTGGAATCCAGGAAATTAGAACATCCTGAAGTGGGTTTTGAAGTACCCTGGGCTCATTATTCTTATGAGTAATATAAATAATATCCAAATAAAGTAGACAAGTGTGTCCAATGAAATTTAAAAAGTGGAGGGTCAGCAGTGAGCTGTGTCAGAAGCACATTGGATAAAATGAGGGGGGATTAGAAAGCAGGAGAGGTAGGTGGTCTGGCATAATTCCATAAATGAATTTCTGCATGTGCAGTGCATTTTTACTGTTTCCTAGTGTGTATCTGTGTGATGGATCTGTGCTCACTTGAAAGGCCTGGAATAGGCTGAAGTATGGTAAAATGTCACATGATCACATAACTCATATATAGGGAAAAGTAAAGTAATCAATACTGGGGGGAGTTCCGATAATGTAGCAGAGGGATAAATGCCTCTGACTGGCTCCGTCTCATGGCTCAGTTGGTAGGCGTATCATCCAGTACACCAAAAAGGTTGTGGGTTTGATTCCTGGTCAGGGCACATACCTGGGTTAAGGGGAACTGGAAAGATTTATGAAGAAAGTGATCATTGTATTAGGCTTTCCTATGCTCAAGAATGGGAATATGAATATTGGAGAAAGGGCAAAAAAGGCATGATAGGCAGTGGAAGATGCATGAGCAAAGGCAGGGAGGTAAGAAAGTTGAAGGCATGCTAGAGAAAGAGCAAGCTGTTAAATTTTCAGGAGAGTGTAGGTTGCACAAGTAGTAGCACTGAGCTAAAAGTGTGATAAGCAAGGAAAAGGAAGAGTTCACAGGTGACTGAGACTTTGAGGCTGGGCAATGGGGTGATAATGGAGCCTCTTAGAGCAGAACTCCTCAAGTGAAAGAATTTAGAGAAAGAAAGGAAAGGGCTAAGGACAGAAGAACACTTTGGAAGAAACTCTTTAAAGGTACTTTTTTTTTTTTTTTTTAAGATTTAAGATGAAAGTCTGAATCAGCAGATCCAAAAAAAGCAATGGAGATTTTCAAGAAGTACTGGATGAAAAGAAGAGAAATTGCAAAGTGCTGACTGGCACTCCCTCAATAAGTGTTCAGTCATCACCTCTGAAGTGACTGGAGCTGTGCCATGAGCTGGATATGAAGAATTAGAAGCCAGAGTTCTTACATGCAGTTTATTCTAAAGCAAGAGGGATTAACAAACAAATGGGGAGGAGGAAGTGGAAGTTACTACTCTCCAGAGAAGCACTTAGAGACTCTGAGAAATAACATGGTGAAAACCAGGTGGTTTTTAATCTTGAAAACATTTAAGCAGGTTTCCAGTCAGGAGAATAAAGCCATGATGAAAAAAAGCTTACCATGCAAGAGAAGAGTAAGAGAAAACAATTGATGGAGGGAGAAGAAGGGATGGTTGGTAGGACAGTGAGGCTTGGAGGGAAAGAAAGGTGGATTAATATAGAAATTCCTTTGGTGGAGAAAGTGAAAATGGAGAGAGCTAAAATCAAGTGACTGAAATTAATCAAGTTGGGCATCAAATCATATTCAAAGATGGAGGAGGTGAAGATGGCAGCCCAAGAGAGTGGAAAGTTTTGGCAGAGGATCTATGAGGAATGTCTTCAAAGATTGTACTAGATTTTAATCCATCAATCACCAAGTATTTATGCAGCACCTACCAATGATGTATGAGATATTATATTTCAAGCTTCCAGAGTGCTGGCAATTGCTGCCAACTTGGCAATATCAGCAAATGTTGTAAAATGTGTTCTCTATAGAATTCACTAATACAAATAAGGCATAACTTAGGATTTAGGTCCTAGGGCACCCAACTTCCTCTCTCTTTCCAAATAATCGGCAGGTTCTGCAGGTTTACCAAAGCATTGGAAGCTACATTTGAGCATTTTAAGTCAACATTATTCATACCACTACTTCATTGTGACCTATATTTTGTATGCTTGACTATGAGTCCATATCCTTAGCTTTTCATTGCAGCTTTCATAGACTCACGCATGGCTTTATATTTGATAAAATATTGTCTAATAAAAAAGATGTAGAGTCATGCATGTGGAGTGTCACAGAAAGTACCATCTTAACTTGAAGTTCAAGGAATGCATGGATCCACAATGTACTTAAGATGTGTCAAAAATAAATGGAAAAATGGGCCAGGAATTGAAAAAGGCAAAAGCATCAAGATAGAGAAAATATGTTTAGAGAAACAGTGAATTTGAAATACTGAAGGAGGAAATTCAAGAGCAATATCCCTTTAGCATTCACCTTTACAATGCACTCTGATGTCCTACTTCCAGAGCATTATTGGCTAAAGTACAGGAGTGTCATGAATTCATGTCCCTGGGAGAGTCCTTCAACCAATAATGGATAGAATTTGGTCTATAAATATTCCAGATTCCTCATGCCCAGATGGGACAATTCAGAGACAAGTTCTAACACATCTTCCAGCAGGATGAGCCTCAATTTCCCACAATGATAACCTCTTCATCAACAGGTAATGGATTCCTTCCATTCCCTTTCTCACCTCCTTCTTGACTCATTTTCTACATTTGCTTTCCCAAAATAATGACTTGCAGTCAAATCCTTGCCTAAGGTCAGCTTCCAGTAGAACTGAGCCTAACACAGAGAAAGCAAATTCCTGTGCAAAAAATAAAAAAATAAAACTCATTAACATAGACTATCTTCCTTATAACTCTGGTCTATATCCATTTAAACCACCATCTACCCAATTCCCTAAAATAAATACCTAAAATTTATCTTTGATATCCCCTGTTCCTCACATCTTATACTCAAATCATCAGCAGGTTCTGCAGGTTTACCTTCTAAATATATCTCAAATCTACTTCTCTTCAGCTCTGTTTGCACAAGGTTACATGAATCTTTATAATCTTGTTGAATTAATAAAACTAAATCTGGCCCTTTTGGTCACCATAAAAAAGAAGTTTCACAAGAAAGGTTAAGGGTCTTGGTAAAGTAAATGGGTGTCAACTTGAAATAAGCTGCTTGGAAGAATAGGAAAGATAGTAGATAAAGATATTTTTTTGTAAGGTTTGGAGGTTACTAACTTGATAATAGGCTGACATATTTGGCAAGTCCATAATGTAAGGTGAAGATGGAAATTAAGGAAATAGGAACAATGCAACTAATATTAAAGATGAAGACAAAAGCTGATGAAAACATGAGATACAGCAAAGAAGTAAAAAATATTAACTAGATCCTGAAGACTACTGTAGATATAGATCTGGGGTCTATGACAATTAAGATTTGGGAAAGGAGATAATTGCAAACAGGTAAAACCAAGTATCTTTATATTTAATGTATGATAACTAATGTATTATGCAAGTGAGTTTCATCTGTTTCATTTGGCATAATTCACTTAAGAAAAATTATTGTTGCTGCTCATTAACTTACATTTATTTTCAAGGATCCTGCAAATGAGCCTTTAATGAATTGCTCCAGAATCTGTCCAAACACAAAGTTGTGCTAGCTGGTCTCTTCTTGTTTTCAAAAGATTAAAAAGGCAAATACTGAGAATATTTAAGAAACCTTCTCTCCCCCCCCCCCGCCCCCGCCCAGTATGGGAATGCACAGCCATAACAAACCTGGAGCTAAAGCACAAGGCAAAAAAGGTATCTCTCAGATCTGTTACAAAGAGCACCCTTGTCTGATTATGATGGAACAGCTCATGTCACGTGGTATAACACCATCTGCTGTCCTTCATCAAGTGTCCAGGTGGATTCCATTTTTGGTCTCTAGAAAGATGGGACCAATCAATAGGAAAAAGCTGTCTTTGATTATCCATCACAATCACCCCAGGGGAATTGCATTTTTTTTTATTTTTTCTTTTGGTTTCTACTATCGTTCTTGTCAAGATACTCAGGTTTTAATTTTAACCATGAAGTCTGCTTCTGAATTTATGAGCAATAACAATACAAAAGGTTTCTTTTTCCTTGGGGTTGTTTCTTATGGTAATAGAAAGGTCTAGCTTGGAAATGTTTCTCCTATTCTTTTTCAGCATCTTTTACTTAGTTTTCCAAGGAATTATTTATGCTTCCAGCAATTAGGGGACTTGAAAATACTTATGTTGTTATGGCTTTAAGAGTACCTCAGATTCAGGAGTCAAATAAAATGGATTGAATTGAAAAACTCTCTGATGAGAAATAAAAATCTATTTAAAAATTTATGTTTGAGGATTTTCTCCAAATGCTCATAGTATTTATATCATCTATTTTTCCAACTGCTTAATGTTGTATGACCATCTCTACAACTTGCTAGTATCAAAAGGAAAGGACTCCCTGTAATATCCTAATTTTTATACATTCACAAACTCTCTCTCTCTCTCTCTCTCTCTCTCTCTCTCTCTCTCTCTTTCTCTCTCTCTCTTTCTCTCTCTCTTTCTCTCTCTTTCTCCTCTCTCTCTCTCTCTCTCTCTCTCTCTCTCTCTCTCTCTCTCTCTTTGTCTCTCTCATTGGAATAGGTCCATGCTGTTTGCATATTGCATTTTGATTTAACATCTATATATAAAAGCCTAAGCGACCAAACAACTGAATGACTGGTAGACCTGTCACTATGACACACACTGACCACCAGGGGGCAGACGCTCAATACAGGAGCTACCCCCTGGTGGTCAGTGTGCTCCCACAGCCAACTTCCCATGGCTAGCCAACCTCCTGCAGTCCCTCCTCCCCGGCCAGCCGGCCCCGATTAGCCCCGATCACCAGCCAGGCTGAGGAACCCCACCTGTGCACGAATTCGTGCACTGGGCCTCTAGTATTTTATAAGTTGGTAAGATTCTTACCTCAGTATGAATTTACAAAGGGTCTAAGGAAAACACTGGTTTTTCTCTTAAGTCCAAGCTTAACACTTTCTACTAGAGGTTATTTATGTTTTCAATTTTTAAAAATCCACACTGAATATTTTTGAATTTGTGAAGAAAAGAGTGACAGTTGTTCCAAATATCTCTTTCCCCACTTCTTCTCCATTTTGGTTGGTCATGTGGCCACTTGGAATAAAGGCCCTTTTCCCAGCCTCCCTTGTAGCTAAGTCTGGTCATGTGACCAAGTTCTTGGCAATATGGTATAAGCAGAGGTAGAGCGTGCAACTTCTGATAAGTGCATGGTGTCTCTTCTTCAAAACTTCCTTCTTCCTCTAGGCAGCAGTAAGAGACTGGAGTGGCTGGAGCCGCAGCAGTCATGCTGGGCACTAAGATTACTTTGGGAATAGAAGCTGTGCCTAACAGGGCAGCAAGATAGCAATAGACTAGGTCTCTTTGACTACAGAGCACCATGTTAATTATGGAATGACTAGAGGCCCAATGCACAAAATTCAGGCAAGAGTAGGCCTTCCTTCCCCTGGCTGCTGGCACTGGCTTCCCTCTGGCACCCGGGACCCAGGCTTCCCTCACAGCTCCGGCTTCGTCCGGAAGGATGTCCAGTCTAATTAGCATATTACCCTTTTATTATTATAGATTGATTTTTTTGAATAAGAATTCTTGAATGTGAGCACAAAATAAATTTATGTTTTATAGCATTATTTGGAGATTTTCTATTATTCATAGTCTATTACATATATTTAAAAAATTGGATAGTGTCCTATTAATAAAAGATTCTAGCAGATGTCATTTCCAACTAAGATATAAGTAGTGATATGTACAATTGCAATGGAAATTTTAAAGAAAAATAATTAGTCAGGTCTTTCTTACCCTTACATGAGGATATGCTTATTTATTATTTTTAGACAGAGACAAAGAGAGAAAGAGAGAAACATTGATGTGAGAAACATCGATCAGTTCCATCCCATATGCACCCTGATTGGGGATTGAACCCACAAACCTAGGCATGTGCCCTGACAGGGAGTTGAACTTGCAACCTCCTGGTGTATAGAACAATGTTCCAACCAACTGAGCCACCTGGCCAGGGCAGTCAAGATCTTTTTACATAAAGAAAAGACCCAAGAGAAGGAAGTTTTGTGCATAGTTATTTTATCTTTTAAAATTTATTTTTTAAGGATCCTCTTTAGAGTTCAATTTAATGAAATTGAACTTAAATGTAACTAAGCATCAAAAAATCTTACTTCCAAATGCTAGAACCTGTGATTTTTTGCTGAGCACTTAATCTAATAACAGAACCTGCTCTTGCTGAGGATGGGACAGGCTAGATGTGGTGAGGAATTAAAAAGCACCCCCTGATCCAATTACTGAAAGATCACTTATAAACATCCCAGCGTCTTTGCCCTATCTGGTGGATTAACTCAAAGGCATTTGTCTACACTGGTTCCCAGTGTCTCCCACTAGGATTAAAGTCCTATCCAGAGTAGTAACTAGCTTGATAGCACAACCTTTATTGGCTTCCTGCTTTTCTTGCCTCACTTCCTCATTCTCCTTTCAGTGTTTTCTGAGTTCACATCCTAAATAAACTACTGCACATGAATCCCTATCTCTGAGTCTGCTTCTGGGGTACTGGAACTGAGATATAATATTTACATACCATGTGAGTGGGCAGGAGAATGATATAATAACATGACATAATTACAAAGTAGGCCAAGGAGTGTTTTTCCTGTCTTTTTCTTTCAGTCTTCAATGGTAGAGCAGAGCAAGGCATTAACACATCCAAAAAGAAAAAGAAAAAAAAAGGTTAGTAAATAATGTACTTGGAAAATACAATCTAAAACATTGGGAAGAGTATGTTCCTACATTCTTTAAATAATTAAGATGAATTGGCTCAGGGTAAAAGCAAGCTGCATTAATCTCTTTAGAAAGAGTATAAACAGGAATCATTGTGCTTATTATTTTCCCCCAATAACTAAAAAGTGTTCAGCTATATAGCAGTTATTTAATAAATATTTGTTGAGTAAAAGTATGTTAGTGAGAGAAATAGAGTAAAGTTAGCAGATCGGCTAATCACACTATTAGGAAAGGCAAGCCGTGGAGTTAGTGAAGAATTAGCAATACATCTCTATATATAAAACCCTAATATGCAAATAGACCAAACGGCAGAACAAACGAACAACGGGTCGCTATGATGTGCACTGACCACCAGGGGGGGTGTGCAAAACATGGTGGGTGTCGCCCGCAGGCTGCAGAGTATGGAACATGGCGGGTGTCGGCTGCGGTGGGATGGTGGAGCAGGTGAGCAGGGGCACCAGACCAAGGCGGGGCACCGGTCACTGTTATTAGGGCGAGCCTCTGGTGCTTACTGAAAATTCTTTGCTCCTGCATTCCACAGTCCTGCCTGGTGCTTGCACCTGCTGCTGGCACCCGGCACAGGTCCCAATCACTTGGTGCCGTCAACGGGTGTTAGTGGTGGCCTGATTGCCCTTGAGGGCTTCTCCACCTCCCCCTGCTCCTGAGGGGCAATCAGGGCAGCAGCTGCTGCTTGCACCCACTGCTGGTGCCAGCCCCAATTGCTCCACACCGCCATCAGCGCATGGGAGCAGCGGTGGTCAGAAAGGGGCTGCTGGCAGACAGGGGACTGGGGGCCACGGTGGGAGGGGCCAAGCAGGGGTGCGGAGGATGGGCCAAGACCCGCCCCTGTGCCCAACACAGCCTCGCAGCCTACAGTTTCCTTCAAGGTGCATGGATTAGTTCACTGGGCCCCTAGTAATCCAATAAAGGACTTGAATTTAGAGTATGCAAAAAAATTATGAATCAATTGCAAATCAAAAGTCTGTAGGAAAAATGGCCCCGAAGAATTTCACATGTTATATCTAAATGGCCAATAAAGAGTTGACAATATGTTTGACTTTGTTAGTCACCAAAGTAATGAAAACGAAAACCATAATGCAATGCCATATTTTTTTAACTGCATTGTTTTAAAATAAAAAGAGACAATACCAAGTATTGGCAAATATGTAGAACAACTGGGACTTTCATACCTTCTGGTGGAAGGACAAATTGGTACAACCAGTTTGAAAATTCTCTGGCAATATTAACTGCAGCTCAACATTTACATTCCCTTTGATGCAAAATTTCCACATATGGATATAAAACCAGCTGAAGTGCATATACACATTCACCAAAAATAATGGATCAAAATACACATAGCAACAATATTGATAATAACCCCAGACTTGGAACAACCCAGATGTGCATCTACAGAGAAATGAAAACATAAATTGTGGGGTAGTCGGTGGATTATTTTACAGTAATGAAAATGAATGAACTACAACTGCCCACACAACATGCATGACTCTCACAAAAATAATATTTGAGGGAAAGAAGTCACATACAAAAGAGTACAGACTATAAGGTTCCAAATTTTTCTATGCTGCTAGAAGTCAGGATGGTAGCTATTCCTGGAAGACATACTGATTTTAAAGAAGCAAGAGGGGGACTACAGGGGTGCTAGTTTTTTCAGCTGTCACACAACCACCACCAGTTTGAGGATTTTCTGGGAGGACTAACACCATTTATCTTAAAGTTTTAGTCTTGGTTAATATTTATCGCAGCAAAGGAGAGAGTGCAGGAATAACAGAAAAAAAGATAATAGGCAAAGACTAGGGAGGTCAAATGCAGGCTCTCTTGTCCTTCCTCTGCAAGGAATTCATGGATGCATCTTCTCCAGCTGTGATGTGCAAGGGCATGTATGAGATGCCCATGCCCAGGAAAGCCAGCTTGAGTTTTGGGATCCAAAGTTTCTAAATGGAGTTTATCACATGCTAGCCATACGACTAGCCATGGTGTGAATCCCAAACCAGACTCGGGGTGCACATTATGAACCTTTATATTTACTTTAACGTGCTGGCAACCTGATTTATTTTGACCCACCGCTTTGGGAAAATAGACTAATATCTCTACCCAGTTACTATGTGAATATTCCAGTATTTTAGTTCTCAGAGTTGACCAGGGATCATTACCATGGCTATTGAGATAAATGAAAACTGAATAAAACAGATCAGCTTCGTTAACTCTATTCTTACTCTGGGGACTGGTTATATGGTTATATTTATTTTGTGTTTATTTATAAATATTATACTTCAAAGTTTAAAAAAAAATTAGACAGTTAGCTATCCAGAGCCATCAATTAGAGCTCAGTTGAGAAAATAAATACTTTTCCCCAAATTCTTGTAAGATTACTGAAACCCTGGGAAGTTATCAAAATAACATTAGGAAACTATTAGGGGAATAAAAAAAAGAGGGGGTAACTCTAAATCTAAATAGATGTCAAGAGAATGAGAAGGTTCATGATGTTGAGTTTTAGAATATGTTTAGGTAGGCATATAATATTAAATTTGTAAAGAATTGCATTTGGATGTTTTGGCTATTTAACATGTTTGAAGTGATCAAAATAACCACATTTAGAAAAAATTGTAATTTAGATAAATTTTAATGAGAATTTAATTGGTTGCACTATCTGGGTTCCCCAAGAATCAGACTCTGAGTCAGTTTAGTGGTTGGGATGTGTATTCAAGAGTGCCCTTGGGACACAACATCTAAGGATGAAAGGGAGGGAAGTAGGAGAGGTCAGGGGGAGAAAGTGAGAGTAATGCAGACCCAATGAAGCCTTAATCACGCCCAGAGAATTTGGGATCTAGAGTGGTCCTCCAGAGTTGCACCAAATTGGGCTGATGTCTGGGTCTTAATATCCCCACATTGATCAGTCATTGTATGTGAGCTGCCCTGGGAAGAACTGT
Organism: Cnephaeus nilssonii; assembly: GCF_951640355.1. NCBI lineage: Eukaryota > Metazoa > Chordata > Mammalia > Chiroptera > Vespertilionidae > Cnephaeus > Cnephaeus nilssonii. Next base: position 25,164,702 of record NC_137082.1, read on the forward strand.
GGCCTGGGACAGGGCAGCTCTCTGTGGCTGAGGCAATCCCTAAAGGTGCTTAATGCTGCAGGCCTTCTGCCAACCACATTCCCAGGAGCTGGCCAACAAGTTCTTCCTGGAAGGGGGAGCTGGGTGGTGCACCACAGTGTTCGCCACATCAAATTGGTGCTTTAGAATCACCCAGGGGCCTTCGGAGACCCAGATTTCACTCTGGGTAGAAATGGAATAAAGCCAGACACTTTTATTATAAATAAATTTCCAACATGATTTTAATGCATAAAAGTTTGATAACTAATTTTTTTTTAGATATTCACTCAAAATCCTGTGTAAAGACTCTAGCCCAGGCCTATGTCCTTTGCTTGTAGAACAACCCTCCTGCCTCAAAGTTCCTTCCTTTGATACTCACAATAACTTCATGAAAAATAGCAGAACTGACATCTGTATTTTGAAGATAAGAAAACGAGCTTAGAAGGCATAAGTGATATGTCCAAGGTCATATAATTGCTAAATATTACTCAGGCTAAAACTTCCCCATTCTCTCTCTCTCTCTCTCTCTCTCTCTCTCATATTTAAAATTTACTATTGCATAAGTCATATTGTTCTTAAGTGAAATAAATGCCTTCATCATCCTTTGAAACTTTTCTAATGTTCTATTAGTGGCTCTTCTTATAAAAATAAAGTGTCCCTGTTGTAAAAATAGACTTCCCACTATATTTTATCCAGCATGTATGATCACATGGTGCTGGCTTTGATCCTGGCAATAGCTTTTGCTTTAATTCACCATACCAGATACTTAAAAGAAACTGCAATACAGTCTCATCTGTTTTTTTGTTTTTTTTTTTAATTAAATACATTCTAGATATTTGCAAGACAGTTGGGTTTTCAAGAAAAAGGAGAGCTTATGAAATTTCCCCTCCACGAGGTAACTGGGGCTTTAGGTGGCTTCATTGAGGATGCTTTTTAAATCAAAAAGCAAATTAAAATGAAGATGAGTGGTTTTAACTGGCAAAGGAACTTTGTTTGTTTTGTGAGCATGTGGTGTCTTCTTCAAATCTGATTACCTCTCTGATTCTGTCTAAACCACTAGGTCTGTGCAAAGCTAAGAGCAGTGGCCAATAATCCCTCCAGAAGAATCCATGCTGCTCTCCACGCTGACAGCTTTACTGAAGGACAAGTGAGCCATGGCCTTTCATCTATCACATGAACAGGGCTCAGGGACCACGACTGCGTTGTTGTAAATACAGTAATGGTGGATGAGTGTGTACTTTATTTCCCATTCTTCAACCTCAATATTAAACAATGGTTTGCAAATGCATTGAGGGGTAGCCTTTATATAGTGGTGTTGATGATGATATTTTTCTTCTTACAGAAAAAATCTGGCATAGATATCCATCAGCATACTGGGATTTCAGCGGGATAGAAGTAATTATACACACTTGTGTATAAGCAATTTACACAAGCCAAAGGCCTTAATTGCTTGGCTGGCATGCCTTGTACTTTCTGAGTATATATTATATGTAAACAGTGAATATTTTCATTTTCCAAAATCTGGCATCTCATTCAGAATTCTCAAGCTTGCTTGTTCTGGAGTGAAGTTCAACCTCAATCATGCAAGGGAATTTCATACAAATTTCACTAAACCCGTGACCTTCAAGGTACATAGGTTTCCCTTTCAGAAAAAGAATAGAGCTCACTAAATTGGATAATTTACTGTTACTTAAGGCTACTGGCCCTTACAGCCCAATTCTACAGAACTTCAGCTGTTCTTTTTCCCCAATAGAAATCCTCCTTTCCTGCACTGACTTGTAGTGTCACCATTACTAGTATTATATGAGACTAGAGGCCCAGTGCACAAATTAGTGCACCAGTGGGGTCCCTCAGCCTGGCCTGCGGGATCAGGCTGAAACTGGCTCTCCAACATCCCCCGAGGGGTCCTGGATTGCAAGAGGGTGCAGGCCAGGCCAAGGGACCCCACCGGTGCACAATCGGGGCTGGGGAGTTTAGGCAGGAGGTTGGCCAGCCAGGAAGGGGTGGTGGGAGGGCTCTAGGGCGTATCCGGGGCCCATATCGCTCAGTCCTGATCGGCCAGACCCCAGCAGCAAGCTAACCTACCAGTCGGAGCATCTCCCCCCTGGTGGTCAGTGCATGTTATAGCGACTGGTCGACTGCCTGTCCCCTGGTGATCAGTGCACATCATAGCTAGCAGTTTAGAGGCCTTAGCATATCATTAGCATATTACACTTTGATTGGTTGAACAGACAACCAGACACTTAGCATATTAGGCTTTTATTATATAGGATTCTTTGTAGATTTGTGTCATTTCTTAACTCTTCTGTTGATGTCTTTATTTCATGTGCTGGTAACAAAATGTTTTCATTTCTATTTCCGGGAAGAAGACTTCCATGAGTATTTGTCAATGTGGAAGCTGTTGCTCTATTACCTTCTGCAGTACTCTCCTGGTTTTCCACATAGTCATTTCTCTCACTTTTGTAGTCGCTTCTTCCTCCATCCACTCCTTTCATATTGGTGTTTGCCTGAGTTCCATGCTTTGACCATTCTCACTTGATATGGGTTTCTTAACTAGGTTTTCAGCTGAAATCCAACCTGGTATGCTCTCCACACTTCCTTGTTGAGCCTCAGGCTTAATCTTCTTACTGACTCCTTGACTGAGCCCTGGAGGCTTTCTCAGGCCCTTCAATCTGAAGGGCTGTAAAATGTTGAGTCATACATCTTCTACTCCAAACCCACTCTTTCTCTTTCATTAACTACCTCTGCCAATAGCACTACCATCTATGAAGTAGTCCCACTCAACTACTTGGAAACCATCCCAATTACTTATCCTTATCACCTACATCCATTTGGATGCAACATCCTCCTGATTCTACTTTTTTGATGCCTATCAAATCTAGTTCCTTCTTCCCACCCCTACTTCCACTGCCATATTTGAGCCTTTGATTGTGCTTCTCAGAGGCTACACCAATAGCTCCCTACCTGGAGTCTTGCTTAATTCCAATGCATTGTTGGGAGAATGATATTTTATAGATATAAACCTAAATAGGTCATGCTGAAACTATTGCAGTGTGTCTCCATGATCTCCATGATGGAATTTCAAGTGCCAAATTTCAAGTGGCATCAAAAGCCCTTCACCATCCAGTCCCTTCCTAGCTCTCCAGATGTACTGACTCTGCCTTAGTTTATCTGGCTACTGTATTGGACAATGTAGCATGGAATAGTTCCATTATCACAGAAAGTTCTGCTGGACAGCACTGATTTAGGAAATGCTCAGTAAGTGTTGGTAAGTTAAAAACATATGAATTATTTTTTAATTGAAATTTTTATTGTGGTGGTAATAGATTCACATGTAATTGTAAAAAATAATACAGAGAGATGAGTCTACCCCTTTATCTAGTTTTCCCCCATCATCTTGCTATAGTACAATATCATAACCAGGATATTGACATTGATATAATTCACTAATATTATTCAGATATCTCTGGTTTTACTTGTACTCTTTTCTCTGTATATATACCGTATTTTCCGGCGTATAAGACGACTGGTCGTATAAGACAACCCCCAACTTTTCCAGTTAAAATATAGAGTTTGGGATATACTCGCCATATAAGACTACCCCTCTTCCAATGCACACCAAATAAAAATTTAAAAAAAATCAGATTTGATTTCAATATGGTAATTTTAATTCAAATGCTTATGACATGCAGGTACTTAGCAGGAAAACTGTCACTTATAAACATAAGGCTGTTTGTCATCAAACATGTAAACATAAAACAGTGCAAGTGGATTAAACTTTTCCTAATTCACTCTAAAGCTGAAAGGAAGGATAAGACAATAAACCCATGGGAGCTGCCATGCTGTTTGTTTTCTAAGCTGTCAACCAAACTGGAACTGATGATGATAGGAGGAAGATAACAAACAATAGAGAGAGAGCAAGTGCCGGGCAAGTCCCTGGCGAGTTAGCAACGCCGCTTCACTGCAGTCCTCAGGAGCGAGATCTGAGAGGCTGAGAAGGAGGTACGGTAATAGGATACAAGGGCGGGCCAGATGGGTGAAAGAGGCGTGTTTTTCTGGGCACAGCTCTATCTCTTTTTTCCATACCCCGGGCGTCCCAGAAGCCTGCAGCTTACTCCACCCTTCACTTACACCTTCCCAGTGAGGCGCCCCCTCACCTTGTCATTGGGACCACGTTAAGTCACTTCTTTCCACGAATCCTGGTGAGTGGATTTTCTTCTACCGTACAGCGCAGCCCTTGCTGCTTTCATATGGTCGCCGCATAAGGTGTGGGGGAGCTCAAAAACGGCCACGGCCACATCCCCGCCCTATGCGGCAAGCACCCGGCCGCACTCCATTTATTTCAATGGAGCTGGACGGAGACCTTATGCGGCACAAAAAGGAGCCAACCAGAGACACTTGCGGTCTCCGGTCTCCGTAGGGCTCCATTGAAATGAATGGAGTGAGGCCGTTTTTGAGCTCCCCGCACCGTATGCAGCGACCACAGATTCTCCAGTCCGGCTGAGAAGTTTCAGCCCCCGCCCTATAAGACGACACCTGGCGTATAAGACGACCCCCAACTTTTGAAAAGATTTTCCTGGGTTAAAAAGTCATCTTATACACCAGAAAATATGGTATATTTAGTAAATTATAAGAATATGTTCATGCATTCACCACCATAGTCAAGATACTGCCATCAAGACATTTCCACAAGCAGAAGAATCCCTTTTTTGCCCTTTCAAAGTCACACCCACTTCCTTCTGTATCTTTCATCTGTTCCCTTAACCCTGTAGCCACAAATCTATTCTGCATTCTAAAATGTTGTCATTTAAGCCTGGCCAGCATGGCTCAGGGGTTGAGCCATGAACCAGGAGGTCACGGTTCTATTCCTGGTCAGGGCATATGCTCAGGTTGCAATGTGGGTGTGTAGGAGGCAGCTAATCAATGATTCTCTCTCATCATTGATATTTCTATCTCTCTCCTCCGTTCCTCTCTGAAATCAATAAAAATATATTAAAAATAAAAATAAAATGTTATCATTTCAAAAATGTTATGTAAATGGTATAAAGCACTTTGAAACATCCGGATTGCTCCCCCCCCCCGCCCCCAACGCCCAGTATAATTCTCTGGAGATTCATGCAAGTTAATGCATGTATCAATAATCTGTTTCTTTTTGTTGCTTTTATTATTCCATGTTATGTGTGTCCAGAGTTTGTTTAACCACGCACATGCTGAAGAACATCTAGACTGTTTCCAGATTTTGGCTATTATGAATCAAGCTGCTATGACCATTCTTATACAGGTTTCTGAATGTGACTTTTCATTTCTCTGTGATAAATGCCCAAGAGAGCAATTACTGGGTCATATGGTAATTGCATATTAAGTTTTATAAGAAATTTACCAAACTGTTTGCCAAAATGGCTGTACCATTGTATATACCCACCAGCAACATATGACTTATATGGTTTCTCCTCATATTCACCAGAATTTGTGTTGTCACTATTTTTATTTTAGTCAGTCTGATAGGTACATAGTGACATTTCATTGTAGTTTTAATTTAAATTTTCCTAATGTCTAATAACATGGAACATTTTTCCTCTACTTACTTTCCATTAGTATATCTTCTTCAGTGAAATGTCTGTTCTTGTCTCTTGACCATTTTATAATTGGATTTTAAAATCCTAATTGTTCATTTTGTTAACTGTTGAGTTTTGAATATTCTTTATATATTCTAGATGTAAAAAATATGCTTTGCAAACATTATCCACACAGTCTGCAGCTTGTTTGTTCATTCTCTTTATGTGGGCATTAACAGAGAGTACATGTTAAATTTTGATGGGTTTTAATTTATCAGTCTTTACTTTTATAGATCATGGTTTGGGTGTCAAGTCTAGGAACACTTCCCAAGACCTAGATCTGAAGATCGTCTTTTTAAAAAATTTTTTCATTGAATTTATTGGAGTGGCATTCATTAATAAAATTATATAGGTTTCAGGTATACAATATTATATTACATAATTTGTATATTATATTGTGTGTTCATCATCCCAAGTCAAGTCTCCTTCCATCACTATTTAACCACCTACAACCTCTTCTACCTCTCCCCACTTTTCCTCCCCTCTGGTAATCACTATACTGTTGTCTCTGTTTATGAGGCTTTTTTTTTTCTTAGTCCCATCACCTTTTCCACCCAGTCCCATAATCTCCCTCAACTCTGACAGTTGTCCATCTGTTTTTTGTATCAATGAATTTATTCTATTTTGTTTGTTAGTTTATTTTGTTTATTAGATTCCACTTATCAGTGAAGTCATATGCTATTGTATTTCTCTGACTGGCTTATTTCATTTAGCGTAATGCTCTCCAGGTCCATCCATACTGTCACAAAGGGTAAGATTTCCTTCTTCTTCTTGTTTTTTTTTTTTTTTTTTTTAACAGCCAAGTAGTATTCCATTGTGTACATGTACCATAGCCGTTTCATCCACTCATCTACTGATGGACATGGGCTGCTACCAAATATTGGCCATTGTAAATAACGATGCAATGAACATAAGGGTGCATATATTCTTTCAATTTAGTGTTTTGGGCTTCTTTGAATAAATTCCCAGAAGTGGAATCTCTGGGTCATAAGGCAGTTCCATTTTTAACTTTTTGAGGTAACCCCATACTGCTTTTTACAGTGTCTGCTCCATTCTGCATTCCCACCAACAGTGCACAAAGGTTCCCTTTTCTCCACATCCTCACCAACACTTGTTATTTGTTGATTTATTGATGATGGCCATTCTGATGGGTGTGAAGTGATATCTCATTGTGGTTTTAATTTGCATTTCTCTGATGATTAGTGTTGTTGAGCATCTTTTCATATGTATGTCCTCTTAGGAGAAGTGTCAGGTCCTTTGCCCATTTTTAAAAATATATATATTTTATTGATTTTTTACAGAGAGGAAGGGACAGGGATAGAAAGTCAGAAACATCGATGAGAGAGAAACATCCATCAGCTGCCTCCTGCACCCTCCTCCCCGCACTGGGGATGTGCCCACAACCAAGGTACGTGCCCTTGACTGGAATCGAACCTGGGACCCTTCAGTCCACAGGCCGATGCTCCATCCACTGAGCCAAACCAGTCAGGGCATTTGCCCATTTTTAAATCGTATTGTTTGTTTATTTGGAGTTAAGTTTTATAAGTTGTTTATAAATATTGTATATTAACCCCTTATTAAATTTATAATTGGCAAATATATTCTCTTGGGAAAGTGGGGGAATAGCCCTCACTCCAAAGCTACACAACTCAGCTACTGACACCCAATGAGTCTTCCCAGACCTCCTCACCAAGCCAAGGCAGCTGACTCCTCAGCAAGATACAAGCTCTGCAGGGTGGGGTGAGAGGGAATCCATAGGGAGGGGTTATTGCTTTCCCCCAGGTTGATGCTATATGAAGGAGACTGCTCCACCCAAGAAAGATGGTGCCTGAGGTATGGGAAAATGACTCAGCACAGGGATCCTGATGGCTATCCCTTCAGCTCTCTCCCCAGAGCCACAAACCCCAGACTTTCCTCATGTGACTCTAGACTAGTCTGCCCTCCTTTTGCCAGAGTCCAGGGCAAGTGGCTGTGAATGAAATTTTGTGCGTTGGCTCTTTAATAGGGTGCCTGTGCCACTATCAGATTCCTGTCTCTCCATGACGGACAGAATCTTGCTGATTTTCACAGCCAGATGTTACATGGGTGCCTCTTCCCAGATCTGGTGCTCTGGGCTGGGGAGCCCGGCTTGGGGTTCAGAGCTCACTCTTCTCAGGAGGAAGCCCCCTGCAGCTGAGGTATCCCTCCAGAACCTCAGCTGCCCAACCTGTGGGAGTGGGGCCAGCCCTTTTCATGTTTCTACCCTTCCTACCAGTCTAGATGTGGCTTCTTTTGTAGATTCTTCCTTGTAAGACTTCTCTTCAGCTAGTAATTAGTTATAATTACAGTTTGGTCCTGGGAGGAAATTTCATCTGTTCTTCTGCCATGTTGGATCTTCTCTGTCTTTTTCTAAGAGTTTCACATTTTTACTTTAGGTCCATGATCCATTTTGAGTTAATTTTTGTATCACTCACCTTGTTTTTGCAACCATAACCACTATCAATCTCCAGAACTTTTGCTTATCCCAAACTGAATCTCTGTACCAATTAAACAATAATTTCCATTCCCCTTAGTTCCCTTGGCCCCTGGTAAACACTATTCTACTTTCTGTCTCCATGAATTTGCCTATTCCATATATCTTGTATAAGTGAGACCACACAATATTCATTCTTTTGAGTTTAGCTTAATTTACTTAGCATAATGTGCCTCCATATTGTAGTAGGTATCAGAATTTCATTTTTTAAGGCTGAATAATATTCTATTGTCTGTATATACCATATTTTATTTATCCATTCATCTGTCAGTGAACCTTTGGATTGTTTCAAACTTTTGACTACTTTAAACAAAGCTGCTGTAATTATTGGTGTAAAAATATCAGTTTAAGTCCCTTCCTTCAATTTTTTAATTATATACCCACAAGTAAAACTGCTGGATCTGATGGTAATTTTATGTTTAATTTTTTGTAGAATTACCAGACTATTTCCATAGTGGCTATACCATTTTACATTTTCACTGGCAGTACACAGGGTTCTAATTTTCCACATTCTTGTCAAACACTTTCTTTTTTTCATATATACAACTCCATCCCAATGGGTGTGAGGTGACATCTCACTGTGGTTTTGATTTGCATTTCCCTGATTAGTGATACTGACCATGTTTTCATGTGCTTTTTGGCCATCTGCATATATTCTTTGGACAAATGTTTATTCTAGTTCTTAGGTCATTTTTAGACTGGATTGTTTGTTTTTTGTTGTTAAGTTTTAGGAGTTCTTTATATATTTTGCATATTAATCCCTTATCAGATATCACTTGCAAATATTTCTTTCATTCTGTGAGGTATCTTTTCACTCTGTTGATTGTATCCTTTGCACAGAAGATTTTAATTTTTATGTAGTCCAATTTATCTAATTTTTTCTTTTGTTCTCTGTGATTTGGACATTATAAACAGGAAATCATTGCCATATCCATCCTCATGATGATTTTTCCCTGTTTTCTTCTAAGATTTTTATAGTTTTAGCACTTAATGTTTCTTTTACCCATGTAAAATTAATTCCTGTATCTGGTATAAGGTAAAGGTCCAACTTCATTCTTTTATAAATGGATATCCAGTTTTCCTAAAAAAATTTGTTGAAAAAAACTGTTCTTTATATCTTGGCACCCCTGTAAAAAAATCATTTGACCATATATGTGAGAATTTTTTTATGGGCTCTCTAATTTGTTCCATTGGTTTTTATGTCTGTCTTTATGCCAGTAACACATCTTTGTTTGTTTGATTAATATATTTTTATTGATTTCAGAGAGGAAGGGAGAGAGATAGAAACATCAATAATGAGAGAGAGTCATTGATTAGCTGCCTTCAGCATACCCCATACTGGGGATTCAGCTAGCAACCCAGGCATGCGCCTTGACCAGGAATTAAACCATGACCTCCTGGTTCATAGGTCTACGCTTAACTGCTGAGCCATGCCAGCCGGGCCCAGTAACACATGTTTTGATTACTGTAGGTTTGTAGTAAGTTTGAAATCAGGAAATTTGAGTTCTTCAGCTTTATTCTTTTTGAAAATGATTTTGGCTATTTGGGTCCTTTAAGATTCCTTATGAATTTTATGATAGTTTTTTTTTCCTGTTTCTGCAAAAAAAAAAAAAAAAGCCCCAAAACAAAACAAAACACACAAAAAAAACAAACAAACAAGAAAACACACACACAAACACCCACATCTTTAGATTACTAGGGATTGCATTGGTAGTACTAACATCTTAATAATATTAAGCCTTTCAGTTCATGAACACGGGAAGTGTTTTAATTTATGTATGTCTTCTTTAATTTCTTTCAACAGAGTTTTGTACTTTTCAGTATATAAGTCTTTCACCTCCTTGTTAAATTAATTCCTAAGTATTTTATTATTTTTATACTATTTAAAATGAAATTGTTTACCTAATTTCTTTTTTGGGTTTTTCATTGTTAGTGTATAGAAATGCAACAGATTTTTTTTGTGTTAAATTTATACCTGCAATTTTGTTGAATTCATCTATTCTAACTTTTTTTTAATGTGGAATCTTTAGGGGTTTCTACATACCAAATCACATTTTCTGCAAAGAGAGATAATTTTACTTCTGTGTCTCCAATTTGCTTACCTTTATTTCTTTTTCTTGTCTAATTATTCTCACTAGAACTTCCAACGCTGGGTAGAACAGGAGTGGCAAAAGTGGGGATCCTCACCTTGTTCCTGATCTTAGAGAAAAAGATCTCAGTCATTCACTATTGAGCATGTTGTTAGTTGTGGGAAGGTTCATTTTTGTATATCCAATTTTTTTTAGCACCATTTGTTGAAAAAGCTAGTCTTTGTCCATTGAATTGTTTTTTTTTTTTTTACCTTTGTTAACATCAGTTGGTCATATTTTTATGAGTCCATTTCTAGGTTCTCCATTCAATTTCATTGATCTATGTGTCTATTCCTCTGCAAATACCACATTTTCTTGATTACTACAGCTGTAGAAAAAGTCTTACTTTTGGAAAGAGTAATTCTTCCTACCTTATTCTTCTTTGTCAAATTGTCTGGCTATTCTAGAGCCCATGCCTTTCCATATAAATGCTCCAATAAATTTGACTGGAATTTTTATAGAAATTTCAATAAACATTTAGATAACTTTTGGGGAAATTGATATTTTATTATACTAAGTCTTCTAATTCATGAATACAGTATGTCTTGCCATTTCAGGTCTTCTTTGATTTATTTAGTTGTTATCTTATAATTTTCAACATATAGATCCTGTACATGTTCCATTAACTGTATACCTAAATATTTTATATTGTTTAGAGCAAATGTAAGTGGTATTGTGTTTTAAATATTATTTTCTGAATGTATACCAAAATACAATGGAATTTTGTGTATAGATCTTGCATACTACAAGCTTGCTCAATTATTAATTTTAGGAATTATTTTTGTAGACATTTTAGCATTTTCTATGTACACAATAATGTCATTTACAAATAGAGACAGTTTTATTTATTACTTTTCAATCAAATATATTTTATTTGTTTTTCTTGCACTGGCTAGAATTTCTAATACTATGTTAAATAATATATTGGAAACAGACATGTTAGCCTTGTTCCACATCCTAGAGGAAGAGCATTCAGTCTTTCACTATTAAGTTTTATGTTAGCTGGGATTTTTGTAGACCTTTTAAGTCAAATTTTATAATTCCTCCCTATTTTCTTGCTGAGAGTTTTAAATCTGAGATGTGTGTTAGATTTGTCATGATTTTTTTCTGCAAAAATTGATATAATCCTATTTTTCTTTCTGAGTTTGTTAGTATGGTAGATTACATCAACTGATTTTTAAAATATTAAACCAGCCCTATATTACTGTGGTAAACTTCACATGAGCATCATGTATAATACTTTTTATACACTGTAAGATTTAGCTTGGTAAATCTTTTTGGAAGATTTTTGCATCTAAGTTCAAAAGACATATTTGCCTGTAGTTTTCTCCTCCCCTACTGTGCTTGTTTAGTGTTATTATCAGGGTAATACCAGCCTCATAAAATAAGTTAGGAAGTACTCCTCTTCTATTTTCTAGGGGAGATTGTGTAAAAGAGGCAAACTCAGGAGCTTCTGGGTGAAATCTGAAATAGGTCTCTGTACAAGGAGGGCAAGGAGAGACCAAAAAAAAAAAAAAAAAAAAAAGATGCAGACGAATCCATTGGTTGGTGTCAGTGTTAATAAGCAAGGGAGCTTACACACGAGGCTTGTCTTGGGCAGTCACAAGATGGATCACTCTCTGCACACACCCTCCTGAATCTTAAAAGTGTATCTAGAGGCCTTAACTGGGTCCAGATGGTCTCAATAATACCTTACTCTTTCAAGGTTGTATCCTTGAAACTGGCTCATACAGGGGGAATGATGGGCAGAGGGTACATCCTAAGGACAATGTAGGGGATAAGGGATCTCCAATTATCCAGATCCAGCCTAGGATCAACAGGGGGTCATGTCCTCTCCATGACCTCCTCCAACTCCCAATTGCTGATTACAGGTTATTTTCCAATTTTAAATAACTGAGCCATGGAGAAAGTCTATTACTTATTTAAAAATAAAGTTTTTGAATCCCTCTGACAAATCAGTCCTGTTTTGTGTGTTCAAAAGTGATATATTTAATAAATGTATTAGCATGGTAGACAAAGTAATGTATTGCCCAGATCCCTCTTAAGTGAAGGACCAGTCTCCCCAGCTGCAGGGATAAGTGCCTTTAGCTGTTCTCTCCTTCAGGGATTGCCTCAGCTTCAGAGAGCTGCCTTGTCTCAAGTTCATGCCCTTCCAAGGCACCTCCTACAATGACTGATATTAATATAAAAAGGACTGGACAACTCAAACCATCCCGGAACAACTCTGAAGGGTCATCCTAGCTCCAGAACTCCCTGGAGGGATAGTGGCCAAGACTGTCATTGGCCTGCATCATAGCTGAACTCCTACCACTGCCCACTCTTGCTTCCTGTATCTCCCACACACAAATGTTGGTCCTTAGTTACCATCCTGCTTGGTAAACTCTCACGAAATTACATTATATAAAAAGAAAACCCTTATGACTTAGTGTAATGTAATATTTATAGAAATAGTCTTATTACTCATTTATAATGTTTACCTTGCCTAAATCATAAGTGAATTTGAGGCAGCTAACAATAATCATAGTATTTAACCAGTAGGAACAACCACACAAACACAAGTTTTATCTATAACAGTAAAGATATTTTAAGCGATTAGAGCTCAGTATTCCAAAGCAAAATTTTAATTGATACCAAGCAATCACAAACAAGCAACATTTCTTGGCTTTGCATCTGTGCCAGCACACATAAAAGAAAGTAAAAAATAGAAAATATTTATGCAAATAAAGGTGAGGATGATGTGTGAGTGGTGGTGGGTTTTAGGACTACTTGTGTGGCTTAGAGAATAAAAGGATGGATTTAGAGACTTCTATTCCTTTAACCAGAAAACAGAATACAATGTACCAGGATATATTTTTCCTTTATACGTAGGAATATTGAGGGAGAAAAGTAATCATTTGTTTATCATATGATTCCTGTTTTCATATGGTAGCTACTACATTGAGGGTACTGAGTGAATGGAAAACAAACAAGAGGGAAGGGAAGTGATTTTATATATATATATATATATATATATATATATATATATATACACACACACACACACACACACACACACACACACACACACTGAGTGGCCAGATTATTATGATCTCTGAACGCATAATAATCTGGCCACTCAGTATATGTATATATTAGAGGCCTGGTGCATGAATTCGTGCATGGGTGGGTGGTCCGGCCAGACTGGCCAGGGGGAGGGGACATGAGCGGTTGGCCGGCCTGCCTGTTGGTCGAACTCCTGGTAGAGGGGACAATTTGCATACTAGCCTTTTATTATATAGGATATACACAGAGTGACCAGATTATTATGCATTCAGAGATCATAATAATCTGGCCACTCAGTATATATATACATATATATATATGGATATATACATATCCATATCCATATATATATCCATTAGTTAGAAAGCCATTTAGAGTTACTTAGTATAATAGAGTACCAATAGATACAAACTCTCATTTTTAATCTGCTATACAGGTATGGGACCAGACACCCTATCATAACTAGTTCATGAGGGTACTGTTCGGCATCTGAGGACAGACAGGGGTGTGATTTTCTGTTCCAAGTTGAAACTCATGACTGGTTTTGTGAGTGTCTCTCTTTCTCTCTCTCTCACTTGTAACATAGACCGTGAATATTCTTGACAATTCCAGAGCCTTTGGCGCTTTGGGGGTTGGGAAGAGAGTGAATAACTGGGGGATTTAAGATGAATCACAAGATATTGCAAATCTCAGCTCAAACATCACTCATCAGAAAGACCTGTCAACTCTTGGTACATAATCACTCTGCTCGCATCAGTCTTCTTAGGTGGGCAAACCCAGTCTTAAACATTCCAAGTAGTACCGATTGACACTTTGATGTGTAGTTTTAGTTTTTTTTTTGTCCCAGTTCAGGAAAGGCAGGGGAACAAGCCAAAGCAAATTGGTTTTGATTTGAGTAGAGGCTCAACTAGCAACTACTAGTAGTTTGCTAGTCACCTAGCAAAGGGAGTATGGAGAGGTCAAGGAACCCATATTCCCTTAGGCCTCCAATTCTGTCAGTACCCAGTTTGTGCTGGGTGCTCAGAGGCAAGCCCTACTGAGATTCCTCCCAGGGCGAGCACAGCAACCCCGGGGGTGGGCTGGGGTGGGGGAGGGGGCACCTGCGCTTGTTAGCAGCCACACCATCTGTGGGCAGGTGAGGCCTCTGTGGATGCCAGAGACGTTTCTGGGCTGGCTGATTGAAGGATGGCCCCTGGAGGTCACAGTGTGGGGTGCTCCTGAGTCTCGCTACTCAGCGTGGTGGCAGGACCAGGAGCGTCACCTCACCTGGGAGCTAGTTGGGCTAGAATATCAGGCCCCAGGTCGGACCAACTGAAATCTAACCTGCTTGTTCATTCACGGGCACATTCAAGTTTGAGAAACGCGGTTCTAGGCTATGGATAGAGGAAAAATCTGCCTCTCAGCCCCGCCCCCTCCCACTCTTAGCTGTCCTCTTAAGCAAAGCTCGCCCTGCATTGGTCCTGCACAACATTTCTGCAAAACCAGAGTGTGTGGGGTGGGGGGCGTGCAGAAGCTGCCCGCTCCGGGGAGGGCAGAGGATAGTGCGATTGGATGGGCGAAAGGAGGCTTTCTCCCGCCGGGGCTCCGCGGTGAGTAGACACTCCCCCGACCCTCCCCCCGACACCTCTCCACCCCCACCCCCCGCAGCTGCTCCCGCCTGCCTCCCGCCGGCTGCCACGAAAACCCGGAATAGCTGCGTGTGCTCACGGAAAGTCCTCCGAGGGGCGACGCCGGGCAGCTGGGCATGCTCAGTAGCTGGGGGAGGCTTGGGTGGAGAGTAGAAAGCTTTGGATCTGCTCCCCCCCCCCGCCCCTCCCAACGGCCTCCCGCACCCCTTGCCCCCAGCCCGTAGTAGTTGCCCAGCGTCCGCCCGTGGACCCGGGGAACATGGCGCTCCCAGCCTGGTAGCAGCCCCGGCGGAGAAGGGGATGAGGCACCGCCGCTTCGCTGACAGCCAGCCGCCAGGTAGGCAGGCGCGCCCGGAGGGGCTGCCTGGGTGGATCTGGGCGCGGGGAGGGGCGCTTGCGGGGATGGGCACGGCTGGGACCAGGGGCATCTTGCTTTGCCGCGAGAGGAGGCGAAGCGGACATCTGTGACAGCGCGCAATTTGGCATCTCCTAGGAGATGTCAAGGGCTGGGGATCCGCTGGCGATCGGGGACCGCCCCCCGCCCCTCTCACACACACCCGTGCGCTACCATCCAGACTGGGCTCTCCAACGGGTCGAATAAAGGATAGTTCCTTTTGCTGGGTGGGAGGGCGTGGAGGAGAACCCCGGATCCAGTCTTGGGAGTGCGCTGGTCCCCGGACCACTGGCAAGCCCAGGACCAGTTCTTTGTGTATACAGCCGTGCACGCCCGCCCGGGGGGTGCCACGGTGCCTGCATCTCCCAAGGAGTGTTGGACATATTGCCGGGGCAGGATTCCCTTGTGGCTTTTGTCTCTTGGCAGGTGTGGACTGGAAGGATGCAATAGCGGAGCCTTTGTGGGGCTGTGTTTTTCTTTGTTACTCGCTTTGGAGTGTGTGTGTGCGCGCGCGTGGTGGGTTGTAATGGAGAGAGAGAACTTCTGCTCAGGGCACGCGTGTGGGCAGAGCATGGAAGAGGATCTCGGTGCCAAACTCTTGTCAAAATTGCGTGCTCTGTGGGCCTCCTGGAGGGTAAACTTGAAAAGTCCAGAGATGAGTGCCCAGTTTGGAGAAGCGTGTTAGCCCTTCTTGAACCCATGTGTGTATATCTGAAGCTTTAAACTTGGGACACAAGTTAATTCAACATTAGATATCAATTAAAGGAATTTGAAGGACTGGGACTGTCAGTGGTGGGCACTTTTAGGCCAATTTAATAAAGAAAAAAAGAAGTTGACACCACGCCAGAGGAAAGTGTCATAGTTAATAGTTGCTGATAGCTTAGAAGGCTGAATGCACTTAGGGGGCACTCAGGAAACCTGACATTCCACCAGGTTCTACCAGGAAATAGCCACAGGGTCTTAGGTAACTCACAGACCCTCTCAGCCGCCCTTTCTCTTCTGGGGTCTGGTGACATGTAGACACTCTGACCTGAGTCCAGAGGGCTACATGCTCTTCACAAGCCCCTAGGACACTAGAACCTATGAAACTGACACCCCATAATAAGAGCTCTGTCACCTTAGAGTGGTATATCTGTTATATTCAGCAGTACCACTCAGAGATGGAAATCAATTTAGATTTAGAATACGCTTTTATTTTTTGCTTTATAAGTTAAAGGATGGCCACCTTTGACTACAAAGTTTAGACACACTTCTCTCCATACGTACAGTATTTATTTTGCGGTCTCCTTAGGTAGCAAAAATGAGTCAGCATCATCAAAATGAAATGGGGAATGCTTAAGGAAAATGCCTTTAAGGAAATTAAACTTGTAAATGTCCAACCTGATGGTACCTTGACTCGGAATACATATGTGCAAAGCAGATGGAAACAGTACACGTTGATGACAAGTTCATTGATAGCATTGGTCTTAGCATAAAATGTTTCTGTTCCTGTGCGAATGGGTAGAGAATGGTTGTACTAGGTCCCTGCAGTTTGTCATTTGGTAAATGAATGTGGGTTTTAATTGCAGTCATTGAAAACACAATTTGGCACTGCCTCTCCTTCACTGTGTCAGTTTGCTGAAATACTGCAGGTGTGAGAGGCAGGTGTCCTAGGGTGTGGTTTCATCTTGCTGATGAGACAGAGCTGAGTTTGAGCTCTGACTCTCTCGTATTTAGATTTGTGATCTGGGGCAAGCTATTTAACTTTCCCAGGCCTCAGGTTCCTCATCTGTAAAAGAAGCGTAGGAAGACTTTAGATAAGTAAGACTTATCTAAATGTATGTGCGTGTGGTGTGTGTGTTAATCGTGATATAAACCACCAAGAAAACAGTGGTGACCATTATAAGAGGAAGGGAAATGGATGTTATTTAACCTATACTAGATACCTGGTATCATGCTAGTCAGGTTCAAATATGCGATCTCATTTAATCTTCCCAATTGTATTCGTTTCCTAGGGCTGCCATAACAAATGACCAAAAACTAAGTGGCTTAAAACAAAAACGTATTCTCTCACAGCTCTGGAGGCGAGAAGTCCATAATTCAAGGTGCAGCCAAGGCGGTGTGCCCTCTGAAGCCCCTATGGGAGGGGCTTTCTTGCCTCTTCTAGCGTCTCATAGCCCCAGGTGTTCCTTGACTTGCACCCGCATAACTCCAATCTGTGTCTTTATCCTCACATGGCAGAGTTCCTCCTTTTTATAAAGATACCATTCATATTGGATTAAGGGTCCACCCTAATTCAGTATGACTTCACCTTAACTTGATCACATCTGCAAAGATCCTGTTTTCAAATAAGATCACATTTATAGGTTCTGGTTGGACATGAATTTTGAGGGGACACTATTCAGCCCAGTATGCCAACATCCCTAAGATCTGTGTTGGAGGACTACTTTAATATTAGTCAGCATCAAAGCAGAAGGTAAAGTCAGAGTGGTTGGGCTCAGGAATGACTTGAAAGGTTATTTAAGGTTTAATTTATTTGAGGTTTAATTTACCCAAACATGGTAGGGAAGAGCAGCATTCAAACATACCTCACTTATACAAATGTCACTTTCCTGGAAACCCAGACAATCCAGGATCTGAGTTTTGAAAAGGTAATATACCTAAAATACCCTTTCCCAAATAGATTTATTAATGTTGCCTTCCTCTCTTTTTGCTACCCCACCAACACAATGCAAACAAAAAACAGAAATCCAAGTTAAACAGCAAAAATAACAACAGAAACAAAAATACCCCAATCTTAACACCTTTCTAATCTTTCTTATCCTGGTAAATGGCACCTCTGTTCATGGAGTTGCTTTAACCAGAAACTCAAGAATCATTTTTGATACTGAGGAGGAAACTGGTCTTGCAAGGCGTGTCAGGCCATAAAACTGTGAACAATGCACTGCCCTGGGGAAGGAGGGGAGAAGGGTAGTTATCGCTGGCCCCAGGACAGATCATCGGATATGGCCTGGGGACCCCCAACACCTGGGTGCCTTCCTGTAAGCCCACGAAAAGGGGCGGAACCATATCTGCAACACAAAGACCCCAGAAGGTTATAAAAAGTGAAGCCCTCTGCGTGTTTCTTTATTCTGATTTGGAAATTATTCCCGGAGTCCACTAGTGTTAATAAACGGGGTCCCTCCCTTTCTCTAGGAAGCATGCTTGGTATTTCTTTGGTCTTCTGTAACAATACCTCCATTCCCTTTGTCTTCCACACCCAAAACCATCACACAGTCTTAAACATTCAGTCTTTCTATTCATATCTCTGAATATATCTTGATAGATTCTTCTTTCCATCCCTACCACCATCACCATCAAACTTCAAGTCCTCATCTCTCCTCTGGATTATTTGTATAATTTTCTAGCAAGACCCCTGGTTCCTTGTTTCACCCCTCCGATACTTCATCCATAACAGGTAGGATCATGCCAGTCCCCTGCATAAAATATATTCACTTTCTTGGGACAAATTCCAGAGACCCTCAGAGTCTTGGGTACTTGGGCTGCCTCATCTTGGGCATCTCTTCCTCTTGCAGCTGCCTTACTGTTCTGCTGTCTGTTTCTTGGATATCCCAAGCACTTGCCCCTATACTTTGCAATTCAAGCTGTACTCATCCTTTGGGCCTCTTTGATGTCCCTTCCCCATAACCCAAATCTCTCACCACCCTGCTGCTTTCCTTCTATAGCACTTATTTTCTATTTATTTGTTTGGCTATTTAATGTCTGTAAGCTCTGTGATGGCCGTTTATTTTGTATCTTACATGTAGAAGATGTTTAATAAATGTTTGGTGAATGAGTGAAGGATGAATACTCTTCCTCATAGCCATTTTTTTTTTTCCTGGGCCATTTTAAAGATCTGATTTTTTAGAAATTTTTAAACTTACTATGTTATGTAAAAAGAGCAATTAAGAACCTCATTATGACTTCAAAAGAGGAGTATTCTTGGCTTTCACAAAAGCATCTACTAAGAAGTGGTTTTAAGTGAGCAGTTAATAATTGAGTCCAAATATTTTCTGGCAATTGAGGATTTTGTAAAAATATATCAGTCAATCAAAAAATATTACAGAAATATTTTGTTGGACGTTTATATTTGCCATGCTAGGCCCTAGGAAGACAATGGTGAACTAGACTTTCAGCCTTCTAGAGATTAATAAGTAATAATAATTAATAATCAATAACATTATTTATTAAACTTCTGTTATGTCCCAGGTTCTCATCAGTCCTTATCTCTACTTATTGCTATAGATAGCCCTCCAATGTTTCTCAACACAGAACCTAATAAGATGCACAACAAATATTTGATGAATTGACAATTAGTAGCTACTATTATCCTGATATTTTAAAATAGAAAACATGTTTATCTGGGGAAAAGAGAATCTGTTCATATATATATAACGCCATGCAATTGCTTTCCGAATATATCTAGGTGGGCCCTGTTCTGTTTTAAAAGTCATCCTGCCTATTGTCTCTGGGGTTCAAATAAGAGACAGA
The DNA here is from genome assembly GCF_951640355.1 of Cnephaeus nilssonii. NCBI lineage: Eukaryota > Metazoa > Chordata > Mammalia > Chiroptera > Vespertilionidae > Cnephaeus > Cnephaeus nilssonii. The sequence continues at coordinate 25,184,549 of NC_137082.1, forward strand.
TTGCTCTTTGTATGAGAACATGTACCTGGTGTCAAAATCCTTAGTAACCAGCTGAATTGTTTGACTTGTCCCGTTTAATCCAAGTGAGAAGTGACAATGTTTCTCATTCAGAGCTCTTTTTGGCAGTTTTCAATAGCAAGACTGAGTGCCTGAGGGAAGTGAATGTGGTTCAACACAGGAACACAGGTTACATTTGGGATTTCTAGGGTGTCCTCAATTTCATGTCATTTTATTTTTTTGCCTAAGAGGTGATTTTTAAAAACAAACAAAAAAAAATGCTTAATGCATATGGTTAAGTATAACTTTTTACCTAACTAATGAAAAATCAGAGATTGTGTCTTGATTTTGTTTAAAAGTGATGGATACACAATTGAATAAGTTAAAACCTAAAGAAACTAGTAAGAGATTTTAGTAAGGTGGATGGTTATGTAATACATGTTCAAAAAACAATGGCTACCCAAAATGCCAGCATTTACCAACTAAAAATACCATGGAAAATGGTCCTGTCCGTGTATCCACAAAAATATAAATTACCTAGGAAACATAGCAAATGTACATAAAACACTGGGGACTAATAAGAAATATCTAAAGACTTAGGAAACTATACATTTTTACACAGACACATAAAATAAGAAACAAACAAATGAAAATATTCCTTATTCTTGGGTAGAAAGATGAAAATGATGAACTGGTTATTTCTCCATGATTAATTAGTTTTATTGCATTGGGATTTGGGAAAACTTGAAAAAATGATTTTAAAATTTGTCTGGAAAAATAACTATATGACAGAAGTCAAGACAATTTTGCAAAAGAATATATATGGAGTAGGTGAGTAATCTTTCCAGAAATAAAATATAATAATAATCTGATCATCAAGCTATAATCATTATAGGTGTGTAGTACTGGTGTAAGAATCAATAATAGCTCAATGGAATAGAATAGCCTGAAAATAGGCTCAGGTAGTTTTTGGATAAAAAAAAATGTGATGGAAAAAGCATTTTGAAATAGAGAGTATTTGACAAGAGTCAAGGAAATTGGCTAAGTATGTAGAAAACATTCAACTAAGAACTTATAATTACATGACTCCCTAGACTGTTCCAAATAAATTGGAACATTCACCTGCCAGGCAAGAAACAAAGCTAGAAGGAAATATTTAACCTATTTATTTAAATATTTCGGGGTAGGACTTTTTAATATAAAGTTAATGAAAAGAATCACAAAGCAAAAGATAGACTTAAATATATTTTAAACCTTTTCATGTAGAAAAATATAGTTTAAAGTAGAAAACAGTCATGAAGAAAAGTATTGACACCACGAATGACAGAACAGATAATGTAATAGTTACACTGAACTCTTGCATATTAATAAGTAGAAAATAACACTCTAATAGAGTTGTTTAAATATCTGAATAATCAATTTAAAAGGGAGAAATAAAAAGGCTAATACACATATTTAATAAATATTCCTACTATTAATCACATAAATGCAAATTAAAACAAAAGTGAGATACTATGCTTCACGTATTAATCAGTGTGTGTACTGTTGTGTGTGTGTGTATGTGTGTGTGTGTAAAATAGTAAGGTACTGGCAAGGATGCAGTGAGAAGGATATTCTCATTGGTGCTGGTAGGAGACTAACATGATACAACCTTCCTGAAAAAGAGTTTGAAAATATTTGTGGGAGCTTTTAAAAGTTCAAGTTATTTGACACACTATTTCTCTGGCTTTTTAAAAAATCCTCACCCGAGGACATACATACACATGAAGACAGAGAGAAGGAGGGAGAGAGAGAGAGAGAGAGAGAGAGAGAGAGAGAGAGAGAGAGAGAGAGAGATCAGTTGCCTTCCACATGTGCACCCTGTTCTGAATCAAACCAGCAACCTTTCAGTGCACAGGACAACATTCAACCTACTGAGCCACTCAGGTCAGGCTATTTCTCAGGCTTTTAATTTTACTTTTATTTTAGTCTTTGCAGATACAGACAAATTTTATATAGAGTATTATTTATATAATTTGCGTAACAGAAACAATAAACTTATGTAACTAAAAATTGGGGACTGGTTAAAAGTATTCGAAGGTTTCCAAATGATAGACTATTACGTAGATGTTGAAATTGATTATTTCAAATATTATGTAATGACATGGAACAACAATTTTAAGTGGAAATAACCAAATGCACTACTGCATTTCAATATGTGTTTTGTGAAGTGGAAGTATCACACAGACATATAAAAACTGGAACCCAAACAAAGTTAAGCAATGCCTGGGTGGTAGAAATATGGATTACTTTTTTTATACCGTTCCAAATTTTTCAAAATTTAGTCAATGATGACATATTGTTTTATGAAACAGAATAAAACCCCACTATTTTACAAATATGGCAGTGATCCACATTCAGATTGTAATTATTCATTTATGTAACCAACGTTCATTGATTATCTCTTATGTCAGGGGTTCTGCCAAGTATATCAGCATGAACCTTAGTTTGCATGCCAATGACAGAAACTGTCTATCTTCAGCAAAGAGAATTTACTAGAAGGTTATGAGGTAGCTAATAGAATTGTCAGGATTGAGGGAGGTAGGGCAAAAACAATAACAACCATCACCAAAAGACAGGTTCAGAAGCTAAGCAGAACCTAGCCAGTTCCCTGGTCTAGATATCAGGAGCTAGAGAAATGACCAAGAACAGCCTGCTCAGGGCTGGGCCTCTGGTGGTTATACTTTGGGGCTTGCTCACCACACCCAGCCCACTTGGCATCAGAAAGGGGAGGGCACCTTGGTTAGCAGGCCCACTGCCCCTGTTACAATAAAAGAAGCAAGCAAGATGGAATGGGTGCTAAACAACCCAAGCCAAATGAAAACAAAAAGATAAAAATGGCCATTACCCAGAACTTGGAGGTGAACAGGATTGAGTAAGTAGCCACCTGTCCCTCCCCTGTAGAGGGAGCAACCACTGAGATGTAGAACACAGAGAACACAGGGTTTGAGGTACAAGGGCCACCATAGTGCCCCACACAGGAGACGTTGTTTGCTCCTGGTGTCAGCAGTGGCATGTCCTGAGGAAGGTGGCTTTTCAGATCTTCCTGTATGGGCAGGGTTGTGGAAGGGGAGATCCCATTCTCAGGTGAGGCAAGAGCCAATGAACAGATTACCGGGAGGAAACTGTTCAGCAGAAGTACGAGGTATAGTTTGGGAACAACTGGGGCACTCACGCAAGGTTAGGCTTCTTTTTATTCTGAATTAGCTGACACTTAGCAGGTCCTCCCGTAATGTCGGAGTTTAGTCCACCAAGAATAGTGGGCTCTTGGTTTAAATAACTGTTGGTCCATAATACTAAAAGATCATCCATGGGCCAGTGTGTATTCTTCCTATAGTTTTCATCCTAAGTAGGAGATATCTGTGGCTAACCAGGTAATTTAATGCCCAGGTTCGGGTTGCTTTGATAACTGTTTATAAACTTTTCCCAGAGGAAAGAAAACTTGCAAAGGGAAGGGAAAAGGGTAATTATTCTTCTGTTGCACTAAAAACAGAACAGAGAAAATCTTAAGTTACTAAGAGGGGGCCTTGCCGGGGACACTGAATGATAAGGAGCTGAGCTGGGCTACAGCCTTCTGCACCTAAGAGCCCACGATCCACCTTGGCCTCCTCTGGGTCCTGCTCCGCATACCCAGGACCTTGGACTCCACAGCTTATAAAGCTCATGGGCCCAAGTGGGGCTGAGGAAAGACTGATAATGGGAGTTTGGACTTACAGATGTTGTAGTCCACACACAAGTCCTGGAGGCCAGGGTAGAAAGAGCAAGGGGGAGGGGCAGGAGGTTGGATTTCCTTATTTTGTCATGTCTGAAATTCAAGAGTTCCATATTTAAACCTGGCTTCTAGGTTGTTATGGAGGCATATTTATTAGAGTAGGAACATGGCTCATACTTAATAATTTTAGCTTGAATTATCATATTTAAATATCTAAGATATATAATAATCAGGACTCTATTTGTGTTCCATTTGTGCTCTTGCCTCCTCAAATGTTAGGATCAGGCCTGCTTGGGTAGCTATTTTAGAAAGGCAACACTCAGTTGTTCACACACACATACACACACACTTTAGCTGCTTGTGCAACAGCAATGTAGATTATAAGAAAAGTAGACTATACTGAGATTATAGCTAACATATTGAATAAGATGTTTAAACCCTTATCCACCTATTTGACCTGTGTATCTTAATTAGTCTCATAGAGCTCTATAAAATAGGTCATTCAAGGCAATATATCATGCAGGTTAAACAGGGTAACAAACAGCAGTCAAATCCCGGCTTATCTGAATCCCATTGTCCATCAACATTGTGCCGTATGGCAATTCAGTGGGTGAGAAGAGAAGCTTTGTTTGGAGTCCTTTCAACCTTCAATAATTTAAAAATTGCTGGATTAATCAACCCACCTTGACTCTCAAATCCTCTGATTCAGCATTTCTCTCCATGCAAATTTCCTCATGAAAGGAAAGTAAATGCATTGACTGCTTGGCTGTGTTCAGTATTATGATTAACTGAATGATCAAAGCCAAAAATCAATATTCGGTGGCTTGTATAAGAAACAAATTTAGCTTTCTCTTTAAAACAGATGTCAGTTATAGGAATGCTTCTGCCAGTTTTCAAAGGCATTGCCATCTGTGTCATTGGTGATGAAGGTAAATTGGCAACGGAGAGTATCTTGGTTTTTCCTTAAAGCACTGTTTCATCCCCCAGGCCTGCATTGCTCCATTGTCAGGATGATTTTATGCAAACATTATTGGCTCCATCACTCATATAACAAATTATAGGGGGGTGGGCAAGGGCTCACTCACACCTTTGGTCCTAAATATAAGATCTATGATAGATAGATTCAAAAGTTGTTAGCTTCACTTTTCAATTCAAATTCAAATTTAAGGTTGATACACCATTTTAGAAACTCTTAGTTATTTTCTGGATGGAACTTGATCCCTTTGCTTCTAAGCATGGTCATTTGATTTACCCAAATGGATGTGCATAAAACACTGATTTTCTAGCTAATTGTTCTTACTGTCAACTGAGTTGCTCCCTTTCCTGATTTAGCTCCACTGCAATTTACTGACCCAGGGAGAGAACTTCCTGGAAGAGAAGAGTAGAAATGTATGCTTCATTTATTTAAAAGAGAGATTCTTCCCCCAAAGTAACAACAGTTACTATGTGGGTATGACTTAATCTCTAAATATATAAACACCGATGGAAGAGGGGGATAAAGGAAAAAAATACACCTTACAGATACTGAATGTAGAGCGATCCTCATCTGTATGGTTTTTAGAACAATGTTGTTGCTTCTCTAGATTTTAGAGACATGGAAACAAATAATAAACAGAATTTTCCAATACTATTTGAATAACAGCTGTTCATAACCGGAGTTAAGTAGCAGTTTGTTTTACACTTTCTGAGAGTTTTTAAGACCAGAGCTACCTCTAAATTGTTTCCTATTTCCTTACTACTTCAGATAGACTCCATTTCCCTTGTCCTCACAGCCACGAGCTCCCTAAATCTCATCAACTTAAAACTTTCTCACAGGTGCCCTTCCCTGTACCCACTGCCATTCCTCTTAGCATCTCTCAATTAGACCTTGTGTCAATTTACTACCTGTTCTCTTTGTCTTCATTCCAACCCAAAATTAACATCTGATTATCTGATTATCACCCTCTCTTTTAAAACTTCCTACTCAGATACCATCTCACCCCCTTGTCCCCGCCTCAAAAAAAAAAGTATTCCCCATGCTTCTGGGTTATCCCTCTTAAAGCATTCATCACAGTGTTTTGTAGATGTTTCTTACTTGACTCCCTTCTTGCACTAGACTCCTTTCTTCTAAAGCAGGTATCTTGTATCTTGGTCTTTGTGTTCCCAGTACCTAGCTTTATGCATACACATGTCAGGTCTTTAATGAATGTTTGTGGATGAATGGATGTTACCTAAGCTAAAAAAATGAGCCCATCCTTAGCCAGGTAGCTCAGTTGGTTAGAGCATCATTTTGAAACACCAAGGTTGTAGGTTTGATCTCTGTTCAGGGAAAATAATAAAAATCAACCAATGAATGCATAAATAAGTGGAACAACAAATTGACGTCTCTCTCTCTCTCTCTCTCTCTCTCTCTCTCTCTCTCTCTCTCTTTCATCATAAATAAAAATTTAAAGAAAATGAATCCAGATGTCAAAGGGAAAGGCCATAGTTTAAAATTCTGGAATGGGAACTATCAATGATCCAACCTATTTTCTTAGAAAATAAGTTGCACACCAATGTTCATTATATACGGAAAGACATGGCAGGGAAAATGAATGCTCTCTGTTCCTGGTTAGAGAAAAAAATATAAATATTAGATAGGGGTATAATGTAGCTATTCTAAGTACACTAAAAAGAGAGAAAGTAATGATGCAAACTATAAGCTCAGAGCAAGTTTTCAAAAAATAGAGTATATAAACTGAACTTCTTAAAAAAAGAAGAAAACTTTAAGAATACATAGTTGATTACTAGGTGCTATTTACATCTGGTGGTCTGTTGTCCCACACCTGATATGAATGTGCATGGTTGGTGGTGTGACCCTTGCTTGAACATCAGCTGATTTTTATACTGAAGCTGGGTTTTTATTCAGTTCAGTCCAAGTCTTGGCACCCTTGCTTCCATAGTAACAGATGCCCTAAAAAATGAAAAAAACAAAACAAAACAAAACAAAAACCTGGGAAGGCTTGGGAGGGAAATGAATCAAAGTAAGTGGTCTAAGAAAGGGGTCCCCCAGTGTAGAACCCAGGGTCTCTTCAGGCTTTTGGTCATATGTATTTGTGGCAGGATTCTCAGAGAGAAGATTCTAGGATGATAACTTGGAGGACCTTTTTAAAGGCAATTTATAGATTCCATGAAAGAAGTTACTGTGTTTTCTTTAGCTTGGATTCCTGAGGTGGATACCTGTATTGGCATATTAGTTGTCTACACTGGTTGAAAGAAACACTTGCCATCTAGACTCCGCTAACAACCAGGAATCAGGTAACAACAACTGGAGACTCCTACTATCTATGAAATATAGTCAAGATATCTTGTCAAAACTGGAAGGTGTAGAACACTGAGTTTTAGTAGGTACTAACATTTGACGGTGCTAATTAGAGTAGAGTTTCCAGTCTTGAGGCCTGGATGTGTTCTGTTTGCCATGCAGAGTGTGAAATTTCCCTTAAAAATCCAGATTTTAGGTATCTCTTTAAAAAATCATATATACAAATAAAAATTTGACAACACTGACCATGTTTCCTCATGACAACCATTCACTTTGACTAAGTAGCAGCTGCTCCCACCATAGGCAGGTTATGGGTTTCACTTTGCCACAATCCACACCACTCCCTGCTATGTATCATTGGCCCATTTTACATGTTTATGTGACCTTCTTAGTCCTTGAAGTCTTTTCAATTTGTAACCTCTACATTAGAGGAGAGGCTTGCTCTTTGGTTTGGATCATTTTATTCTTATATATTGTTCCTTCTTAATCTACCATTTTCTGAAAATGAGTCAGTTTATATAAATATAACAAATAATTTAAAATATAGAGTTTGGGGATATTTGGTGAGAATATTTGCATAGTTAGGCTTCAGTAACTAAAATTTTTCAATATTTTTTCAACATTAGATGATTATGAAGAATTTCCTCTTGTGTTTCATTTGAATTAAACTGAAATAGAATAAGAAACCAAAGGGTCTTGAGTTTGCTGGAGGTAGAAATGATTAGAACTGAGAAGTATGCTATCATATTTCATATGACATTATCATCTGGAAAGTATAAAACATTCAGAATGCAAATATGCCCACAGAAGTGAAGTAGAACCTTATAAATGACATGCATTCTATAGAATGGCTGGCAAAATCTCAAAATCAATATTGGAATCACCCAGGGTGACTGAGAATAATGATATCACTGTACCTTACTAAAATTAATGAAAAACAAATGAGATAGAAAATTCCAGAGTTGTCCCTAGAGTTTTTATTTCTTGAGCTAGAAGAGTGAGAGATTTTAGGAAGTGGTCCCCCTCCCCCTTTTTTTTTTCAGACCTCAGTTTTATTTGAAACACGGAGTACAGCCCACCCAGTGAAGGGAATTTTTGTGTGTTTTTTTTCTCTACACATACCAGGGTATGCAGTGACTGTAGATCTCACTGTAAAACAGAAAAACTTTTGGTTCTAAGTAAATCACTTAACTGGTAAGATTAAAATTAAGATAATTGGATTTGTCTACTAGGGTGGTGTCTGCTTGCTTTTGCTTTGTCCTTTGATAGGCTAGCTAAGAAAAATATGAAACATATTATAATGAGCATTCCCAAGTAATCATTCTTTCAATAGACATTCACTGGGCACTACTATGTTTGTTTGGGGTGACACTCATGTGGAGGCACATCAAGAAACACAGATAAAAACCCCTCCCATGCAAGGAGAGACAGATAATAAATAATAAACATAATAAGTAAATATATAGAATGTCAGAAGGTGATATGTACTTTGTAAAAGTAGAATGGCTCATCAGGGAGATCAGAAGTGCTGAGATGATGGCAGGAAAAGTTCAGTTTGAAATAGGGAGGCGGGTGGTCAGGATATGCCTCACTAAGAAGGTGATATTTGAAGGAGGGAAGGGAACTACCTGTGTAGAAATACCCTGTGATAGCAAGGAGAGAGCATCACAGGCTGAGAACCCGGTGCAAAGGCTTCAAGGTAGAACACCTGGCTATTTGATGAAGTGCAAGAAGGTCAGTGTGGTTGGAGCAAAGTGAATGAGGGAGCTGTAGAAGGTGGCAAGGTCAGGGGGGTGAGCGGTCAGTCAGAACCAGTAGACAAAAATGAACACCTTGGCCTTTTCTCTGAGCAAGATGGATTTGAGAAGAGGACAGGATCTGACATAGTTTCTAGGAGTCACTTTAGCTTCTTTATTGAGAAGGGGAAAGTATGAAAGCAGGAGATTGATCAGGAGGACATTGCAATAATTCATATAAGAGATGATGATGATGATGATGATGATGATGATGATGATGATTTTACCAGGCTTGTAGCAGTGAATGTGGTGAGTAGTGACCCAGTTCTTATATATTTTGAAGGTAGTGTTTCTTTAGGATTGGGTATGGGTTAGAGAGAGAGAGAGAGAGAGAGAGAGAGAGAGAGAGAGAGAGAGAGTAAAGGCTGACTCCAAGCTTTTGGCCTGAGCAACTAGAAGAGTGAAATTACCTTCAGCTAAGGAAGGGAAGGTATTGGGAAAAGTAAGTTTCTAGGGGGTAAATCAGCAGTTTAGTTTGAGCATTAGAGATTCCAGTGGAGATGGAAGATGTCTACTTGCAGTGGAGATGTTGAGTATCTGTATACTGGCAGTTGGAAGTCAGTAAACATCTGGGTGGACACTAACGGGGCTTGCTATATCCATAACTGTTGTTCCTTTAGCGTGTTCCTTCAGAACTCTTCAGAAGTTGCAAAAAATCCTATCTTTTTGCTAAATAACTGTATGCATTAACTGGACCATATATTAGTGTAGACAAGGACACCCTGTGTCCAATGGGTAAAAGGGCATTGAGCCTGAGTAAGTTGCACTCAAAGTCATTTCCAAATGAATAAGATAATATAACCGCAGGTGCTGAACTGGAGTCTTAGATAATTAAGCATGCAGCTGTTAAATGCAGCTAATGTTGAAAAATAGGACAGAAGCAAGGCTACAATTGACCTTGTGATGAAACAGAAAGGATAAAATATTCCCCAGGAGTAAGTCATTTACCCATGTGATGCAATTTCATGCTTTTAGGGCACTGGTGAGCCAGTTGGTAAGCCATCTCCTCCAAGGCATTAATGGAACTCTGTGTCCCAAATACAGCAGGCCTTTGAATATCATCATTTCATTTAATAGTGTTTCATTATAATATTGATGAGGAAAAAGATCGATTCCCATCTGGGATCACTATCTGTTTGGGTTTCCTCTGGGGACTCTGAGTTCCTCCCACATCTCAAAGATGCACGTGAGGTGAGTTGGTATGTCTAAATTGTCCCAGTCTGAGTGAGTGTGGGTGTGTGCATGAGTGCCCCCTGCAATGGAAGGCTTCCTGTCCAGGGTGGGTCCCATCTTGTGAGCTAAGACACTGAGATAGGCTCCAATCACTGGCCACCTACCACTCTGAACTACATTCTGCAGGTTGGAAAATAATTATCTTACTTGTTTTTATTATTTTTTTCTGAAGTGTCCATATAGCTCCATTTATTTCAGTGTTTAGATTACAAATGTTTTGAGTCTTTTTTAGAAGTTTGGTGATGTTTTTGTGACTGTAAATATGTTGTAGGAACTTAACTCTTGTTTATATCAATTTGCCTATGATAAAATTGGTTTCATCATTACACTTAAGTTGGAGTTTCCAAAAATTTATCAATGATGCTAAGTGAGAACTTACTGTAATGTGGCTCCTGCTATGATCATTTTTAGGAATAGATACTAGAAAGTAGGGAAAGTTGGAGAAAATATAATAGAAGTTATATCTATTGGCATGGATAATAAAAATGATTTTAATGAGTCTAAGCCTTGCTAGAAACCCCAAACTAAAAATAGTTTTCAATGGAGAAAGAAGAGTGCGTAATATGTATGATGAGAGCAGAGAGACAAGTCTTAGTTATATTTATATCTGCGAATACAGTAAATGTTAGTGAATTTTAGCATTGGGTGTCAAAATGTACTTGATCAGCAAGAAGCGAGGAATGGATATTGGACAGGCAGTTAGCAGCCTGTAGTGAGATTTAAAAAATAACCCAGATGGTTCCCTTGATGAGAATGTATGAGTGGGATAGTAGGGAAAGTGTTTTAAAATTGGCCATCTGTTTCAAAGAATTGTGGAGCAAGAAGGGGATACAAAGCAGAGGAGGTCTTATCAAGATTGCCAGTAAGTTATTTAGGCTTAGCAGACCCCAAATCATTGTGCTCTTAAAATAATAAGCCTAGCATTTGAGATATGGGTATAAGAAAGGCATCATTATTGATATTGCAAGGAGCCCTCTAGACAAACCTTGTATTTTCCATACCAGACAACACCTTGGATGCTGGAGTTTCCCACCTGGAATGCCAGGAAGGTGTAGAGAATCCTTTCAAAATTTTTGGTGTTCCTAAAGGAATGAAGAGAAGAAATTTGGGAAGAGCTATTAGAGTCAGAATAAGAGTGGTCTTGAGTGTCTTTGAATCAACACTGAACCTTTTTTACCATCTTGATTGCTCTAATTGTTGAACTTGAGAGTTATAGTTTTGTTCTTCCTTAGGACATCAGGGCTCACTATTCAATTATTTTATATTCAGGACCTAAGTATTGTTAAAACTTCAGGGAACTTCGTTCACATCCTGTGGTTGAGAGAACTGATGATTGATAATCTGGTCCATGTGAATGTTGCCTCCTGAATGCTATAGTCCACAGTCTGAATGGCCTTCTGCAATGATTCTGCTTGCATTGTCATTGATTCCGTCCAAACTTTGTGAAATGTTTTCTTTTCTCCTTTTCCCTCCTGACTGTCAGAGGCTTGAGAGAAGAAGCTAGATTTTATGTATTTATAATAAAACATCTCACATGATACCCTTCACTGAGTTGCTCAATAAATCTTTACTAAATAAATGAGTGAATAATAATGCTGGAACTTGCTGAGACTTAACTGTGTGTTAGCCTCTGTATAATTTTTTTTTAATCTGTGTATGTCCCTTATCCAAACAGTAACCCCATGGATGTGCACATTGCCTTCATTTCTCCTTTCAGGATGTAGAGATGGTGAGCAGAAGGTGCATGAGTGGAAACACTGAGTGAAGACAATTCTTTCAAGAATTTTGGTGTGAAGGACTGAAAGTGTTAAAAATAGAAGGGGGGAAAAGAGACATGTGTACTACTATTTGTAATACCTTAAACAATAAAATTTAAAAAAATAGGGAAAAAAAGAATGGAAGGTATAACTGAAATAGGATGTTTGGTCGAGGGAGAGAATTTTATATGAAGATGGATGAGTTGGGGCATGTTTAGATGTTGGTGGGAAGGATGCAGTTATGAGAAGGAGGTGGAACGTGTAGTTGAGATAACTGATGATTGATAATCATGCAGAGATGAACCCAGAGGACAGAAACATGGAAGAATAGGCAGGAGAGGATGGGATGGATTCAGGAGAAATTGGTGGTGGGAACCTAAAAGTTTTTGTCTGAAGCCTTTTCATTTTATCTTTAAAGAAGGAGGCAAAGTCATCTATTTACTTTGAGGAGGAAGGTTGTAGTTTTCCTGCAATGATGATGGGCATTTTTAAGGAGAATGGGTAAGGTATGAAATTGTCTCTGCAGAGGTTCAGAGGGACTGAGTTAGTTGATTAGAGACCCTAGCATTTCCAGGTATTTCCATCAGTTTATATTAATGAAATCATGGCTGCAAATTAAAGTCTAAGAACTAAAAAAGAAATTTGGCCTAATTTAATTAGAATATAAAATAAGAGCGCCTTCTGTACATAAGGGAAATTTGAATTTAAAGAAAGTAAGCTTTTCTTCTCCTGATTTCTACCTCTTGATTCATTTTCATGAATGTTGGCATTTAGGAAGAGAATATACTGAGTGTTTTCTGTAAGCTAAAGTTGTATTTGTAGCCAGATGCTTTGGAAAGTGGAGAGTGAGTGTCGTCAGTGGGATTCTTTTGCTTGAAAGAGACTAAACTTGAAGAGATCCAACTTGAAGTATACAAGAAAACTAGGAATTTATTGACCTGTTGAGCTGAAAAAAGTCCAGAAATACAACTGGATCAGGAGCTCAAAGATATCATGGTGCCATTTCTTCCACATGTCTCAGCTCTACATATTTCTCTGTGGGCTTCATTTTCAGGAAGGTTCTTTTACTTTTCTGGAAAGATGTTCTTCCTCATCACCCTCTCACTCTGCCACTCTAGGTTTATATCCTACTGATTTCAAAATCCAGCAGAAAATACTCAGGGATTCAAGAATTCCAATAAAAGTCTTAGGAATGAATTTCAGTAGCTCAGGTATTACTTTTGCAGGTCACATGACAGTGCCCATTTCTTATCTTTGTAGTCTAGCCTGGAGAATGTTTTGTTGCTCTTTGAGTCCAAACCCCTTCCCGGTGTCATAGTCAGAGTGCAGTTAACTTTCTCTTAAATCACCTGGGCAAGAGTGGGGGGAGAGAGGATTCGCACAGATTATCACAAGCAGGAGCAATAGATGTGGTCATGAAAATTTTTTTTTCTTAGAGTGGATAACAGTAAAATTGCCTAATATAATTATAGTATTCTCTACCAAGTTTTCTGGCTCAGTGAAATTTCTCTGGTCACATAGTTTTGGCAACCCTAATTTATTGGACTGATTGTATGTGAAAATATCTATTTTTCCTGGGAATGAATTAGCAGCTTCCAAAGACACTATACATAGATTCTTTTTCATCATCCTCTTGTGATCTTCACTTTTTATCTTTGTGTCCTAATTTTGCCATTGTACAGCTGCTTCTATTTTGGAACCTTGGTAGGGAAATAGATTTGTGTGGACATACTGATTTAGCATGAAATTAAAATGAAAAATCATTAGCATATTTAGAACCTCATGTAATGGGAGGAAAATCGGTGATTAATTGCCACCTAAATGTTTCTCTGGGAATGAACTTATGTGGGTCAGTGGGGACATACTGTCATACCAAACTAACATGAAAAGCATGCGTCCAGTCTCTCAATTTCTCCTAATATTGTCCTTTGGATTTCCCATGCAGAGTATGATTTCTCATGATTTAAGTAATTTGGTATCATGTTGCCCTGTATAGCTTTGTGTTTTGTTAGGTCAGGTAAACTTTTGGACAAGACAAAAAGAAAAATACTTATAGTAATTACTGTTATTTTGGCTCTTATTTACTTTAAGTGATGTCCAATACCTTTGTTTGTATTATTTCTAGTCTTATCTGCCAGTCTATGTTTTATTTGAACAGTATACACCTACCAATTTGTTTGAGGTTGGTTGTTCATGAATTCTTAAGAAAGTGGCATACTTAGAATTCTGTTTAATGATTACCTTCAAACTCTTGGAAACCATAATGTTTTCATTCTTTTTCATGGAATATTACCAGATATATACTTGATGATAATTTCATTTGTCCATTAAGAGATTAAATACTAGTGGCTTTAGGAACATCAGTGTCTCTGTGCAGTTGTTCAGGTATATTTGCTGTCCCGGATATGTTGTGGGTTATTGGTTCTTGTGGATATGCCTCCTCCTATAAGACTCTGTCCCAGGAGCTGCTGTTCCCATGTTAATGGGTTGACAATCCTAGATGATATACCTATATTTTTCTGTGTATAAGACGCCCCCATGAATAAGACACCACCCCCCCCACTTTTCCAACCCAAAATTAAGAAATCAATATTTTAAATATTTTGCTGTTTTTCCTCTTAAGGCCTTCTCTCTCTCTCTCTCTCTCTCTCTCTCTCTCTCTCTCTCTCTCTCTCTCTCTCTCTCTCTTTTCATCTTAAGGAGTTGTTCTTCTTGTTTTCTCTCCTGTCTGATCATATACTCAGTGGGAGGAGGTCCAAATTGTCTCTCTGCCGCTTTATTTCCTTGTTCTTTTGTGTAGCTGATCACATTTAGTTTGAATTTTGCAGAGTAAGACAATCACTTACTGGTATTTATCTTTTTATTTTTTGACATCTTTATGGGCTCAGAATGCTCCAGTCCCTGTTATATCTGCGCACTCTCCACCTCCACCTCCAATTGCGGCATCAGCTGACGTCAGTAACAATAGGCGGCTATGCACCTGCTTGGCTCCTCCTAGGCTTCTTCCGTATAAAAGACGCCCCTCAATTTTCAGTCTAACGATTTTAGAAAAAAAAATAGCATCTTATACATGGAAAAATACGGTATTTGCTTTCCCTGATATGGTGTGGGTCATTGATTCTTGCCTCCTCCTATAAGATTCTGTTCCACAAACTGCTGTTCCCATGTTAATGGATTGACAATCCTAGATGCCTCACTTTCCCTTCCTTTGACCTCCTTTGGGTTCCCTTATTGAAAAATCTGTATATTCCTTCACTTCCTCCCCCAGAAAAGAGAAGATTCAACTCTTCCTCTCCTCCCAGGAAAAATAATATTTTTCCCCAGAACAATTTTACCTCCAAACCAAAAGGCAGAAATAACAGAAATGAATTTGAAGGAAGTGTTCATTCTGAATTTGATTCCCCCCCCCCAAATAAATTCAGTCTTCTTTGATTTTTACAACAGAAGCTGAATATTTGTCTTGGAAATGGCAACTGGATTTTATGTGACAAACATAGCTGCTGACCCCAGCTGCTCTGAGACCCTGGAGTCTGCTTGTGTCTGGCCTTCACCTGGTTCGACCTCATTAATTCAGAATTAACAGCTTTGGAATTTGATATAATTCATATGGTTTAACCTGGTGTATAACTCTGTGCGAGCCATGACAGTTAAATAAGCAAAACCTCATTATTACATAGGCAAATTGCATAGTGGGTAAGACATTGGATTCCAATCCCTGTCTGGACCATTGTTAGCTGTAAAAATTGGTCAAATTTATTAGTTACCCTGAGCACTGATTTCCTAAGCATTAAAAAATAATAATACTCATAGGTTCCTCATTAGGGTTTCTGTGGGTAGTACCAGCAGAATTCAAATTCAAAATGTGACTCTGGTTTATTTTCTACACATTTTTCACCATCGGAAATTACCTTGTTCATTTATCTATTTTTTTTTCATTATCTTTCTCCACTAATAAAACATCTCTACAAGATCAGGGACCTTGTCTATTTTGTTCAACTCTCTGTCTCCCCAGCTTGGAAGAGAGCCTGGCACATATAGGGGATGAGTAAACATGTGCTAAATGAAATAATGAATAAATCATGCTTAGCACAGAACAAGACCCTTAGTAGGCACTCAGTAAATGCACATTATTTTATTTGCTGACACCCAAGGCTGTTCTATGTGTGGACTTGAAAGTCTTTCATTTGGATACATTTCTTTTTTTATTGTACAGATTTAAAATCATGGAAATGAAGTTTGAAGCTAGTGGTTTTGAGATTCTACTTTTACCACAAAAGGTTATTATGTTGAACGCCTTTATTTGTATCGTCTTAAACTCATAGTAAGCCATGATTTTGCTTCAGTAAAAGAAATACCAGAGAAGTCAGGAGATGTGCTCAGTCATAAGCAGGTACAGGATGAGAGTTCAGGTGTCCTATCTCCTGTCATTCTCCCCATGCTGCATGTCTATGTAGTGGCAGTTATAGTGGAATAATGAAACCAGTAATGGTCATGGTGGTCCACCTTTATTTCACTCTTAATATGGCAGATATTATGCTCACAATAACACCATCAGTTAGTACTATGGTAATCCCCATACTTCAGATGGTGAAACGGAGGCTTTAGAGAAATTGTTGCACAAGGTCCCACTGCCACTTCTGAGCGCAGTGAAATCTCTTCAGAGCCTGCCCTCACAACCGCAAAGCAATATTGACTGCACACTGCCAATCGCTTGTAATTCAGAACTTCATTAAATCAAATCGTCCTTCACACTCCAGTTACTCAGAACCAGTGAGGGCCACTGCAGTGTGACCTTGGAACTCCCTGAATGTTGTCCTTATAAGAGCAGTCTTCACAGTGTCTTATGAGAAGCTATGTGTCTGGCTCAAGGAAGAGAACACCAGAGAAGCAGCTTGTTGGGTTGAGTTGTTTGTGAGTCAGGCAGGAGTTGTCCTCTGGCATGTGAAATAGAGCTTATTGGCTCTTATTCTCACCTGTGGAAGTTGGTGGGACAGATTTTAAAAAAAATTTTTAAACATATTTTTATTGATTTCAGAGAGGAAGGGAGAGGGAGCGATAGATAGAAATGTCAATGATGACGGAATCATTGATTGGCTGCCTCCTGAACGCCCCACACCTGGGATTGAGCCTGCAACTGAGGCATATGCCCTGACTGGGAATTGAACCTTCTGGTTCATAGGTCAATGCTCTACCATTGAGCAACACTGGCCAGCTTGGTGAGAATAATTTCAAATTTATTAAGTTTATTGGGGCTACATTGGTTAATAACATTACATAAGTTTCAAGTGTACAATTCTGTAATACATCATCTGTATATTGTACTGTGTGCTCACCACCCAAAGTCTAGCCTCCTGTCACCACATATTTGACCACTTTTACTCTCTTCAGCTTTAATTATTATTTCAGTAAGCAGAGAAAGGAAAATTTTCAAATAATAGAAACAAAAGGAATTGCTACAGTAGACTTTTAATTATAATAAGGACTTATTTTTGAATCACTAGGGGTCACAAAAAGAACAAATAATTCAGGGCACAGAGAATTATAACAGAGACAGGACCATTACAAAATTATACATGCACAGTTACTTGACATGTTATAGTAACTCCTGTTCCATGTCAGAGCTGGGGAGGGTCTGGCTTCAGGGATGGAGCCATGAGGATGGTCTACACCTGAGAGTGTGAATTTCCAGAGCTGCTTCAGGAGGGAGGGCTGGCCCAGTAACATCAACTGGACCCCAACAGTATCTTTCTTCCCAAGAAACTCTAAGTACTCCACAAGTGCATTTTAGTTTTCACTCCTTGCATTCCTGAGGAATGGTGGAAAGTATTCATAGTGTTGTTTTCAATGCAGATATTAAATCAGATTTATATGGCTAACAGTATAGATAGCAAAGTAACACACAACTTCTGGGTGGACACCCTCACATCATTGCTGATGCATACCCAAGTGCTCAAAATGGAGTTTTAGGGGATTCTGGCTCCAAGAGTGATTCAGAACAGTGAGACTCTGCATGGGAAGATATTCTAGTAAGAACTTATATTTTTACTTTTTATATATTCCTAAAGAATGAAATATGACAACCAGCTTTGACTCAATAAATCCAAAAGAACCCTTTTACAAAGTAAACTAAAAATTCAAACTGATAAATCAATAGTGTGGTTTTAGTTGGCAACATTTTTTCTCTTTCTCAATGATTTATAAAATAACTAGAGGCCCGGTGCACGAAATTCGTGCACTGGGGGGGGGGCGGTCCCTCAGCCCTATCTGTGCCCTTTTGCAGTCCGGGAGCCCTCGGGGGCTGTCTGGGGAGCAGGCCTAAGCTGACAGTCAGACATCCTTAGTGCTGACACGGAGGCGGAGAGGCTCCCGCCACCGCCGCTGCATTTGCCAGCCATGAGCCCAGCTTTTGGCTGAGCAGCACTCCTCCTGTGTTTGAGTGTCTGCCCCCTGGTGGTCAGTGCATGTCATAGCGACTGGTCATTGTGCCATTTGGTCGATTTGCATATTAGCTTTTTATTATATAGATTATTATATAGAACTAGAGGCCCAGTGCACGAAATTCATGCACGGAGGGGGGTTGTCCCTCAGCCCAGCCTGTACCCTCTCCAATATGGGACCCCTTGAGGGATGTCCAACTGCCCGTTTAGGCCCGATCCCACCGGGATCGGGCCTAAACGGGCAGTTGGACATCCCTCTCACAATCCAGGACTGCTGGCTCCCAATTGCTTGCCTGCCTGCCTTCCTGATTGCCCCTAACCGCTTCTGCCTGCCAGCCTATGACCCCCTAACCACTCTGCTGCCAGCCTGTTTGCCCCCAACTTCCCTCCTCTGCCTGCCTGGTCACCCCTAACTGCCCTCTCCTGCAGGGTTGATCACCTCCAACTGCCCTCCCTTGCAGGCTTGGTCCCTCTCAACTGCCCTCCCTTGCAGGCCGGGTGCCTCCCAACTGCCCTCTCCTGCTGGCCATCTTGTGGTGGCCATCTTGTGTCCACATGGGAGCAGGATCTTTGACCACATGGGGGCAGCTAAATTGTGTGTTGCAGTGATGATCAATCTGCATATTACTCTTTTATTAGATAGGATAGAGGCCTGGTACAGGGGTGGGGGCCAGCTGGTTTGCCCTGAAGGGCATCCCGGATCAGGTGGGGGTTCCCTTGGGGTGTGGGGCGGCCTGAGCGAGGGGCCTGTGGTGGTTTGCAGGCCGGCCACACCCCCTGGCAACCCAAGCAGAGGCCCTGGTATCTGGGATTTATTTTCCTTCTACAATTGAAACTTTGTAGCCTGGAGCAGAGCCAAGCCTGGGGCTCTCTCCGCGGAGGCTGGCAGCCATTTGTGTTGGGGTTATAATTGAAACTTTGTTGCCTTAAGCGGGTGGGCATGGCCAGGGTGTGCAGAAAGCTTTGCTTCCCCTGTTGCTGGTGGCAACCCTGGCCTGCTCTCTCAAGCTCCATTCTGCCACCATTTGTTTGAATTTGTTTACCTTCTATAATTGAAACTTTGTAGCTTGAGTGGAGGCTTAGGCCTGGCAAGGGCAGGCGGAAAGCTTGGCTTCCTCTGTTACCTAGGAAACCTTGCTCTCTGTAGCTGTAGCCACAAGCAATTTTGAAGGTATGCTAAGCACTGTGTTAAGTCCTATATAGTAATTATATCTTTTTTTTATATAGTAATCCCCCCTTATCTGCAGGGGATACATTCCAAGTCCCACAATGGATGCCTGAAATCACAGATAGCAACAAACCCTATATATACTGTTTTTATCTATAAATATAGACTTCATTTAATTTATAAATTACACAGTCAGAGATTGACAACAACAATAATAAAATAGAACAACTATAACAATAAACTGCAATGAAAGTTATGTAAGTGGCTTTGGGGCCACTATTAAGTAAAATAAAGGTTACTTGAAGTGCTGCAATACTACAACAGTCATTCGGATAACTGAGATGGCTACTGAGTGACTCATGGGCAGGTGTTGTGAATAGTGTGGATACATTGGACAAAGGAATGATTTCACCTCCTGGGATGAGACAGGTGGGATTTCATAATGATACTCAGAATGGTGCATAATTTTAAACATATGAATTGTTTATTTCTGGAAGTTTTCATTTAATATTTGTTCAAGGCCACTATACCTCAAGGGTAACCTACATCCTGACCTATATCAGCATTAACTAAAATTGGAATCATAAGGGAAGTCCTCATTTGGCCTTGCTCCTTTTGCTCAGTATTTCATTTGTGAGATTCTTTTGTGTGTTAATATGTAGTAGTTAATTCATTCTCATTGCTATGTAGTAGAGTAGCTCCCCACTTATTTGTGGAGGATACATGCCAAGACCCCCAATGGATGCCTGAAACTGCAGATTGTACCAGACCCTATATATTCTATATTTCTTTATATATATATATATATATATATATATATATATATATATATATCGTTTAATTTATAAATTAGGCACAGTAAGAATGAACAACAATAGCTAATAATAAAATAGAACAATATACTGTAAGAAATGTGAATGTGGTCTCTCTCTTTCTCTCTGGTAGCCAATATGATAAGCTAGAGGGCTACTAAGTGACCAACGGGTGGGTAGAGTATACAGCATGGAGACTCTGGACAAAGGATGATTCACATCCTGGGTAAGATGGAGAGAGACAGCATGGAATTTCATCATGCTACTCAGCATGGCATGAAATTTAAAACTTATGGATTGTTTATTTCTGGAATTTTAAAAATTAATTTATTTTTTAATCTGAATTTATTGGAGTAACATTAGTTAATAAAACTATGTAGGATTCAGTTGTACAATTCCTGATATAATAGAGCAATAATAACAGCTAACATGCTTTGATGACTATATGCCAGGACCTGGTCTAAGCATTTCTTATTTATAAACAAACAAAATGTGAGATAGGTGCTATAATTGCTGTAATTTATCCCTGTTATGAAGGTAAGGAAACAGACTGATGAGGATGAAGTCACCTTTTCCACAGTCACCAAGAGGGAAACTGGTGAAGCCAGTATTTGAATGAAGCGTTCTGACTCCTTACCCCATGGAGGGTGGGATGTGCAGACGGGATGAAGGATGGCTAGAGGGAGCGCAGTCACTTTTTCCATTACCCACTTCACATTGTTTCACCAGCTGTGTGAGCATATGTTAACTTTTATACTTTTGAAGGGCTCTTAAACATAATATTTTCAAATTACATGTATTCAGGTGTTGGACTGTATAATGTAAATACATAGATAGACATGACCGGCTGAGTGTCTAGTCATAGAGACCATCTTGGACGACTGCAGAATGGTCCGTAGGTCCTGAGGAGCCTTCCAGCCTCACCATCATGCAGCCTGCACCACTGGTCATGGTATCACAACTCCCTTTTCCTTTCTCACTCCACATCGTTAGACCTGATAGCCAAATATTACAAACTAGAGGCCCGGTGCACAAAATTCGTGCACATGTAGGGTCCCTAGGCCAGGCCAGCCATCAGGGCCAATCTGTGGGGCGACTGGTGGGGCAATCAGGGGCCCCCACTGGCATCTGCCTTGGCCAGCCTGGTGCCGCCTGCTCACTGGCCCCGCCCCCTGCCACCGCTGCTGAGGGTCACCTCCCTCTGTGGCACGACCAGCGGGGCAATCAGGGGGTTCCCACTTGCACCTGCCTTGGCTGGCCTGGGGCCTGCAGGCTGGGGGCACCTCCTGCATTGAGTGTCTGCCCCCTGGTGGTTAGTGTGCATCATAGCATCATGCTGGTCATTCCGCCATTTGGTCGATTTGCATATTAGGCTTTTATTATATAGGATAGTTTTCACTGTGCCAGAATTGGACTGGCCCGCATGGTAATGTTTGCACTGGACCATTTTTTATTAGTAAAAGAACCCCAAAGCCCTAACCAGTTTGGCTCAGTGGATAGAGCGTCAGCCTGTAGAGTGAAGGGTCCCGGGTTCGATTCCGGTCAAGGGCATGTACCTTGGTTTCAGGCACATCCCCAGTAGGGGGTGTGCAGGAGGCAGCTGATCAATGTTTCTCTCTCATTGATGTTTCTAACTCTCTATCCCTCTCCCTTCCTCTCTGTAAAAAATCAATAAAATATATTTAAAAGAATGAACCCCCAAAAGCTTTTCTTCTTTCCTTACTTTTCCTTTAAATTCTAGGAACACATTTTCTTTTTGGGGGAGATGGATGGGAAGGAATAGAGAATGATATAAATATTTATATATAAATAATATAGTTGTATAGATATTTTTAGATAGATATTGAAATACAGATTTATTTGTAAAGAGGGATCATTGATCAGCACACTGTAAATAATATGGTGTTCATTTTACTCAATTTAAATATTCCACAGTCATTAAAGAGATACTCAAGTAATGCTTAGGCAGCACAGAATACATGAAAATTTACAGCAAATCATGCAATCTATATAAACTGTTAGACTGCTTCTGTTGCTGATGTGGACACCAGATGTGTCCTTAGTGAGCTGACTTCCATATCACTAGAGTTATTTGAAGACTTGCTTTCTGAATGTCTCTGACATGTGTGGATGTGTATATAGTGAAATTTAACTTTGCAAATCTTTTATTTGCCTTTGTCAAGAAATGGGGAAACCTGACTTTGCAAATTTTTATTAGTCTATGTTAAGAAATGGATTATCCATTGCAGTAGTAGCATGTAGAGTACTTTTTTTGTTGTTAATCTTCACCAAGGATATTTTTCCATTGATTTTTAGAGATTAGAA
Source organism: Cnephaeus nilssonii (assembly GCF_951640355.1). Lineage (NCBI taxonomy): Eukaryota > Metazoa > Chordata > Mammalia > Chiroptera > Vespertilionidae > Cnephaeus > Cnephaeus nilssonii. The sequence continues at coordinate 25,207,105 of NC_137082.1, forward strand.
GGGAGAGAGAGAGAGAGAGAGAGAGAGAGAGAGAGAGAGAGAGAGATACATCGATCTGAGAGACAGAGAGATTGATTGCCTCCTGCATGCTCCCCAACCAGGACTGGGGATGGAACCTGTAACCCACGTACATGCCCTTGACCAGGAATGAAACTCATGACCCATCGGTGTGCGGGTAGATGCTATAACCACCGAGAAATACTGGCCAGGGCACAAGTAGAGTACATTTTGCAAGGAAATAATTTTAACAGCTACTCGTCAAAACATGATTTCAAATTTGGTATCAGAGTATTGGAATTATATTTTTATTTATTTACATTTTCTTATTTTTTCTTTTTATTTAATTTATTGGGGTGACACTGGTGAACAAAAGTATACAGGTTTCAGGTGAACAGTTCTACAACGTATCATTTGTACACTATATTGTGTGTTCACCAGCCCAAGTCAAATCTCCTTCCTTTCACCATTTATCCCCCCTACCCTCCTCCACCTCCCCCCACTGTATCTCCTATATGAGGTTCATGAGTTTTTTCTCTTTTTTTCTTTTTGCTCAATCTCTCTATCCCCCCCAGCGCCCCCTCGCCCCCAACTCCCACTGAGAGCTGTGAGCCTGCTCTATCTATCAGCCTGTCTCTGTTTTTCTTGTTGGTTCATTAGATTCCACATATGAGTGAAATCATATGGTACTTGTCTTTCTCTGATTGGTTTATTTCACTTGCCATATGATCTCCAGGTCCATGATTTCATAAGATTTCTTTCTTTTTTAATGGCCTAGTAGTATTCCATTGTGTAAATGTACCACAGATTTCCTATTCATTCATCTACTGATGGGCACTTGGGCTATTTCCATATGTTGGCTAATGTAAAATAACACTACAATGAACATAGAGGTACATATATTCTTTTGAATTAGTGTTTTGAGTTTCTTTAGATAAATTCCCAGAAGTAGGATTGCTGGGTCATTAGGCAGTTCCATTTTAAATATTTTTAGGTAATTCTGTACTGCTTTCCACAGTGGCTGCACCAATCTGCATTTCCAACAACATGAGGATTCCCTTTTCTCCACATCCTCGTCAACACTTGTTTTTTTTGTAGATTTATTGATGATAGCCATTCTGACAGGTGTGCGATGATATCTCATAGTCTATTCAGTAAATGGTGTTGGTAAATTGGATAGATATGTGAAAAAATGAAACTAGAGCACCTTCTTACACCATATACAAGAATAAAGTCAAATAGATTAAAGACTTAAATGTTAGACTCAAAACTATAAAAATCCTAGAAGAAAACATAGGCAGTAAAATCTTAGACATTTCTCATAGCAATATTTTTTTTCGAATATATCTCCCCGGGCAAGGGAAACAAATGAAAAAAAAACAACAAAAACAAACCAACGGGACTATATCAAACTAAAAAGTTTTGCACAGCAAAGGAAACCATCAACAAAAAGAAAAGACAACCCACTGAATGAGAGAACATACTCACCAATACATCTGATAAGAAGTTACTATCCAAAATTTATGAAGAACTTTTATAACTCAACACCAAAAAACAATCCAATTAAAAAATGGGTAAAGGTCTTGAATAGATACTTCTTCAAAGAGAACACACAGATGGCCAATAGACATATGAGAAGATGCTCAATTTCTCTAATCATCAGTGCAATGCAGAATTGGAATTATAAATTGCAGTGTCTGGAGATGTCAAGAAAACAAAGATCTGCTAAATTAACTCTAGTTACATGCTGCCTTTGCCAGATCCTTGGTTTGCCTTGCTGATATGTGTCTTTCTAAAGGAGCAGCTGTCAACCTGGCTACATGCTGGAGTCCCCTGGGGGGCTTTAAAAATACTGATGTCTGGGCCCCATTCCAAGTGATCCTGGTTTATTATTCTGAGGTAGGGCTTCCATATCGGGATTTTTGAAAGGCCTCCATGTACAGTGGAGGTTGAAGACCACTTACCAAAAGGTGGTGGAAGCTTCTCTAGCCATGGTATTAACTCTGCCCAAGAAGGGTAAAGTGGTCAAATAAAGCCAGCGAGTCTTGGGAGGCAGTGTTTGTTATTTGAGCATTGGAGGGTAGAGCGTCAGTGTTAGGAAAATGCGTGCAGAATGGAAAGTCAGAGGAAAGATAAGCAGGACCACATGGCCAGAGCCTTTCCAAAGTGTGACAACTTAAAAGGATGAGGAGGCTTCCTCAGAATAAATTTCTGACCTGGCAGTCTTTCAGGCAGTGTTTTCCAAAGGGTGGTTTCTGTTCCAGGTGTGGTATGCATTATGATATTAGATAGCTGACAGATAAACTAAAAAAAAATTCTCACCCAAGGATTTTTTTAAAAACTGAATTTAGAAAGAGAGGAAGTGGGAGAGACAGAAACATGGATGTGAGAGAGAAACATCGATCAGTTGCTTCCCATATGCACCACTGCCAGAGACTGAACACACAATCTAGGTATGTGATCTGACCAGGACCGAACCCGTAACCTTTTGATGTGTGGAGCAATGCTTTAACCAAGTGAGCCACCTGGCCTGGGCACTGACAGATAAACTTTTACAAATTGTTAGCAACTATGCAATTATCTAATATGTATTAAACATTTAAGAGGCACGTTAAACCTGTGTTTTCATGAATTTATATTCAATAGGTGAGAATAACTTTAAAAAATGAGTCAATTTGAAATTGGTTTAAATGAAATTATAAATTAATGACTGTACAGGTGGTATGTGACAGAATAAGGGCAGTGGGATATGAATAAAATTTAAGATGTCTGAGAAACATTGGTCCAGTAAAGATAATGCATCTTAAGACATGAAATAACAGCATGAGCACTCCAGAGCTCAGGTTTTCAAATGTGAAGTGACCAAAAATCAGTGTCAAAAGCATGCCAGGGGCCTTCAAGAGCACTTTCAGCTGGCCCAAAGACTGGGAAGAGCCTGGACTTCAGCAATACAAAGACAACAGTAAAAAAGCTTGAAGAAATGATGTTCTCAGTGAAACACACACACACACACACACACACACACACACACACACACACACACGAGGATTACTCGACTTCTAAAAAGGCAAATGATAGAAGATAGAGGTAACAGAAGAAATCAAAACTATTCAAGTCAAAACTACTCAATTTAAAACTATTCATGTCTGATTTTTCAGCAAGTAGAATGAACTAGAACCCAATCTAAGTTCAACATGGATTAGACAAAGACAAGATCCAACTATACACCCAATTAAATTCCTGATGGGAGGAAAGAAACATTTGCCTGCAAGATCATTTAGTTGTCTCAGCTGTTACTTTCCTTTTTAAAAACAGTGATATTTGTGGCCTCATGCTCTTATTATCTCTTTTTTATTTTTTTAAACAAAGGGTGATCCCCCAAATCTGGAACCTGAGTCATCATCATATGAGGCTACCAAAACTATAACACAGTTTTTGATTGCCTCAACAGAAAAGTAGTATCAATTGTTCAGCAAAATTATCTGGCAATTTTCCATGGTTAGTTTACCAGCCCAGAATCTCTGATTCGACAGATCTGGTGTGAGGCCCTGAATCTCTATTTTCATGTAATCATCATAGGTGTATCTGGTACATACTTAAAGGTTTAGAACAGAGGTGGGGAATGTCCGGCCTGCAAAATCATTTGGTCTGGACCTTCCAAATCATTAGGGGTGAGTTAATTAAATTTTTTTACCAAATTTAGCAGGATAATTTTTAAGTATATAATTTTGTATACCCCACAAATGATGTTATAAATATCCAAATGGCCCTTGGCAAAAAAAAAAAAAAAATTCCCTACCCCTGATTTAGAATATTGGTTGTGAACTTGGAGGTGATAGAGGTGGTCAGAGCACAAATCTTCCACCTGGGAACATTTTAAAAACAAATTATTATAAATAATTTAGTCACATACAAGGTCCAAAGAGTAATATAATGAATGATCATATACACACCACCCGGCATATGAAATAATATAATACTAATTCTAGTTGAAATCATTTTGTGCATTTATCCCCAAATTTCTTTGTCTTCTCTCCCCTAGAGATAAATGCTCATGTGAGTGTTTAATTATTTGCTTTATTGAGATAGAATTAATATTTTATACAAGTAAAATATACAATTTAGTGATATTAACAGACTTGTACAACCATCACCACAAGCAGTTTTAGAACATTCTCATCACCCTAAACAGAAATATAATAATTATTAGCAGTCATTCCTTTTTTCCTCCATCCCACCAAACTCTTAAGTCCTAGGCAACCAGTAGTCTACTTTCTGTCTGTATGGATTTACCTATTTTGGACATCCTACATAATAAAAAGGTAATATGTAAATTACCATCACTCCGCTACGCCCACGATTGGGCCAGCGGGAGACACAGGGGGCGGGACTCGGGGTGGCTGGGGTGGTGATTGGGCCGGCAGGACTCTGAGCTCGCGTTGCCCGGTGTCCCGGTGTCCGCAGAGGACGCGGGTTTCCACGAAGGCAGAGGAGGCGGTGGCAGCCCCAGCATTCCTGGGTGGGAGGTGAAGGGAAGACCCCGGCCTGGGCTCCGGCCGCAGGAGGACCATGCCCCCGCCCTGCCTCACTCTAGGGGCCCAGGGACTTTGGAGCTGCCGGCCACACCGGGTCCCGACCAGCGGACAGACAGCCTACACGTGCATGATTAAATCATGCACTGGGCCTCTAGTTCTATATAAATAGGATCACACAATCTACGGCCCTTTGTGATTAACCTTCTTCACTTAGCATAATGTTTTTAAGGTTCATCCATGTTATAGCATCTATCAGTATTAAATTCTTTTTTGTGATCAAATAATATCCCACTGTATTTTGATTATTCATTTACTAGAGGCCTGGTGCACGACATTCGTGCACTCGGCGGGTAGTGTTGGGGAGTTCCCTCAGCCTGGCCTGCACCCTCTCGCAGTCAGGGAGCCCTCGGGGGATGTGAGCCTGGCTCAGGGCTTCTGGCTGAGTGGTGCTCCCACTGTGGGAGCACACTGACCACCAGGGGGCAGCTCCTGCATTGAGCATCTGCCCCCTGGTGGTCAGTGCACGTCATAACGACTGGCCATTTTGCCATTCAGTTTATTTGCATATTACCCTTTTATTATATAGAATTAGTTAATGGACATTGGGTTGTTTCCACTTTTTGGCTATTGTGAATAATGCTTCTTCTATGAAAACGTGAGTACAGATTTTTATGTGAACATAGGTTTTCAGTTCTCCTCAGTATATACCTAGAAGTAGAATTGTTAGATCATTTGGTCACTCTATGTTTAAGTTTTTGAAGAATTGCACCATTTTGCATTCCCACCACAATTCCAATTTCTCCATGTTCTTGTCACTTTTTGTTATGATCTATTTGATTCTAGCCATCCTAAGTGGGTATGAAGTGGCATCTCATTGTGTTTTTGATTTTTATTTCACTGATGGGTAAAAATGTGGAGCATCTCTTCATGTGCTTATTGGCCATTTGTATATCTTCTTTGGAAAAATGTATACTTATTTTTAAATTGGGTATTTGGGAATTCTTATAACTCATTTATTTTAAAAATAAAAAATATGGATGTATATATATATATATTACATATATATATATTCTGGATTCCAGGCCAGGCCATTATCAGATACATGATTTGCAAGTATTTTCTTCCATTTTACAGATTGTCTTTTCTCTTATAGTGCCCTTTACACATAAGTTTTTTAAATTTGATGAAATCAATTTATCTGTATTTTTCTTTGATTGCCTGTGCTTTAGTTGTTGTATCTAAGAAATTGTTGCCAAATAGCCTGAGGTCATGAAGATTTACCCTGTAAGTTTTCTTCCAAGGGTTTTATAATTTTAGCTCTTACATTTAAGTTTTTAATCCATTTTTAATTAAATTTTATATATGGTGAGAGGTGGTGGGTGTCAAAAATTCTTTTGCATGTAGATATCTAGTCGTCTGGCATCATTTGTTGAAAGTACTATTCTTTCCCCCATTGAACTATCTTAGCATCTATATGCTCAACAAAACAAATCAGAATCTCAAAGAGAGACCTGCCCTCCTGTGTTACTGCAGTGTTATTCACAATAGCAAAGGTATGGAAACCTAAATGTCCACCAACAGATGAATGGATAAAGACAATATGGTGTATATGTATAATGGAATATTATTCCACCTTAAAAGATAAGGAAATCCTTCCATTTTCTACAACATAGACAAACTTGGAAGACATTATGCTACATTGAAATAAGCTAGACACAGAATGAATGCTTCATGATCCCACTTATATCAGGAATCTAAAGTAGTGAGGTGAAGGGAGACTCGGGGAGATGTTGGTCAAAGGATATAGAGTTTCATGCATGATAAATAAGTCCTAGGGATATATGGTATTGCATGGTACATAGAGTTAACACTACTGCAGTATATCTACTTAAGAATTCAAGAGGGTTGATGTTATGTTAAATGTTATTTAAAAAAAAAAGAGGGAGGACACTTTTAGAGGCGATGGTTAAGATTATGGCATTATATATCATGATTGTTTCACAGGTGTGTACTTATGATCAAGAGACCTACATTAAAAATGTACAGCCTTTTCTATATGCCAGCCATGCCTCAATAAAAAAATATTGGACATGTCAAAACATACGAGTTTTAATTAAAAAATGAACTGACCATAGAGGTCTGTGTTTTTCTCTGGACTCTCATTTCGCTTTCATTGATGTATATGTCTATCTTCTGTGCCTGATTTGGAAGATTACTGGTAGTGCTGGCTTACTGTATCTATATGGCTGACCCCTGAGATTCAGAAAGTCTGAGAAGGCTCTTAGAAATCTGCATTTATATGTATAAGTGCACCAGGTGACTGGGCAGTCAAGATAGTGCTTCTCAAACTTCTGTGAACATGTGACTCACTAGGACTCTTGTTAAATGCAAAATCTGATTCAGCAGATCTGGCTTAGCGTCTGAGATTCTGCATTTCTAACAAGTTCCCTGGTGGTGATGCTGCTGCTGGTCCCCAGACCACACTTATTAGTGGCAGGGGGCTAGGCGGTCCCCACATCAGGGTGGGCTGATAAAGGCAGAGTTAGCTTAATTGTATATATAAATTCTTTCCCATATTAGTCTTTGCCTTTATTTACTTTAATACTATCAAAATAATGAACTTATCTAGTTGGCATATGGTGCCCTTATATGTCAGATTTGGGGGATGGTTTTTTAAAAGGCTTCAGGATTTTAATTGTAGGTTGCACAGAAAAACAAAACAAAACAGGTGGAGTTAGAAATGTTCAATTGAGAAAGGGGCTTATTGGTTCCTGGACAACTTACTAACTATAATGTTTCCATTTATTTTAATTCTTCTTCTTCCCAAAGATGTCTATTGGCAGGTTATTTTTCTCTTATACGTGGTACTTTAATGTCGATATAGAAATTGCATCATGTTTTCCTTAAAAATTGGTTTAGATAAATCACAGGTTCTAGATTATATCAGATTTCCAATATCCACTTGGTCTGCCTTTATTTCAGAAACTAGAGGCCCGGTGCACAAATTTGTGCACCAGTGGGGGTCCCTTGGCCTGGCCTGCAAGATCAGGCCAAAACTGGCTCGCTAACATCCCCCGAGAGGTCCGGATTGCAAGAGGGCACAGACCAGGCCGAGGGACCCCACCAGTGCACGATCGGGGCCAGGAAGGGACATGGGAGGTTGGCCAGCTGGGAGGGACTGTGGGAGGGCTCCAGGGCCTGTCTGGCCTGTCTTTCTCAGTCCCAATAGGCCGGACCCCAGCAGCAAGCTAACCTACCAGTCAGAGTGTCTGCCCCCTGGTCATATAGCGACTGGTCAACTGTTTGACTGTCTGCCCCCTGGTGGTCAGTGCATGTCATAGTGAGTGGTTGAGCAGCTTTAGCATATCATTAGCATACTAGAGGCCCGGTACACAAAAATTTGGGCACTCAGGGGGGTCCCTCAGCCTGGCCTGCACCCTCTCTCAGACCAGGAGCCCTCGGGGGATGTCCGACTGATGGTATAGGCCCACTCCACACAGGGAGGTGATCTGCAGGCCGGCCCCGCCCCCTGATTGCCCCTCTGCTATCGCAGGTCACCACCCCCCCTGATCACTGCCCCCTCCCTCTGCCCTCTGGCACCTGCCTTGGCTCGCCTGGTGCCACCCTCTCCCTGGCCCTGCCACATGCCGACTGGTCGTTCTGCCGTTTGGTCGATTTGCATATTAGGCTTTTATTACATAGGATTACACTTTGATTAGTTGAACGGACGACCGGATGACCAGAAAACCAGATACTTAGCATATTATGCTTTTATTATATAGGATTATATAGGATGGTCTATTTTGAAGGCTGATGTATTACGCTTAGAATTGCCCTAATTTGTTTTCCTTTCTTACTGTTTGCTGTAAGTCATTCAAATTGTTTGGATGTGGAATATCTCCATTTTCACGAAAGGGGCATTGCTCCTTTCCTCTCTCAGGAAAGCTGCTGTTGCTTAAGTACTTTGGTGAGCCTTACACTTTACAGTCCTCAAATGTGTGCTGGGCCGTGCCCTTGCATATCATTCTTTGCTATCTGGGCTTGGTGTAGTAAGTGGTTATTGATTTCCCGGTAAAGGGGTTTTGTAGTTTCTGGCAACTGCTGCTATTAATTCTGGATGTCAATTTCCAGTGAACTCACATTTTTAAAATGAGCATTTCTTGTGCAGTGTTTGCTTTCAGAACAGTGACAATGTTCTAAGTTAAAAGACTTGATCCTTCTGTTTGTCTTTGTCCCTCATTATTCTCTAAATGTTTCAGGAAGCTTTGGTGCTCTTTAAACAATAGTGTCCTGGGGTCACTGGTGATTTTCTGATTTGAAGTCTTTTGGGGGGGCTCTGTATTTAACTTTAAAGTTATTACATTACTTAATTTTTTGAATAGGACACATTTATATGGTTCAAAAATTAAAACATACAATAGTGTGCAGTTAAGGCTCCTTTCTCTGCCCCCATTTAGGAAGCTACTCCCCCTCCCAATATGTAACCCATGTTAATAATTTCTGGGATGCCCTTCCAGATGCTAACAATGCATATAAAAGATATGTGTACACATTAGTTGCATCCCCCATATAGACAGAGATGCCTGCATTAAGCATTGTTGATATGACACTGCAGAGCCCCTTGTCTCTTCAGTCACTGCCGTGACCGCCAGCTCTTTCCGGCCTCCAACCATCATCTCACAAGTCCAGCCTGGTGCCACCCCATGTTATGCATGAGCCATATGCATTTTGCCTTCTTTATTTATATCCAAAACATGGGACTCCATGAGACCCTACTGATTGCACACAACCCAGAATAGGAGCAATTCATGTCCCACACACAAGGCTAATCTTTGACCGATGGGAAGCAAGTGGCCGTTAAAGAACTCTTCTCCCAGCCTGACTGTCCTAAGAAGCATTTCTTATGGTTTCTCAGAGGATGGCTCCAGGCCAGTGGTCGGCAAACTCATTAGTCAACAGAGCCAAATATCAACAGTACAACGATTAACATTTCTTTTGAGAGCCAAATTTTTAAAACTTAAACTTCTTCTAACGCCACTTCTTCAAAATAGACTCGCCCAGGCTGTGGTATTTTGTGGAAGAGCCACACTCAAGGGGCCAAAGAGCCGCATGTGGCTCGCGAGCCGCAGTTTGTCGACCACTGCCCCACGAGATCAAGAGAAATCAGTCACCTAGTAGTGACTGGCACTGTAAGCATTTTTGTATTGGCTCCTTTTGCTTCCCTGTTGTAGCTCCATGCCCCTCACTTTTGCTTGCTGGGATTCACTCCCTCATAGTAGTAAGCAGAACACAAACGTTTGCCTCAGGGCCTCCTTCTTCACAGTATTTTGGTGGCCTTCAGTTTGAGTTACTTTTATGCATGGAATTAATTTTAATTTATCTCAAGGGCTTCAGAATTGAGATCTTTAATTTATACTGGCCTCTCCTACAACTAGTCTGAAATGATAAGGTTTTATTATCATCAAATGTTGAATTATAAATCTTGCCAATATTACACTTAATTTAAAGGTATTTGAAATCATGGTGGGGACAGAGATTTTTTTCTAGCTGGCAGACATCCTTTTTCTGGGTATATATATAATTTTTAAAACATCCATCTGTTCTTAGGGAGCTGAATTTCATAGAAATTTCTCAAATGATTAAGGGACTCTTTAGGAAGCATCATCTAAAAATTTGCTATTTTAAGTAGATAATATTGGATCTTACTATCATGTAAATGAAATGGGCCTGACAGTTGATCTCTAAGAGGGAGGAGCCAAAACAAGACTTCTGGAATGCATCCCACCCATTCCCTGTGCTGCAGGGAAGCCAGGAAGGATGAGGACAGTCCCCACTGCTTTTGGTAAATAGGGAAACAGAATGGATCCTATTGTAAGAGAAATATCAAGGGGAAGTGGGAGTGGGTGATGCAGAATGAGATGCCACAGTGAAAGCTCTGCTTTTGAGGAGCTTGATGATAAAAGGGAGGAAAAGTGGAGGGATGATGAGACAGGGCTTTGGAGAAAATAAAAAATTTGATTTATGACCTAAAAGGAAGTTGAGTGTGTCAGTGCTTGGACTTGTCCCTTCGCCTTTGTCGCGGTGTGTATCCAATTGGAAGCTGCCCCTTGGTAGCCACAGACGGTGGCACTCTCCTTCAATACGTGTTTAGAAACATTCATTTCCCCCCTCTCCTCTTAGCCTTGATTGGATCTGAGACCAACTCTGAATACAAAGTTTATTCTCAGAGGTACTCTCTCCTCTTTCCCTCCTCTTTGATCCAAGATCAGACTATAATGTTATTTTTCATAGGTGGCTTATTTTAGTGACCCTCTTCCCTTTATGCAACGTTCCCACCCAAGCCTTCTGTCCTCCCACCCCCTCGTGCCCTGGAATAGGCTTCTCTCTCCCCTTTCTTTCTCTTCCCACGCTTCACCTCAAAATAAAAATGTATTTCTCCTGGGGCCTCTTTTGCACCATTTGCTCTGTGACAGGCAAACAAATTCGATTATTTGTTTTATATAAGATGCTGTGGCTTAATTGTGGCATGATATGGTTTGTCTCTTCACCTTGGTTCTCAATGGCAGAAATTTCAAGTGCAATAGCAGAACTAGTAGAGAAAGGTCGGGGGCACAGTTAGCTTTGCCTCCGCAAGAGGCAGGCTCTTTTAGCTACCGCGGGGGAGCAGTTGGGGAGGTGGAGTGGAAAGCTGTGCTGGGGAAGGAAGTTCCTTAAGTTAGATTCTCTGACAGCTCCCCGCTCAACTTCTTCAAGCTGATGCTTAATTCATTTGCTTGTGTCTTGGGTATGGAGAGGACACCCCCCTTTTCCTGATTTGCATCAGCATCTTATTGTAAACCCATGCAATAAGATTAGAATTATGGGGAAATCAGTCTTTTTTTTAAAAAAAAATATTTTATTGATTTTTTACAGAGAGGAAGGGAGAGGGATAGAGAGTTAGAAACACTGATCAGCTGCCTCCTGCACACCCCCTACTGGGGATGTGCCCGCAACTAAGGTACATGCTCTTGACTGGAATCGAACCTGGGACCTTTCAGTCCGCAGGCCAATGCTCTATCCACTGAGCCAAACCAGTTAGGGCGGGAAATCAGTCTTATTGGTGTCATTCCCAGGTCAGTTTTTGACTGATGCCGCCCATGTGGTCCTCAGCAGTGACTCTGTAACGTCTCTGGGGACTAAGGGAGAGGGGATGCTTTATTTCAGCCTGTCCTGGAGTCTCGGTAAGAAGTTCAGGAGACATTTCCTTGGCTTTCCTCGAGGAATCTGGTCTTTGCAGTCTTCACCTCACCACCATATGTGGGGCCAGGAGAGGGGGTGCAGGCATGGTGCCTGCACTATCATGAACCCTGCTTATCCAAGGGAGGTCAAGCCTGCGATGCTCTTGAAATCACCTTTAATATTAATTCCTAATGATGGTAAGAGTAAAGACTGCATATGCAGTGTTTTAGGAAAAACAGAAAAGAATGGCTTAATGGAAGCTTTTTCCTTCCTAGTGGAAGACTAAGAAATCAAGTGAGTCTTTAAACTTACAGCATAAGTGCTCACGCCTTCAAGGGCCTGCTGTTTCACTTTGAGCTGTGAGGGCATCTGGTGTGTATTGCAAATGGAGGAGCAGTATGATAGCCATCTGTCCCCCAGAAACTCAGCTCTGCCAGCAAGATGAAGCCAAAATGACACCTGCTTGGACCAAGAGTTGTGAATTAGGTATAACTTTCGACACATATAGTGCTCCATAAGGAACAGCAGCACACCAAGCAGAGATTTTACAGAAATGTTCAGATGTACTTGAGTAACCAAGACCTTGCCTTCATACTTCTACAAATAATTGATTCGTTCTGCCTAAATTGCATACTGAGGGCTTCTAATACTCTAGGCTAAAAAAAAAAAAATGCTCTTAAGGCCTTCAGTGGCCTTACTTTACCAGATGCATTCCATTCTGGTGATCACATTCTAGTAGGGACATCTTTGTGAATAGACCAAGAGAATTCTGAAGACTGGGTTTGGGTCTTTATTCACTTGCACATCCTTTTACATCCTAAGTTGGTGCTTGCTGGTTATCAAAAGCTCTGAAATCCTTGCTGGCGGGCTCAAGGTAAGTTGCCCCTCCGATTTAACTGCTCTTCTCACTGCTTGTGGTGATGGGAAACTTCTAGAATGAAGCTGAGTCTTGTGCCTCTTTGATATGTAACACAAGAAGAATAAGAAAAGGGACTTTCCAGCGATGGATAGAGGCATGCATAAATTGTCCCAAATATCTAATTTCAACAAAGGTGAAAGCATGACAGTGGCTTAGACATGAGCAGATTATAAGTGAAGACAAGATGCTTTGTGTGATGCCTTTTGTTTTTTGCAAGGCGAAGGTTTATTTCTGTGCTGCAGCTGCCAGACAATACCTTTTAATATAGGCCACTTTACCTTTATTTCTCATGCTTCCCTCGCCCATTTTGACCATAGTTGCCCCTCTGGGATTTTAATACAACTGAAGGGGGTTAGCAGTTTAGGATTTGGATGGTGGTGTGGAATAATATCACCTTGACCTTGATTTAAAGTTTGTCTGGGTTAGTAATGACTAGAGGATGTGTCCTGACAAGCTTGTTGGAAATCTGTCAGGGTGAGGTTTTAGTAAAAAGAACAGGTGTCTATTGTGACAATCTGCTCACCAGTGATAGATCCTTGCCTTGTTGTTGGAGACACTTTTTCTGTGGTTGCTTGATTGACATCCCTCTGTAATCCTTCGTTTGATACATTTCAGAGGTTCTGTGTGTTAGCATCAAAGTCGTTGCTACAGCCCTGTAACTAAATATATTAGCCATTACTAGTGTAAGATCACAGTCAGCGGAGGCGATGCTCCCTTTAATGTATGTCTGTTTAGTGAAAACAAAGTGAATGTTGTAGTTTTCTTTCCTGTAAATGGCACTGGCTTTGGTTTGTGTTTGTACACACACACACACACACGTGTGGTAGAGCCAACTAATTTCCAGCCATTATTAAAAATTATATACACACAATTAAACAATTTCATTTTAAGAAGTATACTTTGCTTCATTTTACTATTATCTATGCTCTTGTGGTTATTTTATTTTATTTTTTAAAATATATTTCATTGATTTTTTACAGAGAGGGAGAGAGAGGGATAGAGAGTTAGAAACATCGATGAGAGAGAAACATCGATCAGCTGCCTCTTGCACACCCCCTACTGGGAATGTGCCTGCAACCAAGGTACATGCCTTTGACCGGAATCGAACCTGGGACCCTTGAGTCCACAGGCCGACGCTCTATCCACTGAGCCAAACCAGTTTCAGCTGCTCTTGTGGTTATTTACATCTATTGTATATGTGGAAAATAGGATATGATGTGTTACTGGACATCTATTCACAAATCTATTTTAGCAAAATCTATTTTTTTGGGGGTAGCCAGTTGTTAAACATATACTGGCACACCACACACACACACACACACACACACACACATACACACATGCTTATATATGCAAATCTTTTTCATAACCATGCAGAGTAGGTGTCAATTTTTTAAGATGAAGAAACTAAAACTTAGTTTAAGTAATTTCTAAGTAAGCATATGGGCAATATTTAGGAAAGACTGAAGCTGTACTGGAATAGAAATAAAAATCAAAGATTTGAAGGAAGTAAGAGACTCTCACAGAGAGCTATGTGGGAGCCTAGGGAGTTGGCATTCCAGATAGAGGGTACAGCCAGTGCAAAGGCCTGGAGGTGCGATCATGCCTGCTGTTTCTGAGCACAGGAGGGGTACTAGTAGGGCTGGAGTAGAGAATGGGGGGGGGGGGGGAGGGCGGAATTTGAAGAGATGAGAGATGCAAGGCCAGATGACTAATTACCTTTATGAAACCAGGCAAGTAACTGTCCTTTCTGTGGCTTGTGTGCCTTATTTATATGGTTAGAGTAAACTGATAGTAATAAATGCAAATTCACTGTAAATAATTATTAGTAAAACCAAGCCATCACTATGGCTCAATCAATGTTCTTTTTCTTTTGACTTAAACATTATTCTTCCTTAGAATTTTTTCTTGCCACCTTCAGCAGCTGCATGATGAGTGATTCGGAAATACTTAAATATACCCCTCAGAAGTACCTATTAGCCTATTTAAAACCTATATAAAATCCACAGTATAAATGCAACTTGAATTCATATGGAATTACTAGGTTTATCTTTAGTTATCTTACTAACTAAGTGGTAGAATCCCAACAGAACACTCATTTTCACTTTTCATGTGGCCGGTCTCATGGATCACAAAAGACAAAAAATATATTGAAATATACTCTGTGTTTTGAAAATACAGGTCTTTTTATTTTTACCAGTCATTCATTACCCATAAAATAGGTTACCAAGTCCCCATATCCACATATAGATTACATAGGTATATCATAGATTATTATTAAATAAAAGTATAATCTTAATATATAAAAGCCCAGGATTGTAATGACCGATCATGACTGTAGGCTGACCAACCCAGAAGTCCAGTGCTGGGTTGCTATGGTAACATAGCACTGACTGCCCTGCTGCAGCCTGGCGACCCAGTACTGACTGCCCAAGGGGCTGAGACCCGAGAGAGAGGCAGGGTCTGATCCGAAGCCTCAGTGGCAGCTGTTGATCAGTACTTGCCTCTTTCTTTCTCTCCCTCTTTCTTTCTGGGCTTCGCCAGCAGCCGGGCCTTTCTTTCTCTCCTGGCCTCTTGGGGCTTCTGTTCAGCTCCACCTCTCTGATCAGGCCTGGAGATAGGCCTGGTGATGCTGACTGGCATAGGAACCGACCAATCAGAACCAAATGTGGGTGCTGTAAAGAACCAATGGCTGCCTAGGAGGTGGAGCTTCTGATGCTGACTGGCATAGACACTGAACAATCAGAACCAAATCTGGGTGCTGTGGGGAGCCAATGGCTGCCTAGCAGGTGGAGTTTTGATGCTGACTGGCATTGAAACTGACCAATCAGAACCAAATCTGGGTGCTGTGGGGAGCCAATGGCTGCCTAGGAGGTGGAACTTTTGATGCTGACTGGCATAGAAACCAACCAATCAGAACCAAATTGGCCATCAGAGGAGGACAGTTGGGGGCAAGATCAGGCCTGCAGGGGAGGGCAGTTGGGGGTGAGATCAGGCCTGCAGGGGAGGGCAGTTGGGGGCAAGATCAGGCCGTCAGGGGAGGGTAGTTAGGGGTGATCAGGCAGGCAGGCAGAGGCAGTTAGGGGCAACCAGGCCACAGGGGAGGGCAGTTAGCGGTGATCAGGCTGGCAGGCAGAGGCAGTTAGGGGCGATCAGGCAGGCAGGCAGGTGAGCAGTTAGGAGCCAGTGGTCCCAGATTGTGAGAGGGATGCCTGACTGCCAGTTTAGGCCCGATCCCTGTGGGAGTGAGGGTCTCCAATTGGAGAGGGTGCAGGCTGGGCTGAGAAAACCCCCCCTCTGTGCACAAATTTCATGCACCAGGTCTCTAGCATAAACGTAATGGGCTTCTATGGCTTTGGCAATGTTCTGTTTTCTCTTACATGAATGTGTTAAATTTATTAAAATTGAATAGGCTTTACAGTTACATTTTGCTCATTTTTCTATGTGTGTGTTATACTGTAATTTTAAGAAAATGTTTCTTAAGAATGAGTAGGGTTTCAACAGAAGGGAAATTGTTTGTTCTAGTGAACCAAGGAAGTAAGACACAAAATGAGATGAGGCTAGAGTTAAAATAAATATGGCATTTGTGTGTCACAGAGAGGGGTTGGATCATTCCACAATATGTAGATGTTCACTGAGCACTTACTGTGTCCCAGCTAGAAGATGCTATGGGCTGGGATCCTAAAATCACTCACAATCTATTTCTCCCTTGCCTCCCTCTTTCATCAAAGTTAGAAAGCTCAAATACTCATTTTCTGAGCCTCCCTTCTAGCTGCATATGACGATCTGAATTTGTTGAAAGGAAAAAGCCTTTAAAAGATATAGACTCAGTGGACATACTCCCTAATCCTTCTGTCTTTTTCTTTCTTTTTTCCTTATCTTGCTGGACCCAGAAGCAGGTCAGTGATCTCTCAACCATGATATGACAAGCATTAGGACAAAGGCCTACATACTAAGAATGGAGGATGGCCCTGGCCAGTAGGTCAGTTGGTTAGAGGTTTGTCTCGATACTCCAAGGTTGTGGGTTCCATCCCTGGTCAAGGCACATAAAAGAATCAACCGATTAATACATTAATAAGTGGAATATCAAATCAGTGTTCTCTCTCTCTCTCCCCCCCTCTCTCCCTTCCTCCCTCCCTCTTTTCTCTCTCTCTATGCCTCACTCCCTCCTTCTCTCTCTCTCTAAAACATCAATAAAGAAAAGTTTTAAAAAAAAGGATGGGCAGATGGAAAGAATAAAGTACTATGGATCAGTGCTTCTTATTGGCTGGTCTGTTTGTCAGGCAGGTTGGGTAGGTCAGGGATGTGTGGGTCAGAACATTCTAGGACACTGTCCTGACCTTGAGGCTGTCTAAAAAATTGCCCTTTGGAAATATTGACACCATCATACAAGACATACTACTTTAACAATTAAGTATTTCTTTTGACATACTGGACATACGCTTGTGAGTGACATGTGATCGAATAAACCAGTTTTGTTGATTGCCAACTTTTTCAAAGTTACTTTTTACTGATTCAAACACTTTTCTCCTCATAGATCTATTTAGTTTTGTACTCTTCAGATGTTAATCTTATGTCATACTAGTCTTGGAGCAATTTTCTATACAATGAAACATTTTCAACATTTCCATATCTGGAGAGAATACATTTTATCTTTACTTAGAGACTTGATAATTTTCCAAGAAAATACACTCAGAGGGAAATGGAGAGACTGGGAAAGAATTTGATAAACTTGAAAGCTGACAAAACAGACATAGTGATTCTTTCAGTTGAGCTAGCACATTTTATCACAGCCATTTTGAATCTGTGATATTAAAATTCTTTGCTCACTGTCACTTGTCATCAAACTTTTTTTTTACTGTTTGCATTTTGTTATTGCATTTGTGATCATACAAATCATATATTACTGTACTAACATAGAGTGATAATTTAAATAACACAAATATGTTTATGTGTTAATTTGCCAAATTTGAATATAAAAATGTGTTCAATCTATTTAATTATTATGGGTGAATTTTTGCATCCTTTCCTCAAATGATTTATTAAAGTCAGGAATTCTCATAATGATCATAGGATACAGACTGGAAAATATCAAGGGATTGTGATATTTAGTGAAAGCTATCACTTGATATGTGTCTTGAAAGCCAGAAATACAATGAAAGATAAAGTGAAGAGAATGTAATATTAAAACTTAATGAAGTTATTGGACAGGGGTTACTATACTGAAATAAAGAAAATACTTTTTATTTGAAGTGAGGCTGCATTTAATTTTAAATGAATTTGATAAACTTATTTCTGTTCAATTTAACATGAATTTGATCAAGTTATTTCTCTGTTTGCCAGTAAAGAGTAAGAGAGGTTAGTTAAGGAGGATTGTGAAATTCCAAGCTGTGGTGTAGCTGTCTTTTCTCTCTTGTTTTTTGCATATGGTCCTGCCTTCTACTTCACAGAGAATGCATTCCATCTGTGACTTGCATCTCTGCTTCCCTCCCTCCCACCCAGAGGCTTATATATTTATAACACCAATCTTACTGCAACTGTGAGCACTTAATCTCATCTACTACCACCTGCCCTTGGATTTTGCATCTCCAGGTGAGCTTCACATTTTGCTGGAATATGCAAAGTATTTTTTTCTTGACTTCTTATCCTTAACCCACAGGTTGTCACCAATGCCTTTCGCCTCAAACATCTGCCCTCTCAAGAAGTTTTCTTCCAGGCATTTTGAAATGCTCATGTATTCTTCCATTCTTTCTTTAGCGTAGGACAAGGTTTATCTCATTCTCCCTTCTCCCAGAACACCACTAATGGTAAAGTTCTTACTAAAATAAATCCTATCTAGTAAAAGGGTAATATGCAAATTGACCATCATTCCAACACACAAGATGGACAGCCCCGTGTGGTCAAAGATGGCTGCCCCCATGTGGACACAAGATGGCCACCACAAGATGGCTGGCAGGGGAGGGCAGTTGTGGGCGATCAGGCCAGCAGGGGAGGGTAGTTGGGAGGGACCAGGCCTGCAACGGAGGGCAGTTGGGGGAAATCAGGCCAGCAGGGGAGAGCAGTTGCTGGGGGGACCAGGCCATCAGGGGAGGGCAGTTGGGGGCAACTGGGCTTGCAGGGGAGGGCAGTTGGGGGGGACCAGGCCTGCAGGGGAGGGCAGTTAGGAGCAATTGGGCTGACAGGGGAGCAGTTAGGCATCGATCAGGCTGGCAGGGGAGTGATTAGGGGTGATCAGGCTGGCAGAAGCAGTTAGGGGCAATCAGGCAGGCAGGCAGGTGAGTGGTTGGGAACCAGCAGTTCTGGATTGTGAGAGGGATGTGCGACTGCCCGTTTAGGCCCGATCCCACTAGGATAAGGCCTAAATGGGCAGTCAGGCATCCCTCGAGGGGTCCCAGATTGGAGACAGTGCAGGCTGGGCTGAGGGACACCCCCCCCCCACCCCCTCCATGCATGAATTTTGGTGTACCAGGCCTCTAGTAAGTAAGTAAGTAAGTAAGTAAGTAAGTAAGTAAATAAATAAATAAATACATAAATAAATAAATAAATAAAATAACCTAAAAATTCAACAAATTCATTTTAATCCTCAGTCCACCTGATCTCTGAAAATTCTCTATCACCCCCTTTTGGACTCTCTCTCCCCTCATCATTTCTTTGTAGTTTTCTTCACTCCCTTTAGGGAGATTTTTCTTTGCTTTTCTCTAGGAGTGACTCTTCCCCTCTATAATTGCATCCAGCCCCATGGCTCTCATAATGATCTCTGCAATAGTTATCACCGAATCTGTGTCTCCTAACTATAATCTCTCCCTTCACAGTCAATGCTGTATTTCCAACTTGTCTCCATCTGGGTGATATCTTAAAAATACACCCCAAACTAAATTTACTTTCCACCCTCTCTCATCCTTGAAGCCACTTTCCAATCCCCACTCTTGCATCTCAGCAGTGGCAGTCCCAAAGCAAAAAATTAAACCAGCTACTGAATCCTCCTGTAAAAATACAACAAGAGCATCAGAAATATCCTTTAATTAAAATTTAAACCAGGAAAAATCTGTATTATCTGTATGTTTGGTTTAACCAGAGATTCCTGTGATTGGTTATTGAGAGGACACTGACATCAGCTATTTCATTTAATTGTTTACCTTTTTTTGGTGAGACTTAAATTATGATTTTATTGTAGAATTGTAATTGATTGATGTACCCCATTTCTTGCCAAAGTCCTACGTTATAAATAATTTGATTCATTCATTGAAGGGCAATTGATATAGTTAGAATAATTTTACAGATGGAGGATTCTTAGCATAATTAAATCTATTAAACTAGGAGATGAAAGCTGTTTTGGCCTTCGGGATCTTTGAGAGCATCATGTTAAATGAGACCCAACCATTTGAACGCTTTTCACTCTTTTCTTTCTTACAGAGAGTTATAACGTTGAATTATAAATTAAAAATTGAGTCCTAGAGTTAATACATTTAGACTTAAGTTAGAGTATACACACACACAGTATATATCTACACTAATAAAAGAGAAACATGCAAATTGACCATCACTCCGCTATACCCACCAGCCAATCAGGAGGGGATATGCAAATTAGAAGGACAAAGATGGTGGCCACCCAGCTGCTCCAGGCATGGAGTGGCCGGGTGGGGCAGGACGCCTGCTATAAGAGGGAGGGCAGGGGGCAAAGGGATCTACAGGAGCGGCACTCTGGCCGTAGCGAAGACGAAGACTGCAGACTCTGGAGTCTGCAGCGAAGACGAAGACAGCAGACTCCAGCTGGAGTCTGCAGCGATGCAGTGAAGACGAAGGTGGCAGACTCTGGCCGGAGTCTGCAGCGAAAACAAAGGTGGCAGACTCTGGCCAGAGTGAAGGCCTAGGTCCTGGGTGCTGGAGGAAAACCGGTGCTGGAAGCCAAGGGAAGGAAGGCCTATTGCATGAATCATGGCAACCCAGTGCTGACTACTGTGGCTGCAGGCCTGGTGATCCAGCAGTGACTGCTGAGGGGGCTTTGAATCAGGCCCGGAAAGAGACCTGAAGAGAGAAGCAGGGGCTGATCTGTAGTGTCTGAGGCAGCTTTTGACCAGCACTTGCCTCTCTCTTTCCCTCCGAGCCTGGCCAGCAGCTCCGTGTCCATTTCTCTCCAGGCCTCCACTGGGGCTGCTGATCAGCCCCGCCTTTCTGATCAGGCCCTGTTGATAGGCCCAGAGACGCTGACTGGCATAGAATCCGGCCAATCAGAACACCAATCTGGAAGTCAGTCCTGCAGTCAGTGCTGGGTTGCCATGGTGACCCAGTGCTGACTGCTATGGCTGCAGGCCCAGTGACCCAGCAGTGACTGCTGAGGGGGCTGTGAATCTGGCTTGGAAAGAGACCTGAATGGAGAAGTAGGGGCTGATCTGTAGTCTGTGGCAGCTTTTGACCAGCACTTGCCTCTCTCTTTCCCTCCAAGCCTGGCCAGCAGCCCTGCCTCCATTTCTCTTTGAGCCTCCACTGGGGCTGCTGATCAGCCCTGCCTTTCTGATCAGGTCCTGTTGATAGGCCCAGAGACACAGACTGGCATAGAAACTGGCCAATCAGAACCAAATCTGGGTCAACTGTGAGGAGGCAGTGGCTGCCTAGGAGACAGAACTTTTGATGCTGACTGGCATAGAAACTGACCAATCAGAACCAAATCTGGGGCAACTGTGAGGAGCCAATAGCTGTCTAGGAGGTGGAGCTTTTGACACTGACTGGCATAGAAACTGACCAATTAGAACCAAATTGGCCAGCAGAGGAGGGCAGTAGGGGGCGATATCAGGCTGGTGGGGGAGGGCAGTTGGGGACAACCAGGCCAGCAAGGGGAGGGCAGTTGGGGGCGAGATCAGGCTGGTAAGGGAGGGCAGTTAGGGGTGATCAGGCAGGCAGAGGCAGTTAGGGGCGATCAGGCAGGCAGGCAGGTGAGCGGTTAGGAGCCAGCGGTCCCAGATTACGAGATGGATGTCCAACTGCCGATTTAGGCCTGATCCCGATCAGGCCTAAACCGGCAGTCAGACATCCCCCAAGGGGTCCCTCATTGGAGAGGGTGCTGGCTGGGTTGAGGGAACCGCCCGCTCCATGCACGAATTTCATGCACCGGGCCACTAGTGTGTGTGTGTTTTTGTTTGTGTGTGTGTGTGTGTGTGTGTGTGTGTGTGTGTGTGTGTGTATGAAATAATATCATTACACATTATTTAAACATGTTGTTCTAAAACATACACTAGTAGGAAAAAACAAAATAGACCTTTTTCTTTAGAGTAAAGTTAACCCTTGAGTGTTCTACTTAGGCAATAATGGAATCCAAGATGTTGAGGTGGAGAGGTTCTCATAGTTCTTGGTCTCTTGTTTAGAATTGCTGAAACAGAAGTTCAGCACATCACACAATGCTTACAGCAAGAATGGAAGAAGGACCTGGTGCCTGAGTCCATACTTCAGGATGGGCATTGGGGGGACTTGGATATATTTACACATGTTAATGATACTCTACTTTGATATATTACTTAGTGCCTCTTGCATCAATACTGTGATTTGTCCCATTTTCACAGTTTGGCAAAAAGAAAAAAGTAGACACCCATGCCTACCCTCTTTAGCATCAGAAGTGCTTAATGATGTGGTTGGGGCCTCCTTTGAGACAATGTAGTTATCATAGCAGTTAGCACACTGTAATTCAGTGTCCCCTTAAGAGAATTCTTATATGTACATGGGGGAAAATAACAAAGGTGCCAGATGAAAAGAGAATTCTTCAGTATCAGAGTACAGCTGCAATTTAGACCCAATATTCTATCTGAAAGAAATGAATGTGATAATACTTTGTACTTAAAGAAAAACAAAGAATTCCTCTGTAGTTACAGCATTTATCCTTGTGGGAAATGACAGTTGTATGAATTTGGGAAATTATATTGTGGGGGGAAATGAGCCCATGGGCTTCCATACATGCAAATGCACAACTCAACAACTTTAGTTGAATCACAAACTAACAAAGGCTTCACCCAGCTGTACTGAAATGTGATAACATATGAATGAGTGTGTGATGCAGTTTTTAAATTTTCTCAAATGTATGTTTTAGATGCATTTTACATTAAGTGAAAGGCACAGATCTAAATTTTATAATTCTATGGATTTTCATACATATATAGATACTAGAGGCCCGGTGCATGAAATTCATGCACTTGGTGGGGGGTCCCTCAGCCCAGCCTGCACCCTCTCACAGTCCGGGAGCCCTTGGGGGATGTCCGAGTGATGGCTTAGGCCTGCGTGGGGAGCGGGCCTAAGCTGGCAGTAGGACGTCCTTAGCGCTGCCGTGGAGGCAGAAGAGGCTCCTGCCACCATAGCTGCGCTTGCCAGCTGTGAGCCTGGCTTCTGGCTGAGCAGCGCTCCCCCTGTGGGAGCGCACTGACCACCAGGGGGCAGCGTCTGTGTTGAGCATCTGCCCCCTGGTGGTCGGTGCGCATCATAGTGACCAGTCATTCTGCCGTTCGGTCAATTTGCATATTAGCCTTTTATTATATAGGATTAATACCTACACCCCAATCAAGATGGGACATTATTACCCTGCAATATTATTTATGCCCCATGTTGCTAGTCCTTCTCCACTCCACTCAAAGCAATCACCAATCTGATTTCTGTCAACATTCATTAGTTTGGCCTGTTTTAGAAAGTTTATACAGCCATGCTTATTACTATGCCTCTGAGGTTTATTCATATTTATTGCCAGTAGTTCCTTCCTTTTTTCTCTGAGTAGTAAGTATCTCAATGTATGAATATACCATAATTTATTTTATCCATTTATCTGTTGAAGAATACTTGGGTTATTTTTGCTTTTTTTGTTATTATGAATAAAGCTTCATCTTTTGTTTCTTTTAGGTAAAAGTGGCGATACCACTTTATATTCCCACCAGCAACATGTGAGATGTTCAGCTGCTCTACATCCTCCCTAAAATTCCAGAAATAAACAATTCATATGTTTTAAATTGCATGCCACTCTGAGTAGAGCGATGAAATTTCTCACTGTCCTGCTCCACTTTGCCAGGGACATTATTCATCCCTTTGTCCAGTAACTTCCTTCTGTAGACACTACCAGCTCATTAGTCACTTAGGAGCCAACCTGATTATCAGATTAACTGTCCCAGTATTGCAGTGCTTATGTTCAAGTAACTTTTTTTTTTAAAATATATTTCTCTATTGATTTCAGAAAGGAAGGAAGAGGGAGAGACAGAAACATCAATGATGAGAATCATTGATCGGCTGCCTCCTGCACGCCCCTCACCGGGGATCAAGCCTGCAACCCGGGCATGTGCTCTTGGCCAGAATTGAACCTGGGACCCTTCAGTCTGCAGGCCGACACTCTATCCACTGAGCCAACTGGCTAGGGCTCAAGTAACTC
Organism: Cnephaeus nilssonii; assembly: GCF_951640355.1. NCBI lineage: Eukaryota > Metazoa > Chordata > Mammalia > Chiroptera > Vespertilionidae > Cnephaeus > Cnephaeus nilssonii. Next base: position 25,231,166 of record NC_137082.1, read on the forward strand.
TTATTTAACTTAATAATGGCCCCAAAGTACAAGCGTAGTGATGGTGGCAATTCTGGTGATCCAAAGAGAAGCCATTAGTGTTCCTTATAAGTGAAAAGGTATGTATGTATAGGACAAAAACATGCTATATATAGGGCTCAGTACTCTCTGTGGTTTCAGACATCTACTGGTAGTCCTGGAACATATTCCCCATGGATAAGGGGGTAATTACTGTAGTAACATCTCTATTGTCACTCATGGTGTCTACTAATTGGCTCTTTACCACTCTCTGCCCTTGCTTGCCACATGCTTTTATCTTCTTTTCTTTCTCTGTTCCTTTTCATTGCTTCCCAACCACATCAAGTCAATGTGTAATATTCAGACCTGGGCTTTTCTTTTTCACTTATGAAACCATTTATGAGAAGTGTGACCTTCAGACAAATGAGAGAAGACAGGAAGATATAATTTACCAGACTCACATGCACTGTCTAATGCTTATCACAAAGTGTTTAAAGAGACACAATAGGGTTTAAATAGAAACAATGCAAGGAAAAGCCTCTTTATATTATCATTCAAGGGGATTATGGTACACTCCCATGAGTTTTGGGATGGGTTGTATACTTTGGGCAAAGCCAGCTCATCTCCTAGACAGATCCCTTGGGTGGTCTTCCATACCTTGTTGAATTCACCATAGCCCTGGTTTGATTTTGAAGGGAGGGGAACCTGATTTCTCTGCATGCTGAGTTACCTATCTTAGTTGAGTTTTTTTTTATATAGACATCTGGGGAGTCAGCATAGGCTATGCCTCAGTTTTCCCACGGAGGTTTTAGGAAGTTGGAATATTTGTCCAACACTTGCTTGGTTGAGGGCCGCTCTTGGGGTATTAACTCCCTGGTGTGTCCAGCCTGCCTTGCACACAGACTGAGCACTTCTCCTTGACCCTTAGGCCAAGGGGAGCATGTCAGGGAAGTCTCTGCTGCTGTCCCCAGGGTGGGCCCAGGGGATATGCATGGGCACTGGCAGCATCTGTTTCATTGTTTGTCAAACACCAATGCACATTCACCACATTCACCAGGTACAGAGACCAATGTATGAAAAGTAATAGTTCTGATTTATTAATATTCAATGAGAAACATAACCACCAAGAATCCCAAGTATGTGTGATCTGACAGTGATAGCCTCTCTTTGTGGTCATATCCTAGTGAGAAGCCAGCTTATCTTCTCAAGGAGTTTGGGGCTTTCAGAGCTGGTGACATGAGCTTTTTGGCTGCTGTTACTGAGCTCTGTAGACCAATGGCATCCATCCGTAAAGGGGGATATTTCTTTATGGGGATGGGCTGGTGACTCCTGCTAAACCTTTTCTTGAATTTGATTTTTTTTTCTTTTATAGATATCTTGCTATCATTCTTCTCCTTATACACAATGCAGTTCCTTAGCCATGAGCATGATATTTATAATAATAATCCAATTAAACCTCTCTCGGTCACCTTAATTTAGTTTGGAGGGTCACCAGTAATCTCTTAGTCATAGCTCCAGATGGATGCTTTTATTGGTTGCCTTTGGATTTTTAAAAAATTATTTCCTTACCTGAGGTTGAAATTAACTGAGATTCTCTTAAAACTGAGATTCTTTACTGTTAATTTCATGTTGCTTCCTGCAAACATTTTCTTGATAAAATTCAGAGAATTAGTGAAGAACAAGTGAGCGATAATTTGTTAAGGAAAAAAAAAAAGGCATTGCCCTAGCCCAGTGGTGGGCAAATTGCGGCTCGGGAGCCGCGGTTTGCCGCTCTGTTGACTAATAAGTTTGCAGACCACTGACCTAGACTCTCGATTTCAATAATTACAGGCTGTTGTTGTTCCTTGTGATTAAGCCCCTATCCCAGTGGTCGGCAAACTCCTTAGTCAACAGAGCCGCAGTTTGCCGACCACTGCCCTACCCGGTTTGGCTCAGCAGATAGAGTGTTGGCCTGTGGACCAAAGGTTCCTGGGTTCGATTTCAGTCAAGGGCATGTTAGTTGCAAGTTCCTCCCTGACCTGGGCCCTGGTTGGAGCTCCTGTACGGCAGGCAACCAATCGATGTGTTTCTCTCACATCGATGTTTATCTCTGTCTTTTCCCCTCTCTTCCACGCTCCCTAAAGATCAATGAAAAAATAGTATCTTCGAGTAAGGATTAACAACAACAAAAAAGTAATTGATACCTGCTCATTCCTGACACTCTGCTATAGAGGAAAGGACCCTGGAATACATTAGGTTGAACAACATGAAACACACCATTCAACCACTCTGACCTATAAAATGTCCATTTTATATTGTTCAGCTGACATACTAGTAAAGATAATCTCCCCTTTTAAAAAGTGAATCAAAATGTTTCCATTATAGCTATGTGGCTTTCAGGCAAATCCTCCCACCTCTTTGGGTTTTGTTACTACTCATCTGTAAAATGGGTTTGGCTAGAAAAATTCTAAGAAGCTTTTCAAGAATAACACTCTGGTTTTATGAATCTTAAAGGAGACAGGAAGGCTCTCAAAGTCATTGCTTTGACTGCCACAACAAATCTTGTTTCAAGAATGTTTGTTCCTTCTTGTTGACATCTTGCTTTCTTATATCTACAATCTTATAGGGGAAAGGGGTGTTCCTAGGTGTATGTTTATACTTAGGAGTTCTCATCAGTCTTTTCCTAATCTTTTTCTAATCTTTTTCTTACTAGACCATTTTGTCTTACCCTTAAGACAGCTTTTGTCCGAGTTGTCTGTTCCCATGGCAGCCTTACATCACAGGGGGCGATCTCTGCTGTTTATCTATCCTTGACAATTTCCTTTTCCATTTATACTAATATCAGAGCCCTGGCTGGCAATGAGGATGCCTTCTCCAGGGCCCTTGTTCCTGTAGGACCTCACCTTTAACAACTCTTCAGCCTCATTGTGGCCCCAAATCCATTGCTCTTACCACCTTTTCAACGTCCCTCATTCCTTCATGTCCTCATGTGCCCTCTGTTTCAACTGAGATTCTAGTCTCCCTAATTCTAATTGCTCTCTTGCCTATACTTTGCACAAATGGCCCCTTTCTTATTCCTATTCACTTGGCAAAGTGTAACTCTGATTGCATTCAACTCTTCACTCACTTGTTGCCTGCACGCACCCAGCAAAACACAGCTGGAGAAAAATATACCATCATGCTGCGTAGTTTCACTTTACATTCATGCCCACAACCCACTCATGGGTCCAAGAGCTGTGGGGCAGTCTGCTTATATTTCCCGAGTCCATTAAGTCTCCTGTTCTCTCGTTCTCTTACGTAACCATTTCATGCCTTCTTCCCTCTCCTCTCCCATCCTAACTTATAGCTGATATTCTTGTTTCCTGTTTCATGAAGAAAAGAGAAACAATCAGAATAGAATACCCCAATGTTCCTCGCCATCACACTACTCTCCTTGCACCTGCACCCATGTTCTCTGCCTTTGTTCCTTTTTCTCCGGATGAGCTGTCTATGCTCCTCCTAAGGTCACAGGGTTAAACCTACTTCTTAGGAAGTAGAGTGCCATTCTTTCTGGCCTGCTCTAGTAACTTGCCCATCCATCCTGGTTCATCAGCTTTACCATCCCACATCACACACATACGCTCTCATTTTCTAAGAAATAAATTATTTTTAAAAGGGGAATTCTCTTGACTTCAGGACCCTCTGGCTACTCCCATTTAGAATAAAACTCCTCAATAGAATTACTCAAACATTTCTGCAGGATCACATCATTCCACAATCTCCTGGTTCTACATTCCTCCACTAGCTACTAGTGATTTCTTTGTGCCATACTTGGCTTTTAAAGAGCTTCTTCCTCTAGAAACTTGTCTTCTCAATACCAAAGGTTATATCTCATGGGAAATGGCTGGTTGGTGGTTTAAAACAGATGAAGAACAGAGAAAAAGCAGCCAAATATTTAGAGAATGGGGAAGCCATTCCATTCCATCATCTTTGTGTGAAGCATTTCAATTTACTCTGTACCTTAGATATGCTCTCTAGCCCACAGCTGAGCTAAAGGTACATTAAGTCTGTCTAACCAGGCTTGAAGGAAAGCTTGGGGACCATGTGTTCTTTTAAATCACTTTTGCTTGCAATTGTCAGATTCAATTTCGAGGGAAGAGTTTAGAGCATCATTGAAGTAAAAAAGAGAAGGAGAGCTATAGCCAAATCTGATAAATGATGTCAAGGTCTTCACCCTGTGGCAAAGAAGTATTTTTAGTACTGATAGCTACGGGGCAGAGCATGTCACAGGGCCACCTGTGTACTTATGCAGACTGGCAGGGATGGAGAGGAACTGTTAGAACTCTGCCTTGTATTTTGATGGCATATTTTATTCCACAAGCAGACTTTACAGAAAATGTTCCCTCCACTGATTGTGAAATAGGGACACTTTATCACCACACACTTGGAAACATGTCCTGCTTCAATGTCAATTCATTTATGCCATGGGTCATCATGTCCCATATGCCTGCATTTTCACTTATCTGCTGAATGTTAATTGAGCTAGATTTACTGTGTTGTACTTCTTTTTGTGTGTGTGTGTGTGTGTGTTGTACTTCTTGATGAGTCCGAAGTTCAGGCCTAATAAGTTATACCTCTGTTTTCATGCTGTGTTAAGAGGGATGCTTGTCGTTGGGTTATTTTGAAAATGTTTAAAAATTATAGTTAGGGAGAATTCTGAGAAGGTGTCAGCAGTTTGGGAGGCTTCGTTTATTTTCTTTAAAAATCCTCTTGCAAAAAGAGGACAATTAGGTGGCAAGACTGAAAACCCATGGACATGTTTAGAACAAAACTAGGTGACAGGGCACCCTTGAATCCAAAATATAAATAAATAGGACAGGGCAAGCCCCTCAGCCTCACAAGACCTGCCTAATATCCGTCACTGGCAGGAAGAAAGAGAGGGAAGCCAGGTTGTGACTAAAGGATGAGAGAACAGGGAAATCTGAAACTAACCAACAGGTACTCAGTGGAATGCTCAAATATTGCCTGGAAATATGCATTCCTCCTTTATTCATTAAAAACAAATAAACACCTTTATTAATTGTCTATACTTTGCCAGTTCGAATTTTAGAGACGAGAGAGACCTTATCAAACAAAATGGAAAAGGTCTGTCCACTCCTATGTTTATTTTTATGTAGAGCTTTATGTACTGAAAGAAAAACATATAGACAAATAGTTCAATTTCAGAGGCATAGGTATGCTAGAGAAAATACAGGACGGCAGCAGGAAGGAAATAGGTGACTAGGGTTAGGAAATTTTGTTATTACAGAATAAATAAATAAATTTGAGTAGACAGGTATGTGTATCCTAGGGGAACTGTTTAATAAATAAAATGATCAGGATAATTTTTGCTATGGTCTGAATGTTTGTGTCCCTCCAAAACTTCATATGTTGAAATTCTAATCAGCAATGGTGATGGTGTTAGTAGGTAGGGTCTTTGGAAAGTTCCTAAACCATGAGGGTGAAGCCCTCAGGAATGGGACTGGTGCCTTTCAAAAAGAGGCACCAGCGAGATCCCTCGCCCTTCTCTCCATGTGAGGGCACCTTGAGAAGGTGCCAGCTTGTAAACCAGGAACTTCACCAAAATGTGACCCTGCTGTGATACCTTGACCTTGGGCTTCCCAAATTCGAGAACTGTGAGCAATAAGTTTTCATTGTTTATAAGCTATGAAGTCTGTGGTATTTTGTTACAGCAACCCAAATGGATTAAGACAACCACTTTGATTATTTGACGCAATATTGCAAGTTATTTACTTAAAAAGGTTAATCATTCTGCGTTGAGATCCTGATATTTACATTTTTTCTTCATGTAATACCAAAGGCTGACTCCATCAAAGATAAGAATGAATAATTTGGATGACAAAGCTATCCCTGGCCAAACAAAAATGATATTTATTATTTCCAAAACAGGAGATCAAGAGGGGTTTCCAAGACCTTGCAGTGGTTTAATCTTGTCTTCGGGGATTCAGTCCTGCTTCCCTCGGTTTGTTGATTAAGGTGGCTGCCATGGTTCTCACATAGCCATGTCTTAATGTAGGAAGGGAAAGCCATCAGTCTCTTCTCTCTCTCATCTTTCTCTCTTAAAAGATAAAATTTTATTGAAGTACACATACTGAAAGGTGTACATATCCTAAGTGAATAGCTTGATATATTTTCACAAACTAAATGCACTAGACATCTAGCAACCAGATCAAGTAACAGAATATAATTAGCACCAAGAAGTTTCTCATAGTTAACTTTTTCATAACTACCAAGTGTGACTAGTTGTATAATTTTAAATTTCTAACACCAAAGATTAATTTTCCCTGTTTTGAACTTTAAGTGAACCACATACTATGTACTGTCTTGTGTTGACTTCTTCATTGGTGAGATTAACAGCCAGTTTTTGTGTGTGTAGTTGCAAATTATTTTCATTGATTTATAGTATTCTATTATCCATCCTTGAATAAGAACCAGTTTGGGGTTATTGAGTCATATGGCCATCTCCTATTTGCAGCAGGACCTGGGGAAAAAATAGCCAATAACGTGCCATTAAACTTTTCTGTATGAGGATTCAGAAAGTGGGGCTGATTTATATAGCATTTGCCCATTTCCCTGGTGTAAATACTCTTGCCTTGACCAGTTTAAGGTATCAATGTTATATTACCAGCTAGCAAAGCAGCTCTCCTAAACTAGTACCAGTGGGTCCAGCATACCACTAACTCTCATTTTTGCTTTTTATAGTTGAGGTTTGGCTCTGCCAGAAAAGAAGAGGATGGGGGAAGGGTAGAGAAGGTTGTTCTGTAGACAGAGTTTCTGCATCAACTATTAAGCTATTGCAATTGATAAATTAATACACTTCCATTCTAATTCATTGATTTTTTGGTAAAATTTTGACTATTCATAAAAATTGGCTTTTAGAGGCTATTAGTTATGCTACACTAGATTTATGCTGTATTAAAAAATAACTCCAAATTACAGCAGCTCAAGAGTTTATTTTTCACTCATGCTATGTCCACTGTAGCTCAAGCATCTTTCCTATGCAGTGATTTAGCAGCTCAGGATGCTTCTGAGTTATGACTCCTCATTTCAACACTCAGGCTCCAGGGTCTCTGCTGAAGCAAAGGAAAGAGGAGAGGGTTTTTCAAGGATTTATAGGAGCTTCAGCTCAGAAGTGACTTGTCCAGAACTAGTTACTTGGTCCAGAACTAGTTACTTGGTCCCTCTGCAACAGAGACCATCCACTCAGTCATAGTTATTTTTTTATTACTATTGATTTCAGAGAGAGAGGAAGGGAGGTAGAGAGAGAAAAAACACACATATAGATTTGCTGCTCCATCCACCCATGCAATCATTGATTGATTCTTGCATGTGCCCCAGTCAGGGATCGAACCTGCAACCTTGGCATATTGGGATGCTGCCATAACCAACTGAACTACCCAGCCAGAGCACCATTTTTTATTTTATTTTTAAAAGGCTCATTCATTTCTATACATCTGCATCCTTATATATATCTGAATTATTCTAGAAAATAACGGACGCCTATACTCAAAGAATTATCCACTAGTAATGCATTTTCTCAGAAAATATAGGAAACTCTTTATTGAGCAATAATGGCATTAAGCCTAATTAAGACTATTTTCTGTATGTGAGTTAATGGGCTTTAGTATTGGACTTTGCCTTCAGTATATATAATGCTTTAAGCATAATGCTTATTTTGCAAACACCAAACTCATGATTGAGCTAAGTAAGAGTCATCAATAGATACTAAAACCACTGGGTTAAAGTTTGTTGGGACAGAAAATATTCACGCAGTCTTAAAAGGTCACCTGCAGCCCTAGCCAGTTTGGCTCAGTGGATAGAATGTTGGCCTATGGATTGAAGGGTCCCGAGTTTGATTTTTGTCAAGGTCACGTACCTCAAGGGCACATACCTGGATCCTGTGTGAGAGGCAACCAATCGATGTCTCTCTCTCTCTCTCTCTCTCTCTCTCTCTCTCTCTCTCTCTCTCCCTCCCCTTCCATTCTCTCTAAAAATTAATGGGAAAATATCCTTGGGTGAGGATTAACAACAACAATAAAAAAGGTCACCTGCAGATTATTTATTACTGACAAAAGGGAAAAGATACCATTAAAATGGGGAGATTTGGAAGACATTGCCTTTTTCAAATTTAACATTGCCAATAATGGAACAAACCAAAACCATGTGCTTCATAAGATGAATTGAGAAAGAATGTAATGTCATCTATGCATTATTTCTGAAAAATCTGTTAAATCTGAAGGCAATTGTGAGAAAAAAATTGGGCAAACCAAATTGAGTACCATCCTTGAAAAAACTCAGCTGTCCTCTTAAATGTCAATGTCATGAAAGTGAACAAAGTGCCCTGGATCAAAGGAGCCTCAGCATGATGACTAGTGCAGGGTGGTACTGCACTGAACCCTGAAAAAAAAATCAAGCTCTAAGGACAATATTGGGACAACTTGGAGACTTTGATAATAGAGGATATATTAGAAAAAAATATTGTATCAGTGTTAAATTTCTTAGATGCACAATCAGTATATTGTGGTCATGTGGTAGAATGGTTTTATGAGAAATTTGCTGAATACTTATGAGTGAAATGTAATATCTGCAAGTAACTTTTGAAAAATTCCAAAACATCTATGCATATATTACATACACATATGTGTGTAAGTATCTGTATAATTATATATACATTTAGACATACACATAAATAATGAGATAGAGAAAGCAAATGTGGCAAAATGTTAAATTTTGAATGTAAGTGAAGATTACATGGGCATGAATCTTCTCTTGCAACTTTCAATAGTTTTGAAATGTTTCAATAAAAAGTTGGGAAAGAGAGAACCAAGATGGCGGCATAGGTAAACATCTGAACGTGCTGCCTCTCACAACCACATCAAAACTCCAACTAATAGACAAAACAAATATAATCCAGAACCACGGGAAAGCTGGTTGAGCAGAAGTTCTACAACTAGAAGAAAAGCAAAAAGCGCATTGAGACTGGTAGGAGATGCGGAGGTGTGGAAGTGCGTAGGTACAGAGGTGCGCACGAAATGGGCTGGCAACTGGGTGCACAGTTGTTTTTTTCAATTGGAAGGGAAATACAAGCTCCCGATTGCTCTGAACTCCAGTTCCAGGCGAGACTCTGGGGACCCAGACTCATGGGGAGAAACTGAACTGTCTGGCATTGGGTAGGAACACAAGGGAGGCTTTCTCTCAGAGGTGCTTGCTGTAATCATTGTTCCTGCACAGGGCCACGGGACACAGAGACCCAGGGACCTCTCCTAGGGAGGGCTGACTGGCAGCCATTGCTGTTTACTCCACCCTGGTGATTCCCTGAGACCCCTTTCCACACAAGCTACAACCCCACCCAAGCTGTGCTCAGTGGCTTTTGCATATGAATGGCCTGGCCTTTTGCAACCTAAAACCTAACAAACTGCAGCTGGGTCAAAGAGCTCCAAAGCTTCCAAAAGAAGGCCTAAGGCCCTACAGCAGCAGCTTGAATTGCTTCACAGCTGGGTCTCATCTGGGCCCTTCCAAACCCCAAACAAAGAGGAGGAATCTGCAGATCTCTCTGTGGCTCCTGCTGGGTGGCCTCAGGCACTGGCTAACTTTGCACCTCCTTAGAGATCCAAGAGCCAGTGTACCCAGTGGTCAGTGTGAAACCATACCAGATTACAACTCTTCACATCCATAAGCGACACACTCAAGGGGCAGACTCAGTGAGCACCAAAGCCCCATTGAAGCAAGTTCTGTCCTGTAACAGTGTCTCCAGAATAGCAGTTCTCCCATTGTAGACACAGCTGGTCCTCACAGCCAATTGGCCTGGAGGTCAATTCCTCCCAGTGATACCAATAGCCATCAAAGCTTAATTACAAGACTGTGCACACAGCCCACAAAGGGGTGCACCAAGAGTGTCCACCTCAGGTAATTGGGGAGGCTGAGCCACTGGGCCCTGTAGTACACCTAGCACACAAGACCACTCTATCAACACAGGGAAGCAGCCAAAATGCAGAGACAAAGAAACATGTCACAAATGAAAGAAATGGAGGAAAGCAAACTACTGGATATAGAGTTCAAAACCACGGTTATAATATTACTCAAGAATATTTTAGAAACCTCCGAGAAATTTAGTGAGACCCTCAAGGATATGATAAAGGACCAATCAGAAATTAAGCATACACTGTGACTGAAATAAAGAATAATATACAGAGATCCAACAGCAGATTAGAGGATCCCAAGAATAAAGGCAAAGATTTGAAATATGAAGAAGCAAAAACATCCAAACGGAAAAGCAAAAAGAAAAAAGAATCCAAAAAGTTGAAGATAGTGTAAGGAGCCTCTGGGACAACTTCAAATGTACCAACATCTGAATTATGGGGGTGCCAGAAGAAGAGAGAGAGCAAGATATTGAAAACCTATTTGAAGAAATAATGACAGAAAACTTCCCCTACCTGGTGAAAGAAATACACTTACAAGTCCAGGAAGCACAAAGAACCCCAAACAAGAGGAATCCAAAGAGGACCACACCAAGACAGATCATAATTAAAATACTAAGGGCAAAAGACAAAGAGAGAATCTTAAAAGCAGCAAGAGAAAAACAATTAGTTACCTACAAAGGAGTACCCATATGACTGTCAGCTGATTTCTCAGCATAAACTATGCAGGCCAGACAGGAGTGGCAAGAAATATTCCAAGTGATGAATAGCAAGAACCTACAACCAAGATTACTCTACCCAGCAAAGCTATCATTTAGAATTGAAGGTCAGATAAAGAACTTCACAGATAAAAAGCTAAAGGAATTCATCACCACCAAACCAGTATTAAATGAAATGCTGAAGGATATTCTTTAAGAAGTGGAAGAAGAAGAAAAAGGTAAAGATAAAAATTATGAACAACAAAGTGACAACAAATACTTATCTATCAACAAGTGAATCTAAAAATCAAGTGAATAAAAAATCTGATGAACAGAATAAACTGGTGAATATAATAGAATCAGGGGCGTAGAAAAGGAGAGGACTGATAATTCTCAGGGGGAAGAGGCTGTGGGGGGTGCGGGAAGAGATTGGACAAAAATCGTACACCTATGGATGAGGACAGTGAGGCAGGGTAAGGGCCTGGGGTGGGGTGGGAACTGGGTGGAGGGGAGCTATGGGGGGATAAAAGAGGAACAACTGTAATAATCTGAACAATAAAGATTTATTAAAAAATAAATAAAAAGTTGGGAAAAACTGTTCATTCCACTTATTCTGCAGTTTCACAGCTTCATTCTATAATATTCTTGCAAAATGTCCATCTTATTGCGTTCCATTTCACTGCATTGATTAATACATATATTTGTCTAGTGATCAGGTAAGAATTGAACTTGTAGAGGAAGGATTCTTAGCAACCACCACCCTACCCTGAAGGTGTCTGAAACAAGGGAAAGATCCCACCCAGAAGCAGAGAAGACCTTCTGTGGGTGTGTTTAATATGGCATCATGCCTGGAACATGATGAGAAACAATGAGATCAGGAAGAGGAAAGCTGAGGCTAAGTTCCCTCTTATCATTTCTATCAGTTCAGATCAGCCTGTAATATTACGTGAAACTTGGGGGGGGGGGGGAATCTTCGTCTAATTCTTGAATGACACTAGTGGCACTTCATATGCTTATGCTGTAAGGAGAACTCCTTAGCATGATTGGGAGTGCTAAATGAATGAGCTGTCTTTTTAGAACAGGCCCTGTAATTTCATGGGAGGAGTAGCAATGTCAGATGAACTTCAAAAAGAAGCTGAACTCAGATAAATATACATTTTCTCTAAAACATCAAAAACTTTGAAATTTTGTGCTGGGAACTTCTGGGACACTTTCTGGCCATTCTGTCAGGAGTAGGATGATGGATTTGTAGAAATAATATTGACACTTAGTATGCATGTTATGAGTCCAAATTCGAATGGGAGCACAGCAGATATGTGTGGGATAGTTTTGCTCAGAGTTGAAAACAAGAGCCATTTTGTTGGTTGTTCCCAGAATGGATTGTTGATCAAACTAATCATTCAACTCTCAGTAATGGGACTTCTGGTGAGTGGCATGGAGAAAGAAATGATAATGTTTTAGGATGTTTTCATTATTTTTTTTTTATTGTGTTAAAAGTCTAGAATGAGCTTTTTAAGCTTCTCTCTTTTTTCTTTTCTTTCTTTTTTTTTTTTTGGTTCTACTTTTTGAAACATAAAAAAAAAGAATTTGTTATTGTTTGCAGTAAACATGCCTCAGGTGGCTTCAACACTGTCTGCTAAGCTTCTCACTGAAACCAGGCTGTTTGATTTAATTAGATATTTAAATACCTTTCAATACACATCCTGGAAAAAATGAGGGTAGGGGGACACGTCCCAGTAGGGGGCAGCGTATTACAGTATAAAGCTGTATACTTACCTAAAAGTTTTTATTTGGCTAAAAGGCTCATAGATGGCTGTTGAATAGAGAATGAAGTGGTTGATCTATATTATGACCTGAATGTAACTTTAGACTTAGAGCTTAAAATAGTCTCCTGGGGTCTTATAAGATCCTCTTTTCAATGACTTAACATTCTGTCACCAGGCAACATTGTCTTCCAGCCTCCACGAAATCATTCCCAGCTGCGTTTGGGTAAACATTGTAATGGCACTACTGTGGGCTTAACCAAGGATCTATGCATGGGACCAGAAGCACCTCCTTTCTTGACCTTGTACTATGGACAGCATCTATATTCCAGGTGTAGTGTTGTATAGAGCAGAGCTACTCAAAATTCAGTTCACAGTCTAGTGGCATCATCTTTACCTGGAAGGTTGTTAGAGATGCTAAGTCATGGGCCCCACCTACTGAGTCAAGTTCTCTTGGGCTGGGGCCCAGGAATGTGTGTTTTAAAAAACTTTCTCAGATAATTTGGTTAAGTCTAACAACCTTAGGCTTCCAACAGGTGTGAGGCAACAATCAGACAGACAGCTGAACACTTCTCCCAAGATAATCATGATAATCTGTTCACTCTGCCAAAGAAAAGTTGTTTCCCAAAATGCAAAGGGATGAGCACACTTATCTATAAGATGTGACTTAGAAATAGCTTCTTAGAAAATGTAAATGTGCTACAATGTAATTTCCTTAAAACATAGTGTTATTATCAGATATTTAGCAGTGAAAAGAGTAAAATAAAGAGCCAAAGCTAGATTTTGCAGCATCTGACATAACTCCTATACTCTTTCGATTATTTTTTAAAATATATGTTTAATGATTTCAGAGAGGAAGGGAAAATAATAGAAAGAGAAAAACACCAATGATGAGAGAGAATCATTGATCAACTGCCTCCTGCAATACCCCTTACTGGGGATCAAATCTGAAACCCTGTCAGTGCCCTCATCGGTAATTGAACCATGACCTCCTGGTTCATAGGTCAACACTCAACAACTGACCCACTCTGGTTTTTTTTTTTTTTTTCAGGATTTCCCTGTTAGAGGGCATGGTGTTAGTGAAGTCTTTCTCATTTGAATTTTTTTTCTATAATGAATGCTTGCTTGTTTTCTCATTAAGAGTTCTTAGGAGCTAAGCAAAGATTACCTTCGTGAGTAACTCCTCAAGGGATTGTGTTGTGACTGGAGTCACAAAGGGTTTGGTCCCTTTGGAAAGCAGATATAGAATTAAACTCAATGATCCCTGGGACCTGGTTCTATATTGGGGGAAATTATTGCTACCTTTCTTCTTTTCCTTAGATATGGCCTCCAGGCAAAAGACAAAGTGAACAGTTTGTGGACTGGACTAGGGCATTTCTTGTCCTTATTAGGGCAGGGGTTTCTCTTGTCTGGTTGGAACACATTTTATTTTAATAAGCTGATAGGTTCATTTTAGTTCAGTGTATGCTAAGCCCTGAATTGTAGCATGGGCTGATCTTTGTGGTATAAATACTCTCACCAAGGGGCCACTTTCAAGCTACAAATGTGAAGTCAGTGGAGTGAAGCTGGGACAGTCAGCCTCACTATGCTATGCCAGCTCATACTGCCTGGAGTCCTATGAGATTAAAGAAAGTAGAAATTGTGCTGTCCCTCAGTGGACATGGATAGAAGGAAGGAGTCATTGTTGATGCACAGGCTTGACATGTGGGGAAGAAGACAGATCTATTCGTCTTCAGTAGATGAGCAATATTCATGTGTCTGACCCTATTCCTTTCCATGTGAATGTGTTGGCCCCTGTGTTTGTGTTAACAGCATGATGAGTTCACCACAAAGCATAAGGCTAGGAAGGACATCACACCTCAGTTTTGGGATACATGACTTAGCAACACTCTTATTTCCAGCTAGTTTATCCAAAATATTATCATTCCTACATACAGATAGTGTATAAATTATTAATGAGATACTTTACTTTTTTGCCCCAAGTCTTTGAAATTTGTGTGTATTTTACATTTAACAGCACATCTCCCATCTCAATTCAAACTATCCACTTTTCAAATACTCAGTGGCCACATGGGGCTAGTGGTACTATAATGGGCAGTATAGTCTAAGAATGTCCCTGTGTTTGACTTACTGTTTACTGCATTTGGGGACATGTATCAGTTGCTCTCCAAATAATCCACACAAATTAAGTCTACCCATATGTCAAGGAACCAAATACATAGTTCAAGTTTTAACCCAACTGATGCTTTCTTTCCTCAACTAGATTATGTTCCTCTGATTTCTCAGGACGTAAACTTGGGAAAAGCTATCTGCGGCTTATTTTACAGAAGTATTTTGCTTATAGATATTTTGACAACTTTAATATTTTAAGTGTCTTTGCCAATGTATTTGCTGCTGTTTTTGTTATCTATCAGAATAGGGTTTTACTAGTAAAACTTGTGTTCTCATATATTCTATTTTCTTTTTTAAATTGAGATATAATTGACATATAACATACTAGTTTCAGATATACAACATAGTGATTTGGTACCTGTATGGCTCACAGTTACAATTTTTTTTTTCTTGTGATGAGAACTTGTAAGATCTACTTTCTTAGCAATTTTCAAGCATGCAATACAATGTTGTTAGCTATGGCCATCAGGCTGTATATTGCATTACCCACTTTTTCTTTCTTTCTTCACCCACCAAATATTTCTTGAACACCCTTGGCCAGGCACAGTTTAGGTCCTATGGCCCTTCAGTGAAGAGACAAAGGCTCAGTCTTCATAGAGTTTACATTTTGGTGGAAAACGCTGACAGTATACAGAACAGCATATAAATATTACAAGTGCCATGAAGAACAGGTTTTTTTTTTAAATGACTTTATTTATTGGTTGATTGATTAATCTCAGAGAGAGGAAGGGAGAGGGAGAGAGAGATAGAAACATCAATGATGAGAGAGAATCATCAATCACCCGCATCCTGCATGTCCCCTACTGGGAATGGAGCCAGCAACCAAGGCATGTACCTCAACCAGGAATCCAACCTGACCTCCTGGTTCATAGGTCGATGCTCAGCCACTGAGTTACACCAGCCTGGCATGACTTTATTTTTTTTAGATCAATATCCCAACACATGCAGTCTCCCCATTATCAATATCTCCTACCAGAGTGGTACAATTGTTGCAATTGATAAACCTACATCAGTACCTCATAACCACCCAAAGTCTGTAGTTTACATCAAGAAAAACAGGTACTTAACAAATGTTTTCACAGTGTGTTATCAAGCTTTATCTTACTTTAATCAAATCTAATACCATATGCAAAAATAAATAAGTTGGATTGTGGTTATTTAAAATTCTCTTTTAAAAAAGAATTTCTCACTTTTCAGAAGTTTTCAGCTCAAGGCTCCTCTAATTATAGAAAGCCTTGATTTAGATTCTTTCTTTGAACTAATTTACAGGGGACTTCTCAGGATCTACCTATACTGTAAAATGAGTTACAATGAGTCTGGTTAGCAGGATATTTGCATTGGCATATTTTGCCTCTCCGGGTGCCTAATTGATGGACAGCTCACACATCATACTTCCCCACTGGCTGTCAGATGCATGGGTGAATCACTATTTGTGCCATCTACTGGTGTAAACTTTAAAGACCTTAGAAAAGTTGCTGCCAGCAGGGCGGGTCAAAGACTTTACATTTATTGGGGTTGCTAATGTGAGCAAGGCTCTGCTTTCTGTGTGTATTAAGGTTGTCTTATTCATTGGGTGAACTGTGAAAGCATTTAATAATTTAAAGACAATATTTTCACAATATAATTGACTTTTGAGGTTTAAGATACTACAGAAAAAAGGTTAACTTGAAGCAAAGATACTTGCAAAGACTTTACTGCAGCTGATTGCATATGCAGGATATTTCCGGGGTTATAATATATTATGCGAGGAAGATGATTTCAGTAGAGTTTAACTGACTGAGTATAAAATAGTGTTTTATTACATAATAATTGACTTTAATGGGTGTGGGTATTTCATTTGGCTATTAGAATCATGCTAATGTAACTGTAATTGAAAAGATTATATTAACTTTTTAAACATCTTTAACACATCAGATTGGGTCAGTGCTTGAGATCATACATTTTGTTTTCACTGATTTAATTTTCTGGAACATATTGCTTCCTGCAACTTCTTAAGCCATTTCCTGGTAGACAAAGGTGGTTATTGAGTCACTTACTAGACATCTAATTTTTTTAAGTTTTCAATGTAAATACAATAGAAACTGATGCTGGCTATCTTAAGCAAAAAGAAACTTATTGGAAAGATAGTGGGACTAAGAGAATTGATAGAAGTCTTAAGTCTCAGGCTTAGCAAACAGGCATGAGCCAAGGGCATTCTAGGGGCAACTTAGGTTGGAGAAGCAGAGCCTAAAATGGAGATTCTTGTGCAGATGACTTACTGAGGGAATGTTCTCTGGAGAAATATGTAAGGGAGTGAGAGTTACAGGATAGAGCAGGAAAAGGAGTCAAGCAAAAATAAAGGTTCAGGTGAAGTTTAGCCTCAGCTTGATTCCACCAGGAGTTCTAGAATTTAAATCTCATCAGAGAGTTGTTCCATCTTCAGACAAAGGGCCAGGCTTTTGTGCTCCTGTATCTGTATGGACTGCCTCTGGATGGAGAATAGCCTCCCGTCAGTGATGTCCTGCTAAAGTAGCTCTTTGGGGGAGGGAGTTACCAGCTTTACAGCATTTGCCAACTTCCATGGTGTAAATACTCCCATCATGGGCTCTGCAAGCTACAAATGTGAAGTGACTAGAAGCGGAGTTGGGAAAAAATTTCACATTAAGTTCATGAGCTAATAGGAGCTGGTTCCAGGAAATCACTGCTTCCAGGAGTCCCCTGGAGAGGGGGTTCCTGTCTGTTGAGGGCAGTTCTTTGGGAAAAAAAGGTCACCTGTAAACTGTTATCAGACCAAACTCACAGCAACTGGGAATAGGTACACTGTCCCATGAACAAAGATCTGGGAAATATCTACTAGAGGCTGATGTGACATAGGAAACATGGCGAGCATCACACAGTAGGAACAGGACTGTCAGCAGGCAGGCTCCCCCTGATGTAGCCATCACTAACTGCTGTTGTATCACTCACTCAAAATGCAGAGTCCTTGAGAAGGTGTATGTTGGTCCTACCTAAGTTACATGCCCCCCTTTGGTTGTACCAGGAAGGTATGAGGAAAGCTTTAGTCCACTGGGCTTCAATAATATAAAGGAAGCACTAACTCTACAAGACCGAATAAAATTGGGGGGAGTTATAACACAAAAGGACCTAGGGAACTCTTACTGATGGGAAGTGCGGGCTATATAGCATTGTCAATAAAAGAACATCCAGCCTAAGAAAAAGCCTTATAAGAATATATTTCAGCCAAACTGATGACAATTGCTGGGAAGTTTTACAGCTTATTTTATACATT
The DNA here is from genome assembly GCF_951640355.1 of Cnephaeus nilssonii. NCBI lineage: Eukaryota > Metazoa > Chordata > Mammalia > Chiroptera > Vespertilionidae > Cnephaeus > Cnephaeus nilssonii. The sequence goes on from NC_137082.1 coordinate 25,248,999, forward strand.
AGAATCAAAGGAGGAGATGTAATGGGTGGTACATGAAATTCATTGGTGGTAGATTAGGGAGGTGGCAGAAAACAAAGCAGAGAAATTTCTGAGACTGGATAAAAACTTAAACAGAGAGACACATACTTCTTTTACATTCATGAGTACAAGATAGTTAACACTTACAGCATGTAGCGATGGTATGGGGGAACAAGATAACAACGAAGGGTTCTGTGATCTTGTGCTAGGGTTGGAAATTGTACCCTAAGGGATCTGAAAAAAGGGGATTGCTCCCACATTTCAAAGATATGTTATCTTAAATGCAATAAGACAAAAGGCTCACTCGAGGTAAAGATTGGCATTTGTCAAGGAAGCTACAGGCCTAGGATGTGACTACCCACACAACTCACTTTTAGTTAGGAAGTTTTAATTTCAGGCCATCCTATGTGATTACTTTATCTCTGAGTTTGTAGGGCCCACCATGATGGCCTCCCCTGAGCTTGTCAGGTTTAGTATATGACCCCTTTTTCATCTCCAGCATCAATGGCAATTGTACCAAAAGGAACTAACATTTATTTTTACTTAATGCCAGTAGGTATTTGCCAGCAACTGTTTTAGCTACTCTATATACTGTGGCAGAAACTGTTGTTTGCTTCCTCACTAACCTTTCTCCCAAACTTCCTCCTTGGTGGCAGAATCCTAATACCATTAAAGAAGCTAAAATATGCCAGATGTCAGTTTTCCCAGGATCCTTTGCACATAAGACATAGGCACATGACCCAATTCTGACCAATGGGTCCTGAGGTTTCTTGGGAGATGAGCCTTCTGTGCAAAGAGTTACCTTGCTTATAAAGACAGGAAAACCCCAAAACCTTTTCTTCCTGCTCTGAATGAAGTCATATCAGAACATGATGCTTGTAACTATGGTAGCCATTTTGTGATAATAAGAGGAAAGCCAAGAAAATCCCAGAAAATCTTACTTGCATCCCTGATGTTGTACTGTTAGATGAACTTGAAACCACCTACTTGTGATGTCATTATTACATGAGACTTTAAATACTTCTATTATTTATTCTCCTTTTATATGGGGCTCAGTTATTTGATATACTTATTTTATGTTATTTAATGTCACAGTATCCTGTAAGGGGTTATGTTTTCAGTTTCATTTCCTATGTAGAGAAGCTGAAGCAAAAATCATTAAGTGACTTGACTGAGGTATGACAAAGTTTAGACTTATAGTTCTGACTCCAGAGGCTGAGATTTTTCTCTATACCAGACCACTTTCTTAAATATTAGCATTTCCTGTTGACTATTCTATGTGATATGAAACTCTCAGTTCTTCTTGCTCTGTCACTGGTTACTACCATGAAACTTGAGTTATCCAGGAATCAGTCGTGTAGAACTATCAGGCCAACAGTGAGGATCACATCTCTTTAGGAACAAAACCATCCCTGACAATAAAGAAACAACCTATGAATATCAAATTGCATTAGAAGATCATTAAATGAGTTTTGGTAGCCACTTTCCACTCAGCTGTGATCCAGGCAAGAGAAATGCTAATTCATAGAATAGAGTTTTAGGTTTTAGAGTAAGGAGGCCTTCACTGCTCAGTATTTTCAGAATTCCTGGTTAAAATGAAGAAGTATTGTTACTTGATGGGAAAGCTCTCACTTTTATAGAAAACCCAATAAACCAGAATGGCAAACTACTCTATTAATCTAGCAATAGGAAACCTTTCTATACCGGAACACTAATTTATTAACTGCTGTCCTCTCTTCTTTGATTTTTGATCTTGGTTATGACTTCATTGCAGATTTAAAAAGTTCCCTGTCCTTGTGTATGGTAGTCAAGATTGTTTAGGTGGGAAGCAAGGCAGCAGTTATTCCCTCTGAACACAAACCCAAATGTAGTATAAAAATTTTTAGATAACATATGGGTGATGACAGTTGTTAACACAAAAATGAAAACTCATTGGATAAAGCATTGTCAGACATATGACTGAAATAACTGTAGCTAGAACTTGAGTTATATAGAGAAGGGATTCAAAGACTGATATGAATTTTAGGTGCTACTCCCACACCAGCTGATAGTTCAGTACCTGCTCCTACCCTACACACCCTAAGGTTATGACATGACTCCTTTTTCATCACATCCACATTTTCTGCCTTCAGGAAAGTTTGTAAGAATCTAACTTTTCTTCAATCCTTTTCTTGTTCATTTTACTTGAATCTATGGTGAGATTAAACTGAAACAATATTCTGAGACTTTGAGATTTGACTATGGAATTTTCCTTGATGACTTTAAGTTGCATCCCACATGAATTATTGGTGGGTGGAAAAGATTAAAAACTATGAGCATATCTATCTTTTAGGCATTATGCTAGGTGGACCAGGGTAAGGAGAACCTAAAAACCACAGGGCCCTCCTCTTTGGTCATACAAAAGATTTAGATGGCAATCACTCCTGTATTTTATTTTTGTTGATGAGTAAACTGGTACAGAGAGATGAGGTGACCTGTCCAGGGACACGTTATGGCCCAAGTGCTTATCTCTCTGGTCCTTCTCCCAAGCAGACTCTTTTATAACAGTCTACAGACCAGCACTGTAACAGAGTGAAATGCTGGCTCTCTCTGGCACTCTCTTAATTCTAGCCTGCATTTCTTTAGGGCCTTCAGGGGAATAGCTTCTGCTTTAGATATGCTAATTATTACAAGAATTTTGCTTGAGTCTTGAGCATTTGGCAAAGATTTGCAGGAGCCTGAGACTGGACTAAAGTCAGAATGGGTCATGGGACTGGGGAGGTGGAGGAGACAAAGAGATTTAGAGATTCTGTACTCTTCCTGCGATTTCTATTGGTGCTTAGAGTCACACAGTTCCTGCCCTTGCCCATTGTTTCTTCTCTTGACAAAACAAGCCAGAATTCTGGGCTCTCTTAAGAACAATTTATGGAAGCTTTAAGGCTGGTCCCCCACCTTCTTGAACTGGTGCATTCTTTATCAATAAACAGTTTCTTACCCCAAACTCTGCTTTTATTGGATTTTAGAAGCATTAGGCACACAAACCTTGAATCAGTAATAGTACCTATTTGGGACCTTTTTTTTTTTTTCAATAGACCTTGGCAAACTATGAAAAATATGGTATGTTCTTTATGATTTTTAAATTGGGGTTTCCTTTTATGGAATATCACTTTTCATGAAATGATCCACTTAATAGAAGCAGATAAGTGTGTGTGTGTGTGTGTGTGTGTGTGTGTGTGTGTAAGTAAAATGCCCTTACTTGGTAAAATAGTGGATAGCTCTGTTAATTGACACCCAGATATTAAAAAAACATATACTTCTCTGTGAAACTTGACAGCATGTAAACTACTGCATTCTTGATTGGCAAAATTAAAGGAATTCATCAGACAAGGGTGGGCAAAACTATGTTTACAGTTGTAATACAAATAAATACTACGTTAATTAATAAATAATACAAGAATAAACTCTGTGTTTCATGTAGTCACAACTGTAAACTTCCTTTTGCCCACCACTTACATTTCTTGGTCTGTCATACATCAATGTTGACATACCCACCAATGATACATTATGCTCAAGTAACATGACCTTTCTCTGATTATAAGAAATATTACCTTAGGGCTATCTATAGAATAAGAAAACAAATGCAAAAATTTTTGTGTGGGTGTTGCACTTTTATATTGTATATTGTATAAATATGCTTGATTATTTGCTTTCCCATTGTAATAATATGTTATTGCCGTGTAACACACTATACATAAAAAATTACTGATTTAAAATAAGCAGCATTAATTTCGCTCATTGGTCTTCAGGTTGTCTGGACAGCTATGTAGATCTAGGCTGTGCTTGGTTGTTTTTAGCTGGTTGGCTCTTACGTGTGTGAGGTCAGCTGGAGATCAGCTTGGGTTTGGCTGGTTTAGGATGCCCTTTGCTAGGATGTTGGGATGACTGGGGTCTCTTTCCATGTAATGTATCATATTCCAGAAGACTGGTCAGTGTTTTCTCATGGGGGTGGCAGGGTTCCCAGAGACAATGGAAGCTACAAGGCTTTGTTGTTTTTTAATCCTCACCCGAGGATATTTTTCCACTGATTTTTTAGAGAGAGTGGAAGGAAGGGGCATAGACAGAGATGGAGAAACATTGATATGAGAGACACACATCTATTGGTTGCCTCCCATATGCTCCCAGACCAGGGCCGGGAAATCGAGGCTGCAACCCATGTACTTGCCCTTGACTGGAATCACACCCAGGACCCTTCAGTCAGTGGGCTGATGCTCTATCCACTGAGCCAAACCCACTAGGGCTACAATGCTTTTTGAAACCCAGAACTGGCTCAGTGTTGCTTCTATCCCATTCAGTTAGCCAAAGCAAGTATATATCCAAGCCAGATTCAAGGGATGAGGAAACAGACTCCATCTCCTGATGGGAGGAGCTGCAATGTCATTGCAAAGGGCTTGGATACAGGGAGGGGTGGAAAAGTGGTGGTTATTTTTACAGTTCTCCACATGCTGATTCCCCATGTTGAACCAGGCAGCAATTTTTATCTGTTCCGTGGCTAAAATATTTTTTAATTCGCCTAACTCTCACTACCACTAACCCAAGCCACTATGTCACCTGATTGACCACAGTAACTCCCTAACTTATCTACCTAAATCCATTCTTGGTCATCTCTAATCTGTTCTCTATAGAACAGGCATAGAGATTCTTTAAAAATAGAAATCATCTCTTTTCACTTCTCACTCTTAGAATAAGTCTATATATACTCTCTTCTGTGCCTGAAATGTCCCACAGTGATCTGACTTCTGCCCAGCACCAGCCTTACCTGCTTTCTGTGAAGTCCTGGAGTGTATCAAGCTCATTTTGCCTTAGGGACTTTGTAATTTCTGGACCCTCTTCCTGGTATATTCTTTCTCCAACTTTTCATATTATTTATTTCTTCTCATATAACCACATTGCATAGAGGGTCCTTTCTTAACCACCTCTGTCAAGTAGGACTCTATTTCTTATCATATTGCTTTGCATACTTAATTATACTATATGGTTTGTTAATTTACAGTTTATTGCTTATCTCTTTCACCAGAATGTGTGCCTTAAAAAATCAAAGACGGTACCAGTATGTGGTTATGCATGGCATTATACATAGTAGTCACTTAATAATTGTTTGTTGATCTCCTAGAGAGCAGGCTTCTAAATAAAATGTTTACTAAATAACAAAACTGAGGAATATTTATATCCTTTTGTGTATTTATTTTCCATATTCTTATGGCCATATTCTCAGTTACACATAGTAAATATTGATAGTGACAAATAACCTTTTATTATGGAAAAGGAATCAGGATGGTCCAAAGAACTAAAAGTTGATGCATCTGATGCTCCATATATTGTGAAGCCATTTACAAAAGAAATATATTAATAAGTTGCTCAATTAATACAATGCAAGTAAACATTTTCAGAAAGGGGTCTTTTCCAGAGAAAGGCCCCAGTACTCAGAGCCTCATTTCCCAATTGGAGAAGAGAGTTCTCTGAAATTGAATTTTATTCATGCTTGAGAGAGAAATGAAATCTTTCCATCATGAAAAATTGGCATCAGGTGCTTTTGATTTCCTGTTATCAGCTGCTAATCGGAAGAGATGAGAGGAGAGAAGCAAACTAATGAAGAAGCCAGTCATTTCATAGGCGGTTGTATTGTGGGAAGCTTTGTGATTGTTAATTAGATGATGGCCTTGGGAAATACATTGTGAGAGGGAGAAATGGAGGGGGAAGTGGTATATTACAAATCTCCCTAGGTGGATTACATGTAAATGTGTTTATGCTAAAATGTTTTGAGTCATAAGAAATAGGTTTTGAACAAGAGATATCGAGTTTTTTGAAGATGCCAGAGGACCTTTTTCCTTATAGGTCTGCTATACATTAGTAATGCTTTGTATCTATACATTAGTAACTATATATCTCTTAACATGAATAGTTTAGAGACATGACGATGTACATTTGTAATTGGAAAGGCTGCCAAATAGCTGCAGTACCTTTAGGGAGAACTCCTTCCTTTCAGAGTCTTTAGAAATCAGGAAAACTTGACACTCAGTTTCCCAGCCTCCTTTGCAGGTGGGGCACAGGCTTGGGCAATCAGATAAAAGTATCCTGGATTATGATGTAAAGAAGCAGAGCATGAGAGAAGCTGTTTTATTGATAGACCTAGGTATTGGAAGTTGGGGTCATAGGATCAATAGAAACTATGATGGTGATGGCTTCTTAAGCTATGTGACAACACAAATATGCCCTCATGGACAGACTGAGTAGAATTCTAGTCATGGCCCATTTTAGCCTCCTTTGCCTCTCCCTGGTTCTTTTTCCAGGGTTCCCAGCAGTGCTGAGTTACCTACTACCCTTTCAATAAATCCTTTTACTCTTCAATAAACAAGGTCACTTTTTGTTGCTTACAGAGAAGAACCATGACTAACTCACTCCTATAGAAAATGCTAAGCATACAGTGAGTAGTTCTATGTCCTCAAAAATATATACCCCCTTAAATAATTATCATAATCATATGCTAATGTTGCCCAGCACCATGCAAATAATGGGATTCTTATTTAGGAGGATTTAAATGTTTTGTTACATTGGTTTCCAAATTCTTTCATTAAAGTTAGAACTAATTTTTGAATTAGATTCTCTTTAGTCAATGTTATGCTTCACTCTGTCTTTTAAAAAAGATGTCAATTAAAAAAATATGGCTTTATTAAATGGAATTAGTCTATTTAACAATTTTCTACTGGCATGATTATTCTCCCTGTATGTTTTGAGGGGAAACAGGGAGTCAAACAATTGCTGTGGCCACCGAGAAAGTAATTCCCTCTGATAGACAGTGTGGGAAGAAACTGATAAAGGTTAATGTATTAAATAGGTGAAGATCTGTGTGGCTCAACAATTATTTGTTTATCTAAAATATTTTATTGGATACTTGCTGAAAGCCAGGAATTATAAAGCACTGGAGAGTCATAACTAAATGTTTGTGTAATTCTTTAATAAATACAGCTCTCGACCAGCCCATGTGGCTCAGTCGTTGAGCATTGACCCATGAACCAGAAGGTCACAGTTCAATTCTCGGTCCAGGCACATGCCCCGTTATGGTTGTGGGCTCAATCCCCAGTAGAGGATGTGCAGGAGGCAGCTGATCAAGATCAATGATTCTCTCTCAACATTGATGTTTCTATCTCTTTCTTCATCTCCCTTCTTTTCTCTGAAATCAGTAAAAACATTAAAGAAAATAAAAGAAATACAGCTCTTAAGAGCTTATAGTCAAGGACAATGGTACTCCAAGTATGGTCCATGGACCTGCTTCATCTGCAGACTGTTCATTACTGGTCAACAATGGTCTAAGCGACTTGTGCCAGAACATCTGTCATTCATCACATGGCTTAGTCCAGCTGATGTTTCTCTAGTTGAAGGCTTTGTTTTGTTTTTGAGAAAGTGACTTAATTTACACCTTTGTGCAAGTTCCTTATCTTGTCACTGATCATAACAAACAGTTTGTATTATTGGGTACTTTGTAATTTAAAATGGAACAGCAAAATATGACCTCACATTAACATTCATTTCAAAGCAAACATTTAAATTACTTATTTTAGAGCCCTCATTTATGATCTTCTTCCCATAAGTGAACTCCGGACATGTGTTAGCATGTACAAACTGTTCTAGATTTTGTCAGGTTTGCAAAAACATCAAAGATAACTATGGTCATCAGGATTTTTCAGCCTCAGAAGAAGGAAAAGACATAAAAACAATTGTATACATTCAAATGCCAGATATGGTTGAAAGCTCCAGAGTGTTTTTAAATAAGAATTTATACCCATTGGAAAGCTCTGTCTGTACTGTATTTTAAATAAATATTTGATCAGTTGACTGTTATATTATTCATCTCAGTTTTGTAAATGTGTGTGTGAGTTAATAGATCTCAATAAATCTTTAAAAGTCACTTCCCCCTGATGAAGGGAGAATTAAAAGGTATTTGTAGATACAAATAATCATAATGATAATAAAATCAGATGTTGGCTTTTTTGTGAATAGCTAAGGTGTTATTTTCTAATATTTTTAATCATTGATTTAAATAAAACACCAGATCTAAAAACTAAAAATGTTTTTTTTTTATCACAGTTAAACTAGAGACAGCCAAAATTCAGATGTTGGCTTTTTTTGTGAGTAGCTAAGGGGTTATTTCCTAATATTTTTAATCATTCATTCAAATAAAGCACCAGATCTAAAAACTAAAAAATGTTTTTGATCACAGTTAAACTAGAGACAGTCAAAATTAACCTTCAGTATTGGAGGACAGAAGAGGGGTTATTTTGGGGGGGTATTAGCAGGGAGAGGGCATGAGAGAAACTTCCAGGTGCTGGAAATGTTCTAGGCCTAGGCTGTCCAATATGGCAGCTACCAGTCACTGTGGCTACTTAAATGTAAATTAATTAAAAGAAATACAAGTAAAAATTAAGTTCCTCATTTGTACTAGCTACATTTGTCATGCTCAGTGACACTGGTGAATAAATTGGGCAGTGTATAATTGTATTTTCCTATGGAACCTTATCATGTCAGCGTCCTATTGGCTGGTGCCATGTTACATCATGGTCTGGGTTGTGACTGGGTGTACAGATATGTCAAGATTCAATGAGATGTACACTTAAGATTTGTGTACTTATCATAGTAAGTTATTTGTCAATTTGAAAAGTATATAAATTAAAACTAAATATTTGGTCTGTCTCCTTTTCTTCTTCAGCTAAAGGGATGTCTGTGCCTCTTTCGGGCACTGGGAAGCCTGGGCAGGGACTTAGTCAATAAAAAGATGATGCCTTCTGAGACCTGTCCCGCCATGGCAGAGTTGGCCCTCCATGGGGCAGGTGTCAAAAGTGTGTGGGGAAGGGCAGGGCAGGGGCTGCCTCCGGCCCACCAGCCAAAAGGGGGCGCCGGGGACACCAAGTAAAAGAACAATGTCAGTCTTTGGAAGATCATTACCAGAGAAGGGAAGACCTATTCTCTACGTGGGAGATTGGAAAGTTTTGGAAATACTTCTTATTCATGTTGGGTTTGCTCTAGTCATTTTAAAACCATGCTTCTGCTTAATTCAGGTGATCTCTTCATCACTGACTTCTGGGGCGGGGGGCAGAAGCTGGGAAAAGCCAGTGAGAAAACAATATATTCTATTAAACTATATTCACAGTTTCTTTTTTCTTATGGTTTTTAGATTGACAGTTCCCCCATCTTTTCCCCTCATATTTTTCTTTTCAGGTTTGGAGGATTTTAGCAGCGTGAACTCACGTTTCAGTCTTAATCTATGCAAGGCCTATTACACAAATGCAGTCCAGGGACCAGCAGCAGGGATTTCACCCAGAGCTTATTATCGGGTCCCCCCCCCCCCCCCCGCCACACACACACACAAAGCCAGCACCTGCATTTGAAAAGATTTGTGTGCACCTTGCAGCTAGAGGAGTGCTGGTGTAGCATCTAAAATTAACAGATGTATATACTTTAGGGCACTCAGAACACTGCATAACTACACTAACTAATGAGGCTGATGATTTTGTTGCCCATGATCCCAGATGAATTATAGATATTAGATTGGCCATCTATTGTCTGATAAATGTAACAGCTGTAGAGGGCTGTCTCCTTCTTTTGGGATTTTGCATCCCACAGAGAAACTAAGTTCCCAAGGTTGAAGTCCATTTTCTTATAACTGCATGCGAGCTGTCAAATGTATTTTATATTAAAAGTGAAAATTGCTTTTTGATGTTGTGTCACTCAGAGTGAAAAATGACATATAAAAAGATAAGTGCACCGTTTTAAGACTTTGACTAAGGCAATGGCAATTTAATAAGATGGCAATTTAATAAGAAATAACTTGGTATTGACAGCTTTCAATTAATCTCTGAAAGAAGAAAAGAATGAATAGCCCCAAATGTCAGATAATTAATGTTACTTATAGTTAGCTTTGTAAGGTATGTTCTGCTTACTTTTGACTGGGGATGACTTAATTTTAAATCAAATACTGAGGCCCTAGCTGGTTTAGTTCAGTGGCTAGAGTGTCAGCCTGGGGACTGAAGGGTCCCAGGTTCAATTCTGGTCAAGGGCACATGCCTGGGTTGCAGGCTCGGTGCAGCCGATCAATGATTCTCTCTCATCATGGATGTTTTTATCTCTCTTTCTCTCTCTCTCCCCCTTCCTCTCTCTGAAATCAATAAAAATATATTTTAAAAAATAAGTAAACCAAATACTGATAACCTGATCTGGAAGGAACAAAGGGCCTGTCTAGTTTCCACTTTATTCCCATCAACCTGCTGTTGAAACTTCTTCAGCAGCTCACACCATAGGCAAATAAATTGTGCATTCCCAGAGAGGCCTCTCAGAATAGCTGCAATGAGCTGATTTTGCTCAAATCACAGAAGAGTGGAAAGCAAAACTTGATACTGAGAGTTATGTGGGAAAGAAATGAGAACTAATGCTGAGTGCCATGGATGTGCAACTCATTAAAGCCAAAGGCAAGATGGAGATAACTTTGAGTGTGTTTGGAACATCATCCAAGAAGGTCATTACACCACACTAACTCATACGTATGAAGGAGCTCGGCTGTGGAGTTGCCTGTCTTCAGGAACATAGTGAAAATGCTCTGCCAGTCTTTTGTTCAACCCATAATCGACCATGTACACATTTAGTAACCCAGCATGAAGTTGGTGATTTTTTTCCAAAAATTTAATTTGTTAATATTTTATCCATTTACTGGACATATTTTATATTTATTGATATCTGAGATAGATGATAGATAGATAGATAGATAGATAGATAGATAGATAGATAGATAAACATTGATCAGTTGCCTTTCACAAATGCCCCTACCAGGGATCTACTTGGCAACTTGGGTCTGAGACCTGACCAGAAATTGAACCCATCACTTTTTGTTGTATCAGACAACATTCCAACCAACACTGTCAGGGCTCATTGGACATATTTTCAATGTTCATGAAGAATTATATACTGGAGATGCTAATGCATAGAGAAGTCCTTGATTTTAATGAGCTTATATGGTGTAGCTCTTATATAAAGAGCACAGGCTACTTGGCCGATTGAATGAGGTAAAGCAAATTTATTTATTTGAGAAAAAGCCATATCACTTTCTCAGTTTTTTGTTTCTATTTAATACATTTTAATGTTTCAGGACACCTAAAGATGTATGTATTAAATTCCTGTGAGTGCTGTAACTCATTACCACAGGCTTGATGGCTAAAAACAGTAGAAGTTTGTGTTCTCACAGTTCTGAAGGCCAGAAATGTGAAATCAGTGTCATGAGGCTGAAATTAAGGTGTCAGCCGCGCACAAGCCGTCCCGAGGTCCTAGGGGAGGATTTGTTCCCTACCTCTTCCAGCTTCTGGTGGCTGCCAGCATTCCTTGACTTGTGCTTACATCACCCCAGTCTTCAAGGCCAGCATCTTCAAATCTCTCTCTTCACATCACCTTCTCTTCTGGGTGTTTAATCTCCCTCTGTCTCTCTCTTAGGAAGAATACATGCCATGGCATTTACAACCCATCTTGCTTACAGGATAACCTCCCCATCTCAAAATCTTTAACTTGATCACATCTGCAAAGTATCTTCCATATAAGGTAACATTCACAGGTTCCAGGAATGAGGATGTGGATATATTTTAGGGCGCCATTTCTCAGCCTACCACAGACTTCAAGGAATTAGGACATTACCCTTTAAAATGTTACTTATTCTTTAAAAATAGATATTGTAGCTAGCACCTTGTTCCACAAAGTATCATGGACTTTACCAAACATCAAGTTTACTAATTAATGAAGAATCTGATGAAAACATAAGCACAATCTCAGCATCCCAACACCTATCTCTAAAGGGGCCATGACCCTCTGATGCAACTTCCTAAATCTCCTTTTTTAGCCCTGGGATGTTTTGGCTTAGGAATAAGCAACAAATGCTACCTAAAGGTGTGACACAAGTTAGTTCAGGTGAAGCCATTTAGATTTAGGGATTGTCATGTTTTAATACTTTATTAGTCACATGGGTAGAGAGCGAGTCTATATATTCATTCCCAACAAGCTGTATCTGGTAAATCCATAAATTCCAGGTCAATTGTGTGAAGTCATCAAGGCAGACCAGAAGTAAATTGCTAGAACCTTAGATGAGACATTCCTGGGTTATCTTGCTGCTAGTGAGTCCCATCCCAGTGTTTACAAAGGAGGTCTGGTCTTGTCAAGGTCAATACTTCCTTGGGGATGCCCTAAAGAGGGAGGGAGAAAGGAAGTGATAGACCCAGGGTTAATTCTCTTTTTTCCACAAGTGTATTATGTTTTAGTTTTAGAGCGCATTTATTTAGTACTATATCCAGATATTAGTGGCACTTTTGAAATCTTACTCTTTAGAAATGAAGTACATAAATAAATCCATAAAAATAAAATTATTTCCTTCAGTCCATCCTGAAATGACTCTCTGTGTATGTGTGTGTGTGTGTGTGTGTGTGTGTGTGTGTGTGTGTGTGTGTTTTCTACAACAGGAGTATAGAACAAACGGAAATGAAAAGGAACTATATTAAAGCATAATGTCTGCTGTTTGAACAGAACTTGGTATATTTGCTTATACTGAAGATGCCTCAGGGACTTCAGCTAAGAGAATGATCATCAGTGTGTGTAATTTATTTATGGGATATTTAGATGCCTTTATTGCACGAGATTGAAAGCAATTAAATCCTACTTCTATCTGATGAATGAAAGAGTGACTTGAATAGAATAATGGGGCTCCTATTTTTATTAATGGGCAGACCTGCCTTGGTTTCACAGTTAACCTTTGTTATAAGACAATAATAAAAGTAAGATGGTTTTCTCTTTCACTTTTTATTTATTTGGCTTTTGCATGGAAGAAACAGTGTATACTTGGCACCTGATATTTCTAGTGCCATCTGTCTGTTGGTTTCCTTGCTGTGAACAGATTCACAGCATCATGTGGGTGTGGGGAGGAAATCATTATTAGAATATTTTCTAAGAAGGTCAACTCTGTGTGGCATCTGAATGCCCTTGGGGTGTGAAGGTTGGATAACACATTGCTTTATTCAGCTCTCCTTGCTCTGTGCCTTAAGAAGACCTGCTCATCATAGGACCATTGCTGCCCTCCAACCTCCCTTTATATCTTTTAAAGGTAGGATTTAAAGTAAGGGCAAAAAGACAGAATCTCTAAGTGGCTACTTCTAATGTTGGCCTGACATTTTTCAAAGTACTGCTTTCAGGAAAGGAAAGAGGGAGGATTTTTTTTTTCTTTGCTGGATCTTTGGGATCCTACTTAGCGTTACCTGAAGAAGTGCGTATATCAAAGATGTCATACAAGATCTCAGGAGATACCCAGGTGTTAACTAGTGGCCTTATCACTCCCCCAACAAAGACCTTCGCCCTTAGCACTGTGCTTATGATAGAGCCTGATGTTTTGTAGGGCATGTTAGGATTTTTAAAGCAATTTTATAGATGTTATCACATTTTCTCCTCCAGAATAACCCTCTGAAGTAGACGGAACAGATATTAATCTTGAATTTATAGATGAGAAAATTGAGGCTAAGAAAGGTCAAGTAACTTGCCCAAAGTCATATTATTCTTAATCAACAGAGTAGAGCTAGAGTTCATTGCTCCAGAAGCTTAATCCTTATTGTCAGCCGAGATAGACATCCATTCCTTCAGGGACTTCCTGGATAATATAATTGAGTGAGCTTGGGAGGGGGAAGGAAAGAGTGGTGGGTTCAGAGGTGATCTAATAAAGTGTGAACAATTTTTAAGGTATTGTGTTGTCAGTCTTTTTCTCCCTCCCTTTTTGCTTCCCTCCTTCCATTCTCTGTCAGTAAGACTGGAACCCTACTGGATCTCAAGGAGCCATACATTTGTCACTCTTACTTGCAACTTTGCAGACAATTTGAAAGATAAAGTACATGAAACTGTAAATGGTAGTTGTTTAGCAGGGGACCTTGCATAAATAAGGTTAACTAGAGGCCAATTGGGGGTAGCATTTGGTAGTGCAGTCTGTGATAGATATGTCCAATGTGACCTGGGAAAGATCTGGAATGGTCAGCCCAAGGCTTTGTGTTGGTTCCACTGCAAAAGGCTGAACCATATTGGGACGTCAGAGACCATCTAGTGAAACTCTCATTTTCAAGCATTTTAGGGAGTATGGGTGTTATAGCAGTTATCTACTTCCACAATAATGCTGCATAAAACACACAAACCCTCAGTAGCTTATTTCAATAAATGCTTATGGCTCATGGGTCTTCCATCAGCCAGGGCACAGCTCTGCATCTCTGCTGATCTTGGCTTGTCTGGGCTCACTTACATATCTGTGCTTGGCAAACTGTTGGCTGATCTAGTCTGGCCCTGGCTGGGAAGACAGGGCAACTCTGTGCAGCTCCCTTTGTCTCACCCTCCAGCAGGCTAGCCCAGGCATATCTTCAAGAGTATCGTGGCAGAGCAAGAGCAGAAGAGGAAATAGACAAGGTCTCTGAAGACCTAGCCTTGGAGTAGTAAGCTGCTATTCTGTTGGACAAGGGGTGGAGAAATATACCTCACCGTTTGGGGAGCAACTCCAAAAATCATATGGCAAGAGGTATGGGTAAGAGGATAGTAATTACTAAATACTAGAGGCAGTCACCTAACAGGTTAGGGATAGTAATAGGATAGAGGCAGGCCTCTTGCCCCACCTCCACAGTAATGCCTTTCAGATCATTTCTGGAGAACCTCAATTTGTCTTAGACATGGGCTTCCCCCCAAATAAGCCTGAGGTATATAGGGCCTTCAGTTCACTGCTAGGCTCTCTGCTAATCCCCCATTTGTTTCTGGGGCCTTGTTCTCTGCCACCACTCCCCTAAGCCCTGCCACCATATTAACTCTTAATTAAGGAGTTTACTGATGAAGTCCAGTGGTGGCTTTAAGGTTTTTACCACCGAAGAATATTTATAATTTCTTTTCCCTATAGACTCCCTGTTTGGAAACTGTTTTGTACCACAGTTTTTAATAATTTTTTTTCTTTAAAAAATATAAAACATGTACAACTGCCAAATAGAGCTTCTGGTTGGCATGAGATACCGCACTGAGTGAGACCTAGACAAAAGTAAAGACTGGTTCTGCTTTGGTTACCTGAGAGCTGCATTTTCATAGGTAATGCCAAGTGTGGTTAGGCCTTTTTATTATATATAATATATTTTTATTGATTTCAGAGAGGAAGGGAGAGGGAGAGAGAGATAGAAACATCAGTGATGAGAGAGAATCATTGATTGGCTGCCTCCTGCATGCCCCCCACTGGGGATCAAGCCACAATCCGAGAATGTACCCTTGACCAGAATCGAACCCAGGATCCTTCAGTCTGCAGGCCGATGCTCTATCCACTGAACCAAACTGGACAGGGCGAGATTAAGCCTTTTGACTCTGTCTTCACTGATTCCAGGATGAGAGTCTTGGTGACAAGATACACTTTTATCTTGAGCATTTTCTTATAACCAGACCTTCTGCTAACAAAACATCCTTCCCTTATGTTAGTCACTCACTCAATCTGGGGTTCTTTCAAATTAGGCTTGGAAAATTATTGGTTACTCACAAATGGTTGATTTTTTAATCTCACACAGAAAGCACATTAATCTGACCCCTGATAACATATTGAGTTTCACATTGATGATGTCATTTACCTCTTGGAAAAGACTTAAAAATCAAGAGAAAGGGTAGGATAAATTTAAAATAGCACTCATTCTTAGGTGGGGAATTTAGTATACCTCTTTCTGAATTTCTAGAGGTTTAAAATTCAACTTCCATAAAATATGGTACAGGTGGTATAAGAAGTTTTAGCAATTACAGTTTAATACTGTATTTCACAGGCATGAATTGTGTGCCAAATGTGTACAAGTTTACTTTTATCTCTATATCACAGGAAAGGTCAAATATGGAGATCATTTTAACCAGCTGGAATGTTTCATTCTTTGCATGATTCTAGCCAAGAAGAGAAGTTAGTCAGCACTTACAAAATGGTTGCAAGTTATAATTTAAAAAACAACAAAAAGTAAAATATGAAGACCCTGTGCTGATTCAACTGCAGAAAGAGGGATTTTTTGTTGGTGTAGCATCATGATATTTGAGGGACTTTGTATATATTACAGAGTATTGAAAAAAAAAAAAAAGGTGGGGGCAGTTAATGCACCTTGAGACATTGATGACAGGAAGAATAACTCCTGTATGCTTTTAAAAATGCATCAATAATTTCTTTTTTTAAAAGAAGATATTTTTTATTGATTGGTTTTGAGAGAGAGAGAGAGAAAGGGAGAAAGAAACATCTATTTGTTGTTCCCTTATTTATGCATTCATTGATAGATTCTTGTATGTACCCTGACTGGGGATCAAACCTACAACCCTGGCGAATTGGGACTGTGCTCTAACCAACTGAGCTACCCAGCTAGGGCTAGCAATTATTTCTTGAAACAATACAGGAGTTCAAGTAGTGCTATCTAATGGAACTTTCTGCTCTGAAGGTAATGTTTTATATCTATAGTGTCAATACAGTAGCTATCAGCCCTATAAGGTTATCAAGCTACTATGTGGCTAGTACAACTAAGGAACTGAATACTCTCTTTAAAAAAAAAAAAAGCCCATATTTAAAATGTATAGTTTGATATATGTTGACAGGCATACAATCATGAAACTATAAAAACAAGTAAGACAGTGACCATTTTTATCACCTCCAAAAGTTTTTTGGTGGCTTTTTAAAATCTCATGTCCCTCAGTCTGTCCCCAGGCAACCACTGATCTATATAATAAAAACCCAGTGGTTGTAACACCGTAACAACCAAAGAACGGTCACCAGGAGGCTGTGTGCACAGCACGTGCGAGTGGGCAAGGACTTGACTTTGGGTCCCGCGGTGTGGCCTGGTGGGACTTGACTTGGGGGAGTCCCGCGGTGCCAGCTGCACTCGGGGGAGTGCCCCGGGTCTAGGGTCCCAGGTCTCATGTGATTTCCTGCGGGTCTGGGTCTCATGTGATTTCGCACACTGGGTCACTAGTCTTTATATAAGTGAAATATTATAGTATGTACTCCTTCTTGGTCTGGCCTCTTTCACCCACAATTCTTAATCTGAGATACATCCAACTTGTAGCATGAATAAATTTTGTCTCAGCTTGAAACTACATTCAGGAGACAAATAACTATAGGCCAAGAATAGAAATGTTTGACCAAGAGAGAAACCAAGATGGCAGCGTAGGTAAGACCTAAACTGCTGCCTTGCACAACAATTTCAAAACAACAACTAAAAGACAGAATGGACATCATCCAAAACCACAGGAAAGCTGGCTGAGTGGAAACTCTACAACTAGAAGGAAAGAGAAAAGGTCACGGATCAGAGGAGCCACAAAGCGCTGAGGTACAGAGACGCGCACGCAGAGAGGAAGGGTGGCTGAGTGCCTGGCTGGCGGGAGGGGAAAGGAAGCCCCCGACTGCACTGAACCCCAGTTCTGACTGCACTGAACCCCAGCTCCGGCCGAAACCCCGTGGACCGGGGTGTGCGCGTGAGTATGCGCAGAGAGGTCTGACTGCGGAGGTTGCCGCAGGCTTTCCATAGCAGAAGGAGTCGGAAGCTCCTGACTGCACTGAATCCCAGTTCCAGGCGAGCCCCTGGGGGACCCATGCTCTTACAGGGGAAATCTGGATTGTCAGGTGAAAACTCAGGGGATCCTTGGAAGGCAGAGGTCTGGAGGTGCATGCGCAAGGGCAGGGCTGACGGGAAGCCAAAACTGTCTGCTCAGCCCTGAGACTCTACCCCATCCAAACTGAGCGCAGAGGCTTTTGCAATTTTGCAAGGCTGGTCCTATAAGGCTGTCTCCAATACAGAGGTATCCTGGCGTAGACACAGCTGATACTCACAGCCAATTGGACTGGAGGTCAATTCCTCCCAGTGATACCAACAACAATCAAGACTTATCTACAACAAGACTGTACACACAGTGCACAAAGGGGAGCACCAAGAGTGTCCACCTCAGGTAACTGGGGAGGCTGACCCACCGGACCATATAGGAAACCTAGCACACAAAGCTACCCTACCAACTCAGGGAAGCAGCGAAAATGTGCAGTCAAAGAAACAGACCACAAATGAAAGAAATGGAGGAGAACAAACGACTGGATATAGAATTCAAAACCACAGTTATAAGGTTTTTCAAGAATTTCCTAGAAAAGGCCGATAAATTTAACGAGACCCTCAAGGATATGAAAAAGGACCAACTAGAAATTAAACATACGCTGACTGAAATAAAAAATATTATACAGAGACCTAACAGCAGAGTAGAGGAATGCAAGAATCAAGTCAAAGATTTGAAATACAAAGAAGCAAAAAAACACTCAACCAGGAAAGCAAAAAGAAAAAAGAATCCAAAAAGTTGAGGATAGTGTAAGAAGCCTCTGGGACAACTTCAAGCGTACCAACATCTGAATTATGGGGGTGCCAGAAGAAGAAAGAGAGCAAGATACTGAAAACCTATTTGAAGAAATAATGACAGAAAACTTCCCCCACCTGGTGAAAGAAATAGACTTACAAGTCCAGGAAGTGCAGAACCCCAAACAAAAGGAATCCAAAGAGGACCACACCAAGACACATCATAATTAAAATTCCAAGGGCAAAAGACAAAGAGAGAATCTTACAATCAGCAAGAGAAAAACAGTTACCTACGAGGAAGCACCCATACAATCATCAGCTGATTTCTCAACATAAACTATGCAGGCCAGACGGGAGTGGCAAGAAATATTCAAAGTGATGAATAGCAAGAACCTACAACCAAGATTATTCTACCCAGCAAAGTTATCATTCAGAATGGAAGGTCAGATAAAGAGCTTCACAGATAAGAAAAAGCTAAAGGAGTTCATCACCACCAAACCAGTATTATATGAAATGCTGAAAGGTATTCTTTAAGAAGAGGAAGAAGAAAAAAGTAAAGATAAAAATTATGAACAACAAATACATATCTATCAACAAATGAACCTAAAAATCAAGTGAATTAAAAATCTGAGGAACAGAATAAACTGGTGAATATAATAGAATCAGGGGCAAAGAAAGGGAGTGGATTGATAATTATCAGGGGGAAAGGGGTATGGGGGTTGGAGGAAGAGACTGGACTAAAATCGTACACCTATGGATGAGGACAATGGGGGGGAGGTAAGGGCAGAGGGTGGGGTGGGAACCGGGTGGAGGGGAGTTATGGGAGGAAAAGGAGAAAAAATTGTAATAATCTGAACAATAAAGATTTATTAAATTAAAAAAAATAAAAACAGCAGGGAGACAGGCAACTGCTCCAAAGTAAAAATAAAATAAAATAAATAAATAAATCTTTGACCAAACAGACAAACAAACAAAAAGAATAAAAACAAACTCAGTTCAATTAAGGATATAGAACAAAAGTAGAAAAAGTGGAAAAGACTTTTCTTGGGTGATTATACTGGATATGACAACATTAGTAAACCATTTATTAAAAGAAACATTTATTGAGATTTATGTCAGATAAACTTTAATCAGGTTTTAGGCCCCCCACCCCCCAAAAAAGAGTTTATTGTTAAGCAGTAGTCTATATCATGGATATTTCTCAGGTTTACACATTTGCCTATTGATGGACATTTGGGTTGTTTCCAGTTTTGGGCTGTTACCAATGATGCTGCTATGAACATACACACAAAAGCCTTTGTGTGGACATATGCCTTGATTTCTCTTGAGTAAATGCCTAGCCATGAAATGGTTGGATCATACAGAAGGCATATGTCTGTTTATCATTTAAGAAACTACCAAACTGTTTGCAAAGTGCTTATACCATTTTACATTCTCCCAGGAATGTACAACAGTTTCAGTTCTTCCACATCCTTACCAAGACTTGGTATGATTATCTTTTCAGTTATAGAAATTTTAATGGGTGTGGTTTAATTTTACATTTTCCTAATTATATTGAACATATTTTCATATGTATACTTATTAGTGTAAATTCATGAAGTGTCTGCTCATATCTTTTGTCCAGTTTTTAATTGGGTTGCTGTGTTTTTAAAAATTATTACAGTGTTTTGAAGATTCTTTATTCTGAATACAAGTTCTTTGTCAGATTTGTGGTTTTAAATGTTTTTCTCAAGCTTTGACTTGTCTTTTCATTCTCCTAATAGTTTCCTTTGAAGAACAGAAGTCTGTCATTTTGATGAAGCATAATTTTTCAATTTTTTATGATTCATACCTTTAGTATTATATAAAAGGACTCTTTGCCTTACCCAGGATCACTAAGTTTATCCCCCATGTTTTCTTCTGGAAGTTTTATAGTGTTAATCATTTAGGTCTATGATTCATCCTGTTATCTCTTTCTAGAGAGATACCTATGACTTAAGTTCATATTTTTGCAAATGGATATGCAATAGTTACAATAGCATTTGTTGAAAAGACTGCTTTCTCTACTGCATGGCCTTTGCAACTTTGATGAAAATTAGTAATTCATGTATCTGTGGTTCTATTTCTGGAGCCTGTTCTGTCCATTGATGTATTTGTCTAACTTATTTTTCTCCTTATTGTTCATATTTTCCTGTGTGTTTTTTGTTTGTTTGTTTGTTTGTTTTGCATGCCAGGTAAATGTGGATCAGATGCCAAATATTGTACTTTATTTCTATTGTACTGGATATTTTAGTATTCCTATAAACATTCCCTGAAACAGTTATTTGGAAACAGTTTGATTTGAGGTGGGGGGGGGGGGGGATGTGTCTTGCTTTAATATTTGTTAAGTGTAACTGGAGCAGTGCTCAATCTGTGGCTAATTATTATTGGCTGCTGAGTACTTTACCCACTCAGTGACCCGTGAATCTCCAAGCTTTCCATCTAGTCTGTTACCTCCAAACATTTTGAGTGATTATTTCCCCAGCCTCAAGGAGTTTCCTCATGCGCTTGCACTGGCCGGTACTCAGCTGAATGTGTTCTACAAATCTCTGGAGTTTGTCTTCTCTTTTACTCTCTCTGCCTCCCTCTCCCTGTCCCCTGCCCTCTCTGGTACTCTATCCTGACAACTCCAGCTGTTTTGGTCTCTCAGCTCAGTTTATACAATTCAGGACATCTGTTGGTTCTCTCCTGGGTTCCCCTTTCCTGTATAAAAGCCTAGAAAACTCCCTCTTGAGCCTTAGTTTTCTTATGTGAGAAAAATCAAAGTATCTAGAGCCAGTCAGTAGGGTTGTTTTTGAAGAATGATGTATCTTCATTCATAAATGTAAATTCCATTTTCCTTATATAGTATTATATATTATATATACCTTCCTCAAAATTAATTTTGAGAAATGGCAGTTCACTCACCAATCCTGAGTCCACCCCTGGGAGGCTCATTTCTCCCATTCGTTGTTCCATGGCTTCCGGATTTTACAGCATCCTCTCACCAGCTGTGCTTGCCCCAGGCTGGTTAGCTCTACGCTTTCTTCATTTCTGCAATACACTTGTAATCCTAAGGGGATATTTGCTAGCAGACTTTACTAAAGATTCACAGAGAGAAATTGTAGCAGACCATGAGAGAAAACTTTAAATTCAGTGTTAGTTATTAATATTTGTTCATGCACCAGAAGTTCTCAGCCACAGGGGAGTTCTCTCTGGCTGTGTGCTGCCTTGTTGGCCTTGACTCGGTCAGGTCCTGGGATTCTCTCCCACTCCTACCTTCTGCCCTCTAGTTTGTCTCTCTGTCTGTGTCCCTTCTTCTCTCATCATTCGTTTTCTGATCTATCCAGTTGCCTACTTACTATTCCCAAATTTCTTTTACTCTTCAATAGAGGCCAGACTAGCTGTCTGCCTTATCCCTGCTTTACCTTTGGCCTACTTTTACATAAATAGACATTAAGTGTAGTGCTTCTGTTAAAAAAATATATAAAAATTTCTCCAGGTTTCCATCTTTCCTAATATAAACAAAACAAAACAACAACAAACAAACACACACACACACACACACACACACACAATAACACTTTCATAAACTTTGTGATTACATGTTTCTTTTAACATATCTGAGATCAATTCCATGGTCGGGGTGCCCTCAGTAGTGTTAAAGGGAGACATTCCCCTATTATAATAGGAAATCTAATAGAAGCTTTCTAAAGTCATCTGTTTGTCCATGGTGGTCTTTAGAAGGATTTCCGTTTTTGTTAAAAGGAAAACCATCCTCATGTAAATGACTCTACTTTTGCAAGTCATTCAAAATCTGTTTGATAAAACCAGTGTAGGAACTCTTGGTGCAAACAGTTCTGCTTTGGCCTCTTTTACCGCAGTTGTGTGCTTCTCAGTAGAAGGGTCAGTTCTGATGAAGTGGGTGGGAAACTTCCTGAAGTCTCGCCAGTCTTTCAAACAGGCCATCGGGTTAATAACAATGATAGGCAATGTCATGTCCTCCATCTCAACATCAATACCCATTGCCTTCACAACTTTGATCCCAGTACGTAAGCATGTATTCATTTATTTAATCACTTGCGAACCATCTTCCTTACTAAACTGTTACTTTTGTGAGGCTAAAGGATATGTTTGATTCATGCACACTTCAATAGTCTGTGCTGAACCCAATGTCTGCCCTTTTAAGCACTTGACAAGTGTTTATTGTTGAATCTAGTTCCGAGAAAGTAGGTTCTTTTAAACACAAAGTAAAGCCCAGTAAAATACAACCAAAGGATTATGTTTATCAGCCAGTACCAATATTATTACTGAGTAAGAGGTAGAAGATGAGGTCTCTTTCAAATTATGCTACTGTTCTAGGGTTATTAATAAGTAAAGCTGGTAATTTATGACTTTATGCATCTCTTCTTAAATAAGAGAGCATTAAAAAGCTTTGAGCTGACTGGAAGAAAATGTGCTCACACAGAGATGTGTTATGAGAGATGTGGGTGTGGGTGTGCATGGAAGGAGGAGGACATGAGAGAAGTCACTGATAGATGAGCCTGAGATTAAAGTGCCCCTGAACTTAGAACAACCTTGTATATGTGGTTGTGTAGGAGAGGGGAAGTGTGTGGGTACATATCTACAAAGTAGCATTATATGGTCTATTGGAGGAGTTAGATCTACAAGAGAGCCCATGTGAGTTTATTATATCACCAAGACTTGGAGTAATACTTATGCTAGTATAAGCATGGAGGATACACCTAGACTGAAAATATCAACCATGTCTTGGGTGCTGGGATACTGAGTGAGGTTGTTGTGGTTTTTTTTTTTGTTGTTGTTGTTTTTACTTTGTGCTTTATATATTTTTCTATTTTTTCTTACAATGAACAATATATAATCAGAGAGGTTTTAAAGGCATAACTCTTGCCATGTATATTTGGTGAAAACTATTTGTTTTGCAACCTCATGTAATGCAAATTAAAAGCTATGCTAAGAAGCACACACTGTAAGTATTGCTGAGCTATCAGGTAATTTGACAGCCTTAAGGCTTGCAATGTTTTATTGATGTTAGGGTACATAAGCTAATTGAAAAATAAATATTTTTACTTAAAAATTTTAGAAAAGTATTTTTTAAATTTTCTGCACAGCACCAATTTTTTGTCTAGAGATTTTATGGTTTATGAACGTGCAACTTTCTATTTGACCTAATGACTCTAGATATTTTTAATGAGTTCATTTGACTATGGAGAAAAATCCTTATATGTCAATTGTTAATGTAAATGAAACCCATTCTAAAGACTAATAATTAGCTGATTATAAAATTATGCTATTAATTTTGACATTTTGCAGTCACTTCAAACTCTATATTATTGTGTTTTATTTTCCATGTTGCTGAATATATATATACTAGAGGCTTGGTGCACGAAATTCTTGCATGGGGGGGGGGGTTGCCCCTCAGACCAGCCTGCACGCTCTCTAATCCGGGACCCCTCAGGGGATGTCCGACTGCCGGTAGTCGGACATCCCTCTCACAATCTTGGACCACTGGCTCCTAATTGCTCACCTGCCTGCCCCCCTGATTGCCCCTAACTGCCCCCCTCCCCCCCCGCCGACCTGATCACCCCCAACTGCCCCCCTCTGCTGGCCGGGTCGCCCTAACTGCCTCCCCCCCACCCCGCTGGCCTGGTCGCCCCCAACTGTCTCCCTTGCTGGCCTGGTTGCTCCCCAACTGCCCCCCCTGATGACCTGGTCACCCCTCACGGCCCCTTGCCAGCCTGGTTATCCCATGTAGCCTGCTGTTCAGTCGTTTGGTCATCCCTCACTAACCCCATGCCAGCCTGGTCACCTCACACAGCCTGCTTGTTCAGTCATTTGGTCATCCCTCACTAACCCCCCTGCTGGCCTGGTCATAGGCAGTCATCTTGTGAGGGTGTGACGGTCAGTTTGCATATTACCTCTTTATTATATAAGATGTGTTTCATCATCTGCTTGGGATGTTTACAGCTTAATGGATTTTATTATGGCATACATTAATGTCCCAACAATTTTTCTACCTGCAAAATATTTGAGGTATAATTGAGACAATTTCCAATGATATATTCCTCTACACTGCAAAGTCTCTGCTTTAAAACTGACATATCATATTTAAAAACTAAAAACCCAACTAGGTGGTTTCAACTTTTGTATTGCTAATATAATTTCTATAAAATTCTTTTCAGAAAAAATTATATAATCTATTATATCTGAAATCTCATTCTTTTCTTCTTTGATTACTGTCATTCCTAAGATCTTAAAATTATCACAGTAAATCATAGATTTGCAATACCCAATATGGGATCCATATATGGCTGTGGAGAACTTGAAATGTGGTTACTCCAAATTGAGATTTGCTGTAAGCATTAAATACACACTGGATTTCAAAGATCTATGATGAAAAAATTAATAGTAATATTTCACTGGTACATGTTTCCATGATGATATTTTGGCTATGTTGGTTTAAGTAAAATATATTATTAAAGTTAATTTTACCTCTTTTTACCTTTTTAAGCAGCTACTAGAAAATTTAAAATTACATATGTGACTCATATTGGTGATTCACATTTATATTGCACTGTTGGTCAGTGCTGCTTTAGAGCTTGCTTCTTCTTCAAGGAGATTTGTTCTACCCAAATTTGTTGATGAATGAAGCCCTCAGTCCTTGCATACAGTATCAAGACTTGGCAAATTAGTATCCACCAGACTCTGCCATGATGTCAGTGTCCACTGGACCTACCTCATCAAGGTGTTTCTTGTTGTATATTGTAGCACAGTAACTTTCCTTGTTCTGACCTTTGAGTTTTGTTTGCGGGGAACATTTCCTATCAACCATTGACACACATGAATCCCAGTTATTTTTCAGTGGGTGAAGCTGAGTCCTTATACAATAGATCAACTATTAGCACAGACAGAAAACCATATGACAGGAATGAGAAGTTAGCAATCAAGAGCTTAATGAAATAGACAATCACTTGCTTGGGCTAACAGTGGTTGCTGGTGTCTGCAGTTTAATGTGTATGTGCATGTGTATTCACTCCAAGGGATTCAGTATGCCATGTTGGAACACACTCCCATCATCATATATTTTCCAGATTTCTTTAAGACCTTTTACCTTTTACTAAGAATGAATCTTCAGAGCCTAAGATTCTTTTAAGCATGAACATATTTTTTTCTTTTTTTTTTTTGTTAAAGGTTTGTGTTAGAGATTGAAATGATAAATACATAAATTCAAAGCATGGGCTCGACATTCTTGAATTTCTTATGTAACAAAGGTAATGATTATAAAGTATAGGTTTCTATAGGAGAAGTGTCTCTTTTTCATTTTTTCTGAAAACACAGTATTACAATGCCAGTTATAAATTGAAGTATCCTTCTTTTTGGTGATTTTATTGATGAAAGTTGCTATTTTATTTTAAAACTAGAGGCCCGGTGCACGAATTCATGCACAGGTGGGGTCCCTCTGCATGGCCTATGGGGATTAGGCCAAAACTGTCAGTCCAACACCACCTGTCGCTCCTGCCTGCTGCTCCCACTCATCCCAGTCAGTCCTGATTGGGAGAGGCTCACGCTGCTGCCACAGCAATGGTGGCAGCAGCAGCAGCAGCAGTGGTGCTTGCCAGCCTTGAGCCCTGCGTCTGGCGCCCATCCTGAGGCAGGTGGGAGGGCCCCCCCCCCCGCCCCCCAGGACTCAATCGGCCCTCTGGGAAGGTGGGTGGTGGGATGCCCTTGCCTGCTGGGATCCGGATCCATCCCGCTGACATTCGCACTGGTTGTCTGGAGCCACCTGGCGGCCGCTTTTATCTTTCTTCCTTGCAGAGTGTCTAGGGAGGGGAAGCAGCCACATGCCTGAGCCAACTTCCAGGAGGCCAGCAGCATAGTTGGGATCTTGCCGACAGTGCCTGGCCTGTTCTCCAGAGATTGGACCTGCAGGACTACTGAAGGAGGGAGTGGCTGCCAGCGAGCTGGTGGGCCACCAGGATGGGTTGGTCAGCTGAGCAGCACTCCCGCTGTGGGAGTGCACTGACCACCAGGGGGCAGCTCCTGTGTTGAGCATCTGCCCCCTGGTAGTCAGTGCACGTCATGGTGACCAGTCATTCGGTTGTTTGGTCGCTTAGGCTTTTATATATAGAAAGAGTAATTATAAAAGGTTCAAATTGATTTGTAGTAGTTTTATTGGAGTTATGAAGTATTAATATCTTTTATTTATTTTAATTGATAAGTTGTCACATATTTTAATATTCACTATGTTAATAATTATTTTAAGTCTACTATAATATATGTGTCACTATTTTACATGTGCATTATTATGACTGTGTTTAGAAGAATGTTGTTAGTGTTTGAAACTTCAAATCTCTTTCTATAGCCATATATATGTATGTGAAAGGAATAGTATAATGGTTTTCCACATTTTCTCTAACAATGGTTGAAACTAGATTTATACTGCTTTTTTTCTAAAAGAAATGTTTCATCTCTAAAGGGATTTCATCAAACATTTAGCAACACTTGAAAGTATAGGGAGTCTGCTATGAACTCAATAAGCTTAAAATGCTCTAAAAACATCATTTCAGTTATTTATTAGGTCTCCCTCAGGTATTTTCACTGCTGTCCTGAGCCACAGGTTTTCAGCTCAGGTGGTTTGGGTATAGTATGAGTTTACAAAGAAAAATATATAATTGTCCTTTCATATACCCCCTTAATAAATCCACTAAAAAAAGTTAATGAGCATCAAAGTACAAAGTGAGATAGAAAGATCATCTTTCTTTCTCTTTCTAAAATGTGTGGCTGTTGTGTAGAAGTCACACATTAGGTGGCACAGGGACAAGTCAGGTGACATAAGTGGGTGCCACATAATGAGTTGGGATTATGGAAAAGTAAACAGCTCAGTATCAGACATACTAACCACAGGACCCAACTTCAATTTTGCTTTAATTATTGGACAGTGTTATCAAACATCCTGACTTTTCAAAAAACTTCACAAATACAGAAATGTTATATGAAACCTCCTGTATTTTATATGTCATTTAAGAATCCTGTTTGGCAGCAAGTAAGACAGACTCAAAGTAAGAGTGTTTTAGGAAGATGGCTTTTTCTTTCTTATAAAAGATAACTTTAGGCAGAAAGTCTCAGGCCATAATGGTGACTCCATGGCCATCAGAGATGCAGGATTTATCCACCACATAGCAGATCATCCTAGTGTCATAAACAAGAATGTACTATTTATTACACATAGGTCTACAAATAAGCTGGGAGAATTTTCTGGTCTTGCCTAGTGTTTCATCATTCTCTAGCTTGAAATATTCCACATATCAGGGGAAGGTTTCCAAGAGGGTAAACCCTCAGGGCAAGTTGAGGTCTAGGTTCAGAACTGATTCTCTGTCACTTCTGCCACATTCTCTTGGCCAAGTCAAGTCCTAAGGCCAGATCAGATTAAAAGGGTTGGAAAACAGGATCCACATCTTGATATTACAAACTGAATCAATAAAAAAGGTAGCTTAGAAAATTAGGCCATAGCAAATCCACCACAATTTTCTTCTACTTTGGCCTCTACTTGAAGAGAGGATGGATGCATGCTTTCTTTCTTACCTCAGGGTCTAAGATGACTGCTGTAACTCCAGCCATCACCTTGAATTTCCAGGCAAGAAGCATTAGAAAGGGAGAAGGGAAGATAGGGGTCATGTCTACCCTCTGACCTATCTAGTGAGCTTTCCTTAAAATCTGACTGAAACACTTATGCTTATACATTACTGACCACTCCTGGCAATGAGAGAATAGGAAGTCTAGCCTTATATCTGAAACCTTATGCCCGAACAAAGTCAGAGTTCTGATGCTCTGGAATCCAATGGTGAGTCAATAACCAGCAGTATCAGACATACTAACCACAGGACCCAACTTCTATTTTACTTTAATTATTGGACAGTGTTATCAAACATCCTGACTTTTCAAAAAACTCCAAAAATACAGAAATGTTATATGAAACCTCCTGTGTTTTATATGTTAGCACCTAATTCAAACACTTTTAAAATTTAATTTTTAATATTAATTAATTAATTAATTTTTAATGTATCTTTATTGTTGAAAGTATTAGAGATTTCTCTCCCCCCTCCACTGACCTGCTCCACCCCCTTCTCAGGCCATCACCACACTATTGTCTGTGTCCATGGGTTATGCATATCTATATATATAAAAGCCTAAGCGACCTTTACAACCAGTTGCTATGACATGCACTGACCACCAGGGGGCAGACACTCGACATAGGAGCTGCCCCCTGGTGGTCAGTGAACTCCCATAGCCAACCTCCCGTGTTTGGCCGTGTTTAGCCGGCCCGATCGCTGGCCAGGCCGAGGGACCCCACCTGTGCACAAATTTGTGCACTGGGCCTCTAGTATGCATATAAATTCTTTGGTTAATCTCTTCCTGCCCCGCTGCCGTTCTCTCTGAGATTCTTCAGTCTGTTGCATGCTTTTGTTCATCAGTTTATTTTGTTCACTAGATTCCACATATAAGTTAGATCATATGATACTTGTCTTTCTCTCACTGGCTTATTTTACTTAGCATAATACTCTCTAGGTCCCTCCATACTACCTCAAAGGGTAAAAGATCCTTTTTTTTTTTTACTGCTGCATAGTATTCCATGGTGTAAATGTATCACATCCTTTTTATCCACTTATCTACTGATGGGCACTTGGGCTGCTTCCAGATCTTAGCTATTGTAAATAGTGCTACTATATATTTAATATTTATTTTGAAATAATTTTAGACCTACAGAGAATTTGCAAAAATAGTATAGTCTTCATCCCTAATGTTAACATTTTACATAACCTTAGTAAAATTATCAAAAACAGGAATTTAAAAATGTATAAGACTATAAATCAGGAGTTGGCAAACTTTTTCTGTAAAGGGCCAGATAGTCACTATTTTAGGTGACTGTCACTACTACTTAACTCTACCACTGAAGCACAAAAAGAATCACAGACCACATATAAACAAAGGAGAGTATCAGTGTTTCAATAAACTTTATATACAAAAATAGGTGACAGACCATATATGACCCATGAGCTGTAATTTTCCAACTCCTAATATAAACTGAGTTAAAGGCCTTATTTGGTTTTATCAGTTTTCCCATTAGTTCCTTTTCTGTTTAATCCAAGATACCAAATTTCATTTAATTGTCATGTGCCCTTAGTCACCCTCAGTCTAAGACAGTTACTCATTCTTTTCTTATCTTTCCTGAATTTGATGCTTTTGGAGTGAACTCGTCAGTTATTTTGTAGAATATCCTTGAATTTTTATTTGTCTGATAGTTTCTCATGATTAAATTGAGATAATGCACAAATACGGCTGTATATGCATGAGTTAGTATACATACATATCTGGGAGCTAGATATGCTCTTTGCTACTGGGCTGTCATTGATTTTAGGCTTGTTTCCTAACTCTGACTGCTAAACAAACCTAAAATCAATGACACGCCAGTAGCAGAGAGCATACCTAGTTCCCAGATTGAGATTTCTAAATCCCATTCACCAGTGAAAGGAACCAGGGCTCCTTGGAGGCATAGTTGATTCCATGGGACAGGGAAAATATGAATTGCCCAGAATATTTCTGTTGTCAGAAAGTAAGATAGCATTCACAAAAAGAACAAGAGCATGTCTAAAGGACACATGAACCCATCTGAAGGAGTTCCCAATGGCCAAAACTGAGGCAAGTTGAGCAACAAAATATGTAATTAGTTTTGGATTCTAACCCCTAGAATAAAATAAATATCCCCAAGTACTTGGAAGAATTCCAATTAAATACATGGAATTAAATTCCATTGAAAGAATGAGAAGAAATAAAAAATATCATTAGACAAATGCCACCGTAATAATTGTTGCAGGCACAATCCACTGAAGGTTGCTAAAACCCGTGGGCTAAGGTTTGTGGGGAACAGGATATTTACATCCTCTAAAGAGTTTGTGGAAGGACTATGTTGCACACCAAGGCTGGCTTCCGCCATCACCCAGCTTGGGATGGGGCCAGTAAAAGGCCCAAGGGACCCCGAGATCCTGCTTTGCCTGCCAGCTGTCTGTTATACTCAGTCCCTGAAAGAGCCTCTGCCAATACTAGAGTTGCATGAGGGTTTCTCAGTGAGTCACCAGGTAAGGGTGAGTGGTTTTCAAGAGATTGATACAGGTTCCAACTCGGTGGCAGTGCTGGGTCTGAGGCCACTCAGCAGAAGTCCCCGGGAATACCACGTCTAATTGTCATCCATCAGGTGCCCACAGGGGGGTTGATGGGGTGGGGTCTCAGGCAATTATCAGGGTGATGCCAGCAGAGTTTATCTAACCCAAACAGACCAAGATTTGGTCCTGTGAAAGGAGGGATCTGCACCAGTCTGGTATGCAACGGAAAAACGGCCCCATCCTAGAGCCACACAACTCAGTCTGTCCCAGATTCTGCTGGGAGCCAGAGCTCAGCCGGATGGTCCACCGGGAGTGGATCTCCTGTAAGGGAGAGACATTGGTCAGGTTTGTGGAGGGTGGGAGGAGTGGTCCCTGCTCCAGAGCCACACAACTCAGTCTGTCCCAGATTCTGCCCAGAATTTCTCCACAGGGAGGGGCCACCAGCAGTTGGGAGGATGCGGCTTCTTGGAGCCTGGAATGTGGGATTAGAGGATCTCAGTTTTACAGGAAAGTGAGGTGACTGGCCTGCCCCACAGCCACATAACTCAGTTACTGACACCCCTGAGTCTGCTTGGACCTCTGTTTCCTAGTTCAGACAGCTGACTCCTCAACAACTGTGTGAGCTTCACAGGATAGGATGACAGGGAGACCAGAGGGTGGGGCTAATGCAGTCCCCCAGGCTGATGCCACATAGAGAGGAGTGCTCTACCCAAGAAAGATGGTGTCTGTGATGTGGGAGAGGGACTCAAGAGGGATCTGGGGGCTGACCCTTCAGCTCTCTCTCCAGCACCACAAACTCCCTTATCTTCTCAAACGACTCTAGTCCACTCTGCCCTTCCTCTGCCAGAGCCCAGGGTGAGTGGCTGTGAATAAGATTTTGTGTGCTGGCCTTTTAAGAGGGTGCTTGTGTCTCTAGCCAATTCCCATCTCTCTCTGATGGACAGAATTCCCACTGATTTCACAGCCAGATGATATGTGGACACCTCTTTCTATCTCTGGTGCTCTGGGCTGGGGAGCCTGGCATGGAGTTGAGACCCCACGCTCCTCAGGCGGAACCTCTGCAGCAGAGATAGCCCTTCAGAATCTCAACCGCCCCCTGTGGGTGCAGGGCCAGCCCTTGTTGCGTCTCTGCCCTTCCTACCAGTCTCGATTTGGCTTCCTCTGTAAATCCTTGATTTTAAGGCTTGTCTTCATCTAGCAGTCAGTTGGTTATTCAGATTGATTGTTGTATATTTTAGGGGTAATTCCAGTATTGTTCTGGGAGATGAGTGTAGCTTCAATTTACTCCACCACTACCTTTGATCTCAAATTTCTTCCCATTCCTTAATAAATAAATATAAAGATGGCATTAAAAGTTTCCATTTCTTAAACAATCAAAGCAAGGAAGTTTAATTTCTTCTTGTTTTTTAAAATATATTTTTATTGATTTCAGAGAGGAAGGGAGAGGGAGAGAGAGATAGAAACATGAACGATGAGAGAGAATCCTTGATCGGCTGCCTCCTGCACACCCCACAGTAGGGATCGAGCCTGCAACCCAGGCATGTGCCCTTGGCCGGAATCAAACCTGGGACCTTTCAGTCTGTAGGCCTATACTCTATCCACTGAGCCAAACCATCTAGGGCTCCTTGTTTTAATAATACCTTCAAAATGGTATGTTCAAACCTTGTTGACTTTGTAAACAAATTTTTTTTGTGAATCTTAGCAACTACATGTTGATATGCCCATGTTGCAAGGCTTAAGAGGCTTTATAAAAGTCTGACTTCTGCCATACACATTATATCTGAAGCTGCAGGGTGTGGAAGAAGTCCTTGTGCATGAGGCTGGATCAGCGAAGACATGGGGGAGGGGGAGTTAGAGGACACCTGGAAGCTATTGCTACATTGGGATGACTAGCAAAACTGAACTGTAATGGAAATTGACTTCACAACACATAAATATGTCCCACTAATTACAGACCCAGAAGCACCCCCAACTTAAGTTTCTTTTCAGCTAGAGCCCCAGAATAGCTATAACCACCCCAACTCCACGCAACACCTAGAGAAGCGTGATGTAGGAAGTTGGAATGTAAAGAGACAGCTGTCTTAACCGGTTGTTGTTAAAATATCTTACATTTTCCCATATTTCAAAAATATATATCCATGTGAACATTTTGTAAAGTCCTGCCCAACTTTGATGCCCATGAACACGTGAGTGGCTTCATGATACATATATCTCTGTTCCTTAACGTGCAGGAAAAATATCAGAAGCAAAGTCAATGAAGGCATTGATGACAAATCAGTAGCTGAGTGTTGGCAGTTCAAAGAGACCCTGAAATCTTACACTTGAGAGAAGATTCTCAAATTTGCAAATAATCCTTAAAAAAGATCATACTCTAGGACCAAAAACTTTAGTAAACCTTTAAGCTATGAATTATTATTATTATTATTTTTTTTGTCAATCAGGCTGTTTTTTTCTTGAAAGAGGCCTGTGCAGGTTAAGGAACGTAGGTTTTGTGGTTCATTCATTTGTTTATAATTCAGGTTCTGTTACTAATTTTTATCTACATGAGCCCATGGACTTGATGTTCAGACCCCCACTTAGGAATCTTTGCTTTAAAGAGGGGAGGGATTATAAGAATGGACCTCATGGTAGCCCCTCCTCTCTTTCTCTCTCTGTCTTTCCCTCTTCCCCTGTCTCCCCACCATTCCTTTATCTCACCCTCTGTCTTTGGAAATCTAAGCTCAGCAGGATCAGCATGGACAGGTACAGATTCGTTGAAGTGGAGATTAGAGAGGCTTCATGTTCCAGGGATATCATCACCAGGTTTAGAGCAGTTATCTGTTACTGGTTTCTGTATCAGATTAACATTAAGTTAATTTCTGTATAACTCAAACACTTAGGAATTCAAATAACTTTTCTGAACCTAATGTTGTGTCATGATTCAGAGTACCTGAAGTTCTCATACTCACATCATCTCACTCAATCCTTTAAAAATTGGGTGGGTATGTGCTATCATGTGAGTACATGCTGTTGTTACCTTGGGTTCAGAATGAGGAAGCTCAGATACAGAATGGTTTAGTCAATCAAGTTTAAAAAGCAAGTACACACCAATGGAGTTAGAACCTGAGGCAGCTAGCAAATAAAAATTTTAAGTGCCTTTTCTATTCAACCAGAAAACCAGTATATCCACACTTAATTGCTCACTTGGTTTTTCAATACAAGGAACAGTTACTCCTAAAATGTAAGCCCATACATTACAAACGGCTCTTCCGGATGAAAAGAGCATTAATGTAAGAGCATTGCCTCCAGTTTACCATCCCAAAAGGCTAAATTCTTTCGTTGTCTCCAGGGAAATGTCTCATAGAGGCATAATATCTAAACAGGGTATTTTCCTGTAGGAAGAGGTGAGATGGTTTTTAAAAATCAAGTTTCATTATTATTTGAAAAGAAAAACAAAATAGTTCTCAATCCATATGTGAGGAAATCCACAGACAGCAAGTTCTGTAGGTTCCTAAGAAGGTTCCCTAGAGAGAATTCACTGTAGTCGACAAGTGCATAAATAATTACTGCAAAATGAAGTCCCATGTGTCACAGTTATCTTGCTCTGAATGGATCCATTTTGAGTGGATTAGGTTTTCGTGTTCCCCAAAGTTATTTATTCAATTTTTTAGTGTTTCTGTGATGTTGTTTTCTCCCATGGAAGCAGAACATACCTTATTCCAACCACGAGGACAGAGGAAGGGATGCTGAGCTCTGGCTGTAAATATTTTATTATAGAGAGAGACAAAGATCACAGAGGGGCAGGCAAGTAGCAGGAAACAAATGTGATGTTGTTTCCAATTCCTCGGAGGAGGTTTATATTAAACTGTCTCTGACAGCTTGTTTTCTGCTTGGCTTTTACTCTGTCAAACCTGGTAATGAAACCCTTTTTGTATCTAGGGTTTACCTATTAGAAGGGGAGCACAGCCTCTGGCTGAGGGTCTAGAATTTCCCACATTATAAAGTACACACAAGGAGAAAGCTATTCTGAAAACGGCACAGCGCTGAAGTAGTATTTTCAAGAAGGATGGTCCATATTAATTTCTTTTTGAAAGATGCCATTTTAGTAAGAATAATAAAAAAGGTTAAAAGCTAAATTGTGTGTTAGGTCTTCTCCATAAAACTCATATTTTTCCTCCTCTTACCCCCATTGTTTCAGGGTTGTTGGAAGACTTTAACCTGGACAGTTTAGCATCTTTCATGATTTTATACCCATTCTGGAGTTCATTTGGTCAGAACTCAATATTAATAGGACAGAGCCTATTCTCTTAGAGAGAGAGAGAGAGGGGGGGGGGGGCTGTTTTTCTAACATAATAGCGCAGACCACCTGTCAAACCTACCATTCACAAATTTGCATCTCTGGGTACAAAGGGAAGTGGATAGAAGGGTGAATAATGAAACAAACATTTTAAGATTGCATGACTGATGGGCCCCATTTCATCCTGGGTCTATAACACCTTAAAATGTATCTGCATCAGATATTCATCCTTGAATCTGTGGGGGGGAAAAGGTGTGTAGGGTATAAACCAGTGGTTCCCAACGTGGGGCACGTGCCTCACAGGGGGGCAATTTGCTTTTTAAGGGAGGCAATTCAAGAATGAGTTACTAACAGGGAATTTTTTGCATTTCTTATGGTTCGAGGGGCCTCATATACAGTATATAAATATATATTGTGACATATTTATCCATTTCAGTTCTCTATTATATGTTTTGAAACTTCATTTGCCATTTTTTCATATTACTTCATATTATTATTATTTTTTAAACAATTTCTTCCTCATTACTTCACCTGTTCTTTTGTTCTTTTATTTCTTTCTTTCATGGATGTCATGTTCTTTGAAAGCTTGTTTAGACCAAGTTAATGGCCTTTTAGGCTTCCTCCATATGAATAGAGTTCACTTTTTGAATAATAAGAATTATGTGTCACGAGGGAGGGGGGGCATCAGGATTTTAGAGATGCTTAGGTGGGGCATGGCCAAAAAAAGGTTGGGAACCACTGGTCTAAACTATTTGTACTTTATGGTTGATGGTAACTCTCCTTTCTGTCCTACATAATAGAATCTTAGAGTTTTTTTAGTAATTTGCCAATGAGCCCAGTAATATATGCATTTCTCAGAGTCAGGTGCCATTTGTAATGAAGTCCTTGTTTTTCTGTTTGATCTGATGATCAAGGTGCCCAATATTGAGGGGTTGGCTTATCAGAGAATCTATGGGGTGAAATGTGCAAAATGGCATAGACTTATGTATGAAGAAGTTAGTTGTGTTTCTTTGATAGGCATATCTCTGTTCTTATAATACACATCACAACTACAGAGGTGCTTATTTTGCTGGTAAGTCAAAATGTGGGTGAAGTATAACTTTTTCAAATTATGCATAGGTGACAGGTCATGCTTTTAGGTTTTAAGGGTTAAATTCAGTTATCTAAAGTGCTGTTTGGGTTGGGTTTGTAATTACTAAAAACAAGGGCCAACATTTTATACTATTCGTTATTGGCCAGGAATGTTACATAGGCCATTTTCACTTTATCTTCAAATGGTGTGCCTCTCCAGTTTTCAGATGAATTGCCCCAAACCATGCAGCTAGTATAAGTTGGAGCCACATCTGTCAATTCTAAATCTAACCCCTTTTTCATAAAGGTTAGAAATATTAAATATTGTTAACATTACATATGAAATTCAATTGGCATTTGCACCTCATATTTAGATGTATCTTATTAATAGCTTAAGAATGGTATAGCTATTATCTGAACACAGCCTCCTGAACACTCAGATTGCTATATTTTAAGTCAGTAGTGGCAATGTGGCTCTATCAGAGATATGTAGATGATGGTTTCTTAGTGGAATGTTTAAAGAGAAAGAAATTTGACAGGAAAGTTTTAATGATGATCTAGATACATATTAAAGTAAGTTGATGGCATTTGATTTATTATTAGAGAATAAATAGAAAATTAAAAGTAATGCTAATCTTACAAAATAAGCTCAAAACAAATATTGGTTAATTATATATAAAGTGTAATAATAGTGTTATTAATGAAATATAAAAATAAGATGCATTCATTTCATTTTGTTTTTCTGGGTCAAGGTACTATTTTTGTAAAATGTATTAAATTACATTATTGTTATGCAGTAGACCCATATGGTTACATCAATCCTGAAATTGTATTTCCTAACAAGGTGACTTCTCTTCTGATATTCTGAAATATATGAAGAGAATATCACAGGACTTTAAACGAAAATTATGTCTATATTTTAGCTGATTTTGAACTAAATTTTTATTTTGTTTTCAATTATAGTTGACATCGAATATTATATTAGTTTCAGGTATACAGTATAGTGGTTAGACATTTATAACTTACAAAGTGATGCCCCCAATATGTCTTATACCCACCTGAGACCATACATAGTTATTACAATGTTACTGACTATATTGCCCATTCTGTACTTTACATCCCAGTGACTCTTTTGTAACTGCAAATTTGTACTTCTTAATGCCTTCACCTTTTTCATCCATCCCCCTATCTGGCAACCCATTTTGAACTAAATTATAAGCACATGAGACTGAGCTTTCAGAACCACCCTCCTAAGATTTCTTGTCACCTACACACAACGTTTAAGCAAGTCCTACTGATCTTAGCAATGGTAGTTTGACACATAGGGCAGGCTTTTAAGAAGGTGATTTTACCAACAAGCTACTTTCCATGAACTACAAATAAATCGAGGTTAAATATAACCACTTTGCAATACTGAGATGTAAACTTAATGGGAAAATCTTTGCAAATGCTTTAAAACATAAATCTGCTTTAAAATTAGAATTCCTATGGCACCCTTAAATATTTTTAAATGCACTACAAAGTAGATACTTAAAGTGTAAAGCCCTCATTTTTTTATGTCACAGAGTATTGGCATTTTTACAGAAAATGCCAGTCTGCTAAGTGTGTCCATTGTGCCTACAGTTAACTGATGCATATAATAAAATAAAAGCAGGTATTTCTTATTATTATCCAAGGAGCAAATTGGAGCTGTCTCCTGGGAGCAGTTTGATTTTTCCCATAGTGAATAGGTGGACTATAAACCTGTAATTATTTTCGGGAAAGTTTCTATGCACTTGTCTGAAAATTGGATGAGTAATGATTAATATCAGGAAGAAGAAAAGAACTAGGATCTGGAATGTGTCCTTTTAATAGGTTAGGAAAGAATAAGTGCTTTCAGTTCTTGGATCTTTAATAAACCCATCAAATCTGGATTTAGTCTCTTTCTACCCTATCCATAGTAATTGTTATTTACTCATTTAAATAACAGTGCCATGCTGAACTAGAAGCAAAGTTGGGAACTTACAGATCGAGATATAACTTTGATTCAGCCAATGTGCATACAGTCTGTTGTTATTATATACTAGAGGCCCGATGCATGAAATCCATGCAAGAGTAGGCCTTCCTTCCCCCCAGCTGCCAGCACAGGCTTCCCTCTGACACCCGGGACCCAGGCTTCCCTTGCAGCCCCGGCCTCATCCGGAAGGTCGTCTGGAAGGACATCTGGTCTAATTAGCATATTATACTTTTATTGTTATAGATGGATTTTTATTTGCAAATTCACCTTCTCAGGTTATTTGCATTCCTGTGCCTTTTGTTGGTGATTCTGCTGTTATAAATTGCTCCCAGCCTAGCGCTGAAGGGCTGCCTAGTGTTCTAACTGCAAGGAGGCTGTGGTGTGCCTTACGGAGAGAATGCACGTCTTACATAAGCTTCATTCAGGCATGCGTTATAGTGCCGTTGGCTGTGAGTCGAATGTTAATGAATCAACAATATATTAAATAAAGTGTCTTTCAAAAGAAACACACATAAAACCACAAACCCAGGTTATATATTTTCCATTGATGGAAATTTAGGGGCCAGAGACAAGCAGAAACCTAATCCCAGTTTCCCTTAAGAGCAATGGCTCAGTGTTTTTGGCAACTTCATAGAACATAGCTATTGCAGACAATGAGATGTGACTGTATTAAACATGTGTGATTGCAAGTC
This sequence comes from Cnephaeus nilssonii, assembly GCF_951640355.1. Classification (NCBI taxonomy): domain Eukaryota; kingdom Metazoa; phylum Chordata; class Mammalia; order Chiroptera; family Vespertilionidae; genus Cnephaeus; species Cnephaeus nilssonii. Next base: position 25,287,629 of record NC_137082.1, read on the forward strand.
AGTGGGCTAGGCCCCAGAGATTCAAGGATCAAGGGCACAGTTCGCGTCCTCACTGGGCTCCCCATGTTGGAGACATGGACTCACTGTGGGATAACTAGAGGAAGATGCAGGCAAGGTGCTGAGGGGAGTCTCACACTGCCTGGCTGTGGTCAGGTAATGAAATACAGAGCAGTAGCTGTCCGCCAGAGGAAATGATAGAGGCAGTTTGGAAAGGGTGTACAGCATGCAGGAGAATGTGAAGTAAATGAGGTCATATGTTTATTTTTAAACTGAGCATAATGTTGGTGGGATTCTGACTCATGGAGGTACCATGTTGTTACAGAAATACACTGTGGCAAAATGTTCCACCTCTTGCCAAAATGGACACAGGGGAAAAATGAAGAACACTGAAGAGCTCCACCGAAGAGTTGCACAACAGAAATAATAGCCACACTCCTCTGGAGTCTGATTCATCCACAGCCATCATAAAAAGGTAGGGGAGTAAATTATGCTATGGTTTTGCCTTTTAAAATTTTATTTTAAACTTTGCATATATACCCCAATGGAATATTATTTGACTATAAAAAAGAAATTTGTGTTTATGACATTGATAGACCTTAAGAGCATTATGCTAAGTAAAATAAATCAGACTGAGAAGCACAATACCATATGATCTCACTTAAATGTAGAATCTATAAAAACATATTAACATTTTAAAAAACTGAACTCATAGATAAGAGAGAACAGATTGGTGGATGCCAGAGGCAGGAGAGAGCATAAGGGGTGGGCCAAATGGGTAAAGGGGGTCAAAAGTTACAAACTTCAGTTATAAAGTGAGTATTTCCTGGTACGTATGTACAGAATGGTGACCATCTGTAATAATAAAAGTATAATATGCTAGTTAGACCCGAGAGCAGAATGACCTTCCGGACGTCATTCTGGACATCCTTCTGGATGAAGCCGCTGAGGCAGGGGCCAAGGGAGAGGTGGTTAGGGGGGATCAGGCACACAGGAGAGCAGTTAGGAGCAATCAGGCAGGCAGGCAGGCAAGTGGTTAGGAGCCAGCGGTCCAGGATTGTGAGAGTGATGTCTGACTGCCAGTGTAGGCCTGATCCTGGGCTTAAACCAGCAGTCAGACATCCCCTGAGGGGTCCCGGATTGTGAGAGGGTACAGACTGGGCTGAGGGAAACCCCCACCCCCCATGCACGAATTTTGTGCACCAGGCCTCTAGTAGTTAATAATACCATGCTGTATATTTGGAGGTTGCTAAGAGAGTGTATCTTAAAAGTTTTCATCACAAGAAAAAAAAATTGTTACTATGTGTGGTGAGGGATGTTAACTAGATTTATTGTGATTACTTCACAATATATGCAAATATCAAATCATTATGTCATACATCTGAAACAAATATAATGTTATATGTCAATTATATCTCAATAAAAAAGAAAAATATGCAATAGCAAAAAAGCAGAAACGTACATTTATTTATTCAACAAATATTTATTGGGTGACTGCTATGTGCCTGAAAATTGTTCTAAGCACTAGGGATATGATAGTGAACAACAACAAAAAAAAGGCAAGGGTGTGGCCTTGAAGGAGCTGACAGTCTAGTGGAAGGAGAAGAGTAAGTAAATAAATGCCAAAAAATTGGAAATCCATGCAGACATTAATAAAATTTATGAACATGGTGAACAGATAATGAGATAGTGGGTGATTGGGGCTACTTTAGTTCAGGCCACTCAGAGAATTTTGAGCTGAGAGTTGAATGATGAAGAAGAGCCAGCTGAGTCACGGTGTGAAGATCAGACACTTTATGTGCCATGAACCAGGATCTGGATAGATATGTTCAAGGCTCAAAAAGCAGACCTGTATTGCTTTGAGATGAGATTTGCAGAAGCATGAGGTAGGAGATGACATTGGCGAGCCCTTGAGATGTGAAGTTCATTTTACTTCAAAGGAGACAGAACCCTTGGAGAGTCATTCATTAGCTGTCACCTACGTAAGAGATAATGGAGTTGGCTTAGGGACGTGGTGTTGGGGATGGATGGATTTCAAATACATTTTGCATCTACTTCAGCTAGGTTAAACTTGATAATTGCCAATGTTTTTTATGAATCCCCAACATAATTCTAATTTTCATATGATGTGTATGCTGTTCATTTGTGTCTCAATATACAATTCTCAAATGGTAATTTACTTTGCTGTTTCAAAGAACAGCTTATGGTGTACAGTATATGTTTGTGGCCTTGCTTTTGAAACTTAGAGGGGGTTGATGTCAAATTGTGAAAAGAAATAAAATTATTCCCTGAAACCTCATGTTCTGTGCAAGTTATCTTATAACACTTGGCAACTGGAGCTTTCCAGAAGCTTTTGCAACTCCTCTCCTCCTTGCCTGGTTTCTCATTTCTGAGAACATTGTTACCCAGAAGAGGAGAGGTAGGCAGTGTGAAGGGTGTTCTTCCTGATAAGAAACCTGTGAGTAAGTATTTTAAGGACTAGAGGTTTAGACTTCAAGACTAAAACTTTTATACTGGATTATTCCTATGTGGGACATTGAGGGAAAAATTAAAACACTACTTAAAATTGGTGTTTTAAAAAGACAAGAATATGTGGATTTAAACAATGTTGTCCAGAGAAACTAATACCCTCCACAGTGAGGGCTTCCTATGCTGGAGTATGTGCCCATTGTACAAGAGGAGGGGTGAGAGGATAAGGATTTAGGTGATGACCTTAGCATGTAGCACCAAGGTTTTAATAATCCAGCAACCATTGTTGGAGCATAAAACAACCACAATCGTTTTGTTCAGAAGAATTTTCATGATAACTCAACCAAATAACATTTTAAGAGCTCAGCAAAGTACAGAGCCTTGCTTTCCAGTACTCACAACTTTCTGAAATAGCTCTAAATTGGGGTGCTGTAATAACCCTCCTTCCCTTTACCCCAGACCCTATAAAAAGGCTTTGGTTGTCAGAAACCAGCCTCAGTGCAGCGATTCTACAGTGTCAGGCAATTGAAAAACATGTAAAGCTGTGATAAAGGCAAAGGATAAAGGATAAGGTACAGCAGGAGAAAGCAAGCCTGGCAAACATCAGAGAGGACTGAGGCTTGCTGGTACAGCTCCCAGGGTCCTTTCTCCATCACACAGGATGCACTTCATTTTCTGGTCACGAACCACCAAAATACATGTGTGACACCTTCGTCTCAGGGGAGCCAAGGCTCAAGCTTACTGAAGGGCATTTTATATCTCACAGCTCCAGTAGCTAAAAGCAGGCTTTGTGAATAGGTAAACAGATGCAAACACTCAATCCATACAGTTTCAATAAACAGTGTAGACAAGCTGGTACAGGATGCCTCTGGGGGAATTTGGGACTTTTAACAACATATTGTAAGTCACTAGCTGGTGCATTTCACTTCTGTCTTGGCCAAGAATCAATACCATGGTTTCAGGTGCCCTTTAAGATAAGCACAGAGGTACCCTAGATCAACTGCAATTTAAGCCTGTCTTCACATATTCAGAGAATTGAGCCATGTGAATACATCTGAGAAGACCTAATAATGTTATACCACATTCTGTGATTGGTCTTGTCATATACTAGGTTAGATACAACCTTTTGATTATCTGGGGAGATCATTAAAAGGCTAGGAAGAAGTAATTTGATTCTGGAGCAATAAGGATAAAATGAAATAGAAAGAGTAGTAGTGTCTTAGGTTGGATTCCCTACAATCAGATGTTAAGACAAAAAGTTTGAGTATTATTTGGAAGGTGATGCCAGTATGCTTTTGTGGGGAGTGGGGATGTGAGATGGGAAAAGAGAGGAGATAAAAAAAGTGCATTGTCACTGCTATAACCAAGAGGAGCATGATCTTATTGGGCAATTCCGGGATACAGTATAGAAAAACTTGGAATTATCCTAACTAAAGACAAGGAAACGGGTTTGTAGCTACCTTCTCCCATCTGACTTGGATGAGGGCTGCTCCCCTGGGAGGAAGTGGATGATGTTAACTCCCAGGTATTTTTGATCTACCATACACTGAGTGGCCAGATTATTATGATCTCTGAATGCATAATAATCTGGCCACTCAGTGTATATCCTATATAATAAAAGGCTAATTCTATATAATAAAAGGCTAATATGCAAATTGTCCCATCGACCAGGAGTACGACCAACAGGCAGGCCGGCCAACCACCCATGTCCCTTCCCCCTGGCCAGCGGGGCTGGACCCCACCCATGCACGAATTCATGTACCGGGCCTCTAATATATATATATATACTGAGTGGCCAGATTATTATGCGTTCAGAGATCATAATAATCTGGCCACTCAGTTCAGTGTATATGTAGACCAAGGGGATTCCAGCAACCAGAGGAAGCCCTTAGTGAAAGGGTCCTGGTGTTTGCCATTGGAAGCCACCATCAGGTCAGCATGCACAGAAATTATAAATTCCAAGGGGATCAGGGTGGAGCACCTATAGTTTCTGCTATAAGAACTGATACAACAACAATGCTGATAATCAAGGTCATGTTACTAGAGTTGTCATTTATTGAGTAACTGTAAGCCATGTGCTATACTAAATGCTTATGTGAATTTTATCATTTAATTCTTACTTGTTGAGTATTCACTCTATGCCAGGTTGAGGGAGGTGGGGATATATATTGTATCACTACAGTCCTGCAGCATATACTATTCTAGTCTTCAGTTTATAGATGAGCAGATAAGGTCAAGCAAGGTTAACCTACCGTATTTTCCGGCATATAAGACGACTGGGTGTATAGAAGATTTTCCTGGGTTAAAAAGTCGTCTTATATGCCGGAAAATATGGTACTTCTCTGGAATAACACATATAGGAAACAGAATTGGGGTTCAAACTCTGGTATGCCTCCAAAACCATTCCTTGGGCATCATTGTAACTCTTAATTAAGTAATTAATTATTGACATTTTTCTGATTGAAGAGTTGGCAGTTGCTAGTTATATTTTTGCCCCTATTCTCAAGGAGCTCACACATTTGTGGAAGAGAAAGACAGGAAAACATGTAGTGATGTAAGGGCTATAATGGAAGTATGCTGTAACTGTCAGTAGAATCAAGAAAGGGATGATCAGTTGGTGCTGCCTAACAAAGTAACACCATGACTCAGTGGCTCAAAACAATAAGTATTATTGCTCATGAGTCATGGGTTGAGTTGAGAAGGTCTCATCTGGCCAGGTTTTTGACTTATTGTAGCCAGGTTCACTCATTCATTTGCAATCAGCGGAACATTGGCTGGAGGACTGAATAGACAAAGCTAAGTTCAGTTCTCCAGCAGGTTTAATTCTCCAGCAGGCTAGGTTTCTTCATATGGTGGCCAAAGAAGGTTTAAGAGAGTGAACTAGCCCTAGACAGTTTGGCTCAGTGGATAGAGCATCAGTACGAGGATTGAAGGGTCCCGGGTTTGATTCCATCAAGAGCATATGCCTGGGTTGCAGGCTCAATCCGGGCCCTGGTTGGGGTGCATGTGGAAGGCAATCAATCTATGTGTCTCTCTCTCATTGATGTTTCTCTCTGTCTCTCCCCCTCTCTTCCACTCTCTCTAAAAATCAATGGGAAAATATCATCTGATGAAGATTAACAAAAAAAAAACCAAAAACCAAAAAACAACAAAGAGAGAGAGAGAGAGAGAGAGAGAGAGAGAGAGAGAGAGAGAGAGAAAAAACAAACGTGTGCAGGCTTCTTGAGGCCTAAGCTTAGAACAATTACTTCTGCGGCATTGTATGGGCCCGTGGTCGGCAAACTCATTAGTCAACAGAGCCAAATATCAACAGTACAATGAATGAAATTTCTTTTGAGAGCCAAATTTTTTTAACTTAAACTTCTTCTAATGCCACTTCTTCAAAATAGACTCGCCCAGGCCGTGATATTTTGTGGAAGAGCCACACTCAAGGGGCCAAAGAGCCACATGTGGCTCGCGAGCCGCAGTTTGCCTACGACCACTGGATAGGCAAAGGAAATCACGGGGCTACCTGGAAATTGACTCTCCACCTCTAGGTGAAAGGGGCTTCAGGCACATTTCGGAAGGGCATTGAGGAAGAAAAGGAAGATCTAGGTTGCAGTCTACCAAGAATAGAATAATCCAGATTAAAGTTCATGGGGTGAGTAGGTGTTCCCCAGCCAGAAAAAGTAGGAAGCCATGTAAGGCAAGAAAGAAAGTATGTTCAAACACAGAAACATAACGTCCCATAATGCTGTCAGGTGACTTGGCAATGAAGGCATATAGTGGTGAGGGAAAGAGAAGGGTCAAGCGCCATGAGAGAACAGAAATATATAAAATGTACCAGAATTCAGGAAAATAAATGTTAACTTGCAGGCAGAATAATATGCTTATGAAAAACTGATAAGCAAATGGAAAGATAAATGAGTGAATGGTTGGGTGGACAGATTACTGTACCAATATGGTTAAGGTTTTTCTCTTATAAAAGGATTTGTAGGATTTCATAAAAGAAAAAAGGGAGGAGAGATGGAGGGGAGGATGGGAGGAAGGAAATACCCTGGAGAAAAATTCGAGGTTGAGAGTGAGTCTAAATGCAAGGATTTTCAGCCTCTGTGTTGGTGGTTCAGGAAGGTAATGCAAAGGTGCAGATTACGTGATAGGATCTCTTTGTGTGCGGCACCTTCCGTGAGCATGCTAAGCATAGTGAGTGGGTTTCTGTGGGAACCTATAAAGGATTTTTGCATTATGGTCCATACTGAAATTCTAAGGTTCTGGACTCTCACAAGACCAAGTTTATGGGGCAGGTTTTTATTCGGGTCTGTGCACATGCAATTCCATCGGGGTGTGTATGTGAAATGGTAATTTTCAGTTTATGGATTATTTTCACTTTGAGACTGAATTGTGTGAATTAAATAGGAGCCTTATTGTACAGTTTTCCTAAGTGACTTTTACTGTTCTCCTGGCCCTGCTTTTGAAGTATGATGCGCTCCCAGGTCACCAGGTGCAGCAGATTTTAGTGTGAGGCTGAACAGACTGACATTAGCATCTCCAGCTCCCTGGAGGCAAAATGGGAACTTGACTGTAGAAATAAATGCTGGCAAGACCCACGAATGGAGAACCTGGGCCCAAATAGCCACTGTTGTTGGAAATGTTGGTGATTCTTTGTTCCCTATTTCTAAAAAGTGAGATAAAGATGGCATTTTTAAAGAGGTAAAATAAACAAAAAACAACACAACTAAAGGTAAATAAAAGTTAAAGCTGATAGCAAAGATACAAAATCCGGTGAACACTCTCTAGGAACCTAGTCATTGATTAGTTTATTAATTCTTCTTAGGAGAGCAGGTGCCTCCCCATTCCATTTCCCCACCTCCCCTCCAAAGGTAACCATTATCCTAAGTTTGTGTCAATCCCTGCTTAAAAAAGAACCAAACATGAATATGTTATTAATTTTTGATTCCTTTTGAGCTTTATGATAATGATCTCATATTCATATAGTTTGCAGATTTGCTCATTTCACTGAACATTTATGTGTCTAAAGTTCACCTATGTTGCTACATGTAGCTGTAGTTCATGTTCACAGCTAAATAATATCCTGTTGTGTGACTACATCACAATTTATTTGTTCTCCTGTAAATAGACATTTCTATTGTTTCCATTTTCTGTATTATGGTCATTTGTTTGTATATTTCCCGGTGCCCATGCAGCCTTTTTTCAGGGTTACATAGACAGAAAGGGGTTGCTAGGATATGAGATAGACAGGTGACCAGTCATCCCAGTTTGCCTAGATCTGAGGAGGAGTTTCCTAGATGGCAAGATATTTAGTGCTATGAGTAGTCACCATAAATAAGTGTGTGCTCAACTCTTGCCCAAAGACATGGTAGCAATTTACACTCCCAACCAGCAGTACGTGGGAATTCCCCTTGAGAGCCATTCTCCCTGTGCGTGGTGTTCTCAATATCTGAATTTTTGCCACTCAATTGAGTGTGAAATGGTATCTCACCACGACGATGTGAGTTCCCTGGTTGCTGATGAGGTTCTGTATCTCTTCGCGTTTTGTTCTCCTTTTGTGTTATCTCGCCTGTGAAATAGCTTCTGTGTCTTTTGTCATCTTCCTGTTGGGCTGCTTTGTCAGGCACATTGTATGCACCTCTCGTGCTCCCCTGGCATCACCGGCACCTAGAATAGGGTTTGTCAATGGTAGCACTAACGACATTTGGGATGGAGTAATTCTTTTTGTGGGGACCGTCCTGTGCATTATAGTATGTTTAGCATTATCTTTGGCTTTTACCAACTACTTGCCAGTAGCTCCTCCAGTTGTGACAAAAAAAAAAATATATCTTTATTCACATCGCCCTGGGGGACAAAATTGTACCTGGCTGAGAACTGCTAACCAAGATCCTTAGCAGCTTGTCCTGTGGGAGAAATAAAGCAGATGCATTCCCTCCCCGTGTTTCTCTCTGATGGCCCGTACCAAGGCATATGTCCCTGTACAGCATGTCTAGAGGTGTCCCATGTCATTTAGCAGATGCATTTGCTGGCCTACTGACTGTGTTTCTTCATGATTAGGCAATGCAGTGGTCAGGATAGGAACACATCACCTTGTTTTTCTTTCTGCCCATCCCTGCCTCATTTCCTTTCTTGTCTTTCTCCAACCTTAAGATTGCATATTCTAATGAAAGCATTAGCACTTAATGCTTGCCTCAGAGTCCTTTCCTAGAGAAAGTGAGAAACTGAGCTAAAAGAAATGGTTGTAGAAAGGATACCCTGTGGATTTTGGAACTGATTTACTAACCTGTCTGAAAGCAGTAGTGACCACAATTATTTAAGCTCTCACCTGTAGTAAATTGAGATAAAGACTTAAGTGGAAGGTCAAGTGCTGGGAGATCTAGTAGCTGCAGTTTACAATGAATATAAATGATGAATATAAATGATCATTGCAATGATGATTGTGGAGTAGGGTGACTACTCTCCTCCTTTCTTTTGACCTGAAACAAAAAAGTTAGGCTGAGGGTAGTTAATTGCCAACTTCAGGCATGCTCTGAAAGCCAGAGGGCATCTGTGGCAGCTTTTTATTTAATTGAGGTACCATTGGTTTACAACATTATATAAGTTTCAGATGTACAACATCAACATTATCATTTGACATTTGTGCTTTCCAACAAAAGGTGGTAGTTTTCATCCGTCACCATACTCTATGGCAGCTTCGAAAGAGATGTGTCTCTGGTCATTGCAGGGCAGACTGTGATGAAATCCAGGCCCAGGATCTGCTTTAAGGTTGGCAGAGCTGCAAAGGAGACCGCACAGCTTTGTAAGGTCTCCTATTTCAAACTCATGGCCCTGACAAGGATGCCGAGACCTAGGCTGAGTTCATGGGGTAGATGATATTGAGAACCTTGAGCTCCTAAATTCCCCCTAAACCATCTTAGAAGACAGGAGCAATGCCTTCTCCCCTGGCAGAGGAACAGCCTCCCTCACCTGATGGCTTATGAGCAGGTTCCTCATAAGATGATTCTTATTCTCCTGAAGATATTTTCTGCTACTCCTAATTGCTCCAAAAGAAGTAACTCAGCAGAAGAAATAGCATATCAGCCCTTGTCCAGGAAGAAGTTGCTTACCCATTGAAAAATGGAAGTACCTGGCTGATATGTGCCATCAGAGCCAAGGAAACCCACAAGAGAGTGGACTTGGAATGTATCTGGGGAAGGCAAAATATACTAAAGATGGGTCAGAGATGATTTATTGATATAGGGGCACTCACTCATAACTCAAGATTCAATCCACTTGTCAACGACACTTGATAGTTTTTTAGGATGGTTCTTTGAAGCCTGTATGCTTTGATAACCCATAGCAAATGGAGAAGAAATTCCCCAACTTCTTTGACACAGCCTTGAAAAAAGGGGGTCAGATGGCCAAGGGAAGAGAGTTAGAATGGATGTTAGGATGGTTTTAGGTACAATCTCGGAACCTATCACTTGAGTATGTGCCTAACTGACTATGAAGGCCCAGAGGACACTTCATTCCTCAAAACAGCAAGGTGTTCCCTGGAGAGGGCTGTTGGCTCCTTTGAAAAGCTAAAGGCTGTCATCAGTAGATGTTTAGAGAAGTTGGGAGTTAAGCTTCCTAATATCGCTGGGGTGAGCTTCCTAGTATCGCTACTCAGAGACTGAGTAGCAGCACTTGCTGTTAGTGGTAAAGTGGACTTTACTGCCATAATCGGGAGCAAAATTAAAGTGCCAGTCAGGGTTCCCTGGGCCACAGGGATCTAACAATGGCTCAAAGAGCCTGGAAATCTTTGTAACAAAATAACTGGATGGCCGATTGGGATGCTGCACAATTTGAATAATCAGAAGAAAAATATCCAGAAAATATGACCCTGGAATATCATTGTCCCTTCCCAAGTTCCCACATCTAACTCAGTTCACAGATGGCAAAGGAATCAAGACAGTCAGCTAGTGTTCATCTTTATTCTATTATTAGTAATTTTTATACTTTATTATTTTGTGTTTATCTGCTAATAATAAGACATGAAGTACAATGATGTAGAAATCAGTTTGTTAACTTTTATTATTGGTGATGTTTCTCCTTGTGTGGTAGCGAATGTTTGATTATATATGTGGGAATCCTTAGGGCCTAAATTGGGGATGTTTTCTAAGCAGAGTATTGCTTTGTTCCCTATAAATAGAGTCAGGGGTAACTTTCACCTTCTTTCAAAATTCCATTCCAGGTTCTATTTCTCAGGCTTGCTTATTTGCCCTGCCTTACTTTAGGAAGGGTCTAAGGCCAGGTCTCTGGATTAGTGTTGTTATCGCCACATTCCCTTAGGTCTCTCCTGCCTTTTGCATTAGTTTATTCTCTCAGTGGGTTCTCCGGTTCCATTTCTCTCTCATGTATTTTGGAGGGACAAGGGATGCTCAGATAGTTCCTTGACAATCTAGTGACCTAATTTTTCATTTAAAAAATGTATCTGGGATATATTTGTATTTTAGCATAAGGAATCATCAGATTATCTGGACTGCATAATATCAAAATGAAGTCACTTTGGCTCTATCCTAACATCTTTGGCAGCATGAAAGTGACTAAATGCAGTTAGAAACTGCCCAGTGCACCAATCATAATGGAATTGGGTTTGGTCCAGGAAGTATTTAATTGAACAGATCAGAAGGACTGCTTTTCTCACTGTCAAATATCCTGCTCACATGGTTAATATATTTTATCAGAATGCTGGGCCTGTGGGTGCATATCCTGAGTGAAGCAAGCTCAGCTGGCTCTTCTCTCCACGCATTCCTTCTTGGACATTTAACACGGAGACTCAACATATGCTGAGCTGTCCCTCTTACTTCAGCCACTTATTGGAAGCAGGCTACCATATAATACTTTTTAGAAAGATCTCCTCATATTTCATAGTTTGAGATCTAAAAAGACAACTTCTTAACAAGCACTCTCATCTTTGGTATGCCAAGTCCCTGTATTTTCAGTGAGAGAAATGTGAATGAACTTGACTGACAAATCATGGAGTTCTCATGCCCACAGAGACCAAGCAGTATAAAAAGCAGTAGGTGGTGGTGGGAACTGTGTACATAGGAAAATCTATGCCTTTCGAAATGCAGTGACACTTAACCCCCAGTCTGTTATTTCTTGATGGGAATGTAGCGCAGGTTGACTAGATGTCTAATTTTTTAAAAGAGAAACGAGAAAGCTGGAGTTTTCTGATATTATATCTGCAAATTTTTAAACATTGATTTATTTAAAATAAATAAAAAATATGCAAGCAACAAGGAACCTGATTGTGTAATGAATCAAAACACATTTGTAGGCAACCTGCAAACTTAATTTAGCCTGCAGACAAGTTTAAATAAATGACATGTAGCTTGCGATTGATGAGTTTCAGAAAGTAAATCCTATCTGCATGGCAATTTGATTATTTTGTGTCAAAGAAAATAACTTTTATGTCTTACTTATTTTTGCTTTTGCTTTCTGTGTTTTTTTGCTTGGTGTTTTTTTACCTTAGTAAAACTTACAAGCCTAATGGATACTATATTGAGTAAAGCTACAGGCACAGCAAAGATTCTGTGTGTGTAACATGGAAACAACTTAGACTCTCAACAAAACTACACTATGACCCATCCATAGATGCCCCCCCTAGGTTTATATCCAAGAAAAATTAGTGCATAATGAATCTATTTATAACAATCCCAAACTGAAAACAAGCCAAATGTTCAACAACAAAAGAAAGATGAACAAATATTGGTTTATTCATTCAATGGAATACTGTGCAACAACAAGGAGAGCACACTATTGATACAACACCGTGGATGAATCTACAGATGTTATATTGAGCCAAAGAAGCCAGACACTTAAAAGTATGTATGTGTGACTCCATTTACATGGCATTCAAGAATAGACAAAACTATATTGTGATTTAAAAACTGGAAAAAAGAAAACCCACACACAACTGGTTTATGGTGCTAGAACTCTAGAGGGTGCACAGAAGATTTCTAGGGTGTGGGCAGTGGTTTGTCTCATGAGACCAGGGGTGGTTTGATGGCTGTAAACAGTGGAGATTTCTGCATTCTATGTGCAATAAATAGTACATAAATAACTCAATGGGCAGCCATGGTTGGTACAGTGAGTCTGCAGCTCAGGGATGATCTCTGAGCAATTTAAAGGAGGTTTCCAAGTATCCCCGTTTACCACAGGTGTGAGAGAACTGGGTGCTTGAAAGTTGGTTCTTCCCATTCTTCTCCAACATGGGATGTCTCTATGACAAATACCCATGTGTATGGAGATGAAAGTATTCTGCTTCCTCTTTCTGGCTGGCATGATAGTCCAATTTCTCCAAGTCTTCCAGGTTCTCCACGTATGAAATAGGAGTTCTTTTAGCCATCATAGACATCTGGAGTTTTTTAGAAACCCTAAAAACTTGAAAGAGTGGAGCTTTGGGGAGCTTTACTATTTATACTGGTCCCATACCTTTCCCTGCAGTGTCCTAATCTCTGCACATTAAAAACAAAAAAAATCATAGCAGACAAATCTTTTTCCCTTCATTTACATAGATAACATTTCTTTAAAGTTCTCTTAATAGACTTAGGGGAGGAAAATAGGCACCACAGTCTGTTTCTCTGCTACTTCTCATGCCCCAGGACAAGTGCGGCCCCAACAGGAAGCCACTGGGAAGGACCATCAGAGCTCCCAGCCTGTTTGGCGTCTGTTCTTCAGGGCCGAATGTGGGCCAAGGAGAAAGTGTCTGCAGTGGAAACCAAAGGAGTAACTGAAGAAGTGGAAGCATGTGCTGAGCCCTTAAGCCTGGAAGGGCTTCTAAGGATACAGTCCAGACTGTGCATTCCAAACACGTGCAGGTGGTCCTAGTTGCTTATTGCAGCTTCTTGCTTCCATGGCATGAAATACGAGAGCCTGAGACCTGGTTGAAATCCAGGGGACACAGAGAAGGGTGTTGTGTGGTCACAGCCCACGGCTGACACTCTCGCCTGCCTTCCTAACGGCTTTGTTCCTAATGGAAAGTTTTAGTCCTGTCTTCATATAGTGCTCAAAACATAAAACTACTCAGAATCTCTATAGAGCACTTACCGTGCTCATCTGTAACTTAAGAAAGATAGGGAAAATTAGAAGATGGTTTCGTGTCAACTTCCAATTATGTTTATGTGTATGTTTTAAAGGCACATTAAATCTCATGACAGTAAGCTTCATGGGAAGTTTGGCATTTTATTTCATGAAATTTTCATTTGGCAGAATCAAACGTACCTGACCTGGGAGTCAGGTGACCTGAGTCATTTTTGGCTGCGTCCCTTTCAGGCTGCAATGCAGTGTTGAGCTCTCTTCGTAATGTTTCCGAGTACAGAGTGAAGCAAAGTGAAAACACCTCTGCTTATTTCTAAGAAAGTGGAAAGTGTGAGGTCAATGGAAAGTATGATCATTATTACCCCTGTGCTTAGGAAGCATAGCAAATGTCATATCTGCAAACATTTCTTGGATGAAGTTCTCTTTGATTTTTGCAACTAGTGTTTTCATTTCTATTGGAAAGGGAAGTGAGTGTCTTCAGGTGTGGAAGGATAACTAAAGAGCATGGATTTTAATGGGGGAAGAGGAGATATACAGCTTCTCTTTCTGGCTGGCCAAATGGCACTAAATCCATGGAGTTGTTTTATTTCTAAAATAGAAATTAGTATCTACCACCACGATTTACTTAAGAGGAGGGTTGTAAACATCAAAAGAAATCACGTGTGAAAGGCTGTAGAAGTATAAAGTGGGGACATGCAGCTAGGGTTTAGATAACTTTTTTCTTCTCTTCTTAGAAAGGTTTATAGGCAATCTGTTAATGTTCTGAAAAGATTAATCAAGCCACATATCCAACTTTCCATACTATTTGATTTGTTTTTTTCTTTTATAAATCTAAATAAATAGAGTAAGTAGCAAAGGCATTGCACGTGTCAATTGATTACAATGATCAAACAGTTCTAACCTCATGGGCTATTGTCAAGAACTTGGAGACCCTTGATGGCCAATGTTTAATTGTATCAATGTTGGCCATCACTTGTAAAAACATAATTTATTGTTCAAACCAGGATTAGTTTGAGAATAAATAGGAGAGCTGTTAATATTTTTTCCCAGGTAAAGTAGGACTGTTCTGGGCCAAAAAATATTGTTTAAAAGCTTCCCTTTTAAGTCAGTTCATAATTATGTCTAATATGTTTTAAGTACTAAGCTAAGTGTGAGGAAGATTTAAAAACCTACAATCAAACTAAGTGTATACCATGGTTCTAGTCTTCAAGAAGCCATTGTCTATATGGGAAGAGAAAGCTTATGAAATTCAATGATGCAAAAAGAATAAATGAAAGGCATCATGTTAGCAAGTGTTGGATTGAGTGGATTAGAATTTAGGAGACTTAGACATGACTATGAAGACTCAGACAACCTTGAATCTCTGAGGGACCTTTCTGGGAGGGGAAGACTTTCACTGGTGGAAGAAGACTGTTGGAGAAAGCAGGCTGGGAGGCATTGCAGGCAAACAGAATAGCCTGGATAAACACAAAAATAGCTGGGTTTCCATGGCTGTGTATAAAAGGCAGAGGGAAGAGGGCTATAAAGGAATTTTTAAAAGATAAAATTTATTCTTTCAACAAGTATTTATTGAGCACCTATAATATTATAGGCAATGTCCTAATTGCTAGGGATTTAGCAGTGAACCAAACAAAATCCTCACCCTTGTGGGGCGTATCTAAAATCTGCATCTTACCCTAGCTGATTTGGCTCAGTGGATAGGGCGTCAGCCTGCAGACTGAAGGGTCCTGGGTTTGATTCCAGTCAAGGGCACATGCATGGGTTGCAGGCTCGATCCCCGGTGGGGGACATGCAGAAGGTGGCCAATCAATGATACTCTCTCATCATTGATGTTTCTATCTCTCTCTCCCTCTCCATTCTTCTCTGAAACCAATAAAAATATATTTAAAAAGTAAATAAATAAAATCTGCCTCTCTTCCATGTGAACTTTTAGACAGCAAGACATCTTTTGACAAGAAGGGAAATTCTACTTAAGAAGGAAACAGAATGACTCAGCTCATTTTGTGTTAAAACAATAAGGGAAATTCAGCAATTAAGCTAACTGATCTTCTGAACCAAGATATGAGAAATGGAGAAGGGTTTATCAAGCATCCATCCGTTCATTCAACAAACATTTGTTATGAACCTACTAGGTATCTGGCACAGTGTTATGAGCTGGAGGTACCCCAAAAGAAACATAGGGAAAGCTCCCTGCCTCTCAGGAGACACTCATCTGATGAAATTGGGTCTCCCATATTATATATCTTGAGCCAAAGAAATGAATATTTTTAAAGAATAAAGGTTCTTCAAGCACCTCTTTATATATTCACTTGATTCAGACAGAGCTAATAAGGGGAAAGCAGTTATTTCTCTATAATACAATTTCTTTGCTCTGATTATTTCGGTGTGGGCCCAAGTCTTTGCTTCTGCAAATTTAATAGATGCCTATGGCAATTGGGAATCATCAGTAAACAAAACAAAATCTGTCTCCCACATGTCTGTCGCAGAGAGTATTAGACCTTTGTGCCATAGGGTGTCTCACTTGGAATATGTGAGATAGTAAACTGACCATGAGGTTACCCCACCCAATGCTTCTGCTTCTGACAGGACGGTGTATTTATAACATTGCACTATAGGGTTAATGCCATTGTATAAAAAAGAAATAACCCCGTTATTCCCAGCGTCCTGGAGCACACATCAAAATCACAGAAACACAGATTGTTAGTCCCAGTCCCCAGAGGTTCTGATTCTGTGGTGGGGTCGAGAATTTGTATTCTTAAAAATCCTAGGTGATACCTATGTGAAAAGTCCAGAAGCTACTTGCTGAGACCCACTGTATTATATTCTTTAAATATGTGGCTATAATATAACTATAAAATAGATTGATCTTATATATGTAAGTTGTATTTATAAAGGAGGCCATTGTGCTCAAGGAACTGTCTATGACTGGGTTGCCCAATATGACAGCCACTAGCCACATGTGGCTCTTGAAATGTGGCTAGTGCCATCGGTACAAATAAAAATATTTTGCATCTTTTACATTAAATAAAATATATTAAAATTAATGTCACCTGATTTGTTTTTAGTTTTAAATTTGAATGAGCATATGTGGCTTGCATTATATTTCTACTCGACAACACTGGTTTATAGAGCTGTATGTGCTGAGGGTTTGGGTATCTTTTTTTTAGAAGTTGGATTAAAAAAAATTTTTTTTTTTAATTTAAGAGTTATCAGCAACATCCTTGCCGGGGTAGCTCAGTTGCTTAAAGTATCATGCGGATAGGCCAAGGTTGTGGTTTCAATCTCTGGTCAGGGCACATGTAAGAATCTACCAATGAGTGCATAAATAAGTGGAATAACAAATTGACCTTTCTCTCTCTCTCCCCCTTTCCTCTCTCTCTCTCTCTAAAAATCAACAAATAAATTTTTTAGAAAAGTTACCAGCAGAGAAAAAGTAGATATTTTGCTTTCTATGTAAATAATGGTATGCTTTTTAACTGTGCCCTTTTTATTCAGTTTGTTTAGAATAACAGTTAGCAAGAAAATATTAGCTAGAAAGACTCTTTCAATAGATGCTTGACCTTCTCCATACCTGAACTGCTACAGCTGATGGATCAGTTTCTCTAGAGTTTGTTTTTTTAGTTCCTTGGAATTGCTAAGATATGCTGTCCTTCAGGAGCAAAGGCTAGAAAGCCATTGAACTTCCCTCCTCTGAATGCATTTGGACCCTGTTTGCAATACACATAAATCTGATACAGATGGTTGTATATCTAAGCTTCGGAGAATATATGCATGACGTTGGTGGAGGCAAAGACAAAACAGGACACATAAAGTAATAGGGATAATGCAAATATATCTAAATTGGACTAATTAAAAATTGAGTACATGTGTTCATCAAAAGCATTATTAAGATATTGTAAGAAAACCATAGTGTGTGAAAATATTTGAATACATACATATTCAACAAGGAACTTTTATCTAGAATTTACAAAGAACTCCATCAAATGGGTAAGGAAAAGGGAGATAATACAATGGGAAAATGGACAAGAGTCTTGAGCAGCTACCTCACAAAAGAGAATATCCAAATGGCCTATGCATATGAAAGAGGCTCAGACTCATTAGTCATGAGGGAAATGCAAAATAAAGCCACGCCCCCTGCTAGGGATCTAGCCTGCAACCTAGTCATGTGCCCTGACTGGAAATCAAACTGGTGACCTCTCAGTGCATGCTCTGACACTCAACCAGTGAGCCACACTGGCCAGGCTCAGTTCATCTTATTTATTTTAAATTCCTCTTTAAACATATATCACTGCAAATAAAAAACGTAACCACTGAATTATAGAACCTTAAAGTTTAAATAGTGCATTCTATATGCAATTAGATATCATGTAGCTAAGAGATCTTATATTATTGTACCTGTCCTGAAACATAAAAAATACAGGTTCTTGATGTCAAGCGTGGTCTACACATGATGGGATTTGAAAGATCTATGATCCCAAAGATTTATGACAATCATAAATTTAACAATAGTCATCCAGTTATTTGCTTAGATTAAAATTATAAATTATATAGAGGCATTACTTTAGAAAATATAATTTGTTCATTACAGCTGATTCAAAAGCCTTCATGAATGAGTGCACTGATATATTCTTCATAGGAAGTTGGTCCTAATGTATATTTTTATAAAGTACTAATGAGCTAAAAGTTATGTGACTCATTTATTCAAATGCACTTTTTGGTTTTAGTTTATAAGTGTATGATTGCAATGTGGTAACATATTATCTACACATGACTACTTTGAAATGCTTCATTACTAACAAGTTTCCATAATTTAATGTGTTATATGGCCCTTTGAGTTAGAAATGACTGCAATGAACTGTTCTTTGGCTTTATTAAACTTGCACATTGTATGTGTGTGTGTGTGTGTGTGTGTGTGTGTGAGAGAGGCAGACACACAGACAAGGAGAGAGGAAAAGATGGAAATGGAGGGGTAAAGGAGAGATTGAAAGATAATGGAAATAGAGAGAAATGACTATGTCCTCATTTCTACATTGATTTCCTCATTTGGGAGAATTAAAAAGTCAAATCAATCTCCTTGCCATACTATTTCAGAGCATCACTTGCAGAGCATTAAAGTTTTATCTCACTCTTAGATTATCAAGAATAATGTTAGATTTACAAAGAATGAGGCTTTTGTTCCTTTTCTGAAAAAGGAATATCAATTACCTTCACAAATGGTCAATTACATTCTTTCCTCATAAAGAACTCATTTGTCATTCACAAGACCAGATGTTAATTCTCTCAAATTGCATGGTGCATTGACTAAGGTAGAAATATGTTATGGGATTGATCTTCGATTTGCTGGTAAGAGAGGAACTAACATTGCTTCTGTTTGTAAACCTGTGAGACAGACTTTTGGTGTGTGTGTGTGTGTGTGTTGGAGTGTTGTGGGGAGAAGGAGAAAGTATTTCCTTTCCTTTTTTTTTTTTTATGAAAAACTAATCAGGTGTCTGCCAGGTTCACACAGCTGCTAAGCTAGTATTGACCCTTGTAAAACACACACTTTTTCTAGGATAACAACCAGGCTCCCAGTTTCAGAGATATGTCAATACCACACACACCTAAACCTTTTCAAATGCCATAATTACACATTTCCAATGTTTTAATATATATTTTACAACCATGTAAAAAGGCATCATGAGTTCATAAGAACTGAGATTATGATTAATTCTCAATGTTTTTTATTCCTCCCTCAAAACAACTAAATAAATGAAGTTAAATCAGCTACTTTAAAAAATCACTGAGTTGGAGTCCCTTAGTTACCAAATACCCTCATTTTAGTCATATTATATAAAAGTGTATCCATGGAATAAAACAGCCTAACTTCCAATTGAAATAAAATTATGATCGACTCTTAATAGATAAATCCCTACCTAGCCCTAACTGGTTTGTCTCAGTGGATAGAGTGTCGGCCTGTGGACTGAAGGATCCCGGGTTGGATTCTGGTCAAGGGCACATGCCTGGGTTGTGGGCTCAACCTCCAGTAGGTGGCGTGCAGGAGGCAGCTGATCAATGATTCTCTCTCATCATTGATGTTTCTATCTCTCTCTCCCTCTTCCTTCCTCTCTGAAATAAATAAAAATATTTTTTAAAAGAAAGAAAATAGCTGAAACCGGTTTGGCTCAGTGGATAGAGCGTCGGCCTGCAGACTGGAAGGTCCCGGGTTCGATTCCGGTCAAGGGCATGTACCTTGGTTGCAGAATGGTGTGCAGGAGGCAGCTGGTCGATGTTTCTCTCTCATCGACGTTTCTAGCTCTCTATCCCTCTCCCTTCCTCTCTGTAAAAAAATCAATAAAAAATATTTAAAAAAAAAAGAAAGAAAATAGTTCATTTAAAAAAAAATTCCTACCCATACAGTGGCAACTTGGAGTCTTCATACTTCTGAATCATGTTCTGGAACTGTATTTCCCTTTTAGTGTGGAAGATGATATACAAACAAGTAATTTAAGAAGGTGAATGCAACAATGATCTTTAACTTCCTGTTTGCTTTTGCATAAGGAATGTGGCTTTATTATTTTTTTTTACTTTAATGTCAAGGTAGGTGTAATACTAGGGAAAACAGGTCCTGTTTTCTTTTACACTAGAACCCAATGCACAACATTCGTGCACTCAGGGGAGTGGAGTCTGCGCTCTCTCACAGTCCCGGCCTGTGCCCTCTCACAGTCCCAGACCCCTCAGGGGATGTCCGACTGCCACGGAGGCGGGAGAGGCTCCCACCACCACTGCTGCGCTCGCCAGCCATGAGCCCAGCTTCTGGCTGAGCAGCGGTCCCCCTGTAGGAGCACACTGACCACCAGGACGCAGCTCCTGCATTGAGCATCTGCTCCCTGGTGGTCAGTGCGCATCATGCGATTAGTCATTCTGCTGTTTGGTCGATTTGCATATTAGCCTTTTATTACATAGGACTAGAAGCCCAATGCATGAAATTCATGCAAGGGGCTCGCCCCTTGCAGCCATGGTGGCTTGCCTCAGCCCTAGCAGCTGTGGCTTCATCCAGAAGGTTGTCTGGAAGGCCATCTGGAAGGCTGTACAGAAGGCCGTCCAGCTGTCCGGTCTAATTAGCATATTATGATTTTATTATTATAGATGTTATTTTTAAAATATGTTCAAGAATTCTAGTAGAATGAATGATTACTAAATATTACTTCCCTGGGAGGATATATAATAAGCAGAGTTTGAACAAAGAGTGATGCATGGGCATGAGCAGGTTCAGTGATTTCTTAGCACATGAACTTAAACTTGATTGTGCATAGCAATATTGGCTTAGCAATCTTAGAGACTTTTAGAGGGAGGGATTAGCAGCCACATTTCAAGGGAAGGCACAATTGAGATTTGGGATCACCTTTCAAATCTTTTGAAAAAAAGTATTGTTTTCAAAGATCAAAACTAATGACCCCAAATAAAAATGTTTATACAAATAAAATATCTTAAAATGCAGACTGAATATGAGGTTCTGTTAAGAATCTTATCATGAAATAATGAGCAAAATTCTTTGGCTATGAAGACTATAAGAGGACCTGTTGTGTGCATATACTGTGGTTTCATTTTTTTTCCTTTCCTTGTAAATAATAGAATGAGATTTGTGACTTAATTTGTGAATCTTAATTATTAAAATTAGGTGATTTTTTTATAACTGAGTTTGACCAGAAATTCGTGGTCTCATCACAAATTTTTGTCCAAAACAGGAAAGGAGATTCATGTAAAAGAGCTTATCTTTGGAGTGGTTATAGAAAATTATGTGGTTTCCCATTTAAATCCTACCAAATGTGGCCATTCAATAAACATGCTACTGATTGGATGGGTGGTTGAGAGATGATCATAGGTCCTTTTCTGTCCATACAGTCTATGATTTTGGTGACAGAGTTCCCTGAGGCTTTTTGGAGGACTTGTAACTCCAAGAACAGTATTTGTTCTCTACACTCACTCATCCTTTCCTCACCTTTCCCACCACTGTCTGAGTGCATATGTTACCCAGTTCATTGTAATTCTGTGGGTTTTCCCTTGGTGATTCAGGTACCCCTGTATTTGAAACATCTACAAGTTCATTTCTTCTTAGGCATATGTTCCTGTGAGGCAGCTGTAGGGTACACAGATGCTGTTGTTGCCCTGACTGTACCCTGTGGCTTTTTCTGGTTACAAAGCCCCTATGTGAGGGGCAAACAGAAGTGGTGAAGAACTAATACCCCTGGGAGCATCTCTCAGCCAAGGATAGATAAGAGTTGATGGACTAATACTGCAGCTTCCTAGCTCCTGGGTGAGATGTAGGGGACAGGGGTGCGAGACAATGCTGAAGCAACTTTATCTTTGTCTTCCAGAGGTCCTCAGCAGGACTGAGACCCAGTTGCCCACAGCAGTAACTTGCACATAAACTCAGCTTCATTGGTGGCCTCCCTTTCCCTGAATCATTATCCTATTTCCCTTGCTTCCTGGGACTACCTTGCATATAAACTACTTACACTCAAATCCTTGTCCCAGAGGCTTCCTCCTGGGGGAACCCAACCTCAGAAAACCTATTTCTCATTTCAAAGATAATATGATATGTCATATCAACCTTGTATTTTATTCCACCATCTGAGCAGCCACCACAAATGGCCAGGGGCTGCTGTAGACCTGCTATTATCAGCCTCCCCTCCACAGGACTCTGGCTGCCATCAGTGTTCCTCCTTCCACGAGCACAGCTCGTCTTTGTCATTCTGACCAGGGGCACAGCTACTGACAAACTTCTATCAACTGACCAAGTGTTTCACTTATAAATAGCCACCTATTTATATGATCCTTTGGCTGACTCACTGGGCCAAGAGGACAGTTTACGGAGGGTGGAATCAAGTGTGCTTTTTCAAAGATCTAGTATAGAGCACCTTGGTCTCAAAAAGGGGGCGGGGGGACTTGCATGGAAAGGTCCCTGCAAGCTCTTACAGCCCACAGGCCTGGAAATGGCCTAGAAATTCAGATGTGTTCTAGTTATCCCTATACATGACTATAAATATGCACATATTCATGTGTGTGCATAGAAATACCCAAGAGAGATTTGGCTGTTTAAACAATTCTCACCCTAAGTCCCATAGTATTTCAAGCCCAAAAGGAACAATTATGGGATCCAAGGGATCCAAAGGTCATTTTGGATAAAGACTTAGAACCTGAATAATCAGTTTGTCTAGTGCAAGTTACCAAAGATAGCTTCTGCAAGCCAGTTTGCAGGATGCCCCTTGCTTATCGGAAGCTTCATTGCTAGGTTCCAAATCAGGAAACGCTTGAAGCATGAAGCTGGGGAAAGGCCAAATTGTTGGTTGGATGAAGTTGCAAGGGAGGTTAGAGAACCCAAGAGAGAGAGGTACACTGCCAGATATAGACACAAAGGAAGGAGAGAGCTGAAGAAAGAGAAACAATTAGGAGTTTATTTGAAACCAGCTGAATGTCCATATACTATTGAACTTCATGGTAACACTGATTACAGGTAATTGGTGTTTGGCTGAGTGGGTAATCAGGATGACCCCAGGATGCAGGGAAGCAGAGGTCTGGTGAATTTATTCTGCATCCCGACTTGCTCCTCCTTCTGAAGCAGAGCGTGAGGCCTTTGATGTAGCATACAGAACCTCCCACGGCTTCCGCAGAAGAGGGTGTTTACAGAGTGGTGACACCTCCTGACTCAGAAGACAAATGAAGCAGCACCTGAGAGGAGGGATATGCAACGATAGCCCTTAATTATAAGAAGCAAAGGCAACACAGGCTCCTGGCTCTGTGGGAACAGTGGGAAATATCACTTGGGTATCAATGAAGTGGTGAGTCTGTGGGAACTGTTTTCTAAGGATTCACTCACACATCTACAGTGATGGGACTGAGTCCATGCTTTCTCTACACCTTCAGGAATGGGGCCGTGTCTTACATGGACACAGCGGTACTTGATACCCACTTGAGACGGGCATCACTTGGCAATCATCATTGTGTAGGACTGACTAGGAAAATGGTTAAAATTTAGATGGCATTCGTATTTGCCAGGCAAAGTTGCTTTCAGATGATAACACTTTTAATAGTGACCCTGGGTAGTTATTTGCTGATGAGGAAACTGAGGCAAGGCGATCCAGGGAAGAATCCCAACCATGAGAGCCTGGTGCCCGCCTGGATAGAGGAGCTGCCAGCAGAAGCGGGGGTGCCCTGAGCGAGGGTTGGTTACTGGCGTGTCGTAAATCAGCGAGTGAGATACAAGACGCCTTAATGAGCCAATTAATTAGGAGTCCTTTATTACGAGAGGCCCAGAGGGAGGTGTTTCTTCCAAATCTCTGAGCAAACAAATAGAGGAAGTTCTCTCTATTTATACCTTTCAGGCTCTTTGTCTGCAGGTTTTACAAAGGGCTCTGTGTTAGTTATTGTTTCAGACAGTTTGTAATCTTGGATACATAAAGAACAAACATTTGGCATAAAAATATGGGAACCATTATCAGTATTAGTCCATTACGTTAGATGGCTAGCTTGCAGGGTCAGACAGTTAAGTTTTTATCCTTTTCTATTATTCAAACTAAAATAGTTATTCTACAGAATAAGAGACTGTCTAAAAATGACAGAGTTTACAGAATAAGGGACTATCTAACAATAGCAGAGAATTTCAAACAGCAGTTTTTATAAAAGATGGAGGTTACTATGCTTCATTACCAGTAGAGTAAACACAGGCATCTTCTCTCTGTTCCTGAAAGACTTGGAATCATCTCAGTTCTCTTTTGAAGAAGCTGCTCAAGTTCAAAGAGAATGAGCTATCATGTCCTAAATGATACAAAGTGCGCATGGGGGAAAAGCAGAATTTTAAGCAAGACATTTCCCTCTGGCTCTTCCTGGGCTCTCAGAAGTCTAGATTGGAAGCAGGAAGCCAGCAAAGTCTGCCCTCTGCCAGCTCTGCATCCTTTCCCCTCCCGGGCCCTTGGTCCCCACCATGGCCGTGCCTCCACCTCCCCAAAGACACCGGCTTTGTCTCGCCTTGGTGTCTGTTTAAATATTTGGAGAACCCTGATCCAAGTCCCTGCCGCCCGGCACCCCAAATCCACATACCCCATCTCAGCTCAGACTTCATTGATCCAATCCTTGGTTTCAGAACAGATTCTCTGTCTCTGTCACTGTCCTGTCTCTCCATCTCTCTCTCCCTCTCTCTCTCCCCCCCCCCTCTCTCTCTCTCTGTCTCTCTGTCTCTCTCTCTGTCTCTCTCTCTGTCTCTCTCTCTCTCTCTCTCTCTCTCTCTCTCTCTCTCTCTCACACACACACACACACACACACACACACACACACACACACACACTCACTCACATACTTAGCCCTCCCCAGGCTTCTCTTCATCCAAGCACTTGTCACACTCTACTTCAATCATATGATTATTTGTCTGACTGCTCGTGAGGACAAAGACCCTATTATGTGTATCAAGATATTCTAAGTCCTGGGTGCATGGTAGACGCAGCATAAATGTTTGTTGAATGGATAAGTGGACCATCTAAGTGACCCAGAAAATATATTTGGCCACATCTGGAGCCAGTTTGCTGCATTTGAAATGAATCCCCATACACTTATATGTCTAGCCCTAGGCCTTTGGAAAACATGAAACCTGGGGAAATCCTAACCCGATGACTCTCCGGACTAGCCCACGGATAATGCAGATCACATAAAGTAACATTTTCAGTATGCAACAGAGGAGATCGGAATTTAAAATGACATGGTGAAATTGGGAGTGTCAGAATAAATTCAGTGAAGAAAAGCACAAGGAACCTTGAGTGGGGAAGAGATGAGATGGCAAATGATAAACTGCTGGTGGAAGTGTCATTCAGTACCCACCAGTGGGGATGACATGACTGAAGCTCCCAGGGAAAACATGTAGACTTGCTGTGTGCAGGAGCTGGGCTCTGAGCACCACCCACACGCACTGAGCCTTTCCGCCTGCTTCCAGCTGCCAGCAGGTACAGCTCCGGGGCTGGTGGCTCTCTTTTCCATGCTGCCCAGCAAAGCCATGCAGCCTGGGGACAGGATAGGCTGGCGGTTCGGTGAATTCACATCCCCAGGAGTAGCTCTCCACCCACAGGTCTCTCAGTAAGGGACAGACAGCCCCTTCACCCCTTAGGTGAAATCATTCTGAGACACATTTTACTCTTTTCCTGAGTTCAGGATGGAACCTCAGTCACACGCCATTTTACCTGGTTAACTAACTCAGCCCTAATGATCTATCTCAGTGGACGGCAAACTCATTAGTCAACAGAGCCAAATATCAACAGTCCAACGATTGAAATTTCTTTTGAGAGCCAAATTTTTTAAACTTAAACTTCTTCTAACGCCACTTCTTCAAAATAGACTCGCCCAGGCCGTGGTATTTTGTGGAAGAGCCACACTCAAGGGGCCAAAGAGCCGCATGTGGCTCAAGAGCCGAAGTTTGCGGACCATGGATCTATCTTCCTCTTCACATAACACTCCCTACTTCCCTAATAGTGGTCCCTGTACTTCCCCAGTAAACTCCTTGCACCTAACCCTAGCCTCAGGGGCAATCTCTAACTTCAAGCATGCATCTGTCAGGGCACAAGTAAGAGAGAGAATTCACTCCAGGTGGTTCAAAGGAAGACACTTCAATGCAAGGGATGCCTCAGGGTTAAGGAAGCCAGCAAAGGATGGTGAGGCCCCCAGAGCCTGGGAACAGCATGAAGCTGGTATTGTCCCTAGGCCTAAAGGGACAAGGAGTGCAAGTGTTTTTTTCAGGCACTGTGATCCTGGAGGAATACAGCTACTTACAGAGGCAAAGTGCCAAAGCAGGAAGGGAGAAGGATAAAAATACCTCAACTTGTGTCTCTTCCTGCCTTCATGTCATCCACCAGTGTCTCCCCCAGTGACCAGACCCATCCAGACTCCAGTCACTAAGGGAGTCTGGCCAAGTGGTCCACAAGGGTCAGCCTCCTAGGACAGAGAAGGGCAGATATCGGATTTGGCAGAGCACACAGAGAATAAACAGCTCACGTGGTAGTCCTACTTATTACATTAGAGTGTCGGCTCCTGCTGATACCATGTCAGATTCTGAGTTCTATTACTGAAGAACTAAAGGAGCCTTTCTTAGCCACTATAGAGATGACTTAAAAGTTAAGGCCTTAAGCCCTGGCTGCAAAAGGTGGCTGGTTCAATTCCCAATCAGGGCCCATACCTAGTTTGTGGGTTTGATCCCCAGCCCTGGTCAGGAGGCAAACAATCTATGTCTCTCTCTCTCTCTCTCTCTCTCTCTCTCTCTCTCTCTCTCTCTTAAAGTCAATGAACATGTCCTTGGTAAGGTTTAAAAAAATCTGAAAGATCAATTAATATTGTCCATTGCATGTAGCAATAGTTTGCTAATCAAAGAAATGGGTTCCAACATAATAGATTTTTTAATCAAAAACTTCAAGGACAAGATGGGGCAGAATGGGGCTGCACTTCAGAACATAGATGGTACAATTGACAGGAGAAATGTTCAGTAAGTAAGTAGTAGCAGAAGTAGCATAAACAGTTGGCATTTACTGAGCACTTGCTATGTGCCAGACACTATGCTATGAGCACCATAAGCATTACCTCTTGAAGTTCTCAAAACAGCCCAATTGCATGGATATTATTGTCTCCTCTGAGTTGATTTGCTAGGGCTGCCATATCAAAGTACCACAAACTGGGTGTCTTAAACAACAGAAATGTATTGACTTACAGTTCTGGGGCCCAGAATTCTCTGAGATGAAGGAGTCAGCAGGGTTGGTTTCTTTTGAGAGCTGGGAGGGAAAAGCTGTCCCAGGCCTTCGGTGGTTGCCTTGTAATCTTTGACGTTCCTTGGTTTCTAGTTCCCTGTCTTCATCTTTGCTTGGTGTTTGCTCTGAGTGTGTGTTTGTGTCCAAATTTCCATTTTATGGGACACCAGTTATATTGTATTAGGGCCCACACCACTGACACCATTTTAATTAATTACATCTGTAACAACCTTATTTCCAAATAAGGTCATATTCTGAGGCACTGGGATTAGGTCTCCAACATATAAATTTTTTTGGTGGGGAGGACACAATTGAACCCATAATACCGTTGTCAGATGAGAAAATGGTGTTAGCAAGAATTTAAGTAACATAAAGGTTGCCCAAGTAGAATTTTTTCCTTTATTTTTATTGTTGATGCTATTAAATGCTATCCAGTGTGCTCTAAAGCCACATTTGTCAGAAGCATGGGGCCAGTGTTAGGGAGAGGCAAGGACAGAGTCAGATTGAGATTAGAGATATTAGGACCAAGCTGTCCCCAAGGAGAGAAGAGATTAGATGCAGGGCTGGAGAGGAGTATGTGTCTGCAGATTCTGAGAAGGAAGGAAAAAGTCAAGTTAGACCCTCCGTACAGCAGCTCTTCCAAGAGAGAGGGTTGTCTGCAGGCATGCTCCCCACGAACCCCAAATGTCCCCAAATTGCCATCAGGTCTGGTTTATAATCATGAAAAAAAAAAAATCTACCTATTTACTGGAAAATGGGGAAACTCCATACTTTCAGAGGCTTAAAAAACTAATGACTGATTGAAGAGACACTGGACATTCACTAGTTTAATCAGTTGGGTCATCAGTTTTTGATAGGGGTGGAGAACAGAGGTGTATTTATAGGAAGCAACAGAGGCCATTCGGGATGCTGAGTGAATGTCCCTTGGAGGAGGGAAAAGAGGGTCAGCATGTCGCTTAGCAAACCTATATGCCCAAATGATTCATAAAAAAGAAAACTGACACATTGCCAATAGCTTCTCTTCTGCACATTTCCAGCCCTTGGGTGCTACCCTTCCTGGGAGCCTTCCATGCCCCCATGACTTTCATATCTTCAGTGCCTTCTGATTTAGTCAGAGTAGGCAAATCACTGTAATGAACAGCTTCAAAACTCCCATTGGCTTGATGCAATAAGTGTTTGTTTACCCTTCATTTCCTAGACCCACACAGGAGTTCTGGTCCAACAGCCCCTGATACTCACTCGGGAACCAGAATCCTTAGGGAGTGTCCCAGGCTCACATAACTGGTACAAGTGGCAAAGCTGGGACCCGAACCCAGGCAGTCTATTTCCAGGGAGTAAATGCGTGCTTAACAACCTGCAGACCCTGGCTCCAGCCTCTCTGTAAGGGTAGCTGCCTAACTTCTATTACAAAAAATTCTAAATTCCCTATGGCCTGGCACAGTAAAAGTGTATTTCTCACTTACATCACAATCCATTGTGAATGGTCCTGGTTGGAAGCCTTCCTCATGCTCCATGGGGACCTGGCTGCTTCTGTCTTGAAGTCCATTTGTTTCTCTATCTAACATATGAGGAAAAAGAGAGAGCTGAGAATCACTCAGGGGAATTTTATGGGTCATGCCTGGAAGTGAGATAAATCAATTATCACCCATATTTTATTGGCCTGAACCTAATCGCATGACCAACCCTAACTGCAAACGTGGCTGAGAAGTGGGGATCTAAGGGTGTGCCCAGGAGAAAAAGGAAACAGCTTCTGTCACAACTGAAAATCTCAGAGCAATCAACGTGTACAAAGAAAAAAAAAATAGACCCCCTACGTTCCACAGTATCTGGTAAGGAACCTTTATTTGGGTCCCCATTAATGGAAACTACATTGCAGCTATAAACACAGGCAACTTTGCTTTCTGAGATTTCTGAGAAATAAAAATAATTGTCAACATGAATGAGTTCGTTTATAGGCACTTTCATTCCCAAGAGAATGGCTAATTGAGGCCTCTGTGTAAAAATATAATTATTCACAGAGTGTGGGACATTTTTCCCCCTATTTTTTTCTGGAAACAGAATGAGAGGCAGGAGCCTAAATTGTAGCATGAGTTATTTTTGGTTAAACAGAAGTTCGAGAGAAAATGTGACTATTTGAACAGAATTCCTCAGTAGGTTTGTGAAATCTCTAGAAGTTTCTAATGAACAATGTAGGATAAAATCAGCCCCTAAAAGCTTTTCTTTTAGTGCTCAAGTCCTGTGTTGCAATTTACTTAAGAATGGAGTTTTAAATGCTGCACCCTAATGTCTAGAATGGAGGTGTACATATCAGACCTGCAGCGGCTTCCACAGAATCCATAAAGCTACCTCCTAGAGCTTGAACACAGTTAGGAATTTTTACTTAATCCACAGATCCTTCCTCGTACAACATTATCTTCCCAATGGCTGAGGAGCTGTGCACGAGATGGTAACCATCTCTTTGCCTCCTGTAAAGGGAGTATGTTGCCATAGAATTCCTTTCTTAAATCTGTTTATTCACATGAAGGACCTCAAGAACATAATGTGAACATAATGGGGACTCACCTCCATGTGTTTCCCGTTTTTTCAGGACCTTGGGTCCTCAAGTTTGTTCAAGTTTGAATTCCCCAGACTAATAACACTACAGACATTTTCAGTTCAGTGTCTGAGCCTTTGGGCCACTGCTCTGTGCATAGCATTTGAGTTCTGGGATCTGTAGTTTTTCTGCATCAGTAAATGCCTTGGTAGGAAATGAAGCTCAAAATGTCACCTTATGCACATCCTTGCTCCAACATACTGGCCTCTCTAGTGCTGGCTACTTTAGTAGCCTTCTGGTGCCTGTGAACATAATTTCAAAAAAAAATTGTTAAGGTTTGCTAGGTGTTTTAGGTGGAAGAGTTTGTACTCTACCCTTTCTAGAAATGTAAAATTTTTTAAAAAGTATATTTTAATACTAGTAGTGGGATT
Organism: Cnephaeus nilssonii; assembly: GCF_951640355.1. Classification (NCBI taxonomy): domain Eukaryota; kingdom Metazoa; phylum Chordata; class Mammalia; order Chiroptera; family Vespertilionidae; genus Cnephaeus; species Cnephaeus nilssonii. Next base: position 25,317,868 of record NC_137082.1, read on the forward strand.
CTAACCACAGGAAAAGGCCAATGGTAAAAGGTCAATGGGAAGTTTCCAAGGGAAACTTACTTGGAATTTTCAAATCACACCCTGTCAATACCTAGTAATTCTGTTTATTTGCCCAGCCATCCTGGCTTCAATTTGCTCATGTACCATTAAAAGAAATCCATGTAATAAAATTCTATAAACCTTTTTAAAAAGCAATAGAATAGTTAGATATTATATGATTTATTCTAAATTATTTATTACTAGAGGCCCGGCGCACAAAATTCGTGCATGGGAGGGGGGTGTCCCTCAGCCCAGCCTGCACCCTCTCCAATCTGGGACCCCTCAAGGGAGTCGGACATCCCTCTCACAATCCAGGACTGCTGGCTCCCAACTGCTTGCCTGCCTTCCTGATTGCCCCTAACCGTTTCTGCTTGCCAGCCTGATCACCCCCTAACCACTCCCCTGCCAGCCTGATTGATGCCTAACTGCTCCCCTGCCAGCCTGATTGCCCCTAATTGCCCTCCCCTGAAGGCCTGGTCACCCCTAACTGCCCTCCCTTGCTGGCCTGGTCACCCCTAACTGCCCTCCCCTGCAGGCCTGGGTTCCCCCCAACTGTCCTTCTTTGCAGGCCCGGTCACCCCCAACTTCCCTCCTCTGCCAGCCTGGTCACCCCTAACTTCCCTCCTCTGCAGGCTTGATCACCCCCAACTGCCCTCCCTTGCAGGCTTGGTCCCTCCCAACTGCCATCCCCTGCTGGCCATCTTGTGGTGGCCATCTTGTGTCCACATGGGGGCAGGATCTTTGACCACATGGGGGCAGCCATCTTGTGTGTTGGAGTGATGGTCAATCTGCATATTACTCTTTTATTAGATAGGATAGAGGCCTGGTGCATGGGTGGGAGCCAGCTGGTTTGCCCTGAAGGGTGTCCCAGATCAAGGTGGGGATTCCCTTGGGGCATGGGGCGGCCTGGGCGAGGGACCTGTGGTGGTTCGCAGGCCGGCCACGCCCCCCAGTGACCCAAGCAGAGGCCCTGGTATCTGGGATTTATTTACCTTCTATAATTGAAACTTTGTAACCTTAAGCGGAGGCCAAAGCAGGCCAAGGCAGTCCATCGCCGGGGGCAACCCTAGTGTCCTGCTCTCTCCAGCTCCGTGGCTGCTGCCATTTTTGTTGGGATTTATTTATCTTCTATAATTAAAACTTTGTAGCCTGGAGTGGAGGCCTGGGCTGGCCAGTGTGTGCAGAAAGCTTGGCTTCCTCCATCACTGGGGAAACCCAAGCCTCCCTCCTGCTCTCTCTGTGGCCACAGCCATCTTGGTTGGGTTAATTTGCATACTCGCTCCTGATTGGCTGGTGGGCATGGCTCATGGGTGTGGCTTGTGGGTGTAACAGAGTGATGGTTAATTTGCATATTACTCTTTTATTAGATAGGATGTGCCATTAGTATGCCAGGCAAAATACAATATGCATATTGGTTATTAAAATTAAACAGCACCAGCTTTCTTTGATCTTGGAAATTTTTAGGTCTGACATTTCCAAGCATTAGGCCTTGGTAACAAAGAAGCGGGGGGGAATCTTCACTCTGCTAATTTACCACCTGTGTAACCATGTCCCATTACTTCATTCCACTGTGTTTCAGACATCTTTTTAGAAGACTAGCCCAACCGGCATAGCTCAGTGGTTGAGTGTCAACCTATGAACCAGGAGGTCACGATTTGATTCCAGGTCATGGCACATGCCAGGGTTGCAGGCCAATTCCCAGTGTGGGGGGGGTGCAGGAGACAGCTGATCAATGATTCTCATCATTGATTTTCTATCTCTTCCTCCTTCTCCCTTCCTCTCTGACATCAATAAAAAGATATTAAAAAAATAAATAAGTCCTAGCCGGTTTGACTCAGTGGATAGAGCATTGGTCCCAGGTTCGATTCTAGTCAAGGGCATGTACCTCCATTGCAGGCACACATTGATATTTCTCTCTGTCTTTCCTTCTCTCTTCCACTCTCTCTAAAAATCAATGGAAAATATCCTCAGGCGAGGATTAAAATAAATGAATAAGTAAATAAAATGCCAAAATGATATTCAACTTTAGAAGCCTAAGTGTGGTCACACAGACCGGTCTAATACTGTGGTGTTTAAGACTGCCCACTCCCAAAATTTCAAACTGGAAGTAGGGAGAAGAGGCCAATGGCACTCAGAGTCCCAGCCTGAACCTCTCAGTCCTATACTCTGCTGCCCCTTCCTGTAAGGCAGAGTGCCTGGCTCCGGTTGGAGTTCAGAAACCAAGGCATGGACATGAAGCATGTTATTAGAATGCCAAGGCACATGAGATTTGTCTGAGGAGAGAGTTTAAGTGCAGTGCAAAACCTGAGCTTCCTATTCATTAAAGTAGAATATATTACTAAATAAAAGGCAATATTCTTTATGATTTTAAAAAAAGTGCCCTCCCCCTTGGAAAATAAAATACCATTTTGATGTGTCCATAAGGATGTGGCTCTCAGTTTGTTGAGGAAGATATACTTGTTTTCCTCTGTCTTCAGATATTCTTCAGTGGTAAAATGTTAGAGTCCCTGAAATATTTGCCACCCATCCTCTAATTTTATTGCTAGAATATCAGCTGTGCATTGAATACCTAAAATGTGCCCTGGCTCAGTTGGAGTATCTATCATCTTTGTTTATACCAAAAGGTCATGGGTTAGATTCCCAGTCAGGGTACATACCCAGGTTGCGGGGTTGATCTCCAGTTGGGGTGCATATGGGAAGCCAGTCGGAGTGTGTATGGGTGGCAACTGATTGATGTGTTTTTTTCACATCGATGTTTCTCTCTCCTTTCTTTCTCTTCTTCTCTCTCTAAAATCAATAAAAAATAAAATTTTACCAGCTGAAAGTAAATACATATGCAATACATAAAATATAAAAGTAATATAATATATAATATTTTGAATATTACCAAATATTATAAAACTGTGAAAAAAATTGTGAGAGTAATTAAGATCGTTCTTTTGCCTCCTGGGAAATGAATCTTCACCAATTAATATGATTATATATGCAACGAAAGACTGTGTTTCATATATATGTCTCTGTGTATACTGATATATCCTTTCAATCGTCTCCAAAAGGCTTTATTTTATTTGTTGCTTTTGAAAGAATTTTTATATTGAAAAGAAAGGTAAGAATTTAGAACACGTCCTTTTCTCCCTCAACATCTCCTGCTCAACCATGTTTTCCAGCAAAGCTGAAATGGAAACTGCCCCTTTTCTTTCATGCTTATAGAAAAATGATGTCAGTAATGTTCACACACTTCCCTGAAATAAGGATCTATTGGATACTCTCCTATTTTTCTTTCTGGGGAGACGATAATCATAGTCTATTAGGTCCTTCAACATTGACAAATTATAAAATGTTTAAATTATCATGTGTGGTATTTTAGATAGTCACATAAAAGATGTGGATTAATCCAATTTTCAATAATTCATATGTTGCTTAAAGCAGTTATTTGTTTCATTGTCTTGCTTTATTAATTTATAATTAAAGCTGTGTTGCAAGGAAGTGTTATAGAGTTGGAAAATAATCATTGATCATAGCAAGTTGTCATCAAATAGCCTTATGGCTAACAAAATAAGCAGCAAGACACATGGTATCAGTTAACTCATTTGTTCATCACTCACAAATATTTTGGATGGTTGCATAGGTTGTTTTCTTCTTAAAAGCATTTCTTTCTCTGGTAAATTTTATTTTAAAATGTGAACTGAATAATGTAAACAGAATGGGGAAGAAATGTATTGGGAATGATGAATTCTTGACCTATTGAGTATTGTATGCATTTCATTTATTCATTATTATATTGAAATGATGAACAAATATTTAAAAGCACCTACTATGTGCCATGCCTTATGCTAAGCACCATTGGTCCTATTTGCTCATTCAATTTTAAATAGAATCTTTTGTCATTGCCAAGTATTACAGCCCCTCATTTTTGTCATTCTTGCATCAGAAAACAGTGGCCTCATGCATCTTTGGATGTTCAGCTAGGCTGTTTTGACTCTTTCTTCTCTGTATTTCATTTTTTGTCACCTGTATTCAGTTCCACTTAAGAATCTCCCAGGATCTCCATATCCTGGATTATTCTCAATTTGAGGAAATGTATTTGATTAATTTAGTGCTTACAATTTTTAAATGTATCCTTTTCTTCCAGGAACTGGAGTTCCTACTTAGGAAGAAGTGTGTGGGGATATTGTAAGTGCCACCCCCCCTCCAGGTCCTCAGGTGCCCTTACTGGTGAATGCTGCCTGCCAACAGCTCCCAGCTGGCCCCTTCTCTGAAGAATTAGTCTCAGCCAATGGAAGCATCTCCACCCAAGATGCTACACTTACCGGCAATGATTGACATTGGAGTACAACGTGTTGATCCCCTTGTTGGGAGGCAACTAATGCTCCAGGGCTCTCCCTGGAATAGTCTGAGACCAGACTCCAGCTAAGCCCACATCCTTGCTGTGCTCCTAGCCCTGCCTACACTGCTGCCCTGAGAGCATTCCCTCAGTAAATCATAATTAGCCAAATTCCTGCACCAGGCTCTGCTTTTGCTTCTAGAAACCCAATTGATGACAGCAAGAATGATGCTGGGTTTTTCCACTCTCTGTCTGCCAGACTAGAATGTCCTAGCTTCTTCCACATGACCTTCCTCATATTCAATATCAGACTCAATTAGAGTCAATGCCAAAGCAGACTCAGCAGCATTATCCAGTGAGGGAGAACCTGAAACAGGGGCATGTAAGAAAAAGCAATTCTTTTTCCTCCTCCCCCTCCTCCTCCTCCTCCTCCTCCTCCTCCTCCTCCTCCTCCTTCTCCTCTCCCTCCTCTTCTTCCTCCTTCTTCTACTTCTTCTTGTTAATCTTCACCTGAGGTTATTTTTCCCATTGCTTTTTAGAGAGAGTTGAAAGGAGGGAGGGAGGGAGGAACATCAATGTGAGAGAGACACATCAATTGGTTGCCTCCTGTACACACCCCAACCAGTGCCAGGAATTGAACCTGCAGCTGAGGTAGGTGCCCTTGACCGGGGATCAAACCTGTGACTCTTTGCAAGGCCAATGTTCTAACCACTGAACCATTCAGGCCAGGGTGAAAATTTAGAATTAATCCCCAGGTTCACTAACTCTAGGAGCCATGGAGTCTAGAGGTATTTGTTTGTTTGTTCGTTTGTTTGTAAGGAAGGAAGGAAGGTTCAGTTCCACAAACGTGTTAAATCTGTGTCTCTTAGTGAACAGACTTTCTCAGGTTTAGGTTAGCTCAGGAAAAAGGGTGAGAAGTCACGGTTAGAATTGTGGGTCTCAGGAATATCTAAACTTAGTGAGCATGGTGAAAGCAGACTTAGAGCTAGTCCTGCCTGTCAGGAGCTGGGCCCTTGTGTACCTCCCTCAGCAAGACCTCACTTTTCTCATTCTATTGCTGCTGCCCCACTTCCTGCCTGTCTTGGAGCTTTTCTTCCATTTTCCAATTGACCTGGGGCCATTATGCTATGCAGGTCCTGCTATAGCACAACAAATCTTACAGGATTACTTTGGTCCTGTTTGCATGCTAACTATCAGAATCTCCCAGATTTTTGATTCCAAACCCATGTCTCCAGTTTAGCCCAGTTTAACTTTTCTCACCGGATTTTAAGTTACTAATTGGCCAGCTTACGGAGAGACAGCACAGGGGTCAGTCAGCCTCCCAGTAGTGCCTGGGGTTGGTGGGGGAAGTCACACAGTAAACAACAATTAGGTGCCTGTTCAGTAGGACTGAGAGTGGAGGCAAATTGCCCAGAAGGGATCCATGGGCAGAGGTGTCCCATAAAGTTGTAACACACTATGCTGATGGGTAAGTAGGAGCCAGACAGGTGTTTTTCACTTGATTATTGTAAGAGCAGATATTTGGGAAAGTGGGGAGGCAGATAAAGTGCCATTAAATCAATCAGAGAAATTGCAGGGGAGTAATTTTCACCACTATTATTGACCTCCTCTCAGATAACCTATAATTCCCAGCCTTTAGAGAGCCACTAGTTCTCTGTAGTGTGTTAGCCAGTAGCCCCGTGTAGCTATTGACAGTTACTAAAATTAATTCAAATGAAATACAATTAAAAATTCAGTGCCTCAGTTTCACTAGCACATTTTGATGCTCAATAGCCATATGTGGCTCATGGCTATTCCACTGACAGTTCAGACAGCCAACACATATATCATCGGAGAAGGTCCTATTGAGCAGCGTTTTTATAAACGGTTATTGTTTTTATTTAAGGGAGGGGATTTGAGAGGCTCATTTCTTTGGAGTCCTTTTTCTCTTTTCCACTAAATATGATAATAAACACACTTTGAGTCTCTTTCCTGGAAATGCATTATGGACGTGGTGCCAGATTCCTTCCATCTGTTCTAACAGGAAGGACAACTGGGATTTTGTCGTTATTTTAAATGCAATAAGATGTCAAACGCAGTGAAAACACTCTGCGTCCGTCTGTGTTAGGATTTCCTTCTTGCCCAGGTAGTTATGCCTTTTGTGTGGGGAATGGCTCTGCTCAGAGGTAAACAGAGAGAGAAAGGGAGGGGACATTATCCTTTGTGTTTCTGCGCCATAGAGTCAGAAGGGACCTCATGGGTCGCTGGACTCAGTACTCAAAGAGCAAGTGTTCCAGAGACAGGATGTGGAAGCTGCCAGTCACTCAAGGCATGAACCAGAACCTTTGTCTCAGTCCCTATTGGCAGCCCAGATTTAAGGGGAGCAGAATTTTAACCTGCATCTTAATAGGAGGAGTGACACAAATTGTAGCCAAGTTTACTCTATCATATCCGGTGCCCTGGCCAACAAGGAGAATATGATAACATGGTTAAGAAAGTGGAAGACTAGCTCTGTAACTGGTTAGCTGTGAGGCTTTCACTTCCTCGTCTCCTCATCTAAAAACTAAAAATAGTAATAATATGTATTACTGTCTCATGGAGTTGTGCTAACGGTAAATATGATAAGCAACACAATCTATGTATACAGATACAAATATGCATGCTAAGTACTAAACAATGTTTGCTGTCATCTATAGTTTTTTTAAATATGTTTTTATTGATTTTTTTAGAGAGAGGAAGGGAGAGAGAAACATTGATTGACTGCCTCCTGCACACCTCCACTAGGGATCAAGCCTACTGTCCAGGCATGTGCCCTGACTAGGAATTGAACTGGCAACCTTTCAGTGCATGGGAAAACACCCGACACACTGAGCCACACTGGCTGGCTGGGCTTTCTGTAGTTTTTTAAAGTTCCTCTGAGCCCTACCCAGTTTGTGTCAGTGGATAAAGCATTAGCCTGTGGACCGAAGGGTCCTGGGTTTGATTTCGGTCAAGGGCGTGTACCCTGGTTGCAAGCTACTCCCCGGCTCGGACCCTGGTCGCGGGGCACTTACCAATCGATGTGTTTCTCTCACATCGATATTTCTGTCTTTCCCTCTATCTTCCACTCTTTAAAAATCAATGGAAAAACATCCTCTGGTGAAGATTAAAGTTTATCTGAGGTTATAGTTGGGGCTGGGAAGGGGATATTATGGCCAGGAGTAAGCAGCCTCTTGGAGAATAAAAAAAATGAGTCTCACTAGTCACTATGGACTAGGCAACATAGTCCATAACTCAAAATTTACTATTTCCCACTAGGTTTTGTTTTGCTGAAAAGATTTTCTCAAAATGCCCATAGAATGGAAGACTGATGCAGGCCCTCTCATTCCTTCTCCTTACTCTTACTAGACTTCTGTTTGCCATTAGTAGCTTCCTGTGGAAAGTTAGGATGCTGTGTCCTACTTGTTTCAATACAGTGGATGACAAACTTCAAGTACATGACTCAAGCTATTCTCTCTAAAGAGGCACATGTACATAAATGTCTCTGTTAAATTATATTGGATTACTTTTCATTTGTGTTATTCTAAGAAATAGTGCTGAACTCTACTTTTTCTCTTCCTCTTCAGCTAATTTATAAATAAAGCACTTTCTTAGCGAGTTAAAGGTTAAGATGCTGTAATGTAGAGTCTCAAACATAAAATGTATTCAAAAAAATAGATATTTATTTCTCTCTTCTTAATAGCCTAGGCATGGAGGCAAGCTCTCCTCCACCATATAATTCAGGGATCCAATCTGAGAGCCATCCACAAGATATGGTTTGTAATGTTCTTCTAATGGTCACCATTTCCAATCAGTGAGAAGAAATCCAGGGCAAGCATCTCTACATCTTGAAGATGACCTAGAAGTTATACACATACTTTTCATTAATAATTTAGTCACATGGTCACAGGAAGTAGTAATGAGAATTATAGTCTCTAGCCAAGCATTCATATGTCTAGGAAGAAGGGATTTGAAGGTGGTTTTGATTGGAAGGAGGGACTTGGGGGCACAATTAATTGTGGATCACATTTGTTGCTGCTCAGTAAGATAATACAACCTTTGAATAACTGACACACAATAATGACTATCTAGTTGTTCTTCCACACCTCACAAGTTGTACCATAAAGATGTGCCTCCCATACACATTTTTTAAGAGATTCTTTTTTAAAAAAATATATTTTTTATTGATTTTTTACAGAGAGGAGGGGAGAGGGATAGAGAGTTAGAAACATCAATCAGCTGCCTCCTGCACACCCCCTACTGGGGATGTGCCTGCAACCAAGGTACATGCCCTTGACCAGAATCGAACCTGGGACCCTTCAGTCCACAGGCCGATGCTCTATCCACTGAGCCAAACTGGTGAGGGCTAAGAGATTCTTTAATAAAATAATTTGACATTTATGGGTCAGTGCTCTGTCTCAGTGTATATTTTTCTGATTTTAAATGTCCGTTAGCTTTGTATTTATGAGACTATGATATACAACATGAAGCTGGAAGCTACAAACCATTTTTTATCAACAATAACTATCAACCATGCATGACTATTGCTGTTGGTACTGCCTCGGATACCAGATGATAACTATAAAAGAACATGGGAGAAATAATTAAAAACAATAGCAGCAACAACAGCAAATACTCTCATGGTTCTTTTGAGAATGAAATTATATTCCATGAGATTTAAAGATTCCTAGACAAGTTCCATTGTCTGATCAAAACGTTTGTTTCTGGATAGGTTATGCCATAATAGTGACAATTTGCAATCACTTTTAATATACATCTTGTTGATTTTCAAAGTCCCAATTCCCACAGCATCAAAGAATCATAGAATTTTAGAGCAGAATCGTGTCATTGGAAGTCTGATTTACTGTAGAAAACCATTGGAGGTTGAAGAATCTCTTGTGGTCACTTTGCTCAAGTATAAGAGGGTCTCAATGCACTGAACTATTTGAAGAGATAAGGGGAAATGCTGAGCTTCTTTAAGTTTGGATTAAAGTGTTGCACGTTGGTTGGGATCTACAGATTTTCTCTTCCAAACTTTGCTCAGATGGCATAATTCAGTTCCAGAGAGGAGTCTTCACTCCAAGTGAAGAGTTCTGACATGTTGTCTGGTGACCTTGTTGGAAGGTACTTTTCTGCCTGCTTCTGACCTACTTATAAATTCTCTGATCATCAGATAAAATACACAGTCATTTGTAGCTGGCTTTTTTCAATCAACATGATTGTGATGTTTATTAAACTTTTTCTTTATAGTTCCTTCTCATTTGCCATATAGCATTCCATTGCAGGACTATACCACAATTTATTTATGCATTCTATTGCTGAGGGGCACATGGATACTCGCAGTTTGGACTCTTGAACAAGTAGGCAACGAAAGCTAGTCATATAAAAGAGAAGACATGCAAAGCAATGGCTTTGCTCTTTTTATTCAGAAAGCTCTCCTCTTCTACTAAACTGCCCCTCTCAGTGGTGTTGTAGGTTCCCTACCTTTATTCAGAGCTCAGAGAAAGCCTGCTGGATAAGGCTCTAGAGTGCAGCTCTGCCTTACATTTTCAAAGGGAAGGGCAATCTTTGCTGAGTTTATATATTTCATAATTCAGACATTATAGAAAGTAGGAACAATAAGTCTCTTTTCCATTTTAAAAGAGCCAGAAATCCCAACATTCTCCAACAAACCTACTCAAATTAATAAATTGGAGAGGAAAATGCATTTTGGCATTTTTTCCAAAGATTTGCATTTCAAAGGGTTATTGTTATGCATAACAGAGAGGGAAATGACAATGCTATTTAAATAAGCCTCACCAGAACTTCACTCTAAGTACATTTTAGACACAGTTTCAAAATGCAGACAGAAATTAGGAGTTACTATCCGGTCAATATTTCCTTCCAACCTCACATAGGAGGTTGCTTCATAGTAACACACAGCTTCTAGACTAAAATTAAGGTTTGGTGAAAACAAAACATTGCCTCAAACCACTGATCTTACCATTGCGCTGTTTTTTGGTGTGTTTTTCTTCTTCGATTAATTTAAATTTTAAAGAAGCAAAACATCTGATATCATATATCACAATAAAATCAATCTTCTAAGGAAGACCAAATTTGCTTTTTGAAAACATTGGTAAAAGAGGGAAATGATCCAGGCTTCCTGAAAGCCAAATTGCCAGTATTTAAACATTTTAAATATATACGCTATTATAGGCTGAATTTTACCCCTTGCCCCCAATTCATATATTGACGTTCTAACTGCCCATACCTTAGAATGTGACTGTATTTGATGATAGTCTTTAAGGGTATTTAAGTTAAAATGAGGTCATTAATGTGGATCTTACTCCATATGGTTGGTGTCATTATAAGAAGAGGACATTTAGACACAGACAGGTACAAAGGGAAGGCCACGTGAAGACAGGAGAAGACAGCCATGTACAAGCCAAGGAGAGAGGCCTCAGAAAAAACTAACCCTACTGGCACCTTGATCTCAGAATTTGAGCCTCTAGAGCTGTGAGGAAATAAATTCAGCTATTTAAGCCACCCAGCTTGTGGTACTTTTATGTGGCAGCCCTAACAAATAAATACATATGCTGTTCATCACATGATTTCCATGCTGTCTGACATTCTATGCTACAGGACTGCTCATATTTATGCAGAATGATGATGCATTCACCAGGACTCTCACTGTGTGTTGTTTTTAAGAGTAAAAAAAAAAACCTCTTAAGTGTTCATTAGTAAAGGATTCAACAAATGAATTATAGTACATTACATTTTTAAAATGCTAATGCTTTTAAAAAGCAAGTATTGCCCTAGCTGAGTGGCTCAGTTGGTTGGAGCATTGTCCTGTACACTAGAAGGTTTCAGGTTTGATTCCCAGTCAGGGCACATACCTAGGTTGTGGGTTCGATCCCTGGTTGGGGCGCTTATGAGAGGTGGTAGATCAATATTTTTCTCTCACATTTATGTTTTTCTCTCTCTCTAAAAATCAATAAAAACATATCCTCAGGATTTTTAAAACAAAGAAGGAAGAAAACATTGATATGTGTTGTGATATGGAAGATAGCCAAGGTGTTTTGTGTTTGTGTGTGGGGTTTTTTTTCTATTTTTAAACAGCTAAAATAGGTTAAATGACACAAAAATTTAGTCCCATACAGTATACATAGTGTTGTCATGTTTATGTATGAAAATTTAGGTGTGCATAAACAAACAGGGGAAGGTCCAGGTCTGGGATTTTGCAGCGAGAACAGGTGTGATATTCTGTATGCTTCTTTGTTGTTTGAACTGCCCACACTCGTGTTCATGCATTACTTCTGTAATTTGAAATAGTATTCTTTTAGCAAAATAGTTATACAAGAGGCCGTGGAGAATGTAAGAACAGAGGGATTCTAGGGTCCAAAAGTGGCCTCCCTGAGGAAGTGGCCTTTGATCTGAGACCAGAAGGGAAACTTAGAGTGAGGGTTGAGATAAGAGGGGGCACTGGGCCAAGGGGAGGCAGAAGTTGAAGGGGACAGAGGGCCTTTAAGGTAATGGAGGTGACTAAGGACATAAAGCTTAATGAAGGGGAGAGGAAGTGAAGTACTTAGAGAGGTATGCAAGGAGTGGACCCAGGGAGCCCTGTGAGCTGTAATAAGGAGTTTGTTTTTAAGGTCAATGAGAAGTCATAGTAAAGGCTTAGGAGAGAGAGAGAGAGCAGTATGCAATCATATTCACATTTTAGGAAGATTAGTGTGCCTGTAGGGTGGAGGGCTACTGGAAGAGGGGCAAGTTTAGTTGAAGGAAAACTTAGCTAAAAGACTTTGTAGTGAAGAAAGATGATGGTGGCATGGTAGTGACAGTGGGTGTGGTAGACATAATAATAGCCCCCTCCAGATGTCTGTGTCCTAATTACTAAAGTCTGTGAATATGTTTGGTGACATTGCAAAGGGGGATTAGGATTGCAGGAGGAGTTATAGGTGCTAATAAACTGACTTTGCAATAGGGAAATTATACAAATTGGGCACAGTGTACTTACAAGTGTCCTTAAAAGTAGATAAGCCAAGCAGAAGAGGAGGATCAGGCAGAGATGTGTATAAGGAACCAGTCAGAGAGGCATAGTGATGCTGGCTTTGAAAGTGGAGGAAGGGTCCAAAGCCAAGGAATGCAGGTGGCCTCTAGAAAATGGAAAAGGTGAGGAATTGGGTTCTCCTTTAGAGCCTCTGGAAAGGAACACAGCTATGATGACTTGATATTCACCCAGTGAGAGCCATGACAGACTTTTGAGCTTTAGAATCTATAATAATAAAAGGGTAATATGGTAATTAGACCAGACAGCCGAACAACCTTACGGACATCTGGACGTCCTTCCTGACAAAGCCGGGGCCCGAGGGAAGCCAGCTGGGGTCCTGGGCACCTGCAGGCAGCCCGGGGGAAGCCAGCCTGAGTCCCGGGTGCCTGCCTGTGGATGGAGGAGGGAAGCCCCGGGGGTGCTGGGTGCGGGAGGGAAGCCGGTGCTGACAGCCAGGGTAAGGAAGGTCTACTCTTGCACGAATTTTTGTGCATAGGGCCTCTAGTTGTACTATAATGAATTGTATTGTCTAAGCAGCTACATTTGTGGTAATTTGTTACAGCAGCAATAGAAAACTAATACAGTGGGAATTCTGACAGATATATAGATGTAGTGGACATTTGGGGAGCAGAATGGACAGGAATTGGCAGTGATTGGGTGTGCAGGATGATGGAGAAGGTGAAGTCACAGTAGAGTCCCAGAATTGGCTTCAGCAATTTGATGCAACACGGCCTTTACAGTAAGATTGAGATATCTAGAGCAGGGACAGGTGGAACAAGTAGGAAGATCGTGACTTAAGTTTTGCAGATGCTGAGTTTCAAAAGTGGAAAGAATCCAAGAGGAGACCAATCTGAAGCTCAGGAGAGGAATCTGGGCTGAGTCTCCATATCTGGGGTCATTGGCATGAGGAGGAACTAAACTTGTGCTATAGGATAAGGCCTGGTGAAGTAGGACTATTTGACTGTAACATTTAACACTTTTTTATCCAATTGTTTTTTTAAATTTATTTTTATTGTTGAGAGTATTACAGATGTCCCCTATTTCCCCCTCTTAGCCCCCCTTCAACCAGCTCCCACCCCATCCCAGGTCTTCACCACACTATTGTCTGGGTCCATGGGCTATGCTTATGTACATCTAAGTTCTTTAGAGCAATTGTTTCTGGGTGCCTACTCTGTTGATGCTATTCTACAAACTATGATATTCTTCTTGCTACTATTTACACATTACATTATCATTCTGGACAGTGTGGAAATGATCATAGTCTAAATATGTTCTTCTCAAATCATGCCTTTTGTCAGTCCTGGGTATTGGGTGTAGGGAAATGGGATGGATGAGCAGAAGCCAGGATGAAGAGCTGACTTAGACTACAGTGGTCTTGCAATGCTTCCAGTCCAGACAGTGTGGAGTCAGGTGAATAGGTCTGATAAATCTAAGTGCAGCCACCGATTCCAGAATCAGGACAGACTCAGAAAGCAGTGATGAGAAGGAACCAGCAGATAGGTGAGATCCAACCAATTAAATGGGAAGTGCCTGAGAGAATCACACACTAGAGGACAAATGAGAAGAAAGGAGTCAGAAGCACTGGCCGAGTAGTTCAGTTGGTTGGAGTGCTGTTCCCATACACCAAGGTTGTGGGTTGGATCTCCATTCAGGGCACATACAAGAAACAACCAATGAATGCAAAAATATGTAAAACAATAAATCAATCTCTATCTTCTCCCTCCCTCCCTCCGTTCCTCCATTCCTCCCTCCCTCCCTCCCTCCCTCCCTCCCTCCCTCCCTCCCTCCCTCCCTCCTTCCCTCCCTCCCTCCCTTCCTCTTTCTCTTTAAAACCAATAAATGAAAATTTATAAGAAAAGAAGCAATGAAGCAAGGAGTCAATTTTGAAGGCTGAGTTCAAATCCAAAGGATAGAAATCAGAAGCCAGAGACAAATACACAATAGGAGAAAAGAGCTCTAACTATTGAGAAGGCAGGTGCAGCTGGATCACAAGTGTGTGCCATACAAATGGGGACCGGGCGCAAGAGTGATCTTTACTGGCCCAGCATGCTTTGAAGTGGGTTTTCTGAAGTAGGAAGCACCTGGTTCGAACCCAGTGACTATCCCATGGGTGATGTTCAGGGGCCATAAAGGGAAACCAGGTCATTTACATCTTTTTGGATATTGTTGACATTATTTTTTCTTAGAAAACAACTTTATTTTTAGGTTATATTATGAACCGATCCTAGGTGTTAATTCCTCTGAATCCCAAATGTGTGATGCATATTATACACTGAGTGGCCAGATTATTATGATCTCTGAACGCATAATAATCTGGCCACTCAGTGTATACCCTATATAATAAAAGGCTAATATGCAAATTGTCCCCTCAACCAGGAGTTCGACCAGCAGGCAGGCCGGCCAACCGCCCATGTCCCCTCCCCCTGGCCAGGCTGGCCAGACCCCACCCATGCACAAATTCATCCACCGGGCCTCTAAAACACACACACACACACACACACACACACACACACACACACACACACACACTGAGTGGCCAGATTATTATGCGTTCAGAGATCATAATAATCTGGCCACTCAGTGTATATTACCTAAAAGCAGCATAGCTAAAAGCCTGGTGAATTTTTTGTTCCTGATTCTGAGACTATGACAGATGTATATCCGAGCAATGACATCTCAACAAGGGGACAGTGTGGCTGGTGCCATCCCCACTGCAGTACAGTTCCTCGGAGTCATCTTTCTTCTACCAATGACAGGCCGATCATTAAACCTAAATTATCTGAACACAGGAAGGTATTTCAGAAGTACTTAAATATCCATTATTACATTTACCACGTCCTTCAAAATAGATCTGAGGGTAAGAAAAGAAAAATCTCCTCATGAGGGAGTCAGTGAGAAAAGAATCACTCCTGAGATGTACATTAAAGGCATTTTTAATTCTGTGCTCACATTCTAAGAAGCCAGCTGTCCATCTAGCTGAAAACCTTACTAGTCTAGTAATTGCATCAGACTATAGAAGTAATTATAAGGCTTGCAAGTGTACCCCTACGTTGTTGTCAGTGCCAAAGCTTAGACCAACATTGTTTTGAAGGTGAGAGGGAATATGAACAAAAAGACTGTTTACTAGATTAGCTCCAGCTCTGTCATCTGGTGTCTGCCCAGCCCATGCTAAACATGGCCCCTCTCTACCAAATATTTCCTCCGATGCACTCAAAGCTCCTGAAGTATGTCAACCTAAGAAACATCCAAACCTGTAGATAATTTTTATGAGTTTATTTGAGCCAAATTGATGGCATACTTTGGGTAGCAAGATCTCAAATGCTCTGAAGAGTAACTGGTGTGCAATTTCTTTTATGCATCTGAAATTAAGGTGACATAACGAAGATTACATGAAGGTGGGAGAAAGCAAGGCAGGTATAGAACTACAGGCTAGTTAAGATTATAGACTCTCTTGCCCTGGCGGGTTGGCTCAATGGATAGAGCATCAGCCTGCAGACTGAAGGGTCCTGGGTTAGATTGCAGTCAAGGGCACATACCTTGATTGCAGGCTCCTCCCTGGCCCAGGCCCTGGTTGGAGGCAACCAACTGATGTGTTTCTCTCGCATTGATTTTTCTCTCTGTCTCTCCCTCTCTCTTCCACTCTCCCTAAAAATCAATGGAAAAATATCCTTGGGTGAGGATTAAAAAAAAAATTATAAACTCTTTTGAGGTTGTCCACTTTAGGAGGGATCTGAAAAGAGACATTTTCAAAGATGTGTTAACCTAGAGGCACAGAAACAATGGACACAATTTACTTGAGGCAAAGCTAAGCCCTTACTAAAGAAGTTATGTCTGGGGCATGCCTGCCACATAATGGCCTGCCCTGTTGGGAATTTATAATTAGATCACCCCAGGAAGTTACTTTCCAGAGAAACCCTTTTTCATCCACGAGTATATCCTTATCCTTATTAGTATTATTATAAACTATGCTCAACATGAAATTCACCATTTTAACCATTTTTAAGTGTGCAGTTCAATGGCATTAAGCATACGTACATTGTTGTGCAACCATCACCACCATCCATCTTCAGAACCTTTTCATTTTCCCAAACTGAAACTCATTGAACAGTAAGTCCCCACTTCCCCCGCCTCCCAGCCCCTGGCAATACCATTCTCCTTTCTGTCTCTATGACTCAGCTGTTACACCACTCCATGAATTTGACTACTTTAGATACTTCATATACTAGTAAGTAGAATCATACAATACTTGTCACTTTGTGTCTGTTTATTTTACTTAGTATAGTATCTTAAAGATTCATCCATGTTGTAGCATGTGTCCCAAATACTTTTTAATAATTTTGAGCACACTGGAAAGCTAATACCTTTGAATTTATATACTGTAGCCCAAACTCCATTCAAAATCCCTGATGAGCATGCCAACATTTGGAAAAGTACAGATATTTCCCACCAGTGTATCACTGTTCTTACTGACTATTCCAACCCTACAAATTAATAAGGAATGCCAGAAGTTTTAAAAATGTATAGTTACCAGGCATATATATATAAGAAGGTAGCCTTTGAGCAAGGAAGTTGAAAATGGAATTCAGAGTCCTGAAATTGACTTCTTGAGGAGAAATAAAAATGTTAGTGGCTATTTTCCAGGCCAGTAAGCATGTTGCAGTCTGGAAGAGTTTTAATATCTACCTGCAAATCACTTCATTTTCTGTGTAAACATGAAGAATGTTCTTATCAGTTCTCCCCCCACATGCTTGTGATGGTGAATATTATGTGTGTCAACTTGACTGGCTAAGGGATGCCCAGATAGCTGCTAAACATTATTTCTAGGTGTGTCTGTGAGGATGTTTCTAGAAGAGACTGGCATTTGATTTGGTGAACTGAATAAAGCAGATGACCCTCCCCATTGTGGGTGGGCATCCTCCAATTCCTTGGGGGCCCAAATAGAACAAAAAGAGAAAGGAAAGATGCATTTGCTCTCCCTGCTTGAGCTAAGACATCCATCTTCTGCCCTTGGATTTTGATCCTCCTGGTTCTCATGTTTTCTGACTCAGAACCTAACTGACACCATTACCCCTGATTCTCAGACCTATGGTCTCTACTGAATTAACCACTAGCTTTTCTGGTTCTCCAGATGATAGATGACAGATCATGGGACATCTTGGCCAACATAACCACATTAGCCAATTCCTATACTAAGTCCTGTTGGTTGTGTTTCTTGGGAGAACCCTGACTTATACAATGCTTATCCCATAAGCTGAGGACCTATGGCTAGGAGACATTCTAGAGAGTCGAGAAATAGGGGAAATTTGTTTATGTTTTATCTGTCATATGCACTTTCTTTACATGCCTCCATCTGCTCATCCAATAACAAATCACTTTCAGTGGATTTAGCTACCACAGAATTAGGTAAGCTTGCAAACACTCAAAACCTATAGCAGGTAATGTAGACTAGAAACAAGGGTGAAAAGGGTGCAGGATTAGAAATCTACCCATGATTCTAATGAACCTTAATTAATGAACACTCAGACTCTATCAACTGCCACTTCTCAGGCAAAATGGGCTGGTGCCATTTGGAAGCTGCAATCGTCATCTGAACATCAACCCATTGGATGGATTTTTAGTTTAATTTGAATATACTAGTATTCTGATGTATGTTAATTTTAACAAGTGCTTGTTTTCAATTGATTTGAAAATATTTTAGTACATAAAATACCACAAATGGTTTACAAAACAAGTGTAAGAAATCTTGTGGTTCCCTGACCTGCCCCGTGATAACTCCAAGTTCTGCTTCCCAGAGGCCACCATATATTTTTTCAATTTGGGCCATTTTTCCCCCCAGTTTTTTACATATGGGCCCATGTATATGTACACAGCTATATAAAATTTAGGACTCTCCACCCTTTTATTTTCTGCTGCAATAGATAGAATTTAGCTTTATTATGTTATCTGTCCACCTTCTCTATTTTTTCAGTATAATTCTTTTGGCTATTTTTGGTTATAGCAGTAAATGGTCCTTATAGTTTGTGATTTTTGTCACTGCATACTGATGAGCCAAGAATTATATTATGATTTTGTTGTCTTTCTATTCCAGTTTTTGGTTTTCCCAAAGTTTGTCTTTCTCTTTTTGTTATAATGGGCTTCTTTAGAATAATCCCCCCTTTTTTTAAGAGCTTACATCTTTCAAGGTGACATGTATTTTTGTTGTTGTTCATCTTCAAATTTCCTGCTGCTTTTCGATGTCATACAGGCTCTGGGAGCCCCCTACCCACCCACCCAACCAGACTACCTGTGCATCCCAGGCTGGTTCCAAGTACATGATTATTGATTTTGCCTAAAGTTTACTGAAAATGAACATAATCTCATACTGATGATGCAACCTAACAGTTAATACCAGCCCTTAAGAGCCAAGTCTGGAGTTAGGTAGATTTGTATTCCACTCCATTTCTGCCACCGGTTAACCATGCCGCCTTGGGAAATATAATTGTTTAACCTCCCTAAGCTTCATTCCCTGTACTTGTAAAACAAAGGTAACACGTTCCAGAAAGGGCATGAGATAGGGCAGTAAGAAGTTTGGAAAATTCCTTGGCAAGTGAAATGGGGAAACTTAGGCAGATGGCTGAACAAAGTGTCCCAGCAATTTACAGCCAGATACAGCAGGTCACTGGGACAGAAAGCCCCAGGTACCTAGCAATAGGCAAAACTGGTGCAAGGCCTCAGCCCCAGGTGGCTTTTCCTCCCCTGGCATATCACTGGCCATTTGGTTTAGACCCCTTGACCTTTTCTCCCTAGAGATAACATCTAGGCCTCAGTTGTATTTCAGCTCCAGGCCCAGAAAAGCAGCAAAACCAAGTTGGTGACACTAGGACCAACTGCTATGACTAATGACCCCCTGCCCTGATGCCGACCTATCAGGGAGACCATCCCCTAAATGCCCAGCCTTTAAAACACTCAAGATGAAGGGCCCAGTGTTCCCCCCCTCCCAGGAGCAGGTCCCTGCCTTTCCTTTCCTCCTCTTATTTCCCCACTGGCATGCATCATCTAAACTCTAAGGGACCTCATGAGACTTGCAACCAGGGGAGCAATGGGCAGCAGCAGCTTGTCCTGAGCTAACCCCCTGAATCTGTCTCCAAGACACCCTTTTCTCTAGCCCTGCATTGAGCTGACAGCAGCCTCACCTCGGCTCACTTCTTTTCCATAAGGTTTCTAGAGCCAAAACAGACCTGCCGAGGCTCCCTCCTATTGCTCGTTCTATCCTAGGCCCTTCCTGTTTCACTGTCCCCAGCTTTACTAAATGTCCTCACAAAATCACCTGGACTTGTGTTGTGAAATCTTTCCTGCACCAAGAACTCACACACTACTGGCTAGCCTTAGACAGATCCACTCTAGGCCAGTCCCTGTTCAATAACAATCAGAATATAAGAGAATGGTGATCACACATAGCCTAGACTAGGGGTCGGCAAACTGCGGCTCGCGAGCCACATGCAGCTCGCGAGCCGCGGTTTGCCGCTCTGTTGACTAATGAGTTTGCCGACCACTGGCCTAGACAATCTCTGATTCCAGAAAATACTTTCTTCATTTTAGCTAGAATTTTTATTGTTGATGTTCTTTTCAAAGGACTTCTTCTACTTTCTTACTTAGTGTTTCTAACTAGTCAAATTTGGAATTATGTCCATTTATAGAGGAAGCCTCTCTATCTCAGAGAGGCTGCCAGGGCTATCAGGCATGCCACACAGCAGAAGGGGAGAGGTATTCAAGGCAGCAAGCCTGGAGGAGTGCACAAGCCTGTTCTCAGGGTGTGGACTACCTGAGCCTGAATCCCTTTTCAGCTTCTTCCTACTTGGGTGAACTTGGGTGCATTCCTTAACATCCCTGGGCCTCAGTTTCCTTATCTGTATAGTGGGAATAATAGTCTTTACTATGTAAATCCCAGTAAAGAGAATATGCAAGTGTTCATATATAGAACAGTGTCTGGCACATAATTAGCCCTCAGAAAGTGTAGTTTAAGGAACATTTTCTGGTCCCTCGTATGGCACTGTGCCACCACCACAAAGCATCTGACAAATAGTCCCACCCAGGCACTCTTCTCCTTCTTGCTAGCTCACTATCCCAGCCAACAGACCTGAATTGGGGGATGCCATATGCGGGAGCTCTTAGAGTAGCTGTGTGCTTAAATTAAAGCAGGACCACCTGCTAAGTAGGGTCAAAAGCTGGGTTGTCCCTGTGAAAGCAGGTTTAGGGCTGAGATGACAGTGAAATTTCAGAGCATTGCATTGGAGTCTAAGAATTTGGATTTCCTTCAGACTCTTCCAAGATACACCTTCCACATGAGAACATGTAGGGATCAAAATCACCTCTCAAAACAGTGTGTGCCCTGAGTTTTGCAAGAGACTTTCAGAAGCATGAATCTGGGGGGAGGGGGGGGTCAGCTTACTATCTTCTTCTTCATGTTAGCACAGTAAAGGCTTTGAGAAGTTTCATAAAGGAAATTTATGTAACCCATTGTTTCCCAAATTTATTTGAGGAAGATATCAATCCCCTCCCTCCCAATTCCCCTTTCAGAGAGTTGGGTAGTGCTGATTCACACTAGCAGGTGAATGCTCACATGTGTGTTTAATAATGAAACCAGAGGATTAGATAATAGAAGATATTAAGTCATGAAATGGCTAATCTTAAAGCCTATGACAGGTTTTCTGTACTAAGCAGTGTCTACTGTCGAAAGTAAGAAATGTCATACCTGTAGAGTATTTTTCTGAGTTTATTTGAGCCAAACTGACAGTTGCCAGGAAGCAAAACCTCAACAAATTGAGGAAACGCTCCAGAGAATGGCAGTTCTGCACCTTATTTATACATCACAATCAAAGAAGGAGGCATAAGGAAGGTTACATGAAATTCATTGGGGGTAGACTAGGGAGGCGGGATAAAGAAAAGCAGGGAAATCTCTGAGATAGGATAAGAAGTAAAACTGATAGACACATAACTCTTTTACATTGGTGGGTAGTTAACAACTGGCATTTACAGCACATAGAGATGGTTTGCAGAGAACACAATAACAATGAGGGATTCTGTGCTCTGGTGGGAGATTCTGCCCCAGGGGGCTGACTTTCCAAAGGTATGTTATTTTAGATGCAATATGACAATAGACAGGCTCAGGTAAGTAGAGATAAACCTTTGTCAAGGAAGGTACTGGCCTAGGACTGACTACCCACCATGACTCGCTTTTAGTTAGGAAGTTTTCATTTCAGACCATGTGGTTACGTTAGGTCTCTGAGTTTGTAAGGCTGCCATGCAGGCCTGCCCTGAGCTTGTCAGGGTTAGCATGTGGCCCCTTTTCCATCCACACTATCAAATGGTTCTGGAGGGTCTGCTGGAACTCAGGAGCGGGACGAGTATTCCATGCGCTGGGTTGGCAAGGATGCTAAATAGCAAGGGTCTTCTGTTCCCTGTGAGGGGTTCTCCTCCAGCCTTCCCTGCTCAGTGACAGGTCTACTCAGTCTCAGAAAAAGGGTCGACATGTCCAGAGAGACATGAGAGGAGCCAAGAAACCTCCAGAATCTCACAGTTACCTTGTTAGAGCCAACCTGTATTTCTAGGGGAGCAGGGTTTTCTAGGAAGGGCAGGGGTGTGTCCAGTAACGAAGGCAGATGCAGGGCAGCCACACGTCGCCCAGTGATGAAGAGCAGGTACTTGGAGGTTCTGAATGCCCAGCTTTGCCAGTGTCTAACCCGGGCTCTGAGCTTCTGTAAAATGGAGATATGACAGAAACACCTCTTGTGCAGAAAAGAGTTGACACAGCCGGCCCGGGATTGCTAGCTAAGAAACCCCTATTTGTCTGGTGGGCGCTTGGCTGGCATCGGGGAACTTGGGGTTTAGGAGGGCTCCCATCATTCCCCGATAAGAATGGCTCAGTGTGGCTGAACAGTTTATGCAGACAGTATAGTTTATGCTGAACCCCTGCTTTCCTTCTGGAGTCTGAAGTTTTGGCACGGACCAGGCAGACGGTGCCTATGTGACCGGTCCCAGTAAGATCCTCAGCACCGAGCCTCTCTGAGCTTCCCTGGCAGACCTCATTTCACAGTGCTGTCACAGTTCAGGGCTGGAAGCATTAGTCCCGTCTCGTGTGAGTCCACCAGAGAGGACCCCTGGGAGCTGTGCCTGCTTCCCTCCAGACTTCGTCCCATACACCCTTTCCCATTACCGGTTTTGCTCTGTGTCCTTTCACTGTAATAAATCACAGCCATGAACATGACCATATGCTGGGTCCTGTGAGGTCTCTGAGCAAATCACACCTGGGTGGTGTTGGGGACCCCACGTAAAGGGTTGTGGTCATACACATTTTACATGAGGTCATACACATTGAACATTTCGCACCATGCCAGGGACAGGCAGAGACACATCAGAGAGAAGGAAGCATCATCCAAGCAGGTCTTCACTTCCCTACCATGTGGCCCCTGCCCCGTGGTGCTAAAAAGCACCAGGACTTTGTCCACCTTTCCCCTGAGTGGGGGGTCCTCACTGCTGTCAGAGTAATGGCCATCACTGGGGGCTGCCCTATAGCATGGAGAGTCTCTCTCTGCATTTAGTGTGAACTTCACAGGATTGCTGCCGTAGGAGTTGGAACTGTTTTATATTTTCCTTTTCACTTGCTTCCTCTATAACTCTTTAACTCAAACTTATTAGACTATTGAACTGTATTTGTTAACATTTAGGTTACATGTGTATAGTATCACCGGATGCAACATAGGTAAATTAATTCAGCTGTGGGTTTGCTCACTACAAGTGTCTTATTGAAAAACAAGAACAGTATTAATTCATTAAAATTTTCTTTTTTATACTCCCCCACTTGAATGGCATAGCAACCACTGGGAAATTCATAATCAGGAAGGGAATAGTAAGGTGTTTCTGTTCTGGTTCTAAAAAACACTTGGCTTAGCATTTTCAGTGCTTGCTCAGATGAATGCATGCAAAAGAACTCTTCTAAAATGATTTTTCTAAATTGTTGTTTTTTTAAAAAATGGTCATAAGGTTTACTAAAATGTCAAGTGGACTCAGCTAACACATGACCAAATTATATTTTCCAATGTATTTTTTTTTTTCACTAAATAACACGGAGAGATGGAATACAGAGCAACTTACTTATTTGGTATAATTTCCTGGCCATTGAAAACATTGCAGGCCCTCAACCACCGTGACAGGAGTGTAATAGCCAAGACTCTTCTGAGGTAACACAATTGTATAACAGTCAATATAGCTACTGGATTGGACATTGTTACTTGAGACTGTGAAGCAGCAAAAACAAAGAGAAAAATGGATATCTGAAGATGCAAGGTATGGGAAAATAATCAGGTTTTTGCTTCCTCTGACAGTTAGCTTTTTTCCATGCAACAATTTACTCCAAAGTATAATGGCCTAAAGCAAAGCCATTTATTTGTGCCCTGATTCTGTAGGCCAGTACTTCGAGTCCAGCTTGTCTGGGTGGTTCTTCTGCTGGTTTGCATGGGCTCCTCGTGGCCAGCTGCTGCTCAGCAAGGCGTCTCTGCCTCCCAGGCTGGTGGCTGCTGGCCTGACGGGTGCCTGGGCCACATGGTCTGTCATCTCCCGCAGGATGACCTGACTCTCATACTGGCAATGGTTCCAAGAGCAGCAGGAGGGAAAGCCCCAATGTGCAAGCACATTTCATCCTTGTGTCACTGTGGTTTCAGTTGTCCCATGAGCTACAGCAAGTTACATATTCAGGTCCAGAGTCCATGTGGGTGAGGCCCACCCCGGGGCATGAACACTGGGAGGCATGAAGCGTCAGGGGTCATTCCTGTGACAATTTGCCACAGCTGGGTTCCATCACTTCTTTGCCCTTGGCTTAAAATCAGTTGAACAAGTTTTGTTAACAACTGGTAGCAATGTACTTAAAGAATAAAAAACATATAGTTATGTTTGCCAGGAGAAGCAATATCAAGGTGTTTTGAGCTCTTATTATATTTCATTAGTTTTTCATTAGCACCTTATTTAGTTTTCTAAATTAGTCTGAAGTAACAACCAGGATGGATGGGAGAAAGGACTTTGATTGATAGAGTCTGGGAAGTAAAGTTGTGAAGGATCTGACTGCTGTTGAGAGAATATATATCCAGTGCTGTGATCTGAATGTGACCCTCCAAAATCCATAAGTTGAAATCCTAACCCAGAAGATGATGGGATTTGGAGGTAGGGCCTTTGGGAGGTGATTAGCTCATGAGGGTGGAGCCTTATTAAAGAGGCCTGAGAGAGCACCTTTGTCCCCTCTACATGGTGAGGTTACAGCCATTTAGGAAGCAGGTCCTCACCACACACTGAATCTGCCAGCACCTTGATCTTGGACTTCTAGCCCCCAGAACTGTGAGGAATAAAGTGCTATTGTTCATAAGCCACCCATCCTCTAGTATTTTGAGGATGTAATAGGAGCTCCAGAAAACTGGAAAGCAACCGGAAGATCCTGCTCACCAAGCAGGGATACGTGTAAAAAAAAAGAAAGAAATTTTAAGGAAGGATGAAGAGGAGAGAGGGAAAGAAGAAAGGGAGAGAGCAAGGGAAGATTTAACATATATGGAGCTCTGACTCCAGGTGCTATTCTCTGAACAAATGTATTCTTGGTAATTTTAGTCCATCAGCAAATATTTCTTGAGTCCTACTGTGTGCTGGAAAATGGCAAATAGTAATGAACAAGCAGGCAGCATCCCTTCTCTCATGGATCTTATATTCTAGTAGGAAAAACAGACACCAGGCACACTGTCACCCATAATTAACTGACAGCAAGTGGATATATGGTGTGAAGAATAGGTACATAGAGCTGAAAAGGTGTATAGTCTACCTGTTCAAGTCTGAGGGCTAAGATAAGGCTTCCCTATCAAAGCAACAATGAAGCCAAACATCATCTCATATGATGCGCATCACAGTTTGGTCAGGATTTCCCAAGTGATCATGATTGTCCTGGTCACAATCACTTAGAGAAGGAAAACCAATTACTCAATATTACAGAGAATAGGTGATTTACCTGGAGTTCAAGCCCAGGTTATCTTACATGTTTCTATGACATAAAGCTCACAGTGTCTATTTTACACATTTTCTAGAGAGGTATTTTGGTTACAGGATATGTTTTAATTAGGTAAACTACATGGTTTCAAACTTGTAAAATGCATTATAAAAAGTTCTAAAAATAATACACAGTAAAAAGTGGGTCTCCCTCCCTACCCATCCCCTCTCCCCCAGCTACCTGCAGGTAATGCCAGTCGAGTTCCTTGTATATTTGTCCAGAAGTATATTTAATACTTGTAGTACCTACTATGTGCTAGGTGCTTTTCAAAGTCTTTTACAAATGTTTAATTCTAATAATAATTTTATATGGTGAATATAATTCTTAACTCCATTGTTCATGTAGAGTTAGTTATCCCTCAGTACCCAGAGGCGATTGTTTCTAGGATCCCCACAAATAACACAATCCATGGATGCTCAAGTCTCCTATAGAAAAGGGCATAGTAGTTGCATATAACCTACACACATCTTTTTCTATGGTTTAAATTATCTCTGGGTTACTTACAAAGCCTAATACAATGTAAATGCAGTGTAAATAGTTGTTATACTGTGTCTTTTATGGACAACTAAAAAGAAAAACTCTGTGCTGTACATGTTTAGTACAGTCACAACTATAGTACAGACACAACCATAGTAGACCTAACTACATAGTACTTGTCAGCCACAGTTCAACATTTTTAAATACTTTTGATCCACATGGATGTGAAACCTGGGGATATAGAGGGAAGACTCTGTGCACATATTATATTTTTCCACACAAGTATTTTAGATTGCAAGTGTGCACCAAACTTTGCAGTACTTTTTCTTGTGTAGTAGTCAGCTTTTCCTTTGATAACACCACATAACAAACAAGTCCAAAGTCTCAGAGGCTTAATTAAAAACATTTATTTCTTCCTCATGAGTCAGCTGTGGCTCAGTTGGACTTGGCTCCAACTTGAAGTGGGATTTGTGTCTGCTTCCTGCAGCTCTCCTTCTAGAACCAAAGCTGAGGTCGCAGCATCCACCTGACAGACCTTCATGCCAAGTGGCAGGAGCACAAGATGGAAAGTGGAAACACACAGGGCATCCTGTACTGCCACACTGTCTTCTTCCATCCACAGTCTAATAGTCAAAGCAGGTCACATGGCCAAGTTCAAAATCAAGGGGCAGGGAACTATAATCCACACAGCAAGTTCAAGGAAAGAACAAAAACAACCATAACACTGAATGAAATTAACTACACACCCTGAAAACCCAACTTTCATCTTTTGTAGCTGGTATATAGAGGAACTACTGAAAAGATTAACTGTGGATGAATTAATAATTTCCCTGTGGTCTTCTGCTGGCAACATATAAACAGCTGCCTCTTTTCTGTTTGCCTTTCCCAGGTCTTTGCATCATGTTTGGAAAGAAAAAGAAAAAGATTGAAATATCTGGTCCATCCAACTTTGAACACAGGGTTCACACTGGGTTTGATCCACAGGAACAGAAATTCACCGGCCTGCCACAGCAGTGGCATAGTCTGCTGGCAGACACGGCCAACAGGCCGAAGCCCATGGTGGACCCTTCATGCATCACACCCATCCAGCTGGCTCCCATGAAGGTATGACGAGGATTTGGCTTTAAGTTGACTTGAGAAGCAGGTTGTCATTTGATGAAGCGTCTCATCTCTAAAGGCAAACTATAAAATGCCTACGCAGTGTATTTGTTTTTAAATATCCACAGATTAGCCACAATTATTTTTCAATGATTATAATGCTCACCACTTACTATAAATGGCAGCATATGCAAAGGATCCTCAGCTTTTACATGTGAGATATTTTTTTAAAATCAGACACATAAAATAAAATCACAAACTCAGAAACGTTTATTGCACTTCAAGTGATGTTTGCTAATCTTTATATTGAAAAATATTACTCACCCCTTCTGGTAAATATTGGCAATAACTTTTTATTAAACTTTATATTAGACAATCTTTTGTTGTTTTGCATTTGCCCTCCGAATGTTTGAACTCTTATATAAAATTTAGTATTAACGTATTTTAAAATAATTTTATATATATGCATATATACACATGTATAGATTTACACATATACAGGTTTTATATATGTAATCATATATATTTATATATGCATGCATACATATATGTTCAAATTTGTTGCTATAGTATAAGAAACAGCTATTTTAAATAAAAGTGAATCATTTGAGTAATGAAATAAGATATAATTACCCTAAAGAAATGGCTAGTAGATTTTTGGCAAGAAATTGTCATGAAAATAATTGTGTTAAAGCGGAACTCAGATCCAATAAATTTCAGGTACATTAAGTTTCTACAGAGAAAATGCAGCCATTTTCTTCTGTACCTCAGAATAAGAATTCCATAGATTATCAAGTAATTGCCCCAAAAGCTCCTTAAAGTAGTTAAACATTTCTGAATTTTTATTATGATATCCCAATAGATCAGATTCTATTCTATATCTCTTGCTCATTATATTAGTAGACATCTGAGCTACATGAATACCTTATTCTATGTTAACATGAATATTGACTAGATTGTATTTAAATGATAGGCAAATTAAAAGTGGATGCATTCTTTTAAAGGAGGCAAAGTAGGATCACAGTTAATAAATTATGGGAAAAGCTTATTTATAAGCTGTCATCTGAGCTGACTAAATTAGAATTGCAATTCCATTGTTTGCGCATCATTTGGTCATTCTGTTCTGGTATTGAATATGTGAATATGTTCTACCTAAAGATCAATGCAGAGTCTTCTGATCCTGTATCTTATAAATTTCATTTTCTGATAGGGTTTTGAAACTTTATAAGCCAGATAAATGTAAAATATACAAAGATGGATATTTGAAAAGGTAAATCTTTAGGAACAAAAGGACCTTCCATTTTAAACAGGTATTGATTGAGAGTTAATAGAAACTGACTAATTAACCAACTCTACTGGTTAATAATAGGCAGTATCATACTATTGAGCATATGCCCCCAAGAGTAGGCTAATGCTTAATTATTGCACTTTAAGTGATGTTTGCTAATCTTTATATTGAAGAATATTACCCACCCCTTCTGGTAAATAAATATTGGCAATAACTTTTGATTAAACTTTAAATTAGATTATCTTTTATTGTTTTGCATTTGCCCTCTGAATGTTTGAACTCTTATATAAAATTTAGTATTAATATATTTTAAAATAATTTTATACATATGCGTATATACACACATGCATAGATGTACACATATACAGGTATACCATATACCAAATAATAGAGTAGACCACATCTGAAAAGAAGTAGGGATTGGGAAGAATTTCCTTTTTTGGTTTCATTAGTTTTCTCATATCCCAAGTTTTTATAAAAAACTAGAAAATGGAGTGTTCAGTATACTCAGAAAATTCCTCTGCTATTGGTTATCATGGTAAAGGGAAAAAATGCCCAAATGACAACCACCTTGAGTACAGTTATCATTTGACGAGGCCATTCTAGAAGGATACTCTAGAACATTCTAGAGTCTTAGTGTAACATTCTAGCTGAAGGCCCAGGATAAGTGCTCTCTTTTAGAGAGCATGTTCATTATTAGGTGAAGACAGGGTATCAGTTATTTCACCATGATTTTTCACTTGTCCAGGCCGTGGCAGGTCCTGGCCAGCAGTGAAGGAGGAAGCTCCCATCTCAATGATAATCCACCATGCTCAGTGGACGTAGGACTAAAGAGGACCATTTAGCTCATTTTTCCCATCTTCTGGATGAGCTGGCTTATTATCCTCTATGACAGAATTTAAAAGCCCCACTGAGAGTTAGAGCAAGGTTTGCTAAGTACTGAGTTCCTGAGCCCCATGATGCTCCTACTCACTTTATCACTTTCTAACCCTAATGCCAAATGTGTGATCATCCTGTCCCTATGACATGAAAATATTTGTTATAGATGCTTAAATGCCATCTGGGGGGTGACTGGAAAATACATCTTGAGTATAGATCCAGTCCTGTATTTCTGCAAATGAGACTTCAGGCACAGTTTTACCTGTGAGAAAAAAAATAAAATAAAACCAGACAATAAATGACAAACAATGGTCAACTAGGTCAAAATTCCCCCAGAAAGAGTGGAGTTAATCAATTGTTTTTCTCACCAAACTTCTTTAGACTGGTCCTCTTTTTCTCTAAATCCCATGAGTGCAGTTAGCACTGTTGGCAGCTCTTGGACACATTGGCGGTTCCAGAGAATCCTATTGTCTCTACCAGCCTCTTAGAAAAGGGAAAGTAAAAGGTTTAAGGGGCCAAAGTATACCATGTAGATTGGATGATCCCACTGTTTGGAAGTGTCTTCTCTGGAGAAATCATCCAAGTCACTGAGAATTACATATTATAAACTATGCAGAATATATCTCAGAAGCTAGAACAATCATTGAAAATAAGAAGCTGTGAATAAATCAACAGAAAGGAGTGAATACATAGAATTGTGCAGATTTAAAGCCATTTTGGCACAGTTATTTAAGTAGAACCAACAATTCTAATTTGGTCCAGTTGTCTTTATTTAAAAGGAAAAATGAGACAAGAGATCATGACATAAAAGCAGTCAATGGAAGAAGGGTACAATGCTTTATGTCTTGCCAAATGCCAGTTTTTCAATATTTGTGAACTTCAGACAGGCTGGTTCTGAATGGAAATCTATGATTGCAACCAACTCTCTCTTCTGTATTGATTTGGGTTTTCAGCTGTTCCTATTCAGAATTTTCTTTAAATTGCACGCCATATGACTTTATTTGTAGTTGTAGAGGACTCAGAGCCTTCTGCAGAGTCTTTCATTATGCACGTGATCCACACAGTTTTCTCATGTGAAGTAGGCAGAACATTTAAATAGGAAGTGTCAATGAAAGTGTGCACCAAGAAGCAAGTGAATAAATGCCCAAATGCGTGCTGCTCACCTGTCTCCAGGGTGGCCTGGCTGCTCCTTGGGCTGATCTTATGTGAAGTTAAACAGCAAACCTCCAGATCACAAGCTTCTCTCCCGACTTCTGTTGGTTTCTCGCTGAGTGGCCTGTCCTGACCTCCTGTCAGCTGAACTTGTCAAATGAGGATGGTGGTGCTTTGATAACTGGAAAATTCTATATAAAGGGAGATGATATTGTCAGGAATGCCTTATTTGCCCCGGAGCTTCTCTCCTGGCAGGGGTGACCTAACTGAAAATAACACTTCTAAGTCAAAAGAAAAAGCATGCGGCTCTCTCTGTGACTCCCACACATGCATGGAACTTGAAAGATTTAATTTTACTCTCATTTAGCATCTTATAGAATTTGGGGCACTAAGATGGCCACTGTAGGCTTCTTTGTGGCACTGTCAACTCCTAGAATTTTTATCATTTTTGTCTTGTATCAGTAAATATAAGCATTGTATTGTTGCCTCTGTATAAACTAGTGAGAAGGCAATTCATCAATACTTTGATCATTTCTAAGCAGCACATCACTATCCAAGTGTTTGAATGCTCCTGCTATTACCAATAACATTAAAACTTCAGTGGAAAAAAAAAAAACTGTGCCTGAGATGGCACAAATCTAAGCATTTGCTATCATCACATAATCCACTTCCTTTTGAGAATCTTTGTATTAGTTTTCCATTGCTGCATAACAAATTACCACAAACTTCATGGCTTAAAGGAATACACATTTATTATCTCACTGTTTTTCTGAGTCTGGAATGGAGGCAGGCTTAACTGGGTACCTCTGTTCAAGGGCTCCCAGACTGCCATCAGCTTGGCTGCACTGCCCTCTGGAGGCGTGACTGGGGAAGCATCCACTTCCCAGCTCCTTTAGGCTGTTGGCAGAATTCACTTCATCTCTGTGGAACTCAGGGTAGCTTGCTTCTTCAAGGCCACAGGAGAGTGAGAGCCACTCTGCTTGGAGTCTTACGTACTTACCATAACAGAATCACAAAATGATATCCCAGCACTGATGCTGTGTCATGTAGAACAGAGCCGTGTAAGTGACATCCCATCACCTCTACCATGTCCTGTTGGTTTGAAGCAAGCACAGGTCCTGCCCTCGCTCATAGAAAGGGGATTACACAAGCTGGGAGCCCCAGCAGGGGGCGTCACCCTAGGGCTTGTTCACTCTGCTCCCCATTGTCTCTCCCACATGCAAGATACATTCACCCCAACCCCAGGTTCCCTGAGGGTCATCTTACCATTAGGGCAAAGGTGGGGAACATCCGGCCTGCAGGCCGTATAAGGC
The DNA here is from genome assembly GCF_951640355.1 of Cnephaeus nilssonii. Lineage (NCBI taxonomy): Eukaryota > Metazoa > Chordata > Mammalia > Chiroptera > Vespertilionidae > Cnephaeus > Cnephaeus nilssonii. Next base: position 25,349,521 of record NC_137082.1, read on the forward strand.
CCAAGAAATCATTTGGTCTGGCCCTGCCAAGGCAACTGCAGGTGGAACTTGAAATTCAATAAATCTAGGAGCTTTTTTTCATAGCAACCTATATTTATATTAAGTGAATTATATTAAGTGAATGATGTTATAAATATCTAAATGGCCCTTGGCAGAAAAAAGGGCCCCCACCCTCGCATTAGGACATCATTGTAAAGTAAAATTGGGGTTAGGTGTGGATAAGGGGCTTGAGTGATCTACCACTCACAGCTGCTAGGGCACAGTTACTCTCCAGCTGTGGACCTGTGAAACTACAGTGCTGAGCATCGGCCTCCAGCCCTCCCAACATGAGATGGTGGGACAGACATAGAGTAATGGTTGCAGACGCTCCAGTCAAAACAGGGGAAATGAAAGGTAAAAAGGAGTCACCAGTCCAGAACCCCTGTGAAACCCACCTGGCGAATGTTGGGTGTCCCTCAATTAGGCGTCAATGCTCAGGAATAACCTCCGTGGCTCAAGCTCCACCCTCTGGATTCTTGGTTCTGCTCTTCTTGTTCATGAAAGGTAGCCTGTGTTCGAAGCAGAGTGGTGTTATCGGCCTGCTTTCTATTGAGGGGTCTGACAGCCTCCTTTTGTTTTGTAATATCTCTGTCCCTTGCAGTCCAAGCTAGCAAAGTTTCTATTTAAACAACTTCTCAATTACTTTGTAAACCTTGTGTGGACTTCACTGTGGTTCACTCTATCAGGCAAGAGCAATCTCCACTGATGTGTTTAAGATAAACCCTCTGTCCTTGGCCTCCTGCTGAGATGCCCTTCAGCTCCCCAGAGGTTCTCTGGTTTCACTGAGATCTGTGAGGCACACCCTTAATTTCTTACAAAGGCCTTTGTGTGATTGCCTCATCTGAACTTTGGTCTTTCTGAGTTTTAGCAGCTGTACCATCACACCCGCAGAACATGCTTTCCTGAGAGGCAGCTCTTCATTTTTGCATCTTTGCCATCTGGAGAAGCTCAGAGTTTTTTGAGACATGAGATTCTGGTTTCTTTCTTTTTTTAAATTGTAAGTTCTTCCTTCAATCAATCTCTCTCCTCGTGCAATTACTGTAAGCAGAAAGAACCAGGCAGCACCTGCAATGCTTTTCTTGGAAATCTCCTTAGATATGTGGACATGTTTATCACTTCCAGCTTCTGCTTTCCACATAACTCCAGGAGACAATTCTGCTAAACTTTCTGCCACCACAGGGCAAGGACTCCCTTCCTCCAGTTTCCAGTAACATGTTCCTCATTTGCTTCTGAGCCTCACCATCGGCATCCTCAAAGTCCCGATTTCTACTAAGAGTCTGTTCATGGCAATCATGACTTTCTCTACCATGTTCCTCAAAATTCCTTCAGCCTCTACCCACTTCCTGGTTACAAACACTCCTGTGTTATGAACTGCATGTGTCCCTCCAAAATTCATATGTTGAAACCCCAACCCCTGTGTGACTACACTTGGAGATGGGCCTTTAAGGAGGCAATTAAGGTTAAATAAGGTCATAAGGCTGGAGCCCTAACCCTATAGGACTGATGTCCTTACAAGAAGAGGAAGAGACACCAGGGGCAAGCAGTCACAGAGAAAAGACCATGTAAGGACATAGCAAGATGGTCATCTATAAGGCAAGGAAGAGAGGTCTTAGAAGAAACAACCCGCTGACAACCTTAATCTTGGACTTCCACCTTCCAGACTATAAGAAATAAATCTGTTGTTAAGCCACCCAGTGCAGTAGCCCTAGCCAGCTAATACACATGTGTTTAGGTATTTGTTACAGCAGCACCCCACTTACAGATACCAAAATTTGTAACAAGTTACCATAAACTCAACAGATTATAACAACACACATTACAGTTTTCAGAGGTCAGGAGTTGGGCTCAGTTTAGCTGCATCCTCTGCTCAGGCTCTCACAAGGCTGAGAACAAGGTGCCAACTGGGCTGCCTTCCATCCGAGGGATCAACTGGGGGAAAGTTGGCTTCGAAGCTCATTTAAGTTATTGGCAGAATTAACTTCCATGTGGCTTTGAGGGAATAGAGTACTGAGACCAGGAAGGAAGAGAGGTCAAGAAAGGGTATGTTAATGAACAGTAACTGCTGTGGGCAGCTTGGGCCCAGTTCTGGTGGGGATGCCCTCAGGGACTTTGCAGAACACACCTCAGACTTGTCCCAGCAGGGAAGCCGGGGCATCTGTCCACCACTTCCCATCCCTCACTGGATGCAGGTTGCTCCCAGGAATTAATTTCTTGGTGAAATCCATCTGCCCCATCTTTGACCAAGCATTCCCCAGCAGTTAGAAAACACTTTTAGGTAGAGAGAATCAGAAAAATCTTCAGCGGGGACAGGCACTAGCTGCAGGTGACCTCCAGGGTGGGTCGAGGGGATACAGGCACAGCATCAATAGCAACTCCTATTAGTGGAACATCAGCTTTCATGTTGTCATCAAATATTGATTGTGAACCTACTATATTCCAGGCAATGAAGCTATAAAGAAGAACGATGTTTGGCCTTATCTCTACAGAGCACACAAACTAGTGGGGGAGAGGGATTTGTACAGACAAACAAAATATAATAAATGTTACAATAGAATAGAGAACACAATTGAATATATAAACACTTTGTTGTGAAAGCTTTGAGAACAGAATGGCTATACTTCGTAGAAAATTTAGAGAAGGTATAATTTGGGATTTTGAAAGAATGCAGTCTTATTTTCATACCTGATGTAAGGATGCCCTGAGATCAGGAAATAACTGTCCCCAGAGGCAGTGACAGTGTCTTGCTTAAAGAGCCCTCTGGACCCACACTGTCCAAGATCAATCCCAAATTGTGGTTCTTCCGCCTGTTCCAGATATTGGACCTTGTGCAAGTTACTCAACCTCTGCCTGCTTGCTTCCTGGTCTGTTTAAAGTGGATATAATAGTACTACTCATAGGGCTGGTGTGAGGACTAAACAGTCTAATAGATGTACAATATACGTGTGCAATACAATTTTAAAAAATGAAACAGACCTGATGATCACAAATACAAAGTAAATTAAAAATGGCCTTTTTTAGGAAGAGAACAATGTTTTGGGTTTGCTTTCTCTCATAATATAACGAAGACTGTATGTGGATGTCTCAATCTCTATATATAAAAGCCTAAATGACTGGCCAATCTGCTGACTGGCCAGTAGCTATGACGAGCACTGACCACCAGGGGGCAGACGCTCAACGCAGGAGCAGAAACTACAGGCATGGAAACATGGAACAGACTGATGAATCTCAGAGGGAAGGGGGAAAAGGGGAGGGCGGGAAGAGATTAACAGAAGATCTTATATGCATACTAGAGGCCCAGTGCACAGATTCATGCACTGGTGGGGTCCCTCGGCCTGGCCTGTGGGGATCGGGCTGAAACCAGTTTTCCGATATCCCCCAAGGGGTCCCAGATTGTGAGAGGGCACAGGCAAGGCCGAGGGACCCCTAGTTGTATAACAACTCTCTAAGTCAGTGGTCAGCAAACTCATTAGTCAACAGAGCAGCAAACCGCGGCTCGCGAGCCGCGGTTTGCTGACCACTGCTCTAAGTTATATAAAATGTGGGTTCTCAGAGTTGGGACTCTGAGAGCAGCAGAGACCAGCAAACACCCAGATCTCTTGCACTCAGGGGTGCTTTCATGTGTGAGTTTCCTCAGGGCAGGTTTCCAATGGTCTCCTTCACCTCAGACCTGCGGGCTGCTGCAGGTCATTCCTTCCACCATGAAGCAGGAGCAGAGGAATGGCCCTTCCGGCAGCAGCGCCTGTGACATTGGCAGCCCACCCCTCCCTGCCTCCTCATCTTTACTAGATCTGCCAGCTGTTAGGCTAAGCAGCCCCGTCTGCTGGAAACCCCAAGCCAAGTTCCCTTCCTGAAGGCTGCAAGGGTGGGAAGTGGGTGTTTTGTTTAAAAAACAAAACAAAACAAAAAAACACGAAGGAGAGATGCACATAGAAACAGGTTTCTTCAAAACCGCAGTGTGGGGCAGGGAACTGGAGAAGGAGCAAAGTACAATAACACCTTCACCCAAAATGAAACTCTGGTATGTTCAACAGATATTTTTATTCATAGAGGCAAATGTGCTCCTTTGGGAAATTATTTGTAATAATCTTTAAATTTTAAAGTATCTTTTAAAAATCTTCACCTGAGGACATATATGTTTATATGTTTATATGTTTACTAGAGGCCCAGTGCACGAAATTCTTCCCCGGGGAGGGGTGTCCCTCAGCCCAGCCTGCACCCTCTCCAATCTGGGACCCCTCAAGGGATGTCCTACTGCCCTCTCACAATCCAGGACTGCTGGCTCCCAACTGCTCGCCTGCCTGCCTTCCTGATTGCCCTTAACCACTTCTGCCTGCCAGCCTGATCACCCCCTAACCACTCCGCTGCCAGCCTGATTAATGTCTAACTGCTCCCCTGCCAGCCTGTTTGCCCCCAACTTCCCTCCTCTGCCGGCCTGGTCACCCTTAACTGCCCTCCCCTGCAGGCTTGATCGCCCCCAACTGCCCTCCCTTGCAGGCCTCGTCCCTCCCAACTGCCCTCCCCTGCTGGCCATCTTGTGGTGGCCATCTTGTGTCCACATGGGGGCAGGATCTTTGACCACATGGGGGCAGCCATCTTGTGTGTTGGAGGGATGGTCAATCTGCATATTACTCTTTTATTAGATAGGATAGAGGCCTGGTGCATGGGTGGGGGCCAGCTGGTTTTCCCTGAAGGGTGTCCCGGATCAAGGTGGGAGTTCCCTTGGGGCATGGGGCAGCCTGGGCGAGGGATCTGTGGTGGTTTGCAGGCCGGCCACGCCCCCCCAGCGACCCAAGCAGAGGCCCTGGTATCTGGGATTTATTTATCTTCTACAATTGAAACTTTGTAGCCTGGAGCGGAGCCAAGCTTTCTGCTCGCTCCATGGTGGCAGCCATTTCTGTTGGGATTTATTTATCTTCTATAATTGAAACTTTGTAGCCTTAAGTGGAGGCCTGGGCCGGCCAGGATGTGCGGAAAGCTTGGCTTCCTCCATCGCCGGGGAAACCCAAGCCTCCCTCCTGCTCTCTCCGTGGCCGCAGCCATCTTGGTTGGGTTAATTTGCATACTCACTCCTGATTGGCTGGTGGGCGTGGCTTGTGGGTGTAACAGAGTGATGGTTAATTTGCCTATTATTCTTTTATTAGATAGGATATATTTTAATAATTAAAATAATCTTTAATTATTTTCAGCATATGAGAGTAATACTTAAAATATAGGAAACTATGGAAAAGGAAGATCTATCGAATCTCCACTGTTCACTGTTGAATTTTTAAAAAAATGTTTTTATTGATTTGAGAAAGAGAGGAAGGGAGAAAGATAGAGAAATGGAAACATCAATAAGAGAGAGCCATCTATCTGCTGCCTCCTGCATGCCCCCTACTGAGGATCAAGCCCACAACTCAGGCATGTGCCCTGACCAGGAATGAACCAGTGACATTTTGGTTCATGGGTTGATGCTCAACCACTCAGCCAACCTAGCCAGGCTCCACTGTTGAATTTTGATGTACTTTCTTCCATTATTTAAACATACACACACACACACACACACACACACACACACACACACACACACACAGAGAGAGAAGACCAAGATTGATTGCGATGTCTGTATAGTTTTTATTTTATTTTTTTCATCTACTGCTGTAGTTCCTGAACTTTCTTGGTTCAAACCACCCAGTGTCTCAGTATTTGTTACAGCCCCTCCTAGGAAAAAAGGAATAGTTAACTTTTCCATTTATTAAGTAGTTCAATCCAAACAATTTAATAAATATTTAATAATAATACACATAAATTGAGATTTTACATTTTTGTCACTTTTAAAGAAAATCCTAATGAAATGTGCACATCTGTTGGGCACTGCACACCTTCTTCAGCCTTGGAGACAGGTTGGATAACACACCCTCATTTCCTGTTTCACATCGATTTTTACACAGAACTTTTTTTGTCATGACAACTGCCAAATGAGTTGCATTATTCACTGATGTCATTAAAAGGCAAGTGGTGCAATTGAATGTAGAAATTTGAACTACCTTGAGCTGGTGATTTAAAAGTTATCTGACAGAAGTTAGCTATTGCTGTTTCCTTCAAAAATTGAAATTACTCTGCCACCCCCCGTGCATTCTTCTGGGGCACCTGGGCATATAGTTTGAGAACCATGAACCTACATGTTGTCACATTGCCTGCAACATTGTTTTTGTTTGTTTGTTTGTTTGTGTTTTTTTAAAAATATATTTTATTGATTTTTTACAGAGATGAAGGGAGAGGGATAGAGAGTTAGAAACATTGATGAGAGAGAAACATCGATCAGCTGCCTCCTGCACACCCCCCACTGGGGATGTGCCTGCAACCAAGGTACATGCCCTTGACCGGAATCGAACCTGGGACCCTTGAGTCCGCAGGCCGACGCTCTATCCACTGAGCCAAACCGGTTGGGGCTGCAACATTGTTTTTAGTGGCCACATTAGGACAGATGTACCATGATTTGAAAATCCTTTATGGTTGGAAATTTTGTTGATTACTAGTTAATTTTTTATTGATAAATTCAGTGTCTTCAAAAGGGAAAAAAGTTCCATTCCTTTGTGTAAAAATGGGATTTTGAATGCACAATTGCTACCCATTGTTATTTGGCCTGTTTATATTCTCATCTTGCAGTTTGAGAGCCCAGTTAGCCAGCGGGCCCCTACAGTCTTGAATGCTGATTCCACTTTCTCATCTTCATGGTTTTGATTCAGCTTTAAGAACAATGAGCTTAAAACAGGAAAACATTTTTAGCCCATCAGCTATGCTTCAAGTTTCCAAATGAATGAATAAAAACAAAGCTGAGGAATTGACAAGACTGTAAATTAGGAACAACTAAAGAGAAATTAACGTAGAACACACACACAAAAATGCAGACGGTTAAAAATAGTCAACTTCCAGCCCAGCCAGTGTTGCTAAGTGGTTGAGTGTTGACCCATGAACCAGGAGGTCACAGTTCAGTCAGGGCACATGGCTGGGTTGCGGGTTCAATCCCCAGTGTGGGGCTTGCAAGAGGCAGCTGATCAGTAATTCTCTCTCATCCCTGATGTTTCTCTCTCTCTCTCTCCCTCTCCCTTCCTCTCTCTGAAATCAATAAAAACATATTTTTTTAAAAATAGCCAACTTCCAGAAACTCTGATTTTTTATAATTTCCTGCCGCAAAACCTGGGCTCTGCACCATCCCTTACCCCACTGGTGAGCTTGGCTCTGCAAGGGAAGACATCTGCCTGACATTGTTTGTCTGCTCAGCATAGTGTTGTGGACAGCGGTTCAGGGTTCGAGTTGGCTCTTCAATTAAGAACAGATCAGTTCCCTGCACTCGCTTAACACTGCATTTCCCTGCCTTGTAAGGTTGTTATGTGGATCAAGTCAAACAAGAACAAAATAAAGGAGCTGTCTGCACGTGTAAGGTGGTCCTGATGGAGGGGGTTGTGGAGGTGGTTGGTGGAGGCGATGGAGGTTGTGGAGGTTGGTAGAGGTGGTGAAAGTTGTGGGGGTGGGGTAGTAGTAATATACCTTTTAAAAATCTTCATGAAATGTTGCCTATAGATGCAATAGGCCCACAACTCTTTTGTGCCCCGTTATAAAGTCCTGTTGTCTACAATCCCATGTGAATATTAGGTATGTGTGCTCCGTCCTTCCAAATTTGCTGGTAACAGATTCGCAACTTGGTTTTCTCTGTGGGATGCAGGGCTGGCAGTAATAGAACTAAGGTTGAATAGACATGACCTCATCTGAGCCTTACAGTGTGAGGTAGGAGGTTTTATCCTTATTTTACAGATTGCTAATTTAGGGTTTAGAGAGCACAAGGGCCTTGCCAAGGGTCACACTCAACAAAGCTAAAACATGTGCTCAGCCAGCTTATAAGATGCCAGGGCCTTTCTAGGCAGCAAAGGCATGTTTAAGATAGTCACTGCTGAGGATATTGTGGCACTAGCAGCATATTACTACTACTAGTAGTAATAGGCATGGGAGTGAGATGAAAACATAAAGCTCAATTTCAAGAAAACAGATAAGTGAAAAGAAACTACTTTATCTCTATAGTATTTCTAGGCATCGCAGGAAAAACCTTCCTATAAGCACCTTCTAAGTGTTCAAATTCCATTGTTTTCTAATGTCTTCACCACAGCAATGCCTTTGTTAGGTTTTCAACATTTCATTCATTCAACAAGCTAGACATTGTGCGGGTGCTGGCGTAGCTGTGAGATGTGCATGGCCATGACTGAGACATTGATAACTAGCAGAGGCTACAATTTTTATAGAATTGAACGAAATTTGAATTTCCTGATATAATTCTCCTATGCCTGATATTTTTTTATAGCAAAAATGTTCTATTTCTGCCAAAGTCTGAAAGAGGTATATGGAAGTCCCTCTCTAGGATTGTGATTTTTATGTTTTCCTTGTGACAGTTTATTCTCTAATGTATGACTTCACATGCAACGTTAAGTTAAAAAATTTCCTTGACTACAGGGCGTATATCACCCTGGAGTGGCTTGTTGGGTCATAGGCATGTGTACCCTTGAATTAGTGACTTCTGTGAGATGGCTCCAGAATGGCGATTCCAGGCCAGCCCACCTGCAAAGCACAAGGGTGTGCAGCTCCTTGCACTCAGACGTGGCTTGGCATTGTAAGCCATTCTAATATTTTCAGTTCCAAAGAGGGTCTCATTGCAGTTTTTATTTCTTTTTTTCTAGTTGCCAACATGTTGGGTTATTTCTTCATATCATTGTTAAGTATTGGACCATTCACTCTGTGCCTTGCCTGTTCAAATCCTTTGCCCATTTTTCTATTGGTTTTCCTATCTTTTCAGTTGTGTTGCAGGACTTATTGCTTGCACTAGTAAGAGTTTATTTAGTACATTTAACCATTTAACTTTTAGTGCTCCCTTGTCTATTTCCAAAGCTCTTTTCTTTTTAAATATATTTGTATTGATTTCAGAGAGGAAGCAAGAGAGGGAGGGAGGGAGGGAGGGAAGGAGGGAGGAAGGGAGGGAAGGAGGGAGGGAGGGAGGGAGTGAGACAGAGAAAGAGAGAGACAGAGAGAGAGAGAGAGAGAGAGAGAGAGAGAGAGAGAGAAACATAAATAATGAGAGATAATCATTGATTGGCTGCCTCCTGCTGCCCCACACTGGGGATTGAGCCTGCAACACTGACCAGAAATCGAACCATGACCTCCTGGTTCATAGATCTACGCTCAACCATTGAGGCACACCAGCCAGGCATAAGCTGGTTTCTTTTTGTTTACATTTATCTGGTATATCTCTGTCTAAAACTATATTTTTCTTTGTGTGTATGTATTAGCATTTTCCTATAAACAGCATACAGCTGTTTGGTTTTATGTTATTTTGTCTTCACTTAATCTGTCATTTATCAGAAGAATTCAATAGCATAACTCATATTTATTTTCTTTCTGCCATATTAGTGTTTTATTTAATGTACATTATTTACTCCTTTTTCTTATTTTCTTGCTTTTTGTTTGTTAACTTGGAGGTCCCACTTGTCTATTCCATCGATGGATTCTCCCTTTCCCTGCTCTTGGTGTCAAATACCTCCTTCCTTAATATATTTTGTAAACAGAATTTCAAGTAATTCCTCCAAAAAATGCACTGTGTTCCCCGCAAGAGATGCTATATTTCTTCCCTCTACCCACACCAGTTTATTGATGTCTCAGCTGCTATTTTCTTTCCTCGTAGTGTTTTCTTGCATGGTTCTCTTTCTGCCTTCTGCATTCCTTTTAAAGAGACCCACATTCAAATATCTATTCTTCCATTTCAGGCCACTTTGTTTCCACAAATGCCTGTCATGGGCCAAGCCCAGTGCCATGTGCTGGGGGCACAGCAGTGAATAACTGAGGCCAGAGGCCTTCCTTCCAGGAACATTTACTACGGAGGGGAAATACATAAATGTAGACATGACCCAGAGATATCATTGTGGAGTGTTATGAAGGGACAAATAAAGGTATGGTGGGACAGCAGCGAGTCCTTGTTAACATTTCTGCTCTCAGTACCCACCTAGTTGTCGTGACAAAACTTCCTGCCATGTTCACTGCACTGAAAGGTGTCGGTTTCATTCCATTTCATTTTTGGACAATGAGAAACAAGTGCATCAGAAGACAGGTGGCTGACATAATGGAGAATCAAAAACTGAGGCAGTGTGACAACTGGTGGGGAACATTGGTAATCTCTGTCAAACTCAGGGAGGGATGTACAGGATGGCTTTCCTCAGTCACTGAATGGCTGCCCAGTAGGAGGGGCATTTAGGGTTCCTTCTAGGAGTCCCCTGGAAGGAAAAATAGGAAGAACTATGTAGAGAAAGCACACACAGGCCTCAGTACTCTGGAGAACATGGCAACTGTGTGTTCTCTAGCAACCGAAGGGGCTGCCTTGGAAAGCATTGGGATCCTCTCATTAGGGATATTCCAGTATTGACCCAATCCTATCAATTAAAAGAGTAATATGCAAATTGACCATCACACCAAGACACAAGATGGCCGCCACAAGATGGCCTGCAGGGGAGGGCAGTTGTGGGAAGTTAGGGGGGACCAGGCCTGCAGGGGAGGGCAGTTGGGGGGGACCAGGCCTGCAGGGAGAGCAGTTGGGGGGACCAGACCAGCAGGGGAGGGCAGTTGGGGGGAACAGGCCTGCAGGGGAGGGCAGTTGGGGGGGACCAGGCCTGCAGGGGAGGGCAGTTGGGAGCCAGCAGTCCTGGATTGTGAGAGGGATGTCCAACCACCTGTTTAGGCCCGATCTCAGTGGTCAGACATCCCTAAAGGGGTCCCAGATTGGAGAGGGTGCAGGCTGGGCTGAGGGACACTGCTGCCCCCCCCCATGCACCAATTTCTTGCACCTGGCCTCTAGTTACACATAAAAGGCACCTGGACACAGCAGGCAGGGTAGGAGTAAAAGCCAGGAAGGGCTGGAGTAGAGAAGTGGGTTAGGGTTTTGGTGCCTGAGAGGTTGAGGACACCCATGAAAGGTGAGAGTACTGAGGGGAGTGGGTTGGGGGTTGGAGGTGTGAGAACTGTGGCCATGGTTTGGCAGTTGTGTCTTCTTCAAGGAGAAGTCAGGAAAGAATGGAATTGGTTTTCAATTACATCTTGCCAAGTCCTAGATGACATGTAAGATTCCTAATGTTGAATATAGCTATACTTTTTTTCTCTCAAACTTCTTCTTTCCTCTCTGGTCTATCAAAAGTGAAACAATAAAGAATAGAGTCTGCTTTCTATATTTCTGCTCAAAATTTTCATCCTGAAACATATGCTATGTCATGAATATATTCATTCATCTAAGCTTTCTTTAATTTGCCTGTGTGTTCTTCTTATAGAACTGTGCCTGTCACCAGGCGGGTGCTCAATAAATATTTGATGATTGTACTCATTCAAATCCACTCCAGCCCATAATAGTTTGTCGTGTATATTAACATATGTCTCAGCAATAACCCTGGGTAGGGAAACATTAACATAGAAAATACTGTGGCCACATTGAGTAAAGCTGTATTTCTTCAATCTGATTATAATGTGGTAGGCAGATAAAATTTGGGTTTCCTGATGTTTTTATACATGTACATAAAGTAACTTTAAACTTTATGCAATAGGCATCTACTTCATCCACTAAAGCCATACAGTATTTGCTATATTATCTACTGCTTCATCTGGTGTTTCATTGACTTCTTCCTTCATTTTTGATAGTGTCAAGCCTTGTGCCTTCGATAGAGTATTCTGCCATCTAGTGGGATAAAGGCCACATTACAAGCATACTCATCTTAGTGATGGCGAACCTATGACATGCGTGTCAGCACTGACACGCGTAGCCATTTCTGATGACACGCAGCCGCATGCCGAGGATGAAACATTTGCTGCTCCTGAGGATGAAACATTTGCGACTAGAGTCTTGGAGTTAGTTTTTTCCTCAAAGTGACACACTACCCAAGTTATGCTCAGTTTTTTTGGCGAAGTTTGACACACCAAGCTCAAAAGGTTGTCCATCACTGTCACTGGGTTTATTTTTCATTACATTAATACTAGAGGCCTGGTGCATGGATTCATGCACTGGTGGGGTCCCTCAGCCTGGCCTGCCCCCTCTTGCAATCCAGGACCCCTCAGGAGATGTCAGACTGCCAGTTTTGGCCCGATCCCCGAGGGATGGGGCAGTGTGGGGACTGGCAGGCAGCCAGGGAGGAACCCAAGCTGGGCCGGGCACCACTCCCACTCATCCCTGCCCCACTGTGCCTGCTGCTGCCACATGCTGCTCCGTAGTGCTGCCACAGAGGCGGGAGAGTCTCATGCCGCCGCAGCTGTGCTCTCCAGCTGTGAGCCCAGCTTCTGGCTCGGCGGTGCTCCTGCTGTGGGAGCGCACTGACCACCAGGGGGCAGCTCCTGCATTGAGTGTCTTCCCCCTGGTGGCCAGTGCGTGTCATAGCAACCGTCGACAGGTTGTTTGGTCATTCGGTCATTCAGTTGCTTAGGCTTTTATATATAGAGATAGATTAGAGGCCCAGTGCGTGATTGAAATCACACAAGGAGGTGCCCTGCAAAGAGCTGGGACCCGCGCCTGACTTGCAGCATCCCCTGGCCCCCCTGCCTGTGTCTGCTCTGGGGCCGCCCAAGCTGCTGCACTGGCTCTGGCAGGCCCCCCTGCCTCTGTCTCTGTCTCCGTTCCGGGCCTCACCTGTGCATGCAACCTCCTCCTGTCTGGTCCATGACCCTTCTAGCGGGTCTTAGGCAACCCTGCTAGCAGTACTCAACCTGTGGGTCGCGACCCACAGGTTGAGAACCGCTGCTGTAGAGCCTAAGACCATCAGAAAATACAGATATTTACATTACGATTCATTTACAGTAGCAAAATTACAGTTATGAAGTAGCAATGAAAATAATTTTATGGTTGGGGTCACCACAACATGAGGAACTGTATTAAAGGGTTGCAGCATTAGAAAGGTTGAGAACCACTGTGTTACAGAGTCCTGGCCTAATTTGCATATTACCTCTCTCTCTCTCTCTCTCTCTCTCTCTCTCTCTCTCTCTATATATATATATATATATATATATACACACACACACACACTAGAAGCCCGGTGCACGAAATTCGTGCACGGAGGGGGGTTGTCCCTCAGCCCAGCCTGTACCCTCTCCAATATGGGACCCCTCAAGGGATGTCTGGCTGCCCGTTTAGGCCCGATCCCGGATCGGGCCTAAACGGGCAGTCGGACATCCCTCTAACAATCCAGGACTGCTGGCTCCCAACTGCTTGCCTGCCTGCCTTCCTGATTGCCCCTAACCGCTTCTGCCTGCCAGCCTGATCACCCCCTAACCACTCCGCTGCCAGCCTGTTTGCCCCCAACTTCCCTCCTCTGCCGGCCTGGTCACCCCTAACTGCCCTCTCCTGCAGGGTTGATCACCTCCAACTGCCCTCCCTTGCAGGCCTGGTCCTTCTCAACTGCCCTCCCTTGCAGGCCGGGTGCCTCCCAACTGCCCTCTCCTGCTGGCCATCTTGTGGTGGCCATCTTGTGTCCACATGGGGACAGGATCTTTGACCACATGGGGCAGCTATATTGTGTGTTGCAGTGATGATCAATCTGCATATTACTCTTTTATTAGATAGGATAGAGGCCTGGTACAGGGTTGGGGGCCAGCTGGTTTGCCCTGAAGGGTGTCCCTGATCAGGGTGGGGTTCCCTTGGGGTGTGGGGTGGCCTGAGCGAGGGGCCTGTGGTGATTTGCAGGCCGGCCCCACCCCCTGGCAACTCAAGCGGAGGCCCTGGTATCTGGAATTTATTTTCCTTCTACAATTGAAACTTTGTAGCCTGGAGCGGAGCCAAGCCTGGGGCTCCCTCCGTGGCGGCAGCCATTTCTGTTGGGGTTATAATTGAAACTTTGTTGCCTTAAGCGGGTGGGCCTGGCCAGGGTGTGCAGAAAGCTTTGCTTCCCCTGTTGCCGGTGGCAACCCTGGCCTGCTCTCTCAAGCTCCATTCTGACGCCATTTCTGTTTGAATTTGTTTACCTTCTATAATTGAAACTTTGTACCTTGAGTGGAGGCTTAGGCCTGCAATGGCTGGCGGAAAGCTTGTTTCCCTTTGTTGCCTGGGAAACCTTGCTCTCTGTGGCTGTAGCCATCTTGGATGGGTTAATTTGCATACTCTCTCTGATTGGATGGTATGTGTGGCTTGTGGGCATGGCTTGTGGGCATGTCGGAGGTGTGGTCAATTTGCATATTTGTCTATTTTTAGGTAGGATATAGACTAGAGTCCCAGTGCACAAAATTCATGCACAGGAAGGGTCCCTAGTGGCTGCCGGCCGCTGGCCTGGGCCTCCCTTCCCTGGCTACCATCTGCCGACCAGGGCCTTCCTTTGTTCCATGCCGCCCCCTGGTGGTCAGTGCATGTCATAGCAAGCGATCAAACTCCATGTTGGTCGAACTCTTGAGGGGACACTTGGCATATTAGGCTTATATATATATATAGATTAGCTCAACTGAAGAAAAATAGTGGCATAGATTTTTAAGATTTGACATTTTCTTTCATGGTGTTTTTTCAATTTGGGGACACAAGTTAAATGTTTAAATTTCTCTTTGATGCTTTATCACTAAAACATTAAATTTTTCACTTTTTGTTTTTCCTGATTTGGTAAAAAAAAAAAAAAAAAGCCCATCTCATCCCTGCAAACTGAGTAAATTTGAGCCTTTTCCTCATTTTTTAAGCATTTAACTGTGTCAGCTATTTCTAATGCCACCCCATAGAAAAATCACCTGAGAAGACTTACTTAAAAATACACATTTTCAGAGCTCAATTCCCGGATGTTGATTCAGTGTCTTTGAGAACTACCTATACTCACAGTACTCCACTAATAGGTTTCTTTCCCTTGGTTTCAGCTTTAAATTCTGGCTTTGTCAAGAAAAATGCAAAGGTGCCACCTAGCGTTCCTGAATAGTTTGTACAGCCTCACTTACAATTAACTAAATGGATGGTGGGTGGTGCCACAGCAGATAAGAACATATTGAAGCTTTAACTTCAGTGCTTCCAGTAATAAATGCAATCAAATTTGCATTTAATTAGGGAAGCCGATGCTGTGGTGAGAGAAGCAAATGTTAACCATCAGCTCACTTGGAATAATTGGTTTGATCTCCCTTTTGATTTATGACTTGACCTTTTCCTGAACTCAGTTATGTCCTCTCAGCCTTGCGTCTGAATCACACACAATTGCAGTAGTTCAGCTTTTTGCAGTTGTTTATATTTTTACACAACTCTAGGAAGACCCAAGTAAAGAAATGAAGGAAAAAATTTTTGCAGAGAAAAATGATCATTTCTAACTCCTTCCCATTTCCACTGGCAATAAGCTACAGACTGCTAAGGAGTTCAAGGGCCTCAGAGGGTGCAGAGTTTTCCCATATACCCTCACACATGCACCTTTCCACCTCCACCCACCACCCACCTGGACTTATATCCTTAGCTTCTCACTACTCACAGAAAGCCAGACCGACAGACTCCCAAGGAAGGAGGCATGCTTTTCTTGGGTCCCGGGCCTTGTTTGGGTGCTGCACCCCAGCCTATCACCTACTGTACCATAGACCTCTATTCCCACAGTGCCGGCCACAGGCCACATTGTGCAAAGTGTGGAGGTCCTAGGAAGCCTCAGCATATTGTTTGTGGATCCCCAAGAAATAACCCAGAGGACTGCCTGTGAAAGTCATGGGTTTATCAGGATACACGTGCACACCGGGGTTAACCTGCTGACGCTGTTGTTTTGCACCACCAAGACTTTCCCACTAGGAGGTTTTATAGAGCACAGAGAACAGAGAAAAGGGGGGCATTCAGGGGCAGGGGGACGGGCCCCTGTGCAAGCTGTGTGAGATCGAAACACTTGCTGATTATATCCGGGCTCACAGCTACATGCAATTTCTCTTTGGCCCTTCTTAGACCGAGTTGCTGGCAGGTTCCCAGAGTCTCACATTCTGCTTACAGATGGCCTTCCCTAGATTCCCACAGGGTGGGAGGGGACTTGGAGCATGGGAAGGGGTCCCTATCCCCGTTTACCATGCAGGCCAGCAGCTGCAACATCCCTGGGAGCGTGTAAGGTGCAGAATCTCAGGCCCAACCCAGACATGCTGAATCAGGTGCTTAACAAGACAAAGAGGATATGCACGTGCACATTGACGTTTAAGAAGCACCACCCTAGTGAACACAAGGATTAACTCTGATGCCCTTCCCAATGGGCTGCTTCCCCGTTCTGGGTGCCCAGGAGGGTAAACTAGTCTGGGGGGATGGGCCTCAGGCAGATCTGGCTTTGGCATCAGAACCTGTCACATGATTTGGGCTCACTCCTTAATCTCTCTCCATCTCTGGTTCCTGGCTGGAAAATGGGAACTCTGATACTAATTTCAGGGAAATGTTGTGGGCTGACGTATGTAAAGCACCCAGCATGGTGCCTGCCTCATAGGCCATCCTTGCTTAATATTAGTTTCTTTCTCTACCCACCCCCTCCAGGTAAAAGCATAGTTGAGTATAGCTTCAGCCTTGCTTGGTGTGGTGATGTTTAAAACTGTCCATACCGTTTTGTGGACACTTCTCCTGCCAGAGGTGTCCTTGACTTGGGCAGGGCTTCTGATTCCCCTGTAACCAGGGGAACGCGGAAGAAGTATCCCTGTGGACCCTCAAGGCTGGGTGAGGAATGGCCAGGCAGCTTCCTTCCGCCTGGCTCTCCAGGAGGCTCGCTCTGGGGAAAGCCCCACTGTGTAAGGAGCCACCATGCTGTGGAGGCCTTGTGTAGGTAGGTGCTTGGTGGACAGCCCAGCTGAGCTCCCAGCCACCAGTCACCATCAATTGCCAGCCCTGTGTGTGAGCATCGGGGATGTCCAGTCCCTTGTGCCTGCAGCCCTAGCCAACATGAGACTGCAATTGTGGACAACTGCCGACCCCTTCCCAAAGGCCTGACCCTCACAGTTATAAGCAAATAAAACAAGTGTGTGTGGCGGGGGGGACGGGGAGGGGGCGGCTCATTTATGCAGCAACAGTACCTGGAATACACTTTAGTATTCTTTCACTTCCTTCCTTCAACAAAGGACCTAGGCCAGGAGTCAACATACTAGTACTATTCTTATCTGCCAAATCTAGCCTGCCATCTGTGTGTGTGTGTGTGTGTGTGTGTGTGTGTGTGTGTGTGTGTTTAATAGACTATTTTTAGAGCTGTTTTAAGTTTTCAGCAAAACTGAGCAGAGGGTGCAGAGATTTCCCATGTACCCTCACACATGCACAGCCTTCCCCACTATCAACATCCCCCACAATTCATAAACCTACACTGATACATTATTACCACACAAGCCCATAGTTTACATTAGAGTTCACACTTGATGGTGTACATTCTATGGATTCTGACAAATGTACAACAACACATACCGTCTAGTTTCACGGCCCTAAAAATCCTCTGTGCTCAATCCATTCATTCTTCCCTCTTCCCTAAACCCTGCTGACCACTGATCCTTTTACCATCTCTATAGATTTACCTCTTCGAGAATCCTATATAATAAAAGCCCAGCAAACAAAACAGTGGAATGGACCAGAACAACCAGAGACCAGAATGACTGCAGCCCCTTACCCTGGCCAGCCCCGACCCCCAGCCTGATCAGGGGCATGGCCGGCCTGCAAACCACCCTTGCCCTGGCCAGTCCCGCCCACCATCAGGGACCCCCACCCCTATCCAGGGCCCCCATCAGGGCAGGCTGACTGGCCCCCACCCGTGCACCAGGCCTCTATCCTATATAATAAAAGGGTAATATGCAAACTGACCCTAGCATCAGAATAACAAGAACAACTGCTCTACCAGTCACTATGAGGCGCACTGACTACCTCTCGGTCCCTTCCCCAGGGGAGCAGGCTCTGATGGCCCAATAGTGAACAGGGAACTGGAGGTGGGTTGCGGTGGGGGCAGGGCTGGCAAGCGGGCAGAATGGCCGACCTCTCGATTCCTCCCTCCGGCCAGCAGGCTCTGATCATCCAATGGTGAATGGGAAATGTTGGGGGGGTGGTGGCGGGGGGGGGGGGCAGCTGCAGGCAGCCAGGGAAGATGGCCTTGATTGCAGGCCAGGCCTAGGGACCTTACCCATGCATGAATTTTGTGCGCTGGGCCTCTAGTATCTTATAATTAAAGAATACAGTATGTAGCCCTTTCAGATGAGCTGTTTTCACTTAGTAATGTGCATTTAAGTTTCCCCCATATTTTCCCTGGCTTGATAACTCATTTATTTTTGGCACTGAATGATATTCCATTGTCTGGATGTGCCACTGTTTATCCATTCACCTACTGAAGGACACCTGGGCTGTTTCCAAGTTTTGGTAATTATAAATAAAGCTGCTACAAATATTCACGTGCAGGTTTTTGTGCAGACAGAAGTCTTCAACTCATCCGGGTAAATGTTAAAGAAGACACCTGCTGCACCAGATGGTCAAAGTATGTTTCATTTTGTAAAAAACTGCCAAAGTATCTTCCAAAGTGCCTGCACCATTTTGCATCTCTCCCCCTCCTTCCCCCAGCAGTGAGTGAGAGTTCCTATTGCTCCACATCCTCATCAGCATTCGATGAGTGTTGTCAGTATTTTGGAATCCATTCCAATGGGTGTGTAGTAGTATCTCATTGTTGTTTTAATTTGCAATTCCCTAATGACGTATAAAGTTGTGTGTCTTTTCATATGTTTATTTACCATCTGTATATCTTCTTCTCTGAGGTGTTTGTTAAGATCTTTTACAAATATTTTCTTCCAGGTTGTGGCTGGTCTTCTCATTCTCTTGAGTGTCACAGATCAGAGGTTTTTAATTTTAATGAAGTTCAGCTTCTCCATTATTTCTTTCATGGATGGAGTCTCCTGTGTTGTATCTAACTAGTCATCTCCATACTCAAGGTCCTCTAGGCTTTTTCCTATGTTATCTTCTAGGAGTTTTATGGTTTTGCATTTTACACTTAGGTCTACAATACATTTTGAACTCATTTTTGTGAAAGATATAAGGTTAGTTTCTAGATTTATTTATTTATATATTGCATATGGTGGCCAATTGTTCCAGCACCTTTTGTTGAAGTGGCGAATTTTGCTTCTTTGTATTGTCCTTTGTCAAAGATCAGTTGACTACTGGTATATTTATGGGGGTCTATTTCTGGGCTCTCTATTTTGTTCCAGTGATCTATTTATCCATATTTTAGCCAATACTACACTGTCTTAATCACGATAGCTCTATAAAAAGTCTTGGAGCTGGGTAGTGTCAATCTTTTGACTTTGTTCTTCTTCAAATTCTGTTGCTATTCTGGGTCTTTTGCCTCTCCAAGTAAACTTTAGAATCATTTACCAATATTCACAAAATAACTCACTGGGATTTTGATTAGAATTGCATTGAGTCTATAGATCAGGCTTGGGAAGAACTGACATCTTGACAATATTGAGTCTTTCTATCTCTGAGCATGGGCTATCTCTCCATTTATTTGTTCTTTTGTTTCTTTCATCAGAGTTTTATAGTTTTCCTCATATATGTCTAATGCCTGTTAACGAAAAAACCATTGAAACCTGTAAAGAATTTTAGTGAGTTTATTTGAGCCAAACTGTCGACATATGCCGGGAAGCAGAACCTCAACGAATTGAGATTATGCTCCGAAGAATGGTGGGTTACATCTGTATTTATACATTGCCATCAAAGGAGGGACATAGGTGGGCTACATGAAATTCATTGGATAAAGTCAAACGGTGGGAAACCCCTGGGATTGGACAAAAAGTAAAATGATGGACACATACTTAGGTGGGTACAGGAACAATTAACAGGATAATGAAGGAATTTGAGGCATCTGTCCTGGCGCCTACCACATTTGGTTGTGCCCCAGGGGCTCCAGCAAAAGAAGGAAGTTACAAGTTACCCAGACATCTCACAGATATGTTATCTTAGAGGCGAAAAGGCAAATGGGCTCAGGAAAGAAGATCTAAGTTGATCTTTGTCAGGGAAGGTATCAGCTTAGGAATGACTGCCCACTATAACCTGTTTGTAGTTAAATATTTAATTTTCAAACCATCCTTTGTGGTTATTCCAGGTCTCTGAGTTTGCAAGACTGCCACACAGGCCTTCCCTGAGCTTGTCAGGTTAGCATGTGGCTCCTTTCGTCCACACATTCCCCTTTTGGTCATAAATCAATCCAAAGGATGCATTGATGACCAACCTTTTGGTTGGATAATGGAGTCCCACGGTGCTAGGAAGGCTCATTCCTAGGATGTCTCAGTGTCAGCATGTCTTGCTGAACAGGTGGACCACTGGGGATGGGGCAAGACCATAACCTTAGATGGCATTTAAGGTCGAATTATATATTTTAAAAAGGCAGGTAAATGGGAGGCAGTCAAATCCTATATGTCCTTGTTAAAAAGTATTCTGGATCATTTCTAATTTTGAGCCACCATGATCCGAGTCTTTTTGCTGTTTGTCTTACGTTTTGCTTTTCTGCATCTAATATAACATTTACATATCAAGAACAAAAGTAACAATAGTAAACCAATAACACTGATTAGGAACAGAAAATGTCTAATACTAGACAAGGAAAATTCTAAGGGGAACAAGCATCACAGCTAACCAAAAAACCCTTTACATGTATTATCATAATCTTTTATTAAGCTAATTATGCTTTCCTCCTTCATCCACTGTCATTTGTACCTTATGATATGTTTGGCCAAATGAATTAAGACTCTACTATTTCATTATATAGAAGCTCTAATTTTCTTCTGGCCAATTAGTTCCCATAAAAATGGCTTCATGGGGAGGAGTTCAATTTCCCAATACATTGGTTTTTCAGTATCAATATTATCACAGATTTTATGAACACCAGGCAAAGTCATTCTGACTATAATTTCAGTATTACACCATATTCTAGTATTATTTAATGTAAACTTGGTGATATTACAGTAAAGATTGCTTTTAACCCTTCCCAGCAAAAACGCCCCTTTCCTATATACTATATTGTTATTTGTTGGGGTAGATACAATAAGCCAGGACTGGGTGAATTCAGTATTCCATATGGATTGAGGGCATAACCATTCACTTTTCCAATTTTCAGACAGTGAAATGGGTTCACATTGTTTATTATTTTTAAATATGGCCCATCTACTTCCCATTGGAAGTATTCTAGTATTATTGAGGATGGTCCCTATGCCGGCCAGTTGAACTACTGGGAATTTAAGCCTAGGATTTAACTCGCACCTGGGCTTTTAAAAACACAATATTGTAGATCACATTTCCCATTTAAAATTTTCCAAATGTCTGGGGAACCATATGAGTCCCATAAGTGTCTGGCCTGGGCTTCTGCAGCCATTATAGTTGGCCATTGTTTCATAGCCACTTCAGATTCCTTGCATTAGCATAGACAACAGGCCCAGTTGAATTAGGGCACAAGCATGTTCCCATTGTTGGGTTTGGGCATGAGTTTTTAGTCTGTCGAGCCTGTTCTATCCATTAAACTAAGGCTTTATTATCTTTCCATGCTGCTTCCCACTGTTTTTCCTTCTTCCAGAAACAGCATTCCCTCTATGTGACCTATTTGAGATAAAAATCTTTTTCTAATGAATGACATTCTTCATTAGCTACATACAACTTCAGCTTGTCCCGGATACCAAGGCCAGCCCCTACTGCTCCAAGTATTCCCCTTTTGCTTCTTTTAGGGGGACCAATGTTGTTGGATCCACCAGGAATGTTGTTGCCATTGGGTAGCTATGGCTTGGGAGCAGTTAGGGTATACTGAGTGGAGCCCAAAATGTTGAGTTTCCCATGCCATAGTTAAATGGGGAAGGTGACCCCCAAATGAGCTAGAGTTTGAGTATTCCATAGGGCTTCCCACAAGCATCCAGGATGCAAGGATGGAGGGGTAATTATAAACATCTCTACCCACCAAATGATGTCAATAATTTCTGAAATGGGATCCATTGATTTCTTTCTTGTTTCACAGACATCCAGCCACAAGAGCATGGCTGGTGAGTCCGAGGACATGGTATGCTATGACAGATAGGACAGGCTGCTGCAAGCCTTTGGCCATCATATCCAGGTGTTTTTCTTAGCTATTCATCACCCATCTCTATAGCCATACAATATTCATCCAGATTACATCCATATACAATTCTACCAGTGGAATTATCAGGGAAATATTCTTGGAGGTATTTGCCTAAGGTGGGTCCTTTATAATAGATAGAGCCAGAAAACAACAACAACAACAACCAAAGCTTATATTGATAGGAGAAGACCAATGTGTGGCTAACAAGGCATTAATTTCACTATCATACCTGATAACCAGAACATCATTGTATAGTAGGTAGGAAAGGTTAGCAGGTATCTAAGTTAAATTTTTCATATCTAATAAAGAAAGAGGTCTGGGGGGGTAGACATTGTTTCCACTAGGGAACCATAAGGATGATAATAATATGAAAATCATTTTATGTACATTCAATCAGTATCAATCAGATGATATAAAAACAAGCTATCAGTTTGTGAGTATACAGGCCTTGTTGACGTCATCTTGGGATAGCTGTCTGCCTCCGTGGTCAGCGACTTCTCGTCCTTGAAAAGTCTGTGATCTCCGCTGCAGACGGAGATGGTGTCAGAGATGGGAGTAGATGTCCATTCACAGTCAGATGCCTTTTTTAAATGAGAAATGTGAATCCATGAGCTAACTCCTTTAAGCTTAGCTGCACATGGGTTAGTTAGTAATACCTGGTAAGGTCCCCTCCAATGAGGTTGGAGAGTTTTTTATTTGGTGTCTTTTCCAAGACAGCAAATCTCCTGGTTGTAAGCCATGATCTTTGAACGCTTCGTCTCCCGGGAGCGCACTGTGAAATGAATCTGTTACCAATTTGTTAGTTCCTATAATGCAGAATGTCTGCTCTTTACTTTTCCCTATATTCAGGAAACAAGAGATTTGAGAGTCAACAATATTTTAAATAGAATCATAAGAATAATTATCTTCAATTCATTTAGTCCCATAGTTGTTTTTGTTTATTTATTCCTTGAAGTTCTATAAATCTTCATCCAGTTCAAAATATGACCTGCTTAGAAGCCTGCAAGTTAGAGTAAATCTGAGTCCTTTTCATGGATTTTTCTAGACATATATACCTACAAATGCATCAGAATAAAGCTGTCCACAAATGACAAAAATTTAAAAGTGGCATGGTTATAGATTTGATAAAAACTTTGCTTTTCCATAAAATATAACATTCCAAGACAACAACTTCTTGGTAAGTAATAATCCCTGTAAAATGACATAGAGAATAATATAAAATTTGTATACCTTTAGATTCAATTATAATTTCAACATATAAAGAATAATATGTAAGAGTTTAAAATGAGGCACATGGCTTATTGCAAGCAGTGTATTGAGCATTGAAAATAATACATAAACTCCCAATATGTGAAACGCAAATACCCAAAGTATCACTGGCAGACGCCCCCACAGGGAATCATGACTCTTGGCTTGCCAGTGTCCCTGACTGGACACATGCTACCCTCCTAAAGTTTCCTGTTTGAACTTGGCTCTGAGAATCTCTGCAAGTTTCTTTCTGAAGCAGAGTGCCTTAACAAGGCACGTAACCTGTCCTTGCTCTTGATTGGAGCTCAGGCACACGGTCTTTCCCGATTGGCTAATTCAAAGGGAGGGGTTGGCCATGCGGCCAACATGGCGGCTGCCAAGTCAAAGTCCAAAATGGAGGCTGTCTAAACTATTCTTTGACAGAGAAGATGATTTGTTTATTCTCACAACAAATAAGGAAAGAGCAAACCAAATCCCTAAAAGATAGACAGCCACAATTATATTTTCAGACAAACAGAAATCTCACTAGCTGTTTCTGGAGGCTGAACCCTGAGAGGGAGAGCAAGAAGAGCCCCCAAGATTAATAAGAATTCTTGGCAGCTGCTGGGACGTTCTTGCAATCTCTCTCACGCCTTCAACCCCACCACACACAACTAGGCTTCCCCAAAGCGGAAGTTGCCTCTTCTTTCAACAAATTAAACAACAACAAAGAGACACAAAAACATCAACACTCTTATACAGGCGCGCAGAAAACACACTAAGAATTTACACCAGAGAATGTCTAGCATTAAAATTACCAAAGCAGTGTCTTTTGTCCCCGGTTCGGGAACTGCCTCTCTCTAGAATTTCAGTACATTCCCAAAGGACTATTCAAAAATGGCTGTAGACATTTGTTAACTTCAAAATAGTTCTGAAACAGTCTCTGAAAATCTTTTTTATTAATTTCCATCTTATTGGAAGAAAATTTTTTCTTAGAAGCTTCTAGTTTCCAAATCAAGATACGCTTCCCATATACTCATTCACTTTAATTTCAGAGCCGGCATTTTTTTTTTTCTGCATGCAAAATATTAACATAGGTACCCCAAACAAACTGCATTTTTTTTCTTTCTTTTTTCTGGCCATTCCTCAGTTAATATTTTCTAGTTAAATTTTCTCATTTCTGTTAAGTACTTGCAAGTAAAGGCTTCTTATCAGGAGTGTTAAATGAGGGCTGGGGTCTTGGGAGCTTCTAGCCTTGGAGGCACAATTTCCCATGTTAAATTTTTTTATTTTTGGATATCTGTAGTCTGAGCAAACTTTAGATATGTTATGTAGTAGGTCAAATGTGGCCTCAGTTTCTCTCCCGGCTGTCTAAAACCACAAAAAAAGTTTTGGGGCCCGGGCAGACCAAATCTTATGGTGGCCTCCTAGAAAAGCCATTTAGCAGTTGTGTCGGAACTTCCAGATGGGGCTCCTGCGTTTCTGACACTTCCACAAAATTCTTAGTCATCTAAGAACACCTCAGAATCGGACTATTCTTTAAAAATAAAGAAAATGTTGCCCCTTTATCTTCGGAGCTGAATGAGTTCAGCTCATTTATACGGCGAAAGTTACTTTTGCTC
This sequence comes from Cnephaeus nilssonii, assembly GCF_951640355.1. Classification (NCBI taxonomy): domain Eukaryota; kingdom Metazoa; phylum Chordata; class Mammalia; order Chiroptera; family Vespertilionidae; genus Cnephaeus; species Cnephaeus nilssonii. The sequence continues at coordinate 25,374,470 of NC_137082.1, forward strand.
AGACTCTCAGCAATTCCAATTGAAAAGCCAAAATCAAAACCAGCCACCCATTTTTTTTTCTCCAGTCCCTCCTTAGCCTGGGTTCTGCCAACCCTTAACCTGGGGTTCTGTCAACCCTGGTTCCACCTCGAGGATTTTAAAACACAGCTCAAATAAAGTCAGACCCTCTACCAAAGCGAGGGAAGGTCCTGGATCCAAGAGACGACTCACCCACGTTCACCCAATGGGCGGAGAACCGGTGGGCTCAAGGGGCCCTTTGCTGGATCCTAGCTCCAAGTCCAAGTCCATAGGATGATCCTGGGTGAGTTTTCTTTGGAATCCTGCCACGACTACGCCAAGTAATGTTAACGAAAAAACCATTGAAACCTGTAAAGAATTTTAGTGAGTTTATTTGAGCCAAACTGTCGACATATGCCGGGAAGCAGAACCTCAACGAATTGAGATTATGCTCCGAAGAATGGTGGGTTACATCTGTATTTATACATTGCCATCAAAGGAGGGACATAGGTGGGCTACATGAAATTCATTGGATAAAGTCAAACGGTGGGAAACCCCTGGGATTGGACAAAAAGTAAAATGATGGACACATACTTAGGTGGGTACAGGAACAATTAACAGGATAATGAAGGAATTTGAGGCATCTGTCCTGGCGCCTACCACATTTGGTTGTGCCCCAGGGGCTCCAGCAAAAGAAGGAAGTTACAAGTTACCCAGACATCTCACAGATATGTTATCTTAGAGGCGAAAAGGCAAATGGGCTCAGGAAAGAAGATCTAAGTTGATCTTTGTCAGGGAAGGTATCAGCTTAGGAATGACTGCCCACTATAACCTGTTTGTAGTTAAATATTTAATTTTCAAACCATCCTTTGTGGTTATTCCAGGTCTCTGAGTTTGCAAGACTGCCACGCAGGCCTTCCCTGAGCTTGTCAGGTTAGCATGTGGCTCCTTTCGTCCACATACCTATTTTGTTAGATTTATACTTAAGTGTTTAATATAAGAGAACGTTAATGTAAATGGTATTGTGTTTCTCATTTCAAATGCCACTTGTTCATTGCTGGAATATAGGAAAGTGACTTCTGTATATTAATATATGCCATGCAACTTGGGAGAGTTTGGGGTTGATTCTTTTTGGATTGTATGCATAGATAATTATGTCATCTGGAAATGAAGACAGTTTTATTTTTTTCATTCCCAATCAGTATACCTTTTGTTTACTTTTCTTGTCTTATTGTCATACTCTGACTTCCAATAAGATATTGAAAAGCAGTGGTAAGAAGGGACATTGTTGCCTTGTTTCTGATCTTAGCAGGAAAGCATCTAGTTTCTCACCATCGAGTGTGATGTTAGGTTGAAGTTTTCTGTAGATGTTCTTTATCCAGTTGAGGAAGATCCTCCTATTCCTCATTGGCTGAGAGTTTTTATTCTGAATGGGTGTTGGATTTTGTCAAATGCTTTTTCTGCAACCACTTGATATGATCGTATGGTTTTTCTTCTTTAACCTGTTAATGTGATGGATTACATGCATTGATTTTCTAATGTTGAACCAGACTTTAAGGGGCTGTCCTTCAAAGATGAGTTATAGGAACTGGTCATTGGAAGTAGAGCACACAGGAGCCCCGGGAGAAATACAAGTGGATCCAAGAAGATTACCAGCAATGTCTGCTACAAAGACTGAAGGGGTGATTACCAGACCAAAGGGAAATAGCCTAGGATCTTATAAAATATGCCAGCACTTTATATCTACCTATTTGTAATTCAAATATCAGGCACATTTTCTGTGTTCTGTCCAGGTAAATATAATAAATATGTGATGCTAACAGAATTCTGCAAGCACACTGCGCCTTGCAAGCTGGCTCTTCAGTCGAGGAATGGCAAAACAACACCACCCCACACGCAGAAGTTTTGTTTGAGAAAGCAGGAACAATCGATAGCACAGGCCCCGTGTGTGAAGCCACACTGCAAATCTACCTGGGGCAGCATATAAGGGAAGTGTCTAATAATAGTCTGAATATCTGAAAGGCACAGACTGATTCTTCCATTCCTTTGGTATCCTCCCCAGTGGCTGGCCTGGCCTGAATACAGTCAATGTAGAAACAGTTGTAGAGTTTATTAGACTACTGTACACACTAGGTTTGCTGTATAGCAGGGTGCTGATTTCACCCTGTAATAAGATGACTTTTATTATAACCGTAAGCAGCTGCAGTTGCTTTTATCTATCTCCAACACGAGGGGGCAGACTCGAGTCTTTTTGAAATTTGTTGTGTTTCTTACAAAACAACGGCTATGACTAATTTTTTAAAGCAAGCAAAACAAAGAAACAAAACCTACTACACTTGGCTACCTCAAAGGAACATTGCCATCTGACATTTTACGTTTTCCATCATCTGCGGACTGGATTTAAATGTGTTAGTATCCATCTGTCCTGTTTCTTTCTACTCCATTTGGGACAACTTTTGAGGATTCATTTGAATTTTAAACAGGAAGATATACTATTCGTGTCAAAGATCCATCGGCTAATTTAGGGCTACAGCTTCCACATTCCTAGAATAACAAATATTGCCCAAATTAGTCATGTTTTAATGTGTTCTTGTTTTGTTAGTGTGAAATCTTTCAGTGGCAAAGTGCAGAAAAGCCCTGACGTCCCTGCCTCTGGTGGCTTTGACCGCTGGTGGCAGAGGGCTGGCCTCGGAGTTCATGGACCTCAGCTCGTTTGCCCAGGGTGATCCTGCACCTAAACACCTGCCCGCCGTGCAGAAGGATAGGAATGGTTTGCATCTGTGCATGCTCGGCCCCTTGTGGTGTCTTAACCTGGAAATTAACAGTGTTTTCACACATAGGCTTTGAGTTTGGATATGTGGCCACCTACACAGGGTTAATGTGCTTCCCTGATTCTCTTCAGTCTGGAAGGAAGTAGCACTAGCTCAGATGCTTAGGGTGGCACGAGAGGGCTCCGATGCAGGTGACCTCTTCATTTGACTCATTCTCATGGCTCATACTCTACCTGAAAGCCAAGGAATCAGCTGGCAAATTACAGCCACTGGCCGGGCCTAGGGGAGTGAAGGCATCTCTGCATTACGATGGAGACCATGGAGAGCAGAATCCCTCCTGCCCGCCAGCACCGGGAGGTGGCCAGGACCCGGTTACACAAAGCCTGGGTCAGGCTACAGAGGGAAGCTCTTCTCAGGTCCTGGGGAGGGAACGGAATTCATACTTTCCGGACAGTGGCTATAACATGGTGAAGAAGAAGCATCAGATTTGCTAATGCTGCAGATGTTTCGCTTTATTCTTCATCCCACTGCATACCCTCCATTGCTGGCGTTTTCCCCTCTCCTTTCTCACTCCCGTTTCTATTACCCGTGGCATCAGATGAAGGAGCCGCAGCTGGACAGTGTAATTTATTAGGGTTGTCAGAGCCCATACAGCACAGGTGATGGAACACAGCGGCCGTGGACCTGTCCAGCGACGCAGATTTCATCTGAATGATTCGAACGGTGTTTCCGTAGCTTCCTGCACGTGAATTGGTTTTAGAGCCCCCCTATTAATCTTGCTTTCATATGAAAACATGTGCACATTACACACATTTCTCCTTTTAAAAATACCCTGTCAGGGTTTGCAGAGAAGATATTGGATATTTAAAATATTTTCCCTCTGATTTTGAAAACGAGATTGAAAATCTAGTAAAAGGAACCCGGCTGGTGTGGCTCAGAGGTTGAGTGTCGACCCAGAGGTCTGGTCAGGGCACATGCCTGGGTTATGGGCTCAATCCCCAGTAGGGGGCGTGCAGGAGGCAGCTGATCAATGATGTTCCTCTCTTATAGATGTTTCTATCTCTCATCGATGTTTCTATCTCTCTATCCTTCTCCTCTCCTTCCTCTCTAAAATTCAATAAAAACATATGGAAAGTCTAGTAAAAGGACATGACTTGGGATCAGGAGTGTCTGAATGCCTCCTCCTCATAGGAACGACAGAGCTGGCTGATCAGTTCACATCTGCTGCACTTCCACACCGTCTCCCAGGACTGCTGGGCCGTCTAAGATCAGGTGTCCTCTCGGCTAAAGCACTCATGGAAAGCCCTTTACTTTTCATTTCTATTTCAAATAGTTTCAATTTTGTGGAAAAGTTTTAAGTACCATATAAAGAACTCTTTGTCTTGAATCTGTTGAGATTACGTTGTTGCCCAGGGCTCCATCACTTCCAAACACCATAGTGTGTGTTTCCTACCAAAGAGGAGCAACTTCTGTGTAGCCCCATGTCACCCCCAGATCAGGACATCAGCAATGAGACCAATAGGCCAATAAGGTTCTGCAGTGCCCCAGCAACGGCCTTACAGCAAAGGCTCCAACGGAAAATCACTGGTTGCATTTACTTGTCGTGTCTCTTTAGTCCCCTTGAGTCTGGATTTGGTCCTCAGACTTACTTTGTCTTTCTTGACCTTGGCACTTCCGAAGAGTACAGGCCAGTCATTGAGTTGAATGTCCCTCAGTTTGGTTTTGTCTGCTGCTTCCTCATAACTGGGTTCAGGTGATGCATCTTTGTAAGCCTCTCAGAGGGTGAGTTTCAATGTGTCCCATTGCTGGTGGCGCACACTTTGATCACTCATCAAAAGTGGTGTCTGCCAGTCTTCTCCACTGTAATTAATAATGATTATTATTGGAGGGGGAGGTAGTTTGAGAATATGAAATATAGTTCTTCATTTTTAAAACATGCATCAGCAAAATTTAGTTAATTTTCTAAAAAGGCTTGGCTTTTTAAACTTTTTCTTCCTGTTGCACGTTGAGGGAAGTGAACTCTTGGTGACTCTGTGTTTCTTATTCTCTCAGGCTGCAAGCCCTACATGCCCTCACTTCCACTTTTTAAAAGTTTTGACATTTAACATATATACAGAAAAATACGCAAGTCATAAATGAACAGCCAACAAGTTTCACAAATGGAACACTCTGGATTAAAAAAAAATGCCACATTATTACCCCATTCTAGCAGATGCCCATTTGGGGTCCACTTCTGTTCTCAGTCACCCCTAAAGGTAACATGATCCACCATTGATCTGGGGAATTTCTGAACTTTAATGGAATGGTACAAAATCTGCTCAATTGGGCCTGACTTCTTTCAGTCAACAGTATGATTATAAGATTCATCCTATCAGTGTCACTATATTCAATTGTCACTGTTGTCTTTCCCAAGCCACCAACCAGATTTGGGGTCTTTTATTCCTTTGGTTGTTCAACAAACAGCTACAGAGCATCCAGAACATTAGGCAAAGACTAGCAGTGATGGACACACCTTGGAACATCTGGCCTGTCCACATTCTCTCCACTTGTAACTCAATGGGAAAGCAACAGTGGCTGTCCATGCTGTATCTGGCACTGTCCCAGGTGCTGACACATACCCTGTCTCACTTGATCCTCCCTCCAGTCAATCTAGGAATACATCATTATGTATATATTGCAGACAAGGAGTCTGATGCTTAGACAGAGGCTTCTGCAGTTCCTATTTGGCCATAAAATTAATAGGTGGCAGAGCAAACACTTAAACCTACATCCATCTATGTGTGAAGCGCCTACAGCAGTCACACTAATGCCCTCTTTCATGTGCTCTGAATGCCCCTCAGTCTACCTGCAGCACTGGCAGACTGATTTCATGCTCTGTGTCCAAGGCCTTCCTTTGACATGACAGGTCAGCCCAGAAATGCCAAGGTATTAATTCTCCCAGAGATGATCCTTAACCAATAGGGGAAGGAAGTTGCTGGGTGAATACCTACACTTCCCTGTCCCTCAGTGGGATAATTCTGATGTGCATTTTGTGCGCATCCACAGAGGGCCCTGCTAGACTGAGCCCCGGTGCCCCTACAGGGGCCAGCTCATTAATGCACCCATGTTGGATTTCTCCCATTTCCACTGCACTTTCCTAAATCTCACATGGCTTCCTGGAATCTCCTCCCAAATAAAGAACCTGCACTACATCCTTCCTCGGGGTCTGTTTTTCAGGAGAATCCAAATTAGGACCCCTCTTCTCTCTGCAATTTCCTGTGATGGGACGCCTAATGCTTACAAATAGTGTACATTCTAGATTATACCCCAGTGGTTAGCTGTACAAACGCTAAGAGTGTCCTCCCTCCCACAGAACACCTGGCTTTCAGCACTCAGCGCCCCCATGGAAGAGAAAAAGTGTCCAGACAACCAATCACCTTGTTCTCTTTCCTCCATAGGGTGCCTAAAGAGAGAGGAGGAAAGGGTGGAGTTTTGTGTGTGGGTGGCAAAGGGCCAGAGCAGAGCAGATCTGAGAGACTCACAAAGTAGGAGGATCATCAGAGGTCTCAAGTTTGGATGCAACAGTTTTGAATAGGGATTTATAACTGTTTAATAGCAAAAGCTTTGGATCTAAAGAAACCTGGCTTCAAACTTGTTCCTCCACATAAACTAGCTGTGTGACCTTGATTGTGTTGCTTACCCCCCTCCATACATCAGTTTTCTCATGTCCTGTGGTGGTAATAATTTTGCCAATTCCATAGGGTTGTTGAGCGGATTAAATTTGAAAATTTTATCTCAGGAGATAGATCATTTTTAAGAATTTAGCAATGTGGATGTGCTGGTAAGACATGGACTCCATAGTCATATGGCTTGGGTTCAAATACACAGCTTTTCTACTTACTGTCTCAGGCCTCAGCTTCCACATCTGTAAAATGGGGATAATAAGAATTCAGGCCTCATAGAATTGTTAGGAAGATTACACATAGAAAAACAGAGAGTGTGAAGGAGAGAGAGAAAACTTTAAACAGTGGGTAGCAGATCAAAAGCACTATGTTATCCTTAAATATAGGAAAAGCAACTTGAATCAGAAGCTGTTTGGAGACAGGGAAGATGCAGTCATGGAGTATGGATCCAGACAGTTTGGGATAACTAACATGTAGGAGGGACATTAGCTGACCAAGAAGAAAAATGCAAAAAGACAGGCCTGGATTTTCCTCTGGGCAGAATCCCTGGGTGAGTTGGAGACCAGACAGGGAGAGGTCAAAACCCTTAGATGTCAGGAGGTGCTGATTCTCTGGTTAAAGTAGGACAGAATGTAAAGCCTTTGGGGAATGACATAATGTAAGTAGGAGGGATTCGCAGAAGCAAGAGGAAGAAAACAGAGGAGATAGAGTTGAATAGACATAAAAAAACAATGGATGTCTTCTTCTTTCCCACCAGTAAACCTGGCTGCTGCTTATATGTCCTTCCTCCCCACTGGAAGCACTTCCCAGGAGAGAACAAATGTTGCATCTCTCCCTAAGAGCTCCGTCTACCCAGAAAGCCATCATGTTATTAGGCAGGTAGCTTAGAGGAGATTTGGCTGCTTCTCTGTCTAGAGCAGTGGTTCTCAACCTTTCTAATGCCGCAACCCTTTAATACAGTTCCTCATGTTGTGGTGACCCCCAACCATAAAATTATTTTCGTTGAGAACCGCTAGCAGGGTCGCCTAAGACCATCGGAAAACACAGATATTTACATTACGATTCATTAACAGTAGCAAAATTACAGTTATGAAGTAGCAACGAAAATAATTTTATGGTTGGGGTCACCACAACATGAGGAACTGTATTAAAGGGTCGCAGCATCAGAAAGGTTGAGAACCACTGGTCTAAAGGCAGCTGTGATATGCCCTCTGCAGGCCTCCGTGCCATGCCTACCAGCTTGCTATGCTCTATGACACTTCTGTATTGAAAGTTGTCCCACCCAGCTTCCTGGGTTCTGTGCCAAGACAAAATGGGGCAAAATAAATCATCTTGGCTTTCCCATCAAAGACACCTCTGTCTCAACCATCTGTGATGTAGAGGATCAGGGATTAAAATGCATGACTGATGATACATGTTATTTTTGTTTTGTTTGCTTGCTTTTCATTTTGTTGTGTTGTTTTCTGGTAAAAGACTAGATGAATTAAATGTATATTTTTGCCTGCACAAGCTCTATTCTGTATACACTCAGGCAAGATGAAGTCCTTGGGTTCAGTTCAAATTATTCCCTAAGAGGAAACCCAACATTGGTTGATAAAGAGGGTCCCTTCAGTATCTTGCTCAAATGTTGTGGTCACATTTGACTGATTTTTGAGTAGCTCTGAATCTCAGTTCTGTCAATGTTGCATGTAAACCAAGATTTTTACTAACTACCAATCTATCATGGAAAAGTCCTGCAGTGCAACATGATAAGCATAGAATGAAATGCAAAAGGAACCTTTAGATTCTCAGGACCTGATTGGCAAGTCAGCCTCAATCTCTATCCATAAATATGATGGTGGGTGAGGATCTACGCTAGACACATCTCAGACACCAAAGGGCTCTGCTCCACCTGAACACAATGGGACTAGTCACAGGCAGTGTTATTCTTTAGATTGTACATTAAGGAAGTTAGGAGCAAGGGTTCTGAATTCAGACATTCTTGGAATTTTATCCTGACTGTGTTAGTCAACTATGGTGGCAAAAATGCTGAATAACAAACAACCCCTAAAAATGCAATGTAATATTTTTCTTGCTCATGGGTCTGCAGGTTGGTCGGGTCACTCTTTTTCAATCTTCAGGACAGCTGAAGTTTGCTTCAGGTTTTAGGTTGGATTCAAGTCTATTCTAGATGCCTTTTAGGATGATTCTTGAATAGGCAAGTGCCCAGAGAAGGCTCTTTTCAGGGAAGATGGCAAGAATTCAGAGGACCAAGCCAAACCATGTGAGCACATAAGGGCTTTTGCTGTGTATATTCACCAACTTTCCAATAGCCAAAATAAGACACATATCCAACTCAAAGTCAATGGATCAAGGTTTATATGCCACATACTCTCTGAGAAGCACAAAAGTCACATGCAAAGGCTTGAATTTATAATCATCACAGGGAAGGGGGTTAAGAATTGAAGCAATAGTTTATTCTACTATAACTACTAACAACCTACAGAACCTTGGACAATCATTGCAACTTCTCTTTTCTCATTTGTAAAATGAGGCATAATAATACTCGGCTCCTGGAACTGTTGGGAAGATTAAAAGAAAGAGTTAGAGGATAGCACATAGTCGGTGATTAAAGAGTCACTCGATTGTTTTTGGACTCCTTTCATCCTGATTTCTTTTCCCCTGACATCCTATCAGTAGTACCTCCTTCCCCAAATTCCTGAATTATTTTACTTGGCTTCCTCTCACTTCCAGGAGTGATTCAAATTATTATACTTGCACATAGGTTAGGGCAATGTGAATATCTTTGCAGACTCTCCTTTGTCGTCAGACTATGAGAAAGATTAATTGAGACCCAAGTATCAGCTTTTTGGTTGTGAGGCCCCATTTATAAATGAGGCCTCATACAATACACATCTCCACCTTACCCTCCAGCTTAAATATAAAGCAGAGCTCTGAAAGCTGATATTGACCCAGCCTGCTGCAGGGAGAATTACTTCCACACACACTTACCATCTGCCAGTACTGGGTCAGAGTGGGGCCGCTGACCTCTAGAAGTGAAGTTCTGGGTCCTTGTCACATGGAAGTAGAAGAATACACAAGTCATGCCAGAGAATGCATAAGCCATACAAGAATATACCAGAAAGACTGTGAGAAAAAAACAAGGAAGCAAGTGTCCTTGAGCCATCCCTGCACCCTAACTTTTCTCCTTTCTTCCTTATCAGATAAGTCATGGTCTCTGTTCCCTGTCACATGCAGATGAGTAGGGGAGGTAAGAGACAAAAGCATTATTCCAATGGAAGACCCTTCATGGGAACAAGAGGACAGGGGAGAAGCAGTTTCCCTGATGATCTGTTTTACAAATAAGGAAGATTAATCCCTTTCTGGGAACTTTCTAGCCAGTGGAGAAATCAGTAGGTTTAGAGTCAGTGGTCTGGACTCATATCAATAAAGGATCAAGTTATCTATTATCACAAGTAAGGTTGTGTTACAAAGCACTTCAAAGTTAAAGAGATTAAAACCCAGCCCAAACTACAAATCAGCACTGAAGTAAAATTAAAGAAGACATAAATGAATGGAAAGACATCCTGTGTTAGTGGATTGAAAGACTTACTAGTATTTGTAGATTTATTTACAGATTCAATTCAATCCATATCAATATCTCAATGACGTTTATTTGCAGAAATAGAAAAACCCATCCTCGAATTCATATAAAATCTCAAGGGACATCTAGTAGTCAAGACATTCTTCAAAAAGAACAAAGTTGGAGGACTCATACTTTCTGATTTCAAAACTTACTACAGTAATAATAACTAAACCAATAAGGAGTTGGCATAATGATAAACATCTAGACAGAATCTAGAGCCCAGAAACAAACTAACATGTGATCAAGTGATTTCTGACAAGGGTTCCAAGACCATTCATTGTGGAAAGGATAATACTTTCAATAAATGGTGCTGAGGAAACTGGATGATATCTATATGCAAAAGAATGAATTTGGACCCTTACCTATTACAATATACATAGGAATGAACTCAATTTGAATCAAGACCTAAATATAAAAGCTAAATCTATAAAACCCAGAAGAAAACATAGGGAGGAAGCTTTGTAACATTGGATTTGGTAATGATTTCTTGGATATGACACCCAAAACATAGACACCAAAAAAAAAAAAAATCAATAAATTGAACTTTGTCAAAATTTAAAACTTTGTGTATCAAAGGACACTACCAAGAGAGTGGAAGTCCAAGCCACAGAAGGGAGGAAATATTTTCAAATCAAATATCTGATAAGGTGTTAATATCCAGAACTCCTACAATTCAACAGCACAAATAAACAACTCAATTCAACTATAGGCAAGGGACTTGAATAGACATTCTCCAAAGAAGATATACAAGTAAGTGCTTGAAAAACTGCCCAACATCACTAGTCACTGGGGAAATGAAAATGCAAATCAAAACCACCATGAGATCCCACTTAACATCCATTAGGATAGCTATTATTTTAAAACATTATTGTAGTGGGAAATAAATGTTTCAATGATGTGGTGAAGTTGGAACCCTCATGCACTGCTGATGGGAATGTACTCTGATGTAGCTGCTGTGGAAAACAGTTTTTTGGTTCCTTAAAAGTTAAACAGACTTACCATGTGACCCAGTAATTCCACTTATGGCTATATACCCAAAAGAATTGAAAGCAGGGATTCAGATACTTGAACACCAGTGTTCACAGTAGTGTTATTCACAATAACCAAAAGGTAATCAACAGATAACAGGAAAAAATATGGATGAACTTTGAAAATGTTTTGCTAAGTGAAAGAAGCCAGACACAGGGACAAATATTATATGATTCCACTTACATAAGGGACCAAGAATAGACAAATTCACAGAGACAGAAAGTAAATTAGTGGTTCCTAGAAAATGGGGAGTGGTGGAGGGAGAGTTATTTTTAATGGGTACAGTTTCTGTTTGAGACAATGAAAATGTTCTGGAAATACATAATGGTGATAGTTGCACAACAGTGTGACTGTACCTAATGCCACTGAATTATATATACTCAAACTTAGTTAAAATGGTTAATTGTATGTTATACCCTACCACAGTATATTTTAATAGCTCTTAAAGCAGTAAGCATTTGTTGTTCCTCTAAATTCTGCAAATTGACCATTTAGGCTGCACTCAGCTGGCAGGTCTTCCAGTCTCATCTGGACTCACTCATGCCTGTATGTATGGTCAACTGCTGAGAGGGCCGGAGGCGGGCTGGGTAAGGATGGCCTCAGCTGGGCTCACCCGGATCTGCTCCATGAGTGTCTCATCATTCCCCAAGCCAGCCCCGGCTTGTTCACATGGCAGCTGGGCAGGGTCAAAGCTGCACCACCTCTAGAGGTGGGGGTTTGAATAGGCGTGACATCACTTTGGGTGTACTCTCTTGGCCAGAGCAAGTCCTGTGGTCAAAGCCAGAGGCAAGGAGTGGGAAACAAGCCCCATCTCCTGGATACAGACAGGAGGCAGGAATTGGTATCATTTTTTGCATCAACCTACCACAGTCTGACATTGTCAACACAGAGAGGGTAAGGACACCCAATGGTTTATGGCCGGATGGGCTCACATATCTAACCTAGAATTTGTTTACAACAGAGGGTCAGTGCTTGTCCTCGGAAGTTATAGGTGCAGGAACGTATATACAAACTCCAGTTAGGGATCACCACTGTCTCTCCCGGGCATTAAGCACCTGTCAGATTATTTTTCAGTCAAGTCAGCTACTTTAGAGACTTAGCCATTGTAGGAGCAGGAACACCTTGGAGCAGCAGAGACATGCAGAGAATCTTCAGAACAACAGGATTTTCTGGAGCTGGAAGGGAGGCAGGCAGTCTCAGTGCAGATGGGAACTATAGACTCAGTGAGGCAGTCTTGAGAAAGGCTTCATGGTTGCCAGTGACAGAACTTGAACTAGACCCCAGATGCCCAACTCACAATCCAGTGTTCATTGTAAAACATCGTGGTAGTCTCATTTTCCTTGAAATATACAAACCCAGCTCAGCTATTCAGGAAACTTTACCTGTTCTTTGGGACCTTGCAACTTCCCTGAGAGCTTGTGAGAAATCCAGAATCCCGTGCCCGCGCCAGACCTGCTGAATTAGAGGATTGTTTAAATGTGTTCTTATGAGGAAGGAAGGTAAAATATGGGCACTGGTAATCGCTCCCCAAAAGGTTGGTACTAATGTACAATGAAATTCCACATAGTAACAGTTTGGCCAGTTTCAAATACAATAAAATATTGAGAACCAAGAAAAAATATAAATCATGGAAGAGAGAGAAGATAATAAAAGAATACAGATATGTAAACCTTGCATGTAAATATAATTGATAGAGTTGAGGTAAAAAAAAATTTTTTTTCAAGCCTCCTGGGAGTCCTGCTGAAACAATTACAAAATTTTTATCAATAGAAAAGGACAGTGGGAGAAACAGTCTTTCCTACAGGAAAGTAAAGGTTTCTAATTATAATTTGTAAATAAATGATTCATGAGATCTTTCTGTGGGGACACTAAATGGCAGTGAACCGCCTCTTCAAGAAAATTCCGAGGGCAACAGAAAGACTAGATGCCATTTGCTTCTTGCAGTGTATTTTTGCTAAATCTATGGTCACAATATGAAAACACAATTGATGGAATACAATTTTGGAAAGGGAAAGATAATATAGTTTTGTTTGGTGCCACTCCAATGTAGTTTAACAAAAGCATAATTTACATATAATAAAAGAAAAATCATGAATGTACAGCTTGGTGAATGTCTAAATACGTGTATATTCATGTGCCCACTTCCCAGATCAATATATAGAACATTTTCATCAATCAGAAACTTCCCTTGGGTCTCTTCCCAGTGAACACCTTAGCTCTGGAGTTAATCATTATTCCAATTTTGATCACTTAAATGAAATGTTTAATAACTAAGAATGTTTGGTTTAACTGCCTAGCAGTTTTATTTCTAGATTAACAAATTTTTTAACATTTATTATGCCTTAAAGAGATCATTTTCATGTTTGTCAAGATTGCTTTGTCAGGTTGAAAAATAGCAACAGAAATGTAAGCTTCTGACACTCAAAGGTAAAATTTTGTTGACCAAATTTAAAGTGAATGTGCCTTGTGCTTCTTTATATAATCTATAAGAGAAAGCAAATGATTTTGGCATTTAGCATTGCATATTACTAATATTTTAAGAACCACTTATTCAGTTGTTTTTACAAGGGGAGGTTGCAATTGATGTGTAGACTATGCATTTTGTTACTGAATTTTTAAGTGTCAGAAACTCCAGCAAATATGATGTTACAAGATGTTTCTTTTGTTGGTGACAGAATTTTGTAGTTATTGAAAAAGCTAAATGTTCCAAGAAGCCATCAACTTGTCTTATCCCAGTTCCCATAATCCTGAGTTTTAAACATTCTTTCTTAAGAAAGATATTTTTTAAATCCTCACCTGAGGATTTTTTCCCCATTGCTTTTCAGAGAGAGTGGAAGGGAGAAAGGGAGGGCGGGAGAGAGTGAGAGAGAGAAACATCATTTTGAGAGAGACAGTTATGGACCGTTTGCCCCAACTGGGGGCGGGAAGCAAACCCTCAACCTATGCACATGCCCTTGACTGGAAATCGAACCCCCAACCCTTCAGTATGCAGGTTGATGCTCTAACCACTGAGTACACCAGCCAGTGCTTTTAAGAGAGTTTTGTATTTTTAAAGTTCTTGTTATATTAAAACATCTCAAATTTTAAAGACTTTTAGAAGATGGAATAACAAAACCTTAGAGTAGAAAAGGACAGAAGCCTTACCTCACAAACAACTGAAATTTGCTAAAGCAAACTGATATTTAATGGCTAAAGTAAAAAATAAAGTTAAGTGATGATAGGATGATAAATAGAACCAAAAGTCTAACCATAAGGCTATACCAGTTAAAAATAAGTTTAGCCATAAAGAAAAATCTAAAACTAACTCAAAGATAAGCCTTGGCCATACCCCTGCTGATATTTCAGGCTGACTCATCCTTTATGGGCAAAAGCAGATGGAGGGTTTAATGATTAGCACAATTCAGGAGCAGCCTGCCACCCCAGGACTCATCTCTAGTGAGTTTCCACTCACATAATGCCCCTTTCTCTCCCCACAGCAAGGATTCCCACTGCCCACCCACAGGCACACAAGCCTTTCCCCCTCCAGCAGGCAGCTTCCCCTGCGCTGGTACAAATGGGCCCAAGTTCTAGCGTCTATGCCTCATTTCTTCTGCATCTCCCTGCTCTAGCTTGGGTGAAGGAGAGGGGTGCATAGATGAAGTGGGTTCCTTAATCTAGGACGGCCTCAGCAGTCGTGGCTCATCTCAGATCCTGCAGCTGGCCAGCCCAAGCTTGTTCATCTGGGAGAAGCAGGGGACAGAGAGGGTGGCCGCTAGCAAGGTTTCTTGCAGACCAGACAAAGAATGGGTATAATGCCAATTCTGCCACTTTCTTTTGTCTATGCAGGCCATCCCAGGTTCAAAATTCTACTACCTCCCAATACAAAGACCTTCAAAGTCATATGGCATGGGGAGGGGGAGTAATTGTGCTTATTCCACAGGTAATCTATCACAGAGACTAATACCAAACTGCATTGCTCGGCCCCTATGTGATACATTTTAGTGAATGTGCCTTCTTTTACTCCCTGCATGAGTTTATATCTCACCCTGAACTATGGAAAAATAAAACATTTGTTCAGACATGGTCAACTCTATGGATACCCTAAAATCAAGCTGAGATGAGCAGTTCCATTCACAGGTCTCGCTGCTCTGTCTCAGGCGTTAGGTGCTCAATATCATTTTTTCTACCAGCACATTAGTAGTTCATGTCTGGTTCATATCTCAAACTGCTCCTTGGTATCTCTGGAGCTGCTGTGGATGTCCTGGGCTCCGTGACCATTGCCAGTTATGAAGAATTAGCCTGGGCATACTTGATGGAAATACTAAGATAAAGTGTGCCCCTGCTTATTCTCTTTTATTTCTGGTCTGCTTTTGAATTTTGGATCCACTATAATCATTGTTATTATGATATATTCGTTAAGGTAATTCCATCTGTTACATCTCAGTAAATAAGCTCAACAAAATACCTGGTAGGAGTGTATTTCTCAATCACTAAATATCCAATGTGGATTTTCTCTGGGCCCTGGCATTCCCTTAGCACTGAGAGTATCCTGCTAGATCTTACCCATCCTGCTAGAGAGAAGAAAAGGGATTCTTTGTAACTTTGTTCAGGAACATGATGCCCATCACATCCTCCTCAAATCCCATGGGTGAGAATTGGTCCTGTGGTCTATCTAGATGCAAAGAGGTCTGGGAAATGTGGCTTCTGGATGGGGGTGGGAGAGTGGGGAGAGCACACACCTTTGATGGTCACCTAGTAGCATATCTACCACATTGAGTAAGTGTACTGATATATATGCCCCATAGGGAAAGAGAAAGGAACACTGTTTTCATCTTTACTTTTTAATTGTACAACTAGAGGCTCGGTGCACAAAATTCGTGCATGAGGGGTGGGGGTCCCCTCAGCCCAGCCTGCACCCTCTCCAATCCGGGATCCCTCGGGAGATGTCCGACTGTCCCAGGGATCAGGCCTAAACCGGCAGTTGGACGTCCCTCTCACAATCTGGGACTGCTGGCTCCTAACTGTTCACCTGCCTGCCTGCCTGATTGCCTTTAACTGCCCCCCCCCCCCCCCGCCAGACTGATCACCCCTAACAGCCTCTGCCTGCCGGCCTGATCGCCCCTAACTGCCGGCCTGGTTGCCCCCAACTGCCCCTCCCTGCCAGCCTGGTCGCCCCCAACTGCCCCCCCTGCCGACCTTGTCACCCCCAACTGCCCCCCCTGCCGGCCTGGTTGCCCCCAACTGCCCTCCCGCCGGCCTGGTCACCCCATGCAGCCTGCTGTTCAGTCATTTGGTCATCCCTCACTAACCCCCCTGCTGGCTTGGTTGCCCCATGCAATCTGCTATTCAGTTGTTTGGTCGTCCCTCACTAACCCCCCTGCTGTCCTGGTCGCCCCACGCAGCCTGCTGTTCGGTCATCCATTCGGTTGTTTCAGTCGTGACGGCCCCTGGATTTTTATATATTAGGATGTATCAGTGTCTAGAAAAGGTATATAGGTTACCTTTTGTGTCACATTTTTTAGACCCACCTTTTTCACTCTGGCCATTGCTGAGGCAACTGCTACTCACTTCAGTCTCACCATTTATGTCTGCTTTGGGGCAGAGAAATTTCTTTACTTTGTCCCTCTGGGACACATGTGGGTGTCCCCTCAGCCATTCTGAGGCAGGGGATTGGGAGCAGGTTGATGACTACGTCGATGTTCATTCCCTTGACTAGTCAGCTCTGAGACTCATTCTTCACAGCTTTTCAAAACACTGAGCCCCGATTGTTCACAGATAATCAGCTGGATAATTCCCTCTTTTACAGGCTTCCCTCCTTCCTGCTGCACCCTCCTCCCTGTTCCTGGGCCTTACTTTCCAAAATATACTACTCACATGCAAGCCATTGTCTCGCTCTGTTTTGAGGAACTCAGGCTAGGTCTGATGAATATGGAAAGCTTGAAGAATAATTTGAAATGCTATTAACTACCCAAGTTAAGAAACATATTGTGGACTCTTGTCTCATTTATCTCAGAGATCTCCCTGCACTTAGAAATGATTTTTTGTTTGACTAAATGAATAAATTAATGAATGGAAATACTAATACAGACATCATTGTTCCCTAGACACTGAACCGAGAAACAGCCAACAAAGAGTAGATAAATTTCCAACCTCAGCATTCGCAGTCTCAAATGGACTTTTAACGCAAACATAAAACACTTTGGTCAAACTGCCTTGAGTTGACTTCAGGCTGAACGCCTCACATCCCAAGCAGCAAGAACCAGGGCTATGAACTGCCCACATTTGCTTTGCCCAGTTAACAGTAAATAGAAAGTCGCCTTCAGGGATTATCCACGTATGGAACTGGTCACTACTAGTGAATGTACTGAATTCTCTGCGCTTTAAGAAGTAGAGAGAATGGCAAACACTAGAACATTTTCCAATTAACTTAATGAGGAAATCTTGATTTCTACAAAATTTAGAAAACCTTTCTTAAATGCATTCTACTTTTTTTGTAATTTGTGTAGAACATAATAATTTTAGTTAGTATAGGAGTTGGTTTCTTTGGATTCCACATAATTAACATTATTATGTGATTTATATAAAAGGGTCTTAATGGTTAGAAACCCTCACCACCACTTCCACTCTGAGATATTCTGCCCTAAGTCTCATATTTTCCTGGAATATGTGATTCTCAATTATTCACCCAATTAACCCCACCCCCTATGGTTACAAAAAAAAAAAGTGGTATGTAGAAAACGGGAAAAAAATAGATTTGAGGTCTTTGGGTTTTTAAAAAAGCCAACTGCCAGCAAGTCTTTCTTCCCATAAGGATCCAAATATATCAGGTGCATTTGTTTGCTGTGATTATGTTCCCAGCTGTTTCCAGCCACATTCTTCCTTAAAAACAAGGGAATTTGCCTACAAACAGGGCAAGAGTTTAGATAAATTGCTTAAAAGCAGATACTTTCTGAGAGTCCTGGTTTGTTCTCAAGTCATGGGACTATTTAGCTTATTGACCTCCTGGCAAGTGTTTACCCAGAAAGACAAAATGAAACATATTCTGGAGGAGGGTGGAAGACATTGTTTTTGAAAAAGAAATGTGAGGTCTTATTAGGGCAAAGCTGTTAATTACACACTCTGTTATTGTCAAGGTTGATACAGCCGGTGAGAGCAGAGGCACTTTTTCATCTCTTCCCAAGAACAAGGGGAGACAGCTGTTCTTAGGGACAGATCCATTATAGCTTATCACCAGCCAACAGCCCGAGGAAGGAGCGCCATGAAATATGTCCACTGTCACCGGGAGCCAGAACAGACGCCGAGCCAGCCCCTGCACAATGGAAAGACAGTGAGAACCGTGGCTTCCAACTCAAATAGATTGGGTTACATTGATTCTTTTTAGTGCCTGGCTGTTCTGCAGCATGAAATTCACTGATACTCTTGCAGTTACTCTGTTATTGATCTCTATAAAACTGCACAATCTTGCTTTAATAAGCATCAGATAGAGACAGTAATAAATAGCGGTTCTTACATTTTTAAGCCTGGTTAAACTGTGTTGTAAAATTCCGCACGTTTATATTTCATGAATAACCGGTCTGCCGCTTATGGTTCTTCAAAGGGTAGCCCATGCCAGAGAAACAAATACTGCCTCCATTCTCATTTAACTGGTCTTCCTGATTAAATAAGGCTATTTACCCTTGTTTTTAAAAAATCTAGGGGGTGGGTCATGTCAACAATTTATTTCTAATAAACATTTACATCATGCAAGCCCCTTCTTCCTAACAATGATTTAATAGTTTTCATTGAAAGAGGTAAAGGCAAGTGCTTTCTTAAGAGTGATGCATTTATACCATCAGTAAACATTTCAAACACTAAAAAGGAGATTTGAGAGAAACCATGCCTCAGTACACTATGCTTTGGTTTCTTTGATTTTTTAAAATTATAGACAAAATTTTCTTCTTTTCAAATGTCTGCCACCATACCTCCCTTCTATGGTACTCAGGTTTTATTCATGAATAACTCTGAGACACAGAACTTCATAGTAAGATCATGATGATATAAAAGCAGGAGTTCCAACATGGTGAAATCTGTTTCAGTCTTCATTTTGGGAAAAACATAATAAATATTACACCTCCATAGGAAACAGGAACATGCTAAATAGTATGGTTTCCAACAGCCAACTATAACATCATATAATTTTAACATAATATATATCTATATATTCAACACTGTATGTACATATAAAAATACATTTAACACTACACTCTCTCTATATATAAAATATAAAATCCCACTCTACTGAAAAAGCAAATCTCAGCCTAACATTTTCATTATGAAAGTAATCCTGATTGTAGAAAATCTGGAAAATACAATAACCACATTGAGTTAACAGTGACCAGCAGACCAGCAGAGTCATTGCCTGGGAGTTTGTTTGAAATCCAGATCCTCAGGCCCCCACCTGAGACCAATTGGATTAGAATCTGCCTTTAACAGAATCTCCAGGTAATTTGTTTGCACATTAAAGTTTGAAAAGTACCTGTATAAAATATAAATCACCCTAATCTCCCCACTTAGAGATGACTACTTTCAATATTTTACTGCATTTTTATTAACCTTTCTTTTCCATATACTGATATATATATATATATATATATATATATATATATATATATATATATATATCAGGATATATATATATCAGGATATATATATATATATATCCTATCTAATAAAAGAGTAATATGCAAATTGACTGTACCTCTGCTACACCCACAAGCCATGCCCACCAGCCAATCAGGAGCAAGTATGCAAATTAACCCAATCAAGATGGCTTTGGCCATGGAGCGAACAGGAGGCTTGCGTTTCCCTGGCAATGGAGGAAGCCAAGCTTCCTGCACACCCTGGCTGGCCCAGGCCTCTGCTCAAGGCTACAAAGTTTCAATTATAGAAGATAAATAAATCCCAACAAAAATGGCTGCAGCCACGGAGCAAGCAGGAGTCTTGGGTTTCCCCGGTGATGGAGGAAGCCAAGTTCCTGGCCTGCCCTGGCCTCCACTCAAGGCTACAAAGTTTCAATTATAGAAGATAAATAAATCCCAGAAACCAGGGCCTCCGCTTGGGTCACCAGGGGGCGTGGCCAGCCTGCAAACCACCACAGGCCCCTCGCCCAGGCCACCCCATGCCCCAAGGGAACCCCCACCCTGATCCAGGACACCCTTCAGGGCAAACCAGCTGGCCCCCACTCATGCACCAGGCCTCTATCCTATCTAATAAAAGAGTGATATGCAAATTGACCTTCACTCCAACACAAGATGGCTGCCCCCATGTGGTCAAAGATGGCTTCCCCCATGTGGACACAAGATAGCCGCCACAAGATGGCCAGCAGGGGAGGGCAGTTGGGAGGAGGGATCAGACCAGCAGGGGAGGACAGTTGGGAGGGACCAGGCCTGCAAGGGAGGGCAGTTGGGGGTGATCAAGCCTGCAGGGGAGGGCAGTTAGGGATGACCAGGCCTGCAGGGGAGGGCAGTTAGGGGCAATCAGGCTGGCAGGGGAGCAGTTAGACATCAATCAGGCTGGCAGGGGAGTGGTTAGGGGGTGATCAGGCTGGCAGACAGAAATGGTTAGGGGCAATCAGGAAGGCAGGCAGGTGAGCAGTTGGGAGCCAGCAGTCCTGGATTGTGAGAGGGATCCCAGATTGGAGAGGGTGCAGGCTGGGCTGAGGGACACACACCACCCGCTCCGTGCACGAAATTCCATGCACAAATTTCGTGCACCGAGCCTCTAGTGTGTGTGTATGTGTGTGTATATATATATATATATATATATATATATATATATATATATATATATGTTTAGTTTCATTGTTTTAGGTCTAATGAGTAGTATTGAATATATATTAACAGTTGTAATTATTTTGAAGTACATCTGTTTAAATTTAAGACATTTGTATCTAAAATTACTAATAGTCATTTTTAAAGTCTTCTAAATCAATTATCCTTTTACATTCAACATATGAAGCTGAAATTTATTTCTTCTATATGTTGCTTGCAACTTTTTTTACCTAAATTATTATCAGCCTAATTTAAAAGTAAATTTTACCCATAAAATTGTTAAATAACTACCTTATTAGTACTTACTGTATGCTAAGAATCATGCTTGCTTTTCACACAAATTATTTCATTGAAACATCAAAATAATGCTATGAGATAAGGATTTGTTCTCACCATTTTATGGATTAAGAAACAAAGGCTTTAAAACATTAAGTAAGTTGCTCAATATCATATTGTTATCAGCCTAAGATTCAAAACAAAGATAACAAATATTACATTGTTTTTTAAAAATGTTTTCCCCCCTCAGTGGATAGTCTTTATTTTTTCTTAATAGCATTTAGCTCATAACAATACTAATATTTCTACTTGCACATTAACAAATATAGAGAATTCTATTTATGAAGTTTACCACTATAATTTTGTATGTGAACTGAACATATGTCTCTGGATGGTGGGAATGCAGACTAGTGCATCCATTATCCTTAAAAAATTAAATGTGGAACTGCCATTTGACCAAGTGATCTCACTTCTAGGAATATAGCCTAAGAAACATGAAACACCAATCAGAAAGAATGTATGCACCCCTATGTTCATAGCAGTGCAATTTACAATAGGTAAGATCTCGAAACAGTCCAAGTGCCTATCAGTAGATGAATGGATAAAAAAACTGTGGTATATTTAGACCATGGAATACTATGCAGCAGTAAAAAAAGAAGGATCTCTTACCCTTTGAGACAGCATGGAAGGACCTGGAGTTATTACGCTAAGTAAAATAAGCCAGACTGAGAAATACAAACATCACAAGATCTCACTCATATATGGAATCAAATGAACAAAATAAACTAACAAACAAAATAGATCCAGAGTCATAGAAGTATGGAATAAACTTTGACTCTCAGAGGGAAGGTGGGAGTGGGTGGGTGGATGGGTGGGTGGGAAGAAATCAACCAACAAACTTATAAACATATATATGCATTAGGGGCCCAGTGCACAAATTTGTGCACCTTGAAAGGAACTGTGGGCCACCGTGGGCACAGGGGCGGGTCTTGGCCGATCTTCCATGCCCCCCGCCCAGCCCCTCCTGCCATGGCCCCCAGTCCCCTGTCTGCTGGCAGTCCCGCTCCTGCCGCCACCGCTCCCACATGCTGATGGTGCCAGCTCTGCTCGCACCCGCTGACAGTGCGGAGCTATTGGGGCCAGCACCATCAGCAGGTGTGAGTGGCTGCTGCTGCTCCATCACCCCTCAGGAGCAGGGGGAGGTGGAGAAGCCCTAAGGGGCAATAGGGGCCAGCGCCAGGCGCCGGCAGCAGGTGCAAGCAGCGGCTTCAGTGCTGGCTGCAGGTGCGAGCGGGGCTGTCACCAGCAGCAGGTGCAAGTGCCAGGCAGGACCGCAGCGTGTGGGAGCAAAGAATTTTCAGTAACCACCAGAGGCTCACCCAATGACAGCAACCAGCACCCCGCCTTGGTCTGGCGCCCCCACTCACCTGCTCCACCATCCTGCCGCGGCTGACACCCACCATGTTCCGTGCTCTGCTGCCTGCTGCCCATGCCTGCCATGTTCCACGTGTGCCCCCTGGTGGTCAGCTCATGTCCCAGCAACCGGTTTTTTGGTTCAGTTGTTCCCCATTCGGTCTATTTGCATATTAGGGTTTTATAGAGAGAGAGAACCCATGGACACAGACAATAGTGTGGTAAAGGCCTGGGGCCAGGGGTGGAGGCGGGCTAGAAAGGGGGTCAATGGGAAAAAAAAAGGGAACATATGTAATACTTTCAACAATAAAGATTTTTTTAAAGTTCATAGAACAGCAGACTTCCCACCACAGAGGCCACTGATTAATGTGTATGCAGAAACAGTAACTCTCTAATCTCTAAGAAATCTAAATGAACATATTTGGGGGCCAAAAACATGTGAATACTGTTTATGATTGTTTGGTTTTCAGTTTTCCAAACACATTTATTGCACAATTATTGAGAGAAGAGGCTCTTCCACAAGAACTTTTTATGTTATTGCTTAGTCACTTAAAATATTTATAGATAGTATGGATATAGACATACATATATTATAGATACTATATATTATATCTAGTAGCTCTCTGTGGAAGATAGATAGATAGATAGATAGATAGATAGATAGATAGATAGATGCCTTCTTTTGGCATCTAAATCCCTTTTTCTCAGTATTCTGAGAAACAAAGTTAGTTTCAAGTCTGCCCATTCAATTCATTAAGGAAATTGGAAGGATTTTACTGATAAAATAGGAAGATTTAAAGGACCCAGCAGTTTCAAAGGAAATATTCCATAATGCACTAATCTCAAAGAAATCACATAGGGAAGGATTTTTTTTTCCTTTTATATATTCTGGTAGTGAATTTTGAAGACTAATAGTTCAGCCCCCATCATAGCCATATTTTTTTCATTTTCTGAAGATGAACAGTTTTTCTGGATATAAATTCCAAAGGACAAGTGATTCAGATGTTAATTTGATATGAGCAGGGAACTCTTTCTTCATAATCACAATTACCTTCATAGCCTCAAAGATGGTGGCATCTGAACACATTCTCATCTCTGTCATCTTCTCGATCAGTCAGTGAGTGATGAGCTGGTAATTACCTCTTTTTTCCACCATCGAATTACTTCTATTGTTTTCTTCTGGAACTACATAGATGATAATTCTCCTCTTCCTGAAAACTTTCCAAGATTTTTAGTTTGTTTTCTCTAATCTTTTCTTTATAACTTTTATGTTTTAACTTGCCTTCATTGATGAGCATTAAACTTAATTTATTTCATATTTACTCATTTTTGTCTACCTGAAGTCTATGTTTATTGAAGGCATTAGTATGTCTTAAACGTTTGTAATTCCTACCCCTATCAACCTCTACAATTCCTGGGGACTGGGAAGTGTTGCTAAATATCCAAAGAAATTACCCATTTTACAAATTGGAAAATGGATAATGAAAGAATAAAATGAATCACATTAGGCTGAAATTGAGACGAGAACCTAGAATTGTCCATACTCTGTAAATTCAACTCTTCGCTAAAGGTAGAGTATGTAATAGAAATATGCTCTTCAATGACCCATTTTTGATGGGTTGTGATATCACACATCAAACCTTTGCATTGCCAACTGGTGCTAATTTGTTTAGCTCAAGAGTCTGAAGAGTACTTTGGAAAGAAAGCTAGACTGGGAGAAAGGGGACTTGGGTTTCAGTCCCAGGTCTGTGTCATACCGGTTGGCAAAGTCAACTGAGTCAGTTTTTCTCAGTAAAAGGAGAAGATGACCTAGATGATCTCTAGATTCCTTCCAACACTAAGATACTGGAAATGATTCTGTGGTCCTAGACCTGAATACTGCATGTATTTAGAGGTGGGAAGCATGAAGGTAGACAGAAAAGATTAATTGAGATGTTAAGACAGATAGCATTTAGAGAAATGATTCCCCCCTCCCCGGATATAGACCCAAAGATAACATTAAATATGAAAAGTTCTAATATAGTTAACTATTATTTGGCAAGTTCAGAGAAAGTCTGGATAATATTTTTGCAGAAGGATTTTTCCATATAGATCTGATAATTCAGAAGATACTTGAAGACCTTCGCATACCTTACAGTCATTCATGTGGCCCATCAGTCAACACAGATGCCTGGGATGAAAAATACCAGAAAGCTACCATGAATTTTTTATATCATTTTCTTTGAGTAACCTGCCAATTGTTCATAAGAGAGAATAAGAATATGCACAGGGTAATTTCTATCCAGAATTATGGCTAAAAAGACTTTTGGTTGATATGCTGTGATATAAACAAACTGATGCTATTTTCTTTAAAATTCCTGCAAATAATAGCGAAGAGGAGACCAACAGTTTAAATCCACAGAGAGTAACGGTACATATGTCTAAGAGGGTTTGGAGAGCATCCTGAACAAATAGAAAGAGAAGTTGTAAACCAGTAAAATACACCTGAAATGCAATAGGAACCTTCTCAAATAGACATGATATTTTTGAGGGTGAGTTATTAGCATTCATACTTACTGCATTAAAAAATTCCCATTTCATCTTTTCCCCTTACTGGGCTGCTCATTCTTCTCTATTCACGTGTATTATTCCTCCACATTCATATGTTGGGTGAGCATAAAAACATTGCTGCTCTGAGAGAAAAAAAAAATATATATATATATAGTATATCATGATATTCTCTGTCTGGGGGGAGGCTCCAACAGAATATCACCAACTTTGGCAATCAGCCAATCAATTTATTCCCTCCCACATACAACCACAACATATATAATGGAACACTATTCAGTGATAAAAAGTAATCATGAAAAAATATGCTATTAATTCACAGAACAACCTGGATAAACCTCAAATGCCTTATGCTAAGTGAAAGAAAGCAGACCAAAAGTCTCCAGAGTGTGTAATTTCATTCATATAATATTCCAGAAGAGGCAAAACAATAAGGATGCAACAAAAGACCAGTGATACCAAGGGTTTAGAAGGTAGTGTCTGACTAAGAAAAGCTCAGGAGATTTGGGATTAGTAGGGGAACTAATCTGTATAGCACTGTAATGGTGAATGCATGGTGCTTTGTATTTGTCAATACCCATAGAACTTTCCAGCACAAAGAGTACACTGATGTATGCATTTTTTTAAGTCAACCAGGAGATCAGAGGATCCCAGGATGGAATACAGACTGACCACACACAAAAAATCTATTATGTATATCTGACTGGCATAATCTCATAAAAGGGAGTGTGGGGGGAAAGTAACTTGGGAAAACAGTGCTTTGAATGGAAACTGTAAGACTAAAGTAAAAAAGAACTCTATATAAGAACTATACTCTGGTTGGCTAAGTTGTTTCCCATGCTGGTATGGGTCAATATTCTGAAACTGCTGTACATGTACACTGGGATTGACTAAGTAAATGAATAACAGATGATGAGATCCAGGTTTTTCACTGTCACAGAACTGGGAGGAGGGGGCAGTTACAGATAAGGGGGAAGCTAGAATGAACCATGTGGTACTAGGTTAGGTTCAGAGATAATAGTATAAATTCATGTTTAGCTTAATATAGACACAGATGGGTAGATATAACTATAGAAGTGTGCATTTACCTGTGTAAGTATACATGTATACAGTTCCTCATCATGTTCATGAGAGGGCCAGGAAGCTATGACACCCCAGTAGCAATGAGCACACCCGGCACCCAGATTCTAGTTTCTGATATCATTCTCCAATAACAAGGCTCCTTGGGAAAGTGGCTGATTCTAGGGCAAAGCAGGGACAATACAAGGGAAGCCTGGAGAATCTTATAGTGCCAGAAAGTAAGACATATTCAAAAAAAGAAAAGGATGGGGGGGGGGCTTGTCAAAGTGACACAGCAGCCAGCCTTAAAGAACTCTCAATAACCAAAGATGGAATCATTTGAGCAACAACACAAATAGCATAGCATTGGATTATAACCCAAAGTATAAGTATCCATGATTCCATTCATACTAATACAATAAATGATTGAATAAATAAGCAAATATGGAGAATAGATAAGTCCCCTGTGCATAAGAATTCAAAATACCCCCCTCTTAAGGGCTTGGCTCTGCTTCCCTAGAGTGTGGGCTGCACTAAGTGTCTTACTTCCAAAGACTGAAATATGGAAAGGGTGTGGGATAATGTAACTTCACAGTGTGGAAACCTGGCAGACACTACCTCAGCCAGGTGATCAAGGTCAACATCATCAGTGCTAAGTCATGTTGGTGGTGTGTCCCCTGGATATGATGTAATGAAATTGGTTCATTACTTTGTGGTCTTCTTCCCCCAAACCAATATCCCCCATGTAATCATGAGAAAAACTTCAGACACCCTCAATTAAGGTACATTCTGCAAAATCCTGACCAGTACTTCTTAAAACTGTCAAGGTCATAAAAAACAAGGCAAGTCTGAAAATTTGTCACAGACTAAAGGAGACATGACAAATAAATGTAATGAGGTGTACTGGATGGGACCCTAGAACACTGGGGGGAAAAATGAATGAAGTCTGCATCACTTGTGGAGTTTAGTTAATAGCAATGCAAGGTGTTAACAATGGGGAAACTGGGTGAAGGATGTATGAGAACTCTATTCTCTTTGCAACTACTCTGTTAATCTAAAACTGTTTAAAAATTAAAAGTTTATTCAAAGGAAAATGGTAGAGACCAAAAGTATTAGTCCAGGGCTAATTTGGAGAATGGGACAAGACCTTGTCTTTCACTGTATATCCATAGTGAAATGGATATATATGTCCATTTCAGAGAGGAAGGGAGAGGGAGAGATAGAAACATCAATGATGAGAAAGTGTCTTTGATCTGCTGCCTCCTGTACGCCCCACACTGGGAATCAAGCATGCAACCGGGTATGTGCCCTGACCGGGAATTGACCGTGACCTCCTTGTTCATAGGTCAATGCTCAACCACTGAGCCATACCAGCTGGGCCACTGTGTATAGTTTTATAAGCACTGATCTAGGAAAACATTTTCCAGGATGACTTTTACTTTTTTCCCAGTTTAAAATCTTCTTTCCATTGTACTAACTGAGATGGTGTTGAATTCCTTGCAATTTGCTCAAAGATATTTTTATCTTAAAATCCTGGAAATCTGAAGTCACGACACTTGGTTCTTTGTTCTTTTGTCCGCCCCCAACATATTTTGCTGCAAATCTTGTCATCATCAAGGTGCAGCCCACTGGCTTTGTAAGTGGTTTGTGACTTCCTTCTGTTCCCGGTATTCCGGTTCTATTTAAGTCCATTAAAGGGAGCATGTGGACTTGACAATTTGTCACCAAGATTCAGGTACACCTACCTCATTACCAAGCCCTCAAAATTCAGTGATGATGCTACATAGAATTGTGGTCATAACAAGTATTGCAGTTATATACTTAATAAAACATCACATTTGATCATGAATTAAATCACATGAGTAATTTTCATGCTGCTCCCTGTTTACAGTTTAGAAAGTTCTGTTTTCTTCTAGAACATCTGATAACTTCAATTGTTATGTGTCTCCCACGAAAAGGTAAACAACAAAAAGTGCAAACATTTCTGGGTGTGTTAATATTCAAGTAACAATGTTTTACTAGGTTTGCAAATAATCTGGATAATGAATATAAAAACATAACAAAACTCCTTTTTCAACCAAACAGTTATAAACTGTTAAAATTATAACACCAGCTTATTGTTAGGTGGTGAGGGTTGGTTATTTAAGCGGGGGATTTCCCATGAACTCATAAATAAGATAATGATAGCCAAAAATAGTCTTCTAAATGGCTTTCTTTTCCATTTTCCCCCTTTATTCTTATTGTTGACACTATTGCAAATGTCCCAATTCCCCCCCAATTTGCCCCCTCCACTAAATGGTTTTTGATGTTTACTTAATCTCTCTACTGAGATAGGTAAGGAAAGTTTTGCAATTTGAGAATATTATTTAAGTATTTTATTTATTTCACCGCTGAAGTCAATCAACAGTTTTTTGGTGTTTTTTTATTTTTTATTTTTTGTGTTTGTTTTTTTTGTGTTTGTTTGTTTTGTTAGTCCTCACCCGAGGATATTTTTCTATTGATTTTTAGGGAGAGTAGAAGAGAGAGGGAAAGACAGAGAGAAGCATCAATGTGAGAGAAACACACAGACTGGGTGCCTCCTGCATGCACCCGGACCAGGGCCAGGGACGGGGAGGAGCCTGCAACCAAAGTATGTGTCCTTGACTAGAATCAAACCTGGGACCCTTTGGTCCACAGGCCAACGCTCTATCCACTGAGCCAAACCGGCTAGGGCCTTAAATCATTTTTTAATGAAATATTCTTCTGGGGTCTGTTTTCCTCTGGTTTAAATTGGATGGGGTGGGCATGGGATTCCTCCATCAATTGTTTGCTTTAAACAGAATTCCCTTTATTATTCCCAGACAATCGTTCGAGGAAACAAACCCTGCCAGGAATCCTCCATCAACGGCCTCCTGGAGGATTTCGACAACATCTCGGTGACCCGCTCCAACTCCCTAAGGAAAGAGAGCCCGCCCACCCCGGACCAGGGCGCCTCGGGCCATGGCCCCGGCCACCGGGAGGAGAACGGCTTCATCACCTTCTCTCAGTATTCCAGCGAATCCGACACCACCGCCGACTACACCACCGACAAGTACCGAGACAGGAGTCTCTACGGGGACGACCTGGATCCGTTTTATAAAGGCAGCCATGCGGCCAAGCAGAATGGGCACGTGGTGAAAATGAAACACGGGGACGCCTACTATTCGGACATGAAGCCTTTGAAGTCCGACCTGGCCAGATTCCCCATCGATTATCACACACACTTGGACTCACTGAGCAAACCCGGTGACTACAGCGACCTCAAGTGGGAGTACCAGAGAGCCTCGAGCAGCTCGCCTCTGGATTACCCGTTCCAATTCACGCCTTCCAGAACTGCAGGGACCGGCGGCTGCTCCAAGGAGAGCCTGGCCTACAGCGAAAGCGAATGGGGGCCCAGCCTGGACGACTACGACAGGAGGCCCAAGTCATCGTACCTGAATCAGACCAGCCCGCAGCCCGCCATGCGGCAGAGGTCCAGGTCGGGCTCGGGGCTCCAGGAACCGATGATGCCCTTCGGAGCAAGTGCATTTAAAACCCACCCCCAGGGACACTCGTACAACTCCTACACCTACCCTCGCTTGTCCGAGCCCACAATGTGCATTGCAAAGGTAACGTCTTCTGCCTCCTTGCCTCCAGAGTGGAGGACCCTCCACCTAGGTGGTGCGAGCATCGCCTTCTTACATAGTCAGATTCTCAAGTGCTGGGTTGCCTTTCAAGTGAGAACCCATATGGAAATTCTGATTTCCATCCCCCAGCCCCAAGAGCCGAAAATGTAGGGCAAGACACATTTATTCATTAAAGTAAAGGTCTGTGGGGAATCTTCTATGGGGTTTCTAGTTAAAAGGCAAAATAATCGTGTTTATTTGAAAGAGAACTTAGTACAATATGAGCACATCGCATTTATCGTAACGTCTCTGTTAAGGAGTATGTGCTTGTAGGTCGTTAGATGGAATAATACAGTGGTTCCTGCATTCTGAAAAAGTTTAGGTGGCTCTGCTGAAAAGGAAAAAAAAATCAGGATAATGCGGTAAGTTTTTAATAAAGTTAATTTTATTCCACTTGAGGGACAATTCTTCATTTTGAGAGTATGTTCTTTCTATTATTGTTGTCTTGAAATGCCATTTTTTAAATGAAATTTGGGGATGATAGATAGAAGCTGGTTGCTGGGCCTTTTCTGTGCTTTTTATTTTGTTTTGTTGTAACTCCTCTGTTGGTTAAAAAATAAGTTTAAATGTCAGCTGCTGCAAATTTTCTTTGAAATTTGAATGGTGATGACATCCCAAAGTTTGGGGACCACTGTTGTAGAAGTTCCTGAACCTGAACGTACTCACTTGGAAAAATACCTTGGAGAGTGTGCAAGTGGTTCATTTTTCCATGCTAACTTAGAAATGTTTTTGCTACCTCAGCTGTATAGTGAAGTGAAAATGGGGCATTTGGTGATGGATTACGTAGAGGTCTCAAACTAGTTGAGAGAGATGTGACTTCTAGTAGCGTGATCATGTATGCTTGTACCAAATGCTCTCTCTTCAGCAGCTTGATGGGAGGCGAGCCTGCCTGCACGCATCTTGTTTTATTGATTGTAAATAGTCAATATTTTTTTTGCTTACTATTTCTCATAAACCCAACCCAATGTGTTGAAGTCATTTAGGGACATGCTGGTAGTGACTTTAACCACACTTTAGAGAGAAAAAAAAAAAGACAGAAAAAACCTCTCACTTTAGTTTCCAATACATACAATGAGAAACACAGACCTAAAATATATACGTCTAGTTAAAATTTAAATATTGAGAATGTTTTTTATCTCACTGTGTGAGTTATTTGAACTCCTATGATCAGGGTATCATGACTGCCTTTACTAATTATGTTCTTACCAGGGCAATTGTTGGAAAGAGGTCTGTCTAATTGACCAACACGAAAAGCTCATACACATGATGTATGAGATAGTTTATTAGATTTCCTGTGCATATCACTCACCTGAGGGAACCCCTTTGTAGTTCTAGAGTGAAATAAGGGAATCAACACATTCCATAGCTGAACCTGGTAACATCCACAGGTTTTGAACAGCAGTGGTTACTTTATGTAACAGTAAATAATGTTTTTCAGCTTCACTGAGGTATAATTGACAAAATTTAAAGATAATTTACAACATGATGATTTGATATATGTAAACATTGTGAAATTATTCTCTTCCGGCATAATTAAGATATCCATCATCTTACGTATTTACTTTTATCAGGAGGAGAACATTTAAGTTCTAATCTCTTTGCAGATTTCAATTATATAGTAGAATTCTATCATCATCATGTTATACATTAGGTCCTCAGACCTTATTCATCTTATTACTAAAGATGTGTACCCTTTACCAACTTCTCCCTCCCCACCCCTGTCTCTGATAATCACTTTTCTAGTCTCTGTTTTGATTTCTACCTTTTTAAAAAAATATTCTACATATAATATATTTCACTTATAATGCCTGTCTGGTACTCGCATTTATTGCAAGTGGAGAAATTATTTCTTCTCTTTTAAGGCTGAATAATATTCTATTGTATATACACTGAGTGGCCGGATTATTATGATCTCTGAACACATAATAATCCGGCCACTCAGTGTATATCCTATATAATAAAAAGCTAATATGCAAAGTGTCCCCTTGGCCAGGAGTTCGAACAGCAGGCAGGCCAGCCAACCACCCATGTCCCCTCCCCCTGGCCAGGCTGGCCGGACCCCACCCATGCACGAATTCTTGCACCGGGCCTCCTATACACACACACACACACACACACACACACACACACACATACATACACTGAGTGGCCAGATTATTATGCATTCAGAGATCATAATAATCTGGCCACTCAATGTATATTTTCTTGATCCACATTTTATTGAACCATTCATCTGTTGACGGACACATGGCTTATTTCCACACCTTGACTATTGTTAATAGTGCATTGGTCATGGGGGTATAGCTATCTTTTCCACATAAAGATGTTGTTTCCTTTGGATATATATCCAGAAGTGGGAGTGCCAGATCAGACGGTAGTTTTATTTTTAATTTCTTGAAAACCTTCATTCTATTTTCCATAGTGGCTGTACCAGTTTACATTCCCATCAATAATTACAATGGTTCTTTTCCCCCCGCTTCCTTGCTAGCATTTTTAATCTCTTGTCTATTTTATAATGGCTATCCTAACAACTGAAAGATATCTCATTGTGGTTTTGATTTATAGTTTCCTGATGATTAGTGATGAAGAGCACATTTTTATGTATCGGTTGGACATTTGTATGTCTTCTTTAGAAAAATGTCTATTCAGATTCTTTGCCCATTTTTTTAAATTGGGTTATTTGTGGGTTTTGCGGTGTGTGTTTCTTTCTATCTAATTGTTTGAATTGCTTGTATATTTTGGATATTAACTCTTTATCAGATATGTGGTTTACAAATATTTTCTCCCAGTCCATAGGTTGCCTTTTCATTTTTGCTGATGATTTCCTCTGCAAAGCAAAACTTCTTTAGTTTAATTTAGTCCCACTTGTTTATTTTTGCTTTTGTTGCCTTTTCCTTTGGTGCTAAATCCAGAAAGTTATTGTCAAGACCAATGTTGAAAAGCTTGTCCCCTATGTTTTCTTCTAGGAGCTTTATGATTTCAGGTCTTACATTCAAGTCTTTAACCCATTTTTAGTTGATACTGTGTATGTCATAAGATAAGGGTCCAGTTTTATTTTTTTTACACATGGCTAGTCAGTTTCCCAGCATTATTTATTGAACAGACTATTCTTTCTCATTGCATATTCTTATATCCTTTATCATAAATAACTTGTCCATATTTCTGGGCTCTCTATTTATTACACTGATCTATGTGTCTGTTTTTATGCCAATACTATACTGTTTTGATTATTCTTACTTTGTAATATAGTTTGAAATTAGAAAATGTGACACCTCCAGTTTTGTTCTTCTTTCTAGGGATTGTTTTGGCTATTTTGGATCAAATATGATGTGTGTGTGTGTGTGTGTGTGTGTGTGTGTGTGTGTGTGTGTGTGTTATATTTGAATACTTGTGTTAGGAAACTGTTTAGGTCATAGTCAGAGAAAATTTTGTCCAGAAGGCTGTAACCTTTCCTCCGGGGAGTCATATTTGGCCCATTGACATGTCTATCCCACCTAATACTAATTTCCAACATCTGGAAACTCAAGATATTTCACTTAGAAATCACAATTTATGGGTTTCAGTTTTCTCTTGAAAAAAACTGGGACAATCTTGTATCTCTGGGCTCACATTTTCTTATAGCATCGGAGATAGAATTGGCTGGAGGTAAAGGCCGCCCATGAGAAGGGACATGCACTGCTCAGCCTACTTCATTCCTTTTTCTGTTGGCCTATTACCCACCGGCATTAGGATTTAATGTAACCACCAGCAATCCTTGCCCCGTCATTTTATAGGAGGGAAACCGAGGTCCAGAAATCCAAATGGCACAGCAGGTTTCATAGATAGTTGGCTGCAAAACAAGGACAGGAACCAGGTCTGGTGTTTCTCCTAAATCCAGTATTTTCCCCATTATATGCATATATATTATTTCAGGAGTCCAATTGCATTTGCCAGTCACACCCATGAGAGGGCCCATGACTACCAGAACTTTAGTCTAAGTGGAGAAATAGGAAGAGGATGGAGGGGGAAGCGGGGAGGCAGGGGATACTTTGCTCAGTCCTCACCAACTCCTTCTTCCTGCAGACTTTCAAATATAAGACAGAGCAGACCTGCCCTGAAATATGGTTTTGTCAAACTCAGAAACAATGCCAGAAACTATTGTGGCTCAGAAAAAGATATAGAACAGTTCTACCAAGAGTTTTTTCAGCTCCTATAATCAGGACTGCAAAGGAGCAAGCTGCTATGCCATGTTTCGCAAGAGACCCATGGGAAACTCATGGGTAGGTTTTGTGGGAGGGTAGGAAGTGGGAGCTATGTTAGCAATGAAAACGTTTACTAGATTAAAAATATAGCATCTCTCTAAAAAGACTTAGGTGCCTGTGTCTTTAGAACTATACTCTTAAAAACCGAACGACCACATTTGGATTTCCTGCTGAGGGAAGAAATAGTGATCACGACTCACGTAATTTGTCTTTGCCTCATGGGAAATCCTAGAGGCTGGTGGGTCTTGTTCACATCTCCAATAATAAAAATAAAAAAGCACAAATCTCATGTAAATCTCCAGATAGAGCAAAAATGAGGAGGTGTGTGTTTGTGTGTTTGACACGAGTTTTACAACATTTGGCCAAAATTTTTTAAAAAAATACTGTTAACCCACAATTAAAACAAAAACAAAAACACAAAACCCTCCTCTAGTGTTATCTACCTACGTAATTTTCCTATTAATGTAACAGGAATCAAGGATGTTATGACATCTGTAGATATTGGCATACATCTCCCTATTTTTGAATGATTTGCTGGGGCTTAAGCAAAAATTAAGAAAATAAAAAAACAGCTCTGGCTGGGTGGCTCAGCATCACACTGTGCACCAAGAGGTTGCAGGTTCGATTCTGGGTCAGGCCACATACCTAGGCTGTGAGTTCAAACCCCAGTCAGGGCACCTACAGGAGGCAACCAATCACTGTTTCTCTCTTCTCTTTCTCTTTCTCATCCTCTCTCTCTCTCAATTCAATAAAAAACCCTACATATTCTTATATGCATAACCCATGGACACAGACAATAATGTGCTGAAGGACTATAAGGGGTAGAGACAGGGTGGAGGGAGACAAAGGGGGGGAAGTGAGGGACATCGGTAATAGAGTCAACAATAAGAAAAAGAACAACAACATACCCTCCGGTGAGGATTTACAAAAGCAAAGATGAAGCCAAACAAAAGCCATGTAGTCCCATTCAGCCCTCAGAACTATCAAAAGGGCCACATGTGGAGGGAGAACACTTTCCACCCTCCCCTGCAGACAAGTCTGCCTCATAGGGAGGGAAAATGGCTGGAGATATTGTCCCCATGCATTTGTTTTTGCTCATTCTGATGCTCTCCAGGTACCAAGCAGCTGCCAGCTGGAGTGTCTTGTCTGGCTCAGCACATCCAACCCCTGAGAAGCCCCCGACAAAATCACAGCTCTGCCAGTTCTGAGCACTCTCTGTGCTGCCTTGCACTGCGCAGCCCTGTGAAGCAGACTCTCTTGCTCTCTTGAGCCAGATGAGGGAATAGGCTTTGAGAGGCTCAACAACAGCTGGGTCAGTCAGCTCAGAGCAGAGCTGGGACCCAGCTTTCTAGGCTCAGCCCCTTCACTGATATTGTACATCCCCAAATGGCATAGGAATAGTTTCTGTGGGCGGCAAGCCTTACAGGCTCCTTTTGACACCTGCAGCAATGAGGTTCCCCTTGGGTTGCATCACTCTATAGCGGGATTTATCAATCTTGACACTATGCACGTTTAGGGCCTGATAATTCTTTGTTGTGCGAGGCTGTCCTGGGCACTGTAGGATGGATGTTTAATAGCATCCCTCACTCGTAACAACCAAAATGTCTCCAGACACTGCCAAATGTCAGGGAGGCAGGGGGAGCAAACGCAGCCCCAGTTGAGAACTACTGTTCTATGGCTCCTGTTTCTCCAGGACTTTTTGGCAGCTAAGGATCCCAGGGTTTGAGTCCTGATATTGTCCCTTATAACTGGGTGGATAAACTGCTTACCTGTGCCTCTACTTCTTTATCTATACAGTGGGGATAAAGAGCATCCCTGTCTTATCATGTTGCGTGAGGGTTAAATTAATAACTACAGAGCCTAACTAGTAATGCACAAAGTCTATATGCAT
The DNA here is from genome assembly GCF_951640355.1 of Cnephaeus nilssonii. NCBI lineage: Eukaryota > Metazoa > Chordata > Mammalia > Chiroptera > Vespertilionidae > Cnephaeus > Cnephaeus nilssonii. Next base: position 25,410,452 of record NC_137082.1, read on the forward strand.
CAGTGTGTGAATGGATGGCAGCTGTGATGTGGTGCTGAGGGTTACTCCATGCCAGCATTGTGCTAAGCATCTTGTAGACAGTAACCAATTTAGAAGAATTCAAGATCATCTCTTTTACCATCAAGAAGCTGAGACATTGGGGCTGGTGTTGCTCAGTAGTTGAGCATCGGCCTATGATCCAGGAGGTCACAGGTTTATTCATTTCTTTAAATTACCAGGGTTTGCCTATTTGTAGAGATCATAAGCCTCTTGTCTGAACTCTCTCAGTGTGAGCTTGCCATGTATTTTGTAAGGCAGGGAAGAGCATGAGTCTTCCAACTCTGTGTCATAAGGTGTAAATTCCTATGTGCCTAAGTAGGAATCCAATGTCACGGTGTGGGAGACTGGCTTGCAAAAACTACTAAATATGGTGAATGACTTTCTGCTACATGCAGTTGGGAAATCCAGCAATTGTCTGACCATCCGAACTTCACTTACTTCCTAAGCATCCTGCATCAGGGTCTTCAGTGGATTCCTTGAAGCATTAGGCCCCCGCCCCGCACAACAGAGATAATGCATGCTTGCCTCTTACCGAAACCGAACATCAGTGCCAATTGTGTCCCTTTGTCATCGGCCAGAGCGACTACAACAGGGCCGCTCCGTTTTGTAAGTGAAAAGAAGTCATCGGGAGGAAACTGACCGTGGTTGGGCACATGTCACAGTTGTGTCTTGAGGAGGGATAGCAGCTACTGTTTTATTAGGGTGCAATTGGAGATGGAACAATTCCCTAACACCCAGCGATCCAAGAGGCAGACTGGAGCTCTCAGGACAGCAACCACCTCAGAGGGAGAAGCAGGGGCTGGAAATTCAAGGATGGAGACACAGGAGCCCATCGGCTACAGGCCAGGCGGTCTGCCCCCACCTGAGGGCCAGCAGCTCCCTGCCCGTGGCAGGGAGAATTTATCTGTAGAGCATACCCAGAGGGACTGATGAGAGTAAACACACATTTGAGTCCCAGGGTCTACTGAATCCCCTTCCCCTCATTACCAGGCTCCAAAATGTCGCTCCAGAGGAAGCCAGTTACTGATTTTCCACAGAATTCTTTGCCTTTCCCAAATCCAAGGCTGGTCCTGTTACATTTCCCATTGAGTCGAATGAGGATAATTTGAGATGTCCTCTCCTTGCTCAGGTAATAGAGGCCTGTGGCTCCCTCTTATCCCACATTTGATTTATGTGGAGCAAGCAGCGCCCAGGCTGGCTTTGTCGTGTTGGCGATGAGCACTCCCTCTGCTCTGTTGTACCTGGAAAGGCGTATTGGAGCATCACGCTCATGCACTGGAACTAGCTGCCTCACAGCCCCCATCACCGCGGGGAGTGGAAGGGCGACTCTCCATCCTTCACGGAACATTCCGCAGTCCCCATCCTCTGGGAGCGCGCACACGCATACACACACACACACACACACACACACACACACACACACACACACACGCTCCGTCCAGAACAATCCAGCCACGGCCTCCCTGTCACCGGTACAGAAGGCCACAGTGACAAATAGATGCTGAAGCAGGATTTTTTTCCCCTTTCTTTTCTTTCTGCCCCCTCCCCCACCAACCCCATTTTTCCAGCCTTGGCATAAAATGGTCAAATGATGTTCTACTGCAGAATTCAATTTCACAGTTCAGTTAGGTCCTTGATTACACTGCCAAATTCAGATTAATGTGCATTTAACTAACATGGATCAGGGGAATTCTGGCTGACAGCCAGCTGTAATCAGAGCTATTGATAGCTGTGTGGAGTTTTATGCCCTGTCCACCGCGGAGCACCACTGGTGAAATTGATTGATTAAATGAATTCATTGCTATAATTACGTTTAATTTTGATACATCACAAGCCTGTGTCTGACCCTATCCTTGGAGATGTTGTGTGCATTGTGGAAGGGTAGTTTGGCAGAGCTGTTAACCAGGAATTATTTACTTCCATGTAATACAGCCTTTTGTTTTTGTTTTTGTCCTTCTTACTTTTTGATCGGGTTTGAATAGAGCCACGGAAAAAGCACATTTCTTTAAGAATTCATTTATATGGTATACTAAAAGGCCTCAGGAAACGAAACAATGAATGGATGTCATTAGCCATTTCAGAGAGAAAGGAAATCAAGACTGCCTGCACATTCTTTCAGCATTTTAAAAGGTCCCTGTAGGGAGAATTCCTTCTCGGAAGGTATCCAATTTTCCGTGACAATTAGTGGCCTTGGAACAGCAGCTAAGCAGTTTAGCAGCCTGGGTGATAATTTGCCCAAACAATCCAGTCTTCTCCTATTACATCTTGCCATATGGAAACCCCTCTCAAAAGTATGCAGACCGTGGTCTCATTTCTATGAAGTTACTTTATCACACAATTACAAGGCTGCTCTGTTCGGAGGCGTGGGGAATAGACTTCCTAGTCTCTCTTCATTGTTTTCACTCCAGCGTAGCAGATTCCCACCCCTGCTCTGGTTCCTGTGCCCTTGCAATAGGTCTTCAAAGGTAAACTACTGGCTTAGATCTTTTGGAAATGGTTTGGGGTGTGGATGGCGGGAGGTTCATTGTATTTGTTTATTAAATATCTGTACCTTTTGCTCATCCAAGTCCACTGCATTGTGGAATTCATCCCCACATCTCTCTCATAATACTATAGGCCTGCTCATATGAACTCCACATATACTCTTTTTTTTCCTTGAATATACCACAGGTTGTAGAAAAGGTTGCATAGTTCAAGCTTTACTCCTTCGCAAGTCTTTCTTACATGCATGGATGTGTGTGTATATGAGCAAAACAGTATCAATGGACAAGTTCATCCTTTCTGTTTCACTCACTTCCAAATATAGGATATCATGGGAAAGACTATTTAGAGCAAGACAATTAAATAATTATAATAATTTAGGAACCATGTAAGAGCCAGGAAGCCTTGTTACAAAAGAAAGCTTAGGCTGTCTTTCTTGGAAGAGTCCACAGAAGAATGTTTGGGCATTGTTGTAGCTGAACACAGCATTCTGCCCTGGCCGAAGCAGAAATGAAAGTGATGGATTATGCACATAGATGATCATTTTAGTTTGCTCTGATGATTATTCTTTTCGTATATTTTGAGCTGATTTCTCTAAGCCAAGACTGTTTAAAAAGAAAAAGAAAAACACTTAGGGTCTCTCCATCTTGGGAGCACACACATATGGCTTTCCCTTTGCCCTCCTCCTCTCCCCTGCCCCGCACACTACCATTAGCTTCTTCACTCCCAACCTGCAAGGGCTCTTCCTTTACCTCCATAACTTGTTCTCTAAGCCCATTTCTTCTAGGAATTGCTTCTACCTCTGTAATGTACTCAATAAATGTTCTCTTGCAAAACAAAACAAAAAAATCCAACAACGTAATTTTTCTTACATCTCCCTCCTCCCTCATCCATCATTTTCTGGCCCAGTTGTTGCATTATGCTCCAGGCTTCTTAGATATCTGGGTCCCCATGAAACACCCTAACAGGCTTTAGCTCTGTACTTGTCACTCCACTCTGCGCCCACCTCTGTGCTGTCCCCCTCTACTTTCTGATCGTATCAAGGGCCCAGGTCCTCAAGTAGCACTGTCTGGATTTGAATTCTAACTCTACTTAGTTTTGAGAATTTTGAAGGGCTTACTTAAACTCATCATGCCTCAGTTTTCTCTTCTGTGAAATGGAACAATTATGGGGTCCATCTCATTGTGTAACTTGAGGTTTAAATGCAACCATGTACATAAAGTGCTTAGAACAACCCCTGGCACATGGAAAGCACTCAGCAAATGTAAAGTATCATTATCATTGATATAATGTTATCCATCCTGCAAGAATAGACTTCTAACAGAGAATTTGGTTTATGGAAGGGGCCTAATAAAACACCCCTGCATCTTACTAAAGAGAGAGTGTCCAGCCGTGAATATACACATCAGGGAGGTGACAGCCAATGGTAGAAGTGGCAAGGCAGGGAAGAAAGCAGGCCTGTGGTGTCAGTATGCCAAGCACGTGGGCCATCTAGATACCCTCACAGTGGGAGTAAAGGACTGACCTGAGCAAAAGAATGGGGTGGTGTATATAATCTTAGGTCCACAGGGCCACATGCCTTGTATTACTTGGGAGCAGTTTCTCCTCCCTGAGCCTCAGTTTTATCAACAATAACATGGAATAAATTGCCCCTGCTTGACTGTCAGAGTAAAAAGGAACGAGGCCTGCCACAAATGTGCTAGCCAGCAATACTCACCATCATGAATCCCACATTGGGGTCATCAAGACCCAACTGAGGGCATGGGTCAGCGACATGGTGGCCTCGAAAAGGGTCACGCATGCATTTCTCCTTCACAAAGTCAGCTGTTTACCTACCATCTCCTTGAATGGATGAAAGCCAGCAGGGAAGATCACATGTTCCCTCAGTCTAGACAAGCAGTCTATTGTCCTTTGATGAGTACACCTCGAGTTTGGCTCAAAAATTGTCTCTTATGATAGTGGTTGCTCCTCATCCATTACTTTTTGAAGACTCCGCAGCAGGCATGAAAAACAATAGCACTGTTTTGTCTCACAGACCTAATTTCAAAAACGTTTAGCTCCCAGGGAATGACTCCTCATTCTGTATAACTAAAACATGGCCCATTCATGCAGGCAAGCATCTCTTCTTTATGCCACATGCCTGCTGTTAACCTAGATCCTGACAATGCTGCTGATGCTCAGTAAAGAAGAAAGGTGGCCCAATGCAGTGTGGAGTAGTGTCTGTGATTCCTAAAGGATGCAATTTATTTTAAAAAAATAATTTATTGATATATATGTATATTTTTTAGAGAGAGAGGAAGGGAGACAAATAGAAACATTGATGAAAGAGAAATATTGACCAGCTGCCTCTCACACACCCCCTACTGCGGATCAAGCCTGCAACCCGGGCATGTGCCCCTGACCGGGAATCTAACCAGCAGCCTATTGGTATACAAGCTGACGCTCTACCACTGAGCCACACTGGCCGGGCCAATTTCTTTATTTTTAATATATCTTGCCTTAGCCAGGTGGGTCAGTTGGTTGGAGTATTGTCCTATACACATAAAGGTTGCAGGTTAGTTTGTAGAAAGAACCCAATTATTTATTTTATACTGAAATTTTATTCCCCCTACAGTCATCACATATATGCACCAGTTTTCCTTGTATATGGCCAAAATCCAGGGACTTAGAAAAAAACCAGCTTGATTTTGAATATAGCATTTTAATTATAATACAATATTTCACATATTGTAATTAAAGGAACCTTTGTGATTGTTTTGAGGATTAATGTATAAGAATATATGTCACTAATACCTTGTACATCTTCAATAAGTGCTAGCTAATTTATTAATATTGTAATTACTGTTTACTTTTTCTTTCATTTCCCCTGCTGTGCTGAGCACTTTATATAATACCACTACCTAGAATATATTGATGTGTATTCAATACTTCAGAGTTCACAGTGACCTATGGAAGTAGGAATTATTACCACCATCTTACAGATGAGAAAACAGAAGTACAGGGAATTTAAATAACTTGCCTAATGTCACACAACTTCTAAATGGCAGATAAAAGGTTTCGAGCTCAAGGTGTGTTTTCTTAAACGCTTGGATGCTCTAGGTTGCCTCAGTTAAGCCTCATAAAAGCCCTGTGAGGGAGGTATTATGATCCCCATTTTACAAATGAGGAAACTGAGGCTCAGAGAGGCTAAGTGATTTGACTAAAGCCGTCAGAGTCAGAATTCAGCCCTAACAAGTATGTCACTTAAAAGCATGTGTTCTCTCTGCTCTGCAGTCAGGAGAGGACATGGCTTAACAGCTCCCTGGTCGCTGCTGCTGGGTGGGAGGCTGTCTGAGATCTAGACTCAACTGCAAAGGTGTTCTCCAGGCCGGGAAGGCTGCATTACAAGCTGTGCATCAGGGTGGTACTGTCCTGAGGGGTCATGAACAGAAGAACTGAGAATGGTGCCATGGTAGCAATTTTTTAAAATATATTTTTATTGGTTTCAGAGAAGAAAAGAGAAAGAGAAAGAGATAGAAACATCAATGATGAGAGAGAATCATTGACTGCCTGCCTCCTACATGCCCCAGACTGGGATTGAACCTGCAACCTGGGCATGTGCCCTGACTAGGAATCAAGCCGTGACTTCCTGGTTCATAGGTTGATGCTCAAACCCTGAGTCATGCCATCCAGGCCATGGTAGCAATTTTAAGGAGCCCACTGTGTGCAGATCTTGCTCCCTGACTTGTGGAATAGGCTTTAGTCATGCTGTGTGATGGCACAGGAGCTTGGGACATCAGCCTTTCTCTAGATGACCACCATGCTACCAGATCCAGTAAGCAACATGCCCCAGTCTACTTGACTTCTCAGTAGCAGTCAACATGCTTCATTTCTCTTTTCTTCTCAAAATACTTCCCTCCCTTGGCTCCAGGGCACCCTAGTCCCTTGCTTTTTTTTTCCTATGTCACTGGCCACGCCTTCTCCTGATCTTTCTGGTCTCTAAATGTTGGAGTCCTTGGACCTTCTCTTACACATTCAACATCATGGCTTGTAATGCCAACTAAATACTGATCAGATTCATGTCTTTAGTGGCAACACTTCTCTGGACTCAGGCATGTTTAAGTCACCTAAGTGACATCTCCACATGGATGCTTAATAACGCTCTCAAACTTAACATGATCCTAACAGAACACTGTTTCCCTCCATGTATTAGGTATCTATTGCTGTGTAACAAACTATCCCCAAATGTAATGGCTTAACGATAAGCCCTTCTTATCTCATATACTCTTTGTGCATCAGGTTTCCATGGCTAGGTTAGCTGGGTGTTTTTGTCCTGAGGTTGGAATCAAGATGTCAATCAGGGCTGCAGTCACCTGAAGCTTTACTGGAGCTGGAGGATCACTTCCAAGATGACTCACATGGCTGCTGGCAGGAGGCCTCAGTCTACCTGGTTCTTGGCAGGAGACTTTGCCACTTAGACCTCTCTATAGGATTCTTGAGTGTTCTCATGACGTGCCAACTAGAGAAAGCCAGAGCAAGTGACCCAAGAGAAAAGGTCAAGAAACCATGTGACTTTTTTGGCCTCAGAAGGCACTTACTATCATTCCCATCATATTCTTGGATGACACCAGGATATAAGTGTCTGAAGACAGGGATTATTGGGAGCCATCATGGAGATTGGTTACCACACCCCAAAACCCTTCTCTGTTCATTCTTCCAAACTGCCTCCCTCTCCACTCCAGGAGAGCCTCCATGTTGTTCCTCAAGACTATATGTGCCTCAGAAATCCTACTTGTGCTTCTCCTTCTGGCTGGATCACACCTGCCCCACACATTCATGGGGCTTGTTCCTTCACTTCAACCAGTTGCTGCTTGAATGGCACCCCCTCAGGGCAGAAAGCACTTTTCTGTCCAATATGGCACCTCCTTCCTCTCAGCCCCCTCACTCTGCTTTATATTTCTTCCTATCACTTATCACTACTGGACCACATACTGTCTATGTATTGGTTTACTTATTTATCGTCTGTCTCCTTCTCTAGAATATAAGCTTCAGGAGAGCAAAAATACCATGCATTTTTATTATAACTGGATTTTCTCACTGTACCTGCAATAATGCCTATCACATTATAGTTGCTGGAATAAATGAATCAATGAATATACTGCCTGGGAGCAATTAATCCATCTAGAAGAGTGCCACCCAATAGAACTTCCTGCAGTGATGGAAATCTCTACCCGTGCTATTGATGCAGTGACTGTTTAAAAATGCTCAAAATGTAGCTAATATGACTAAGGAATTGAAGTTTTATCTTCATTTCATTTCATTTATATTGATTTTAATTAAATAGTCACATGTGGTCAGTATCCACCATATTAAAGTAGACCTAGATCTTTGGGGTGGATGGGGTGAGGAGGTATGTAAATGTTATTCCATGTACATTCCAGTAGAGTGGTGGAGACTTTCTGAGGCACTGTGTTAAGAAGGAGCCTGAGGGCCCATCAATAAATCTTTGAGCATCTTCTATGTATCTAGCACTGTGTTGTCACCAGGATCTTACAGAAAGAGTTCATTGATCAATAGCACTTTCTGCCTTGAGCAATGAGGTGAACGCAGTATGATGTGGTGTATTTCCCATCCCTCATCTCAGTCACTCCAGGGGTGACTCCTTCTGATCCCTGAAACAGGATGATTGCTGGAACCTATACCTAGTTTCATACAAGTATAAACCTATACCGAGTGTCATACAAGCCCCTCGCTGGCTTTCCCTACCCCTGCTGTGTCTGTCCTCCCATTCTCCTGCAAATTCCCTTAATCCACTCTTCAAATCAGACTGGAATGCTCTTTGTTGGTGTCTCTTTGAGGGCTGACCAAATTTCTCTTTCACACATAACTCCCTGCAAATTTTGGCTTTTTGTACTTATTTAGTGAGAACATTGCATATGTTTAGCTTAATGCTATACACTAGCCTCTCTTATCCATGGTTTTACTTTCTGTGGTTTCAGTTGTCAACCACCGCCTGAAAATATTTAATGGAAAATCCCAGAGGTAAACAACTTATAAGATTTATATTGAACACTATTCTGAGTAGTATGATGAAATCTCATGCCATCCCACTCTGTCCCACCAGGGACATGAATCATCTCTCTGTCCAGTGTCTCCAGGCTGTATATATTCCACCACTCCCATTAGTCACTTAGTAGCTGTCTTGGTTATCAGATCAACTGTCTCAATATTACAGTGCTTATGTTCAAGTAACCTTTACTTTACTCAATAATGACCCCAAAGTGCAAGAGTAGTGATGCTGACAGTTTGAATATACCAAAAAGAAGCTGTAAATTGCTTCTTTTTTTCTTTTTTCTTTTTTTTTTTTAGTAAAAGGTATGTATGTAGAGGGGAAAACAGTAAATATTGTGTTCTGTACTATCCAGAGTTTTATACATGTATCCTTGGAATATGAGGGGGGACTACAATATAAAAAGCTGTCAGTAAGGAGCCATGTTTTCCATTTTATGTATATGCTAGGTTATGTATGTGAATAGTATATAGTACCCTTTAGTATGGGAATTCAGGAAGGTGTGTGTGTGTGTGTGTGTGTGTGTGTGTGTGTGTGTGTAGAGAGAGAGAGATTTTCAGGGATTGGTTTATGTTATTGTGGGGGCTGGACAGTCTAGAATCTGATGGAATGGTTGGCAGGCTAGAAATTCTGGTGGGAGTTGATGTAGTCTTGGGTCCAAGGGCCATCTAAATTAAAAAATCCCTCCTCTTTAGGTGACCTCAATCTTTCTCTTAAAGCCTTCAGCTGATCAGATGCAGCCCACCCACTTAAGGAGAGTAATCTGTTTTACTCAGCCTACTGATTTAAATATTAATCACCTCTTAGATTACCTTTACTGTAATATCGGGGCTAGTGTTTGACCAAGCAGCTGGGTACGATAGCCTAGCCAAATTAAAACATAAAATTAACCATGATATGTTTAGTTATAAAACTTGGTTATAAAAATTCATCTTTTATTGGTATTTTCCTCTGCTCTGTCTCACTTCATAACTCCAGAGATGGTGTCCCACTCACTACTTGCATTCAAATCCAGTTCTCAGAGTCTGCTTCTGGGGAATTTGGGAAAAGGAAAGAAAGAGGCTGGATGGGGAGATTGGAAGTCAGATAAAAGGTGGGAGCAGGGATGACCGGGGCCTTAAAAGATAAGCCTCACCCATGACCAGGTGTGCAGTGGCGCTCTTCATTCAGACCAGCCGTGTGTTAGCTCCCTAACCAACTGGTTGTGGCATTCAGATGTAACAGGCGGATATTCTCCATCCTTGTCTGTCTCTCCAGGTGGATTACGATCGAGCACAGATGGTTCTCAGCCCTCCACTGTCAGGGTCCGACACCTACCCCAGGGGCCCCGCCAAACTACCTCAAAGTCAAAGCAAAGCGGGCTATTCCTCAAGCAGCCACCAGTACCCATCTGGGTACCACAAAGCCACCCTGTACCACCACCCCTCCCTACAGACCAGCTCACAGTACATCTCCACCGCTTCTTACCTGAGCTCTCTCAGCATCTCATCCAGCACCTACCCCCCACCCAGCTGGGGCTCCTCCTCAGACCAGCAGCCCTCTAGGGTGTCCCACGAACAGTTTCGGGCTGCTCTGCAGCTGGTGGTCAGCCCAGGAGACCCCAGGGAGTACTTGGACAACTTTATCAAAATCGGGGAAGGGTCGACCGGCATCGTGTGCATCGCCACCGAGAAACACACAGGGAAACAAGTTGCAGTGAAGAAAATGGACCTTCGAAAGCAGCAGAGACGAGAGCTGCTTTTTAATGAGGTAGATGGCATGTCTGAATCATCCTTTCTCACTTACATAACTCTTATTTCCCATTTCAAAAATAGTACATGTTAGGACATTAGAAAACAGTGAAAATGTAAACTAAAAAAATAGCGTCCCCCATAATCCTTCCCTCTAGTCTCTTCCTATGCACTTCATGTGTATAAGCCACTGTGCCAAGCATTGATCTGGTGTGATTCTCACAACTCTGTGAAACAGAAAGATGTCATCACCATAGCAACAAGGAAATCTGGACTCGCATTAGTTAAATGGCTAGCCCACAGTCATACAGCAGGTTGATGTCAGATTCTAAAGCCTCATGCTACTCTATGATGTCAGATTCTAAAGCCTCATGCTACTCTATGATGTCAGATTCTAAAGCCTCATGCTACTCTTTTTTACATCTATTGTGATGTAAAAAAAAATGACTACAAAGGACATTACATTCCATGTCCTTTTTAGGCATTTTTTTTATATCACAATAAACAAAGGTGAGTTTAACAATGGACTAACTATCACTTTTTAGGAACTTGAAAACGTTTTTTCCTAACTATAGAGATAATGATTATTTCCTGTAGAATATACAGAAAATATATTTTTAAAAACTTCATAATTCTACAACCAATAAATATTCCATGCTAATATTTCAGTATTTTCTTTCTATATTTTTTCTACTTAGAGAAATGGTATATGATTTCCAGAGAGTTTGTACCAATTTGGACCTCACCAGTAGTCCTGTTTTACCCTCACTAGCATTGGATGCTATCTTGTTATCTCTGTTAATCTGATAGACATGAATAAATCTTACTGCTTTAATTAACATGTTATTACTAGTGAAGCTGAATCTATTTTTAAATGTTTACAGCCCATATTTATATTTTTACATTGACTTGTATGGCCTTTTCACCGTTTTCAATTAGAGTGGTAGCACTTGTCTTATTGATTTGTAAGAAATCTTGATATATTAAATAATTAACCCTTTCTATTTGTTGCACCTATTTTTTCACTTTCTTATTTTACCTTTTAAACTTGCTTATCACTTGAGAGTTCCCAAATGTATGTAGTTAGAAAAAATGAACACTTTTGTCCAGGGACAAAACATTTTGGAGTGTTTAATGATTTTATGGGGGATCTTGAAGAGAGAGATGAGCTTTTGTAGATGAGAAATCTAAGTCTTAAAGATATCAAGTCAGGATTCCAATGCTAGATAACATGTCAGTCTTTAGCAAAGAATGTACCACTTACATGTAGCTCTCAGAACAATAAACAGACACTATAAAAATGCAATCAGCTGTGACTTTGGAGTCTTCAGTGGTGGCGCATGTGAAACCACCAGATGCCCCACAGATCTCCAGCTCCCAAGGTGTTCATTTCTTTCCCATGCTCTGAACCTCGCAGACAGCGCCAGGTGAGTGGGCTTCACCTTCTTCCCAGTCCATAATTCCTGATTTCCTCAATGTATTTCTTGCAATACCAGAACAGACAGGCAAATATAATTTCATATAAACAACTCTATAATTTATGATTCAATGCTAATTCCAAAAATGTCACCAGAAGCAGCCATAGGGCAGTAATTCCTAGAAGCTTTCTCCAGCAAACAGACTCTAGTTAGCCTTTTGATGCCTGGGTCATATTTGTCTTTACCATCAAGATCCATCCTCTATATTCAGCCCAAACCTCTCTCAAATTCACCCAGACCTTTTCCCAAGAAGTGAAGTTGGGCCCAGCCGGTGTGGCTCAGTGGTTGAGTGTGGACCTATGAAGCAAGAGGTCATGGTTCCCAGTTGGGGCACATGCTGAGGTTGGGGGCTCAATCCCCAGTAGGTGACATGCAAAAGGCAGCCAATCAATGATTCTCATCACTGATATTCCTTTCTCTCCCTTCCCTTCTGAAATCAATAAAAATATATTTAAAAAATTTTAAGTTGTTATCATGTGGCCCCACCCCTAGTAACTGTTTAGTTCATTCACTTGTGAGACTCACCATTTACTCACTTAACCATGAGTTAGTGATACTTTATCAGGTTAACAAACCCTAGAGTGTGGATGGTGCCTTCCAAAGGAGATCCTTAGGGATATCTTAATCACATCCCCCCAGAACAGGAAGCTCAGCCCCCTCTGTGGATGCAACCTTTGTCCTGGTTCTGCCTATTTTCACTCCTTATTCTCACCATCCCCCGACCAATGTCTGGTTGACCTGACATTTTCTCTAAATTTGCTGACTTGATTGCCTTTATTTCTAATAGCTACTCTCAATCTATTGTACTCACAGCACAAATGTCACCCCAAGTGAACAGGAAGCCACATTTCACTGTCACAAGTCAAAAAGTCTCTTTCCATTTGCCCAGGTTGTGATAATGCGGGATTACCACCATGACAATGTGGTTGACATGTACAACAGCTATCTTGTCAGTGACGAGCTCTGGGTGGTCATGGAATTTCTAGAAGGTGGTGCCTTGACAGACATCGTCACTCATACCAGGTAAGTTTTTTTTTTTTATTATTATCCAGACAAGCAATGCAAGATATTTGTTATTCTTCTCCAGGGTGAAGCCACAATGACTATCCTATGAACTCTTCATAAATTGTAAGCACTTTGAAGTCAAGGCCATGACTACCCTCTTCCTCTATATTCCCCAGGTGCTTATTATAATATCCTGTATGTATAGTTCATTCATTCAATTAACACTCTCCTTTCCCTCCAGAAGTTCATTAATACCCATTGATTTTAAAAATCACCAAGCTACCAAGAATGAAGTTTTGGTGACAAATAGTAGAATTTTCCATTTCTACATAGAGTTTGATATCTAAAACTAAGTTCCATTCTCCTGAGTTGACATGCCATTTCTAGGTGTTGATACACCAAGGGTACCTGGGGAAGGAAGGGGCAGATAGAAGATCAGTTTTATTTCATAATAACAAACCTCTATAACGCAGAAAAATTCTTCGATTCTGTTTTTTTAAAGAGTCTTGCAAGTAGTTAATTACCATTGTAATTACCTGATATGTACTTCCCTGATATGACAGTTGTGGTCATTTCATCAAGTGTTTATCCATCACTTTTTATGTATCTGGCTGTTTCTGATATGATGGTATACAAAAGACACAAAATAATATTACTGAGAACCATTCCCTCAAGGAAGTCACAGATTAGAAACAAATACTTATACTACCTGTGCAGAATTAGAAAGATGTATGTAGGCAGCATAGAAGAATTCCTGAATGTCTCTATCAGGGAGTACCCAGAAAGATTTCTAAAAAAAGGGAGTATCTGAGATGGGTTTTGAGAGATAAATAGGAGTTCACTAAGACAGAAACTGGGAGAAGAAGGGCATTGAAGTCAGAGGAAAGAGAATATGCTAAGGCAGTGCTTCTCAAATTTTAATATGCAAATCACCTGTGGATCTTATTAAAAGACAGACCCTGATTCAGTGTGGAGAGAAGTAATGCTCTGCATTCTAAAAAGCTAGAGGGCAATGCCCAAGCTGTTCATTCATGGGCCACATTTGGAGAAGCAATGTTCTAAGGAACAGATAAAAAATGTTACATTTGGGAAACTTTAAGTTTAGTCCTGCTGGTAAGTAAAGTGCCAAAGAGTTAAGAGGATTGTCATGAAGGAGAGTCATTGGATATAAGCTAATTTCACTGAAATGGCACCCAAATCATTAGTGAATCCAGATGAAAAACAATAGGGGGAATGCAAGCAAGCATTGGGAAACCCTGTGAAGAAAATATATGCTACTGTTTCTCCATTAAAATGAAGCCAAATTTTGATCATGACCTCTGCAGTTCTCCGGCTACAGTAGACCATCTTAAAACCAAAGGACACTGAAGCTTTTCCACCAACATTTCAGTGGGCAGACTCTGCAGTATAGCCATTGACATGCCCACCCCAAAATATATAAGATAATCTTAATTTGCAGAAACAAATATACTGAAGAGACCTAAGAACAAAACAAATATGACTTACATATAAAACAACTAGAGGCCCAGTGCACGAAATTAGTGCACTTGGGGAGGGGGCGGGTCCATCAGCCCAGATTGAGAGAGGGCACAGGCCAGACCAGGGGACCCCACCACTGCATGATTGGGGCCGGGGAGGGACATGGGAGGTTGACCAGCCAGGGAGGGACCGTGGAAGGGCTCCAGGGTGTGTCCGGTCCTTCTCGCTCAGTCCCGATGTCCAGACCCCAGCAGCAAGCTAACCTACCAATCGAAGTGTCTTCCCCCTGGTGGTCAGTGCACATCATAGCAACTGCTCAACCGGTCAATTGTCTGCCCCCTGGTGGTTAGTGCACATCATAGCAAGCAGTTGAGCAGCCTTAGCATATCATTAGCATATTACGTTTTGATTGGTTGAATGGCTGACCAGACAACTGGACACTTAGCATATTAGGCTTTTATTATATAGGATTAATAAAAATATATCTAAAAGAAAGGCTTTCTTTCTTGCCCTAGGGAGCTTCCGTTGGCGATCCATGTCTCTAGAGCTCTTTCTTTTCAATCTCTATTTTGTATCAAATGAATAAGCTCAGCTACATTCTGTCAAGGAAGTCCCAGGTTAGAAATAACTACCTCATAGCACCTGTGCAATCTCCTCTGAAACCAGAGGAGCACAGGTCTGGTGCTGTACTTGTCTTTCTCATTCCCATGACCCGTCTATCACAGGATCATCCATTCACACTCAGTTATTAGTAACTTAGCAGGTCCAATGTCCTTGACAGAAGGACCTGGAGCATAAGAAACCTCCATTTCCCAGAGGCGGGTGAGGGAGGGCTAGTGAAAGGCATGGCGAGTCTCAGAGATCCAAAGGCCACTTTGCCTGAGCCCAGCCTTGGAGAGAACAGTGGTTGTTCCCATTTCCAAGGTAAGTAAAAAGAGATCCGAGGAAGTTAAAGGACTTGCTCAAGGTCACCTAGCAGATACACCTGGAACCTTGGTGCTATTCAGTGCACTCCCTCTGCAGGACCCAGGAGGTTTGGCAACACCTAAGGAATTACCTAGAGGTGTCCAAGGTAGTGCATTTGCAGTAATGACCCAGAAGCCAGCAAATGGGGGTCTCTTGCTTATATTTGGCCCCTGGCATCCTCATACCCAGCCTTAGGTTCTGCAAGTCAGATGCCAACGACTTCCTTTTCTTTGCCTATAGATTTTTCAGGCATGGGCTGATTCACTAGAACTCAAGAGAGCTTCCTCTTTTGATCATTTCAAGGTTGTTCTTAAATCTGTCCTTGTTCCTTAAATGTTGTTTCCTTTCTAGAATGAATGAAGAACAGATAGCTACTGTGTGTCTGTCAGTTCTGAGAGCTCTTTCCTACCTTCACAACCAAGGAGTGATTCACAGGGACATAAAGAGTGACTCCATCCTCCTGACAAGCGATGGGCGGGTAAGATCTTCCTGTTTGGCCCCTCAATGCTTTGCCTTGTCACTTTGTCTTAGGTATTGTTCTCCTATGAACACTTCTTATAACACTAATTTTTTAGTCAGAAGTCACCCACTGCCCTTCCCAGAAGGCTTACAAAAAGGAAATTACCATCCTATGTGTCATTCTATTAGTCAGAATTACCTGTGACTTGAATTTGATGGATAATTTTTCACCTTAACAGTGAGAGTAGAAAGTAATAGAAACTATAGGAATTTTTTTTGCCATGCTCCTGTTTTTGTTGGCGGAGACCTTTTCTAGGGCTTTGTACACCCTATTCTCATGACTATGCATGTCTGCAGTATCCATCAGAATCCCTGCAAGAAACAGCTGTCAAACTGCAGTGGGCAATTTGAGGAGCATTTAATAAGGTGTGGGCAGATGCAGAAAAATGAGGGATGAGAAAAGCGTATGAGGATTAGTGTGGTGCTCAAGAATGGAGCGCCACTCTTACTGGAAGGGGTGAGGTGGGGAACTGGTTACTAGAACCTGGAAATAGAGGTTGTTGTGTGAAGAGAGCTGCATGGCAGGAGTCTGATCTTCGGTGGAAGCCAGACCACAGGGAACCTGCAGGATGGAAGCTGGGATATAAGGACCCCAACCTCACTCTGTTCCTAATGTTCAGTCTCCTATTGGTGCTACCTATTGGCAAAAGCAAATCAGAGGTCATCCATGCGGTTAATACAGGTTGGCCTCCCAGGGCTCAGAGAAGGTAGGAGAATAGATCTAGAAGGACACATGGAAGATATTCATCACACTAGCATCTCTCCAGGCCCAGATTTCTGCATTTCTCATCACTGCAACCTGCTCAAGGGATGCTGGTGAAACTCATCAGCTCACCATGGTACAAATGAACACAGAATTCCACAGCCAAGAAAAGAATGAGCTGATAATCCAAGGAAGGCTGAAATGGAAGAGTTTCGAAGTGTAGATTTTCACTCTTTAGGTCCTTTTAACCTCCCTGAAACTTCCACCAGAGGTAATAGTTCTGGGATGAATGCAGCCAACTGTCCCTTTGATGATCTGTCTGTTACAACCCAGCAAGCTCAGCCATGTGGAAAACATTCATGGCACGTGAGAATTTGCCCATGAATGGTCAGAGGGCAGCCAGAAGAAAATGCCCAAGCATTTTGGCTTTTCTTTTTAAAAGATTGTCAGTTTTATTGCAGAAAATTCATATATATATATAAATATATGTTTTTATATGTGAAACACAGAGTTTATTCTTATATTACTTATTAATTATTTTCCAAATGAACAGCTGTGTGTGTGTGTGTGTGTGTGTGTGTGTACTAGAGGCCCAGCGCCCGAAATCACACAAGAACCAGACCCGCCACGTGCGAGTAGCTCGCCGCCACGAGCCCCTCCTTGCCCCGCGAGCCGCAAGCCCCTCTGCGCCCTGCAAGCCACAAGGGCCGCAAGCCCTGCCAACGGGAGCGGCTCGTGGGCTGGGGGGTGGGGAGGAGGGATCGAGAGGTGCTCTATGCACCTTCTGGTGACCGGTTGTTTGGTCGTTATGGCGTTATGGCCACAGGCTTTTTATATATATAGATAAATACACATATATGTATATGTAATTGCAAACTTTGGATTATTTTTAATGGGCAGTTTTAAACCCTGCTTTTGCATTGCTTTAACTAAAAAATTTGTTAAAGAGAGTATATAGCAGTCGGCTTTTGGTATGTAACAAACTACAGTTAGTGGCTTAAAACAACAACTATATATTTGCTCATAATTCCAAGTTAGCATATGAACTGACCTCAGCTGGGACAGCTCATCTCTGCACCATGTGGCATCAGCTGAGCTCACTTTTTATTTGTGATCAGTCTGCAGTTAACGACCTCACTCATTTGCCTGGCGCTTGGCTGACACTCAGCCAGGGCAGTGGAGGTGCCGGCTTCACATCACTCATCTCCCAGTTGACTAGGACAGGCCTATTCATGTGCTGCCCGTGGCAAGGTTCCCAAGAGCAGCAACACAGGCAGGCCCCAATGCACACACAAGTTCGAACCCTCCACTTACATCATGTTTGCTAATGTCCCTTTAGCCAGGGTAAGTCACACAATCAAGCCTAGATCTAAGGGTTGAGAGATGTTCAATGTCATTAGCCCTTAGAGAAATGCAAATTAAAACTAGAAGATACCACTACACATTTATCAAAATGGCTAAAATAAAAATAGGGATAACCCCACTTATTTATACATGGCTGGTGGGAATGTAAAATGGTACAGCCACTCTCAAAAACATTAGGCATTACCTTTCAAAACTAAAAGTGGACTTGCCATGTGACATACACTTCAGAGCAATGTCAACTTATTTCTTCACATAAACTTGCACACAAATGTTTGCAGCAGTTTTATTCATAATAAACCCCACCAAGAAACTGCCCAAATGTCCTTGAAAGGGTGAATGGTTAAACAGACTGTGGTATATCTGTGCCATAGAATACCACTCAGCAAAAAAAAAAAAAAAAGGAATGAATAAATGGATACTTGATGAACCTCAAGGATACACACTGCATAATTTTGTTTATGTAACCTCCATGAAATAACGTAATTATAGAAATGTACATCAAATTAGCAGTTGCCAGGGGTTAAGGATTAGGAGTGGGTGACTATACAGGGGACATACCAAGGAGTCTTATGGGTTTGGTACAGTTGGATACTTGATTGTAGTCATGATTATGCAAGGCTACAATGTAATAAAATTCCAGAGTACATAAACACATACATATACTACATACACTCATGAGTTCAGATATAATTGATGAAATCTGAATAAGCTCTATGAACTGTACCAACATCAATATCTTGGTGTTGATATTGAGCTATCTATAATAATAAAAGCATAATATGCTAATTAGACTGGACGTCCTTCTGGACGACCTTCCAGACAAAGCCTGGGCTGTGAGGGAAGCCCGGGTCCCGGGTGCCAGAGGGAAGCCGGTGCTGGCAGCCGGGAGAAGGAAGGCCTACTCTTGCACAAATTTCATGCATTGGGCCTCTAGTAGTTGTATAAGATACTAACATTAGGGAGGGTTGGGTGCACATTTCTTTGCTACCTCCAAATTATTTCCAAAAAAAATTAATGACATTGAAATTGTTCAGATTTAAAAGGACAAATCCTTTCTGGCCTCTTCAAAGACCTGAAGGGAAATTATTTGCTATCAACTGAAAGTAAATCATTCACTATTTTTCCATGGCAGAAATAAGATCTAGTGAGAAGCAAAGGGGATGTGGTGTTTGGGGCTTGAAAGGGAAAATTAATAGCATGTCACAGAGTGGTTGCAAGAATTACATGAAGTAATTTGGGTAATACTGTCAGAAGTAAAGAAGGCACAAGGGAGATGCTCAGGGAGAGAGCAGTCCCCTCCCCCCGCCCCGCCCTTACAATTAAGCGTTGAGTCAACTCATCCACAATCTGCCCTTGGCTGGGGGCTTGCATTTGAGAGATGATACTCAGGGGCCACTAGACAGTGAGGGATTAACTTTTATCAAATTCATTAGCTGGAATGAAATTCAAACCTATTAAGCCCAGTGCACCTATTGAAAAGGGACACACACAAGTGATCTTTATGGTCTTTTTTTTTTTTTAATTATAAATTGCCACAATTTAAAAATTAGGAGGTTTCCTATGAAATTTCAGATTCCTGTCTTCCCTGCAAACAATCAAAGCATCTGACAACACTGAGCCTGAATTCCCACGTGGCGGTCATGGAGGTGGCGTGATGAGGGTGAGTGGCACTGGAAGCAGCCACTGCTGGTCCCCCAACCCATGATTTCCTACGTCAGTGTTCACTAGCTCCACCTCCCAATGCCACCACCTGCATCTCTTTCCCTGGCCACCATTGTCTGCTTTTCTAGCACAAAGCAGGCTGGAAATTCCAGGGAATTAACATCTGCACTCCCCAGGAACAGCCCAGACACGGATGATGGGAGTTGGTGTGCAAAAACCACAGGCCTTGCCTTTGGATGGAATAGCTCTGAGGCACATGTCCTCCACCATCTCCCAGACTTCCTCAGCAGGATTGAGATTTAATTCACACTGTGGTAACTTGCTTGGTAATTATTTAACCCTTGACTGACTGCCTTCCCTTCCCTGCTGTACTTCCCCATTTCACCACTAGTGTTCCCTGTACCTCCCCAGCACTGAATCCTTCACTTGGGGTGTGTTTTGCGGGAACCCAAACTAGCATAATGTCCAGAGACAGTGCACCATGTCTGTGCTCTCTCTCCCAGGGGATTTGAAGTGAGGGTAAGGGATAGATAAGGGGCATAGACTGGCAACTAGCGCTTTATGACTGCCCCATGCCCTCTTTACTGTGCCCCTGACAATCAGCTGGAAGTCAGTGCCTCTTTACCAAGGCTGTGTACCCCTGTTGTCCACTGTCTCCACATGGGCCATTTAATTCATTGATATTATTTGCCTGGCTCCCTTAGAATTTGAGGGGTTTTTTTTGTCTCTCAAATAACTAGAATTGTATAATTAGAAGAAGACCTGGTAATTATTTCCCAAATACTCTTCTTAAAGAGATTTCGGCATGTTAAATCACTTTTTTTTTTTTTTTACAAAAAATACATTTATTCTGTATTTTAGCTTGCATCTATCATAATTACTGGTGTTCCTTATTTGTGTAGATACAAGTTACTGTCTAGTGTCCTTCCATCCTGAAAAGCTCACTTAGCATTTCTTGTAGGGCTGGTTGTGTAGTAACAAATTAAATGCATTCCTTTCCAATAATCTGAGATACACCCAACCTCTGTCTGTGCCCCCTTCCCTGCCACTCCACAGAGGTTACTTTTCCTAATGCAGGAAGCACAGCAGGAGAAGTCAGGAGACTCAGGTTTGAGGCTCGCTCTAATACTGTAGTGCAGTATCGGGCAAGTTCCTACTGCTCTCTGCACTCTGCCAAATGGCAGAGGGACTGGGTGAGGCCCCCGCGCTGTCCCAGCTTAGCCACTGTGCTGCCCTCCCTCTCTTCTTGGGGTTGGCAGCTGAAAAAGTGGGCCTTAAGCTGGGGGCATCATCATCAGTCCCGCCCCTTCCGTTACCTCTCTGTTCCTCTGTCCCTGGGTCATTGTTCTTCTTAAAATGGTTCTCAAATTTCAGTGAACACCAAAACCTCTGGGCCCCACCTCCTGAGATTCTGATTCAGTCATCCTGGGTGGTACCCAAGAACCTGCATCGCTAACAAATTTCCAGGGGATGCTGATGCTGCGCACTGGGTACCGCTGCATTATATGAAGCCCTCAGGAGCCAGGCTCAAAAGCATCCATGCAAAAACCTGGGGCAGATGCAAAAATTCTTTTTTAAATTTACTTATTAAATGTATTGGGGTGACATTGGTCAACATGAACCCATGCAAAGTCTTGGAGCAGATGCAAAAATTCTTTTTAAAATTTATTTATGAAATGTATTGGGGTGACATTGGTCAACATGAACATATAGGTGTCAGGTGTGGGTTTCTATGTTACAAGATCTGTGCATTACACAGTATGCCCACTACCCAAAGTCAGATCTTCTCCTGTCACCACATATTAGGACCCCCTTCTCTCCCCACTCCTTCCCTTTGGCAACCACCACACTGCTGCTTGTGTTCATGAGTTTCAGTTTTACATCCCACAGATGAGTGAAATCATATAGTTCTCAGCTTTTTCCGACTGACTTATGTCACTTAGCATAATGTTATCAAGGTCCATTCCTGTTGTTGCAAATGGTGCTATTTCATCCTTCATCATGGCTGAGTAGTATTCCATTGTGTATATGTACCACATCTTCTTTATCCAGTCCTCTTTTGCAGGGCACTTTGGCTGTTTCCATGAATTCTTGGCCACCATGAATAATGCTGCAATGAACCTAGGGATGCAGATATCTTTTCAAATACATACGTGATTTCGAGTTTTTTGGGTATATACCCAGGAGAGGGATTGCTGGTTCATATGGTAGCTCTATTCTTCATTTTTGAGGAATTGCCAGGCTGCTTTCCATAGTGGTTGTATAATCTACATTCCCATCAGCGGTGAATGAGGGCTCCTTTTTTTTTCAAAACCTCTCCAACACTTGTTATTGCTTGTCTTATTAATAATGGCCACTCTTGCCCTAACCAGTTTGGCTCAGTGGATAGAGCGTAGGCCTGAGGACTCAAGGGTCCCAGGTTCGATTCCGGGCAAGGGCATGTACCTTGGTTGCGGGCACATCCCCAGTAGGGGCTGTGCAGGAGGCAGCTGATCGATGTTTCTCTCTCATTGATGTTTCTAACTCTCTATCCCTCTTCCTGCCTCTCTGTAAAAAATCAATAAAATATATTTTTAAAAAAATGGCCACTCTAACAGGTGTGAGGTGGTATCTCATTGTAGTTTTGATTTGTATTTCTCTAATTGCCAGTGAGGTTGAACATTTTTTCATATATTTATTGGCTGTTCATATGCCTTCTTGAGAGAGGTGTATTTTTAGGTCCTCTGCCCACTTTTTGATTGGGTTGTTTGTTTTTTGGTGTTGTTTTATGAGTTCTTTATATATTTTGGAAATTGAAAGCTTTGCTGGAGCTACTGTTTGCAAATATCATCTCCCATTTGGTTGGCTGCCTCTTTGTTGTTTCTTTGTACAAAAACTAATTCAAAATGGATCAAAGACCCAAAGCAATAAGTTACATAGAAGAAAATATATGTACCAAACTTATGGACCTTGGTCATAGAGAACATTTTATGAACTTGACCCCAAAGGCAAAGGCAGTAAAGGCAAACATAAATGAATGGGACTGTATCTTCTGCACCACAAGAATGCATTAGAGTGTATGCAATTTACAGAATGTGAGTTTTACCTTCTGTTGTAAACCTGTAGCTATCTTTTGCCCTACCTTCCATATTTTTGTGGGGCCTCTGATTCCCAGCCAGCACACATTGAGATGGATAGGATCTCAGGTTTAAACAGCAGCTTTCTCTGAGCTCTAAGCTCTAATTTAAAGTCTGGCCCCCCTGGAACAAGCTCCATCTCCCCTCTTTAGGAGGCAGACAGTGTGCTAGTTACAGTTCTCTTAGCCTAACTGCATTAGTGGGACTAAGGTGGTTTCCTAAGTAGACACATTGTACAATAAAATGAGGCTCAGCTTAGAGTCTATGTGATTTGCTTTTAAGATCTGCTTACAATGCCTTATTATAGTCATTAGTTGAGTTCTCATTATCTACTTGCAGATTTATTTGGACGAATGTTGTGTGTAATTATGTTCTTTTAGAAAATTTTCTCTTTTATGTACTTGGATGAGTAAAAAAAAATTATGCAGAAGCACTTACACTCCTACAACAGAACAAGCCTAGCTTTCCAAGTGTCGAGTTTCCATTTCTCATCTTACATTTTGTCAGGGAGATAATTATTAGTCTGGCAGGTTCGGGGTCTTTTATTTATGTCCAGAAAGAGAAAAACACACTAGAGATAGTGACATTAAAAACTGCCAATACCAAAATGCAAATGCACTCACCTCCTTAATTATGCAGATCTCTTAAATTTACAGGCAAATAAAATGTATTGGCCAAATTGTTCCTCCTCTTCCATCTGTGTAGTAAGGTTACAAATTTACTTATACTCAAGCTTTGAAAATCACTGCACACACACACACACACACACACACACACACAATTATAATTTCATTGATTTTAAAAACTAATCTAGACTTCTAAACAAAACTCCATGGACTAGATTTTTTTAAAAACTATTTTAAATTTCAATCAGTTAGATTTGGTATGCTTAAATATTTAAATTGTCTATCAAAGTTCAACCACATTATTATAAGGTTTAAGTGATACCTTCTTCAGTCTTTAAAACCACCTACCTCTTCACTCCTAGAACCCCCATCTTTCTCAAGGTAGTTCTGGGAGGATAAAGGACAAATGTGGATTATGGGACCTCAGGGTGAAGTAGATAGGCTATCTTCTTGTTCCTCTCTGGTCCCTGCCTTGACAAAAATGGCCTATTCTGTTACCTGGAAAAGTGACCACTGAGGATTAACAGGTTCCATCAGCTGCTGGGCTTTTCAGGAGAGCGCCTCTGTTGTACCTCACAACTCCAGCCTCCTGCCACAAGACTTGAAAGCCATCCTTGGGGCTGCCTCCTCATGTCAACTATAGACTTGTGCTGGGAACTTCCCCATTCCCTCACAGATTTGGTGGAGCTTCTGGATTCTTGCACACTACACAAAGATCCTCTCCTTTGTTTCTGTGGGGGTATATGCTATTCATATATTTAATTATCAAAACAGCTGTCTTAAATAAGTCAATGATGCTTCCATGGGAATCGGTAACATTGCTTCAGGTTCACTTCCACCCACTCTCTTCATGGAGGTCATATTTGGCATAGCCAAGGCTGGTGTTCAACTAGTATTCACTAGTATATTTATTATTAAAATACTAGAGGCCCGGTGCATGAAATTCGTGCACAGGGTGTGTGTCCTTCAGCCCAGCCTGCACCCTCTCCAATCTGGGACATCCCTCTCACAATCCAGGACTGCTAGCTCCCAACTGCTTGCCTGCTTGCCTTCCTGATTGCCCCTAACCGCTTCTGCCTGCCAGCCTGATCACCCCCTAACCACTCCCCTGCCAGCCTGATTGACGCCTAACTGCTCCCCTGCCAGCCTGATCACCCCCTAACCACTCCCCTGCCAGCCTGATTGACGCCTAACTGCTCCCCTGCCAGCCTGATTACCCCTAACTGCCCTCCCCTGCAGGCCTGGTCACCCCTAATGGCCCTCCCCTGCAGGACTGGTCCCCCAACTGCTCTCCCCTGCAGGCTTGGGTCCCCCCACCCAACTGCTCTTTCCTGCAGGCCCAGTAGCCCCCAACTTCCTTCCTCTGCCGGCCTGGTCACCCCTAACTGCCCTCCCCTGCAGGCTTGATTGCCCCCCTTGCAGGCCTGGTCCCTCCCAACTGCCCTCCCCTGCTGGCCATCTTGTCGGGGCCATCTTGTGTCCACATGGGGGCAGCCATCTTGTGTGTTGGAGTGATGGTCAATTTGCATATTACTCTTTTATTAGATAGGATTGCAATATTTTAATGCTTATTGGTTAATGTCCACTGTTTCAAGCTATTGGAGTATCCTACCCCCTTTGCCTCATTAAGTATGGTAATGCCTCAAGATAACTTCAGGATACCACTTAACTTTGTGTCTAGATTCTGGTTGGTCTAGATGAAGATGGTTAGTAAATATTTTGAATATTGCCTCTGATAACAGATGCATGTGGCTTCTCCTCTCCCTTCTTTGTGTGGGGATTTATGCTATTCAGATATATCTGAAGCCCACCATCATAGGTTGGAGTGGTGGGAAGTGATGTATAATAAAGAGTTGAGTCCTGACATAATCAAATCACTGCTCTTTTGTTCTCTTCTGCAAATCATCCCAGGCTAAAAGGGATGGAATATAGGAATTTTTACTTCTCTGAATTGTAGACTCCTTTTAAAATAGGGAAACAAGAGTTATGGACCAACTGCCATAGCTCAGAGCTCTCTTCTTCATACCACAGGGAAATCTGTGTTTGGCTCTTGATGTGTCAAAGCAATTGATAAAATCACCTCTCCACTAAACCAGCTTTCTCTAGCATGTATCTGAAGTAATCTAATCTCCTTCCACTCCAAACCACACCACACTGACATTGGCCTGATTAAGGAGAAGATCATGAATAAAGAAATGGAAGAAGAAAAAAAACACATTAATAATTTCCAAAATATTACCCTAATTCATCTGTAATTTAACTTTGATTCTAGACACAGCTGTCTTCAATAAGTAAATCAATGATGAGAGAGCACCAATGTGTCTATTACATGACCTGCTATCATATATATGTGTGTGGGTTTGTCAATATAAAATCAAATCTATCTAGTAGCATGTGTTTTTCGGTGTCTACTACTTTCCCAGCTCTTGAGGCTTCACAAGTAAAAGGCAGAGCTGCTGCCCTTGAGGAATATTATTTCTATCCAGAGGGATAAAAATCAGCATCAGAAAACAAATCAAGATTGAGTGCTGAGTTCTCTCAGATTTGGAAAGGGAGAGGTCAATATAAGCTCCTGAGAACAATTTTGGAGGAAGTGGACTTTGAGGTATGCATAAGGATTGAATATAGTTTCTCACTATGATGAGGAAAAGAGCAAAAATATCTCCTCTCACCAATCCTTTTTGACATCAGATTGGAAGTACTAGCTAATGCAATAAGACAAGAAAAAAATAAAAGAAATAAAAGTGTATACACATTAACAGCTAATAGCTCAATTTTGAAAATAAAATGCATTTTAATAAACACTGCCTTTATAATTATTCAAAATGTGTATATGCACTTTTTTGGACACCCTATATATGCATCTTTGGAAAAAAGAAATAAAATAAATTTTGTTCATAGGTGACATGATGGTCTATGTAGAAAATCCAAAAGAAGCAACAAGAAAAACCCCTGGAGCCGAAACCAGTTTGGCTCAGTGGATAGAGCGTCAGCCTGCGGACTCAAGGGTCCCAGGTTCGATTCTGGTCAAGGGCATGTACCTTGGTTGCGGGCACATCCCCAGTAGGGGGTATGCAAGAGGCAGCTGATCGATGTTTCTCTCTCATCGATGTTTCTAATTCTCTATCCATCTCTCTTCCTCTCTGTAAAAAAAAATAAATAAAATATATTAAAAAAAAAAGAAAAACCCCTGGAACTAATAAACAATTATATCAAGGTTTCAGGATATATGATTAATATATAGAAGTCACTTTCCTATATTCCAGCAATGAACAAGTGGAATTTGAAATAAAAAAACACAATGCTATTTACATACTTAGGTATAAATCTAACAAAATATATACTTGATCTATATGTGCAAAACTCTGATTAATGAAATCAAAGAACTAAATCAATGGAAAGATATTCCATGTTCATGGTTAGGAAGAGTCAGTATGGTCAAGTTGCAGTTCTTCCCAACTTAATCTATAAATTCAACGCAATCCCAGTCAAAATCCCAGCAGTTATTTCATGATATTCACAAACCAATTTGAAAGTTTATACAGAGAGGCAAAAGATCAATACAATATATAGCAAACAAATATTGAAGAATAGGAACAAAATCTCATGACTAACACTGCCACACTGTCAGCTTTCTAGGTGGTATTGACCAAAGAACACATAAATAGACCAATGGAACAAAATAAACGCCCCAGAAATATGCCCCCAAAATTATATTCTGCTAATTTTTGACAAGAGAGTAAAGGCAATACAAGGAAGCAAAGATGGTCTTTTCAACAAATGGTGAAGAAAAACTGGATACGCACATGCAAAAATTAAATCCAGACACAGGCGTTATATCCTTCACCAAAATTAACCCCATATGAAAACATAGACTGGATGAAGTATAGGTTTAGAATGGAGGAGAGAAATCTGCATTAAGCATGGGAGGCAAAAGTGTGTCCAGCAAGAGTATGTCAAAAGAGAAGAGGTGAGAGTTTGGACCTGAACCCTAGGTAGCCCAATATTTAAGGTGTAGGCAGCAGATGTAGAGCCAGAGAAAAGGCTGATGTGCACATTGGTAACTTTGTCATGAACAAAGGAAGAAAACAAAAAGAAAAGGGGAGCCAATATTTAAACATCCTATGTAAATGAGGCCTTACAATAATTCACATACAGAAATAGGTTTGGTTATTTGAATCTCTCACGTTACCGTAGAAATCTAAATGTGTTCAATGCAAAAGAACCTTACCTGCAGTAACAGTTTGTACAAAACTCTCATTGAGAATAGCAATTTACTTAAACTTCATCTGTTACATTCATCTGTTGTGGGTTTGAATTTTAACGAATTTGTTGCTTTTAGTATATTTAATGTGCAAATTTTTTTTGTTTCATTGTTTTATAAAAGATATAAGCAGCAGGAGTTTAAAGATATAAACGCTTGTGGTGGGGCCATGAGAGTTTTTCTACTAAAATGGCTCATGCTTTCCCAATAAAAGGGTCTGACAACCCCTCTGCCAATAGTATTCCCCAGGCCTATTAATGAGACTGTGTTATTTTTAATGTGAAAGTTTCTATGTATTTCTACATCTCCAAGCCAGCACTTTTAAGTTTGTTGCTTTCCTTTCCTTTCCAGATAAAGTTATCGGACTTTGGTTTCTGTGCTCAAGTTTCCAAAGAGGTACCGAAGAGAAAATCATTGGTTGGCACTCCCTACTGGATGGCACCTGAAGTGATTTCTAGGCTACCTTATGGGACGGAGGTAAGGGGATGACATCGATTGAGAGAGGCAGGGTTTGGATAGGCTCAGGGATGGGATATAGTAGTTCTTAGGGTGTTAATGACCAGAGGCGATCAGGGTGATGACCTTTGACTCTATATTTGACCCCTATTCACTGGACTTGTTACAGAGTAGGTTGTGGCAGAGAGAGAATGGCCAGCACTGAGAATATTGCCACAACACTGACCAAGAGGAGTTTATTAAGATCCTACCATGGACATTGATTCAAACTCTGACCCCACCCTCGGTGGCAGGCACACACAGAGCAAGGTAATGCAACTAGAAAAGTGGCCGGATACACACACAGATTAGCAGGTGTGATGATTCAAAGGATAGAGGGTCAGAGAAAGCTCCACAAAATGGAGGTAATAATTGGATGAGCAATAATGTTTTCCCATAGAAAAAAAATCACATAGGAATATTACATTTCAAAATATGGCACAATTTCTCTTTCCTCTGGAATGGAAACAATTGCTCATTATTTTTTAAGGGATCAGGCTTAGCCACATGACAACAGGGGACCTTCTGGAGAGGGACTAGTGTGAGTAGAAGCTCTGAAGCATGCAAGGCAGCACACACAGAGAGCAAGGAGCTCACTCGTGGGCTGGCAGTGTTCCCACATGTTATGGTGCAGAAGGCGATCCTAAGAGAGGAGAAGCGTAGAAGAGATGGCATGGATCAATGAGCTGAGGCTATTGGCATAAGCTAAGGTGGGCTCTGCTCTCTTTCCCTTGTTTGCTTGCCCTTGGATGAGCACTCAACTTATTTTTCCCCCTGTGGTTCCAAGAGCATAAATTCTCATTGAAGGTCACTGCAAAGGTTAAAACAAGAATGCAGCTAACTGATAAGCAGTGTAATGTTCATGTAACAGGGAAGTGACTGTAACTGGGGATTTATGGCACAGCTACCCATTGTCCTGGCTCCCCATTCTTTACTCAGAAAGAATTGCTTGTCATATCCTCCTCTTCTTTTCTCCTGAAAATGGTTTTATAAAACAGGGTTTTGTGCCTGCTGTTTCAAAATGATAAGATGCAAAAGAAAAAACCCCAAAGTATATGTGTGGGGAGAACTATTTTTAAAAACCAAATCAATACAAGAATCAGAATATATTGTGTTGTGCAATGTAGCTCTTTGTAGTTTGTTATGAATATGTCCAAAACTCTTATTTTTTATAGTTTAAATGTAACTTTCCTCTTGATGTTCAAAACAAAACTTTGCATGCTCTTCTCACCTGCCCTGATAGATAGTTAACCACCAAAGTCAACAGGGTAAAAAAATAAAGTTCAAAGCCTCAGAATGCTAGGACACTCAGGTGTACCTAATTATCAGAGTCTTCACTGAATCTGAAAAGCAAATGAAATCCATTAGCAAATACTTGGTAACTCAGTGATTCAGCCTGTGAATCTGTGTTGTAACTGTTGGGATATTGTAAAAAACCACATAGCCTGGGCAGTGGTTGAGCGTGGACCTATGAACCAGGAGGTCACAGTTAGATTCCTGTTCAGGGCACATGCCCGGACTGCAGCTCGATCCCTAGTGTGGGGCATGCAGGAGGCAGCTGATCAATGATTCTCTCTCATCATTGATGTTTCTATCTCTCTCTTTCTATCCCTTCCTCTCTGAAATCAATAATATATATATATATATATATATATATATATATATATATACATATTAAAAACCACATTAATTTGTGAATAAATATGAATCTATTTGGTTCCCTGGAGACATTGCAAAACGTTCTCCTTGCCTGAAATAACCAGTGGGTTGTGCCTAACAGGTGGACATCTGGTCTCTGGGGATCATGGTGATAGAAATGATTGATGGCGAGCCCCCCTACTTCAATGAGCCTCCCCTGCAGGCAATGCGGAGGATCCGGGACAGTTTACCTCCTCGAGTGAAGGACCTACACAAGGTGAGAGGCGGCATCTGTTGCTGAAGTTCAAAATCGTTCTTGGATTTATCAGTCTCCCTGAAGTTTTAAAGACTAGCACATCAGATCCAGGAGTAGATCCTGGTTTACAGGCAGGGACTTTCCATTAGAGTCACTTGGATTCAAATATCTGTTCTTCCTGTTCACTCACTAGCCAAGGGATTCAGCCTCTCCAACTTCAGAAAGTTCATTTGTAAAATGGGCGAAGGTTGGCTCCTCTCTCATAGGACTGGCTAGAAGAGGAAACTCAACACTCCCTCATTGAGCTCCGGCTACATGCCGGGAACTGTTCTAATTGCTGGGGATATCACAGTGCACGACCCCAGATGTCCTGACTCTCATAGAGCTTGCATTCTAGTTGGGAAGCCAGATAAAGTACAAACAAATGGTTGAACAAAATAATTTCAGAGATTGATACATGCCATGAAGCAAATAAAGAAAGCACTGTGATGTGATGGAGTGTGCAGGTGAGGGCACTAGGAACTTGTTTAGGTTAGAGAGAAAGCAGCCTTTTCTGGGGAGGGATCACTCAAATTGGAAAGAAGGAGCAAACCAAGCAAAGATCTGGGAGAAACATGTCCCAGACAGAGAGACAAGTGCAAAGTCCCAAGCCAAGAGGGAAAGCTTATATGCTGAGAAAGTGAGCAAAGAGAAAGGATGGTGTCAAAGAGGTAGGCAGGGCTATACCAGGCAGGGCAATGAAGGACATGGTCAAGGGGTGATGTAGTCTTTCCTGCTTCCCAAGTAGGGCCATCCTCAGGAAAAATGATGCTAAGTTGAAGAACCATCACTGAGGTGGCCACCAGTGAGGGCGGGGCTTTCTGAGAAGGTCATTCCACAGCACCAGTACTCTAAACACTGACCCCACACCCACCTCCCCTCCCTTCTCCCTCACAGCAAAAAGAGGAGGAGGTGGAGCTGTCTTGTAGGGAGACTAGGAGACTAGTTTGTAATGATAGCATCTCCTCCTCCCTCTCCCCTAAATCTTAGGGAAGAGCCCCATTAGAATTACTCATATAGATTGTGAGGACCAGGCAAAAAGAAAAAAAAAAAAAAGGAGACTGAATTGAACAAGAGTTTGAAACGCTTCATGCATTGGGCGAAGTTTAAATAATGAAATGTGGTTAAAATAGTATGGCATCAAAATAGCCCCACACCCACTATGAACGAGTGTGATGTTCTCCAAATTCAAGTACAAGAGCAGCTTTAGTCCAACTGGTCAAACCTGGAAACTGCCCCAGGCCGTTTCCCAAATGAATACATAATACGTGGTGTGTGAATACCAGGCGGCAATGAGAAGGCTAGGACTTTTGCTGCACAGGAATGAGTCTCACAGACACAATGAAGAGTGAAAGCAGCCAGACAGAAAAGTTGCCAGTCTAAAACTATATGACTCCATTTCTGGAAAGGACAAATGCAGGTGAAATTAATTCGTGCTATTGGAGGTCAGGATGGTGGTGAGCCTCTGCAGGGAAGTGGGTATTGATGGGAAAGGGGCCCACTAGCCTCCTAAAATGAGCAATGTTCTATATTTGTATCGAGAAGGAGAGTAAATAGGTGTATATATATATATATGTTAAAAAAAACCCTACTGTGAAATATATACTTAATGTTTACGAACTTGAATGTATGTAAGCTGTTCCTCAAAATTAAAGGGAAACTTAAGGGGAAAAAATGCTATCCTCGTGAAATATCCTTGCAGTAAACAAGTTCCTTCACAAAAGGGGATTTCACAAAGACCTGATGGTTATAGTTGTTAGAAAAATAAAACTAGTGCATGTTTATACCACACTTCATCAAACAGGTATGAACAGTGCTGCGCATAGTAAGCACCTTATAACAGCTGCTGTTACCACTCTTACCGTTATATTTTTATTTAGTAAATAAATTGTCATTCTTTGTTGCATTGCCATTCATTCCTATTATTTCAAACATGAAGAAGGTAAGGAAAACATCATGTGTTAATAATGGTAATACCTGTTTTTGCTTCCACAACATCTTTCTCCTCAAGCTGATTTTCTGGAATGATTGGTAGAATGATTTTTCTGGGAATTCGCTGGGGAACCATTTCAGGGAAACTGGGTGAGCTCTCTGTGTCAGCCCTCAGGACGCTGTCTCACTGTTTTCACAGGTTTCTTCCATGCTCCGGGGATTCCTGGACCTGATGCTGGTGAGGGAGCCCTCTCAGAGAGCCACAGCCCAGGAACTCCTTGGACATCCGTTCTTGAAACTGGCAGGTCCACCTTCTTGCATCGTTCCCCTCATGAGACAGTACAGGCATCACTGAGCAGAGGATCCATACAGGTGACAAAGCCAGAGGAGGACACGAGAATAATTCAGGAGAACATGAGGAAACCACAGAACATGCAAAGGCCTGTGCATTCTAACCAGCTGATCGGTGGGACAGTGTGATGACCAGCAGGGTTTAACAGACCAGGGCATCTTCTTGTGTCTTAATCGGCATCTCTCCACTGACAGCTGGCATGCTCATTGGGAACACGGCTTTCATACGTCATCATTATATTTTTCAGCCCTTCATCCAGCAAATCAGAAGGACTCAGTACAAACTCCGTTACGATACATCCTAGCCACATGCAGGGTAACACATAGGATTTTCTATATTGAAAGAATACTTTTCTGGCAAAAAAAAAAAAAAAAAGGAAGGAAAACAAAAAGCACTTTTTTCTTAATGGTAGCAGTGTAATGTATTTTGCAATGAATTTGTAATTTTTCTGTACGATAGTTTTGATAATTTATAGTACTTTGATGTCGCGTAGCCATTGTATCAGTTGAAGTAATACTTGTTTACTAGCAAGAGTTTGAACAAAGCCTTTCCTACTTTTTTATCCCTTTCAGAGAACCAACGATTCTTAGGAACTTTGAATACTGAATGACTCTCAATCACCGTCAGCTTTAGTAGAATATCTTTCTTATCTTAACAAGTGTCTTATGTGATGGAAGAAGCACTAAGAGTGATGGTGATGGTGGTGCGCATTTCATTTATCCAACCAAAAATAATAAGATTTGAGCCACAGGATACCACCAAACTACTCTTTGGGATAAAGCTAAATATTTGGAAAAATCACATTTCCCTTTAAGGCTGTTAGTCACAAACCAGTGTTTGCACAGCAGGTATTCCTTCCTCTCTCCCCCCACACCACCACCCCCGTGCCCTGTCTCAAATGAGTATGACGTTCCCTTGTGGCCAAATTTCCCTCCCAAGGAACAATTTCAGTGCTAGGATCATTGGACTGGGATCCCCATGTTGAAGGTTTCAGTAAGGATATGAGATTTCCAGTCTCACAAAGGGAAAGGAGATAGAACAGGGCAGGATGTTTGGTTTCATTTGTCACTGTTTGAAAACTCTGTATGCTAGCACACCAAACTCTTGTCTGCATTTACCTTCGTACCGCAGTGTTGATCGCTGTTGTTCATGTATTGTGCTGGAAGCTGAACTGATTCTAGAGGGTGAATTAGGAAGGGTGGGACCTGACTTCTGTTGTGACCATGTTATAATGTGTTTCTGACATAGGAGAGTTGTGCTGCTGACTAGGTCGCCTCAAATGTTGATAGCAATGAATGACTACTACATTTTGTGTTGCTTGTTGGATGAATTTGCATGTTAACTGTAGGCCAATATAGATTTGCCTTTAAAACTCTGGAAGAGCTACATAGTCATCATTAGTTTCCACTAATTATGCATCAGACAAAAGCCATTTGTTACCAAACCGGAAAACCAGAGGCTTTTCTTAATGACTTCACATACTGTAACAAATACAAATTTAAATTTGTGAAAATGCTCTGGTTGCTCTAAGCATAATTAAGATTTTTTTTGTAATTAATAGGTTGCTAATTATTTATTACAGTTAAAGGGAAAAAAGGCATAAAATGACTTTCTACTGATTAGATTTTCAGTCTTCCCCAAAACTGGAAATGCCTAACCATAAAGAGAATCTGTAATTTTATTTCATAAAACTCAACAAATCAATGTTTCATGTAAAATATTAAGATATTAATATAAATATGTAATAATAAAAACAATCTAAATTCAGAAAATGGCAGTCCTAAAAATTCATGGAACAGATTGTGTTAATTTAGGCAGGACTATGTAGTAGAAAGAAAAGAAAAATCTCTTTTTAACCAGGACAAATATTAAAACCATTGCAGAAAATAGTGGATTTTGGATTCCAAACATTTTGACAGTGTACTGGAAATTTTTCTGTAATTTTCTTATCACTGGGTATTTTTTAAACTACTCGTTGGGTTTACCGAAAGCTACTGTAGCTTAAGGTTTTGTGAGCACTAACTATTGGCAGAAACTGCACTTGCAAATAAAAATAAATGTTTGCTTTTTTTGCATTGTTATTAGAAACTACTGATTTCCCCAAATTTGTTTTCTTGAGTAATCAAGACTGGTTTCATTATGATCTTGGGAAATGCAACTGAGTTGGTATAAAGTTATGCGTAACATCATGATGACATGAGCCAAAGACAAATATTCCCATCCCCAGAGGTTACAAAGAATGTAAAACTATGTTGTAGATACCACTATTGAGGAAAATAATTATTAAATTCTTGAAGCCAAGTTCAAGGAAAGCCAGTTTCATAGCTAAAGACACCCACTTCACTCCCCTGTTCCAAAGATGCTGAACTGATCTGAAGGCTTTTACCAACAACAAAAAAACATAAAAAGGAGATTTTTTTTTTTTTTTGCACTAAAGAAGGTGTGGTGAGAGGTCTCTAATAGCCTGGGAGTGTCCCCCCTCCCCTTCTTGATTGGTTGACAAAGGAGACATTAACATTTAAACCATGAAGTTGAGAGGGACACTTGTCTATAAAGAGTTCATTTCTCAACTAGAAATTTCAGAAGGTGAAAACCCTCAGGGAATAGTCTGAGATAGCATGATGAGAAAGGATGTAGTATGCCAAGGAAGAGAAAGATGGAGGTAACCTGCCCCAGGCAGGTCCCCAAAGCCATTGCAGGGCATGGAAGGAGACATCAGCTTCCTTTGGTGATGATGGACCATAGAAAAGGAACAGGGAACATGGCAATCCATTTAGCTAAGCAATGGGATGGCCCAACCTAGAGAATGCATTGGAGGCATATACCATGGAGGGAACTAAAGGGAGGCATGGCTCCTTTTCTGCAGGGTGAAGGCATCAGGGTAGAGCTGAACCTGATTCTAAAAACTACTTGTACCATCTTCATCAAGACCACTCTAAATGACAGAGCCTTCAGGCTGACACAAATGAGATTCAGGCATCTTCCCTTCTTCCAACAACATCTCCAAAGCAACCTTCCTTCCCAACTGCTCCCTGTCATTTTAAGCCATGTGTTAGTGTGAGACCCCATGATTTGGAGAAGGGACTTGGAAGAAAGGGTAAGAAGAGCACATATCCTGTTTCCTGCCCCTACCTATCCACTGCTACCTCCTTATCTTTTTCTGATACAAGTTTAGCCCAAGCAAAGGAGAGGGGATTTATTTTAACTTAGAATGAATTATTTTTCAAAATATATTTTTATTGATTTCAGAGAGGGGGATAGAAACATCAGTGATGAGAATCATCAATTGGCTGCCTCCAACATACCCCCTCCCCACACTGAAGACCGAGCCCACAACCTGGGCATGTGCCCGGACCAGGAATTGAACCATGAACTCCTGGTTCATAGGTCGATGCTCAACCACTGAGCCATGCTGGCCGGGCATGAAATGATTTTTAATGGATTAGACAGAATCATGAGTTATGGTTGTTACTCATTACCCGCTGGGAAGAACACACTTAATAGAAATTACTGGAAAAATAAAATTATTCCATGAAGTTAATAACTCAAGGAGTTCAGTCAGACTCCTTGCTCAAACTGGTTTAAAAAAGAGTACTGTGTCATCAAAGAAATGGTAATGCGATTCCAGAGAAAAGATAGGTTTGTTCTTAAGTAGGTACAAAATGTACAAGCAGAAGCATCTTTGAAAGTGACATGAAATCATACAAATTCAAATTGTGCAGTGAAGTTGGTCAACTTGAGCCTGATAATGTGTGCATTTTGAGTTGTATTTCTGCTTAAATTAATATATCACCTTAATGTGAGTTCTGCCAAAAAGAGAACCAAAGACTTTGACACAAATAATTTATTTGGGAGATGATCCCAGGAAGCTCACTCAGCATGGCAGAGTGGAGAAATAACAAAGAGGAGAGGGACATTTTTTTTAAAAACAAACAAAACATGTTTTAATGAATGGGTTACCACAATGGGTGACTGGGGCCCCCACTGGAGACCTGCTGGAAGAGACACATGCTGGATTTTTGTCCACCATCTCCTATCCCTCATTGGTTGAGAGTTGCTCCTACAGCTTCAATTCCCAGAGCTTCCATCTCAACCTGTACCTGGCAGTTTGCTCCCTCTAATGAAGAGGGAGAGGCACGGGAAGCCGTGGGCATATGCAGAAACCGTCACCAGTGACTTTCAGGAAGGGCTGAGGTGGGACCCTAACAACATCTCCTACACAAATAAACTTGGTTAAGGACAAAAAGAGGACTCAAGAAAAGGAGAATTACTGATTTCTGGATCAAAATGTACTGCTTTCTAAGCAAAGCTGTTCCTTATCTTGAAGTTTGCTCAGGTAGCAAATGTTTTAAAAATCATGCCTCATCATTGTCAGCATTTAATAAAATGTAAAGCTAGAAAGGACTTCAAGGGTTTATATGATCCATCTTAAATGCACTAAAAAGACTCCCAGCATTAATCATAATACCTGAGCGCGCGCACACACACACACACACACACACACACACACACACACACACTTCAGTTCCATGCGGGCAGGGATGTTTACCTAATTTGTTCACTGATATGTCCCTAGCACCCATACCAGGGTCTAGAAAGCACATGTTCAGTACTAACAAATACTTGTTATCTCATTTGTCACATGAACCTTTGTGAGTCCGTCCCCAGCAGACAACCTAAAAGTTTTGGTCACTTTAAATGACAACTGAGGCAGCCATTAGGCCTGGAGCTCTGAGCCTAATTCCCACCCTGGACCCCCTTGCCTGTCTGAAGCCTATGGACCAGTCTAAGAAAAAGTGGTTTTAAATGTATCAAGTAAAACACACCAGCTTATACAAAGGAAACCAATTCAAGTATAGTTCTCAAAATGTTTTAATGTTATGGTTATAAAGCATTAAATAACAATATCTTGGGAAGATCTATCATAATTTAAAAGTAAGGAGTATAAATGACTTTGAGATATCACCAACCAATGTAATGTAGTGATTTCTGTGTATTCTACAGTGGTTTGGTGCCTGTGTTCAGAACTGAGGGAATGCTACCTTTTATAGGAGGTTAGTGAAATCCAAAGGTGTAATTTTTTCCCAACCAAGTTCATGGACTTCCCCACCTAAGTAGTTTACTGGCTGGGGGTGGGGAGAAATCCCTGCACAGAAACACTCTAAAATCAAAATAAACTGACACAGAAAACTGTGGATACCAGATTTAAAACCCTTGCGTCAGTCCCGTTGGGTCTTTCTTGAGCTTGTATGGCAGGTAAAGTCGGATAGATGTGTTAAGAATTATGCTAGGAAAATGGCATCAGTAATACCTTTTATAGAGCATTTCCAGTGCACCAGGCAATGTGCTAGAGACTTAATGCACTGTCATGAATCTGCAAATAACTTTGTAGCGTTGGGCATATGAGCTCTATTTTCTGATGAGAATATGAGCACAGAGAAGCCAAATAATTTGGCTAATGTTGCAGGTAGGCTAATAGCAAAGGATTTTAAATATATATATATATTTTTTTATTGATTTCAGAGAGAAAGGGAGAGAGAGACAGAAACATCAATGATGAGAGAGAATCATTGATTGGTTGCCTCCTGAATATTGCACACTGGGGATCGAGCCCACAACTGGGCATGTGCTTTGACTGGGAATCAAACTGGTTCATAGGGCGACAACCTGGTTCATAGGGCGACAACCACTGAGCAACACAGGCCGAGCGTGAACCAGTTTTCATATTGTTGTAAAAAATTACCTGGGGAGGGCAATAAACTGCAGAGATTCTCACTCAGTCCAGGATGATGTCCTAGAACTGATGTTTCTTTTTCGGCGGCCCCTGGGATGATTCTGATGCAGGCTGCTTGCAAACTGCACTTGGACACTAACGTAAAGCGGTGTCTGCCTCTTTCTGAGGCGTTTCCTCCAGGGAAGTGTTTGTGCCCAACGCCAGCCTGGACGACCTCCAGGTAAAACACCCCAGCACACGCACACAGCAGGCTGCCTCCACCTGATGCTGCAGGGCATCCCCACCATCTCCCTTCCCATCCTCCACCTTTCTCGGCTGCCTCCCACACCCACACCCACACCTACACCCACATGGCTTTGCCACCTCTTTGTTCATGGAAAGATTGGGCAATTGGCTAGATGACAGTGGTCATAGTTTAGACTGGAGAACAAAGTCTCCCCTGCCCCCTGAGAAAGCTTCCAGGGAGCTATTTCCCAAATATAGGGGAACCCTGCCAAGAACCCCACTCAGAATTTAAATGAAACTCATGCTCCCCCCATAGAAACCTGCATAAGGTTGCTCCAGCCAGGCTTTTCCAAGCTGGCAGACCAGCAACCCAACCCAATATCCGTTTGTGCCCAGAGGCATTTGTGTTTAAAACTCCAGTGAAAAATGAAAAAGGACGGTTAAAGGGATTATTGAGCATCTGTGGTTTGTCTGTTTGTTTTCTCTCATCTCTGAGCTTGGGGAGCAACACAGAGAGATGAGCTACAGCCTCAGCTTGTTCCCGGTATAGTAGCAGCTGTGAGTTGCCAAACAGTGTCTCTGGCCGTGAAAGGAGCCCAGGACTGAGACATGGGGACTGATTCAGTGCCTCTGGACTCCTGGTCTTCCTGCCCAGAGATCACTGCGCCTGCCCAAACAGCAGCCTCCAACCCCGGTTTTGTTCAGTTGATAATGAAGATGAAGACATGGCTGAGAGAAATAAAGTGAGGAGCAAAGAAATTAGGCTGAACTTGAGACCTTTTTCTAGCTAGCTAGAAAAAGATGATGTGATATGATAGTCATAGTACTACAGCTTTTAAGCATACTGCATTTTGCAGGTGAAAAAATCACTCTTAAGTTTGAGATTGAAAATATTTGGATCCATCAGACTCTTAAACCTCAGAGGGAAGGTAGGGGAGGGTGGGGGAAAGGGGGAGAGATCAACCAAAGGACTTGTATGCATGCATATAAGCCTAACCAGGGGTCTCAGACAACAGGGGGGTGGGCGCATACATGGGGAGGGGTTTGGGGTGGGGATGGGGGATGAGGACAATTATGTGATACCATAAAAAAATAAATAAATAAAAATTAAAAAAAAAAGAAAAAGAAAATATGGAAGAATATCTGAAAAAAGAAAAAGGAAAATATTTGGATCCTAGCCTGGCTGGTGTGGCTCAGTGGTTGAGCATCAACCCATGAACTAAGAGGTCATGATTCGATTCTCACTCAGGGCACATGCCCAGGTTGTGGGCTTGATCCCCAGTAGGGGGCATGCAGGAGGCAGCCGATCAATGATTCTCTCTCATCATTGATGTCTCTATCCCTCTCTCCCTCTTCCTCTCTCTGAAATCAATAAAAAAATAAATTTGGATCCTAGAAAGATTTAAGTAGTCAGCTTAGACACAGGGATGTGGGCACATGACAACTTTCTGAAAAGAGCCAGGGTACTGTGTTCTTTTTAGAATGACCTGCGTGTGTGTTGTTTTCTTGTCACTCCTCCACTATAGACTCTAAGTTGTCATGTCTACTACTGTATATCCAACACTGAGCCTGCACTCAGTGGGTGCTCAAAAACTGTTGAATAAATGATTAAATGACTATCAAAACTGATAGAGTCCTATGCTTTGTGAAAGTAAATTTTAAAAAACAACACAAATTTACTGTTGTGAAAGTAAATATGGAATTTTCAGATGTATGGCTCAAATTTCTAAAAGTTTTTCTAAAGGGGTTATAGAAATTAAGGTTAACTTATTGGTACATCTAAGTGTTCATTTGTCCCAAAATCCTTGGATGATTCCAATAAATAATGAAGTTTGTAAAAAAAAAAAAAAAAAGGATACATGGGATGCTAAAAAGGAAAGGGCTTGTCCAGTTTGGCCCAGGGGGTAAGATGATCACAGATGATAGCAGAATGGAATAAACCATGGGGAGATGTTCACAGGCACCAAAGGCAGCTCCTTTTCCCTGTGAAACGTGCAACTTTTATGAGAAATTGGGGCTTTTTCCTCACTGGTACCAGACAGACACTGAAGAAAGTTGATTCAGAGGGAAAGACTGAGGTTGAAAGAGCAGCAAACTACCTGGGTAACAACTGGCTGATGTTTATCAAGATTTGCTGGGATCCTGGACTTCTAAGGATACACTACTGCCAGCAGTTGAAGGCTGGAGGGGATGGACTCGTGCTGCCTCTTACGTGGTGGAGACTGCAGGGGGTGGGGGATGTCCACCTTAACACCAGAAGATAGACTTCCTCTCCCCCCACTTAGATCTTCTGAAAAATGATTATTTAGGAAATGTGGGAAATTCAAATAATGAAGTTTCAATAAATTACATTTTACTTCAAATAAAACTCCACCTAGGCTACCATATTCAGTCCAGCTTTTTAATAAATTTTTAAATTTATTTCAGAGAGGAAGGGAGAGGGAGAGAGAAATAGTAACATCAATGATGAGAATCATCAATCGGCTGCCTCTTGCGCGCCCTCTACTGGGGATTGAGCCTGCAACCTGGACATGTGCCCTGATCAGGAATTGGGAATCTTACTGGTGACCTCTTGGTTTCTGGGTCAGCGCTTAACTGCTGAGCCACACCCAGCTGGGCCAGTCCAGCTTTTTGTCCAAAGTGAAATACCAAACTCAAGACCAAGAAGCGTCAGAGGCAATATCAGACCAATTGTTAAGAGGTGCCATCATTAAAATGATATATAATTGCCAAAGAAATCCATGTTCTGTCACCTGGAAAGGCCCACATCCCCTTCAATGCCGCCTGCCCATCCTTTGCTTTTTCTCCTGCAGAAATGAATACCCCGTCTTCATCATTCCCCTCCCTCCTCTGGATGCCAAAGAAACCATTTTTGGTTTGTTTTCTAGTTTTAAGAAAGCAGCCAAACTTTAGACTGTAGTGTTTTAATTCATTCTGAAAAACAAACTCACATGGATTGATTGATTCTTCAGGTCCCCTTAGTTGGACCTGGCACACTGTGAAGTCCAAACAACTCTGCAGAGTGGCATTGACCAAGTG
This sequence comes from Cnephaeus nilssonii, assembly GCF_951640355.1. Classification (NCBI taxonomy): domain Eukaryota; kingdom Metazoa; phylum Chordata; class Mammalia; order Chiroptera; family Vespertilionidae; genus Cnephaeus; species Cnephaeus nilssonii. The sequence goes on from NC_137082.1 coordinate 25,451,644, forward strand.
CTTGTGCTGCGAAGTCACTGGGTGCAGGTAGCCGTGGAACATTCCCAAGACAATCACTAGACATGCAGAATGCCAGCCAGAAGCGTGGGTCACTTTCAGGGGTCTTGCCGCAGGGAGCATGAGGTTGTATTTCATGTGCATTGACAATTGTGTAGGGTAAGCCAGCTGCGTTCAAGGGACCAAAGCACCCCCATTTCTCTGAACCTAAAGGGGTGTCTTCCCAAAGGGAGTGTCTTTCCAATAAAGTTTGGGGCCAGATACCCCTCTGACTTTTATGTGTTGCTCCTTTAAGAGTCAAAGCCAAGCCACCATGAGCATGAAAGCTGGCTGACCCCCCTATTCCCATCCTCCAGCATAGAGAGAACAACTGCCACTCACCCCCTGCATCCAAAAGGATCCCTCTATCCCTGGGTTTAAGCATGGACACTGGCCAAGCAAGCCTTGGATACCCAGGACTGCTGGATTGTAGCTATGTTGGTGTATCCCATGTACAAGGTGGTAAAGTGCTTTTGTGTCTCTATCTGATCCAGGTGGGGGACAGGATTTGGGGCTGCCTGCCTAAAGGCCCCTAGCCCATGTGCTTATATTGGGACCGGTCCCTAGGAATCTGCACCTGGTTGGCAGTCATTTTGTGGTGGATGTGGTAAATCACCAGTGTTACCACAATGACGAGACCCAAGATGAGCCCCAAAATGAGGGGCAAGGTTTCCTCCAACTGTTCCTGTTCATCCACCTGGCATTTATGCTCTGAAATGGGAAAGAAGAAGAAAAGCAGTGAGCTCGTGTCCAAAGGCACTAAATCATACATCCTCCTACCCAAATTTAAAGGCAATGGAGATGAAAATCTCTCTCAAGGAAACTTTGGGAAGACCTGTGTGTTTTTTTTTTTTTTGTGTGTGTGTGTGTGTGTGTGTGTGTGTGTGTGTGTGTGTGTGTGTTTTCAGAAACTATATTTCCCCAACAAACTCTTAGGCTAAATCACAATATTTTTGCATAATATAAAATAAAAATATACCAATTAAATAAGGCAACATTCAGTTACTGGATTCCTGGCCAATGTCAACAAAATATTCAGATGATTTTTTCAATTTTCAGTGTCAGACACAACCACCATCATTTTTATTATTGGTTTGATTGTATAACTTTTTCTTGAAGTATAATGTACACATAGAGAATTGTACACAAATATACAGCTTTAAAAACTCTGAAAATACCAAATGTTGGCAACTACATGAAGCAATTGGAACTCTCATACATCATTGGTGGAAAATGGTACAAACATTTTATAAACCTATTTAATTCTTTCTAATTAAGACCAAGAAACCTGTCAGACACAAAAGAGTACATATTGTGTGATGCCATTTACCTGTTTAAGAACAGGTAAAACTAAGTCTATGGTGATTAAAATAATAAAAGTCCTTATATCTGGCAAACAGGACACAAGGGAATTTTCAGATGCGATGGAAATATTCTATATCTTGATCTAGGTGAGAGTTACCTGGTTGCAAGTACAGATAAAAATGCATTGGGTTAAATACTTCAGATTTGTGCATTTGAATATATGTAAATATACTAAAATCTTAAAAGAAAGTGCGGAGCTTAGTGAATTTTCACAAATGAATACCCCATGTAACCAGCACCTAGATCAAGAAAGAAAATGTTACTAGCACACAGGGTGATTCAATCTTACTCTCTTAAAATTCAAAAGTTTCATAGCCCTATGTCTCCATTTTCACATAGAATCAGAAAAGCAATTTTGGGGAAACCTGGTGGTCAGATACTTAGTAGAGGTGACCAGAAGTGCATTCCTAGCAAATAGTACATGTTTACTTGGGATCCTTTGCCCCCTGTGGGTAACAAGTGGCCTTTCACCAAACTTACGAGCCACAACTGGATAAAACAGGCTTTAGATATCTCTTTATAAAGACCAAGTTCTTAAGTAAAGATGACCCAGTGAGTGCTTATTGAGCAACTACTATGTGCCAGGATGCTCTAGAATCCCTGTTGATACAGTCCTCCCTCTCAACTCACCTGAGACCAATAAAAAGAATCTGGAAATTCACAGGCAAATATGCAGTTTTCTAAAAGCTCATACTTAACATGCCTGGTTCCTAAATTAATTTTCAGTCCTAAGTACAAAGATTGCCTCATTTAATCTCCATAACAATCCTATGCAGTAAACACATTACACCCATTTCACACATTAGATAACTGAGGTAGAAAAAAACTAAGGAATTTGCCCAGGGGTAAATGAAGCCCCAATCTGAACTCAAATAGCCTGACTCAGCATAGTCAGGGCAGTACTGAGCAGACATGAGCTAGGGTTAGAGTCAGCGTCAGGTACTTAGAAGACCTGAGTCACTGGCATTCAGAGGCAACCAAATCACAAGGCGGGAAGGAAGGAGGGCTCTGGGCTCTGTGGATCTATGTACTGGTCATGAAAATACCTTCAGTTTCCGAAAAATCAGGGAGATGGAAACTTATTACAAAGGGGTATGAAGATACTTTTGGGGATGATGGATATGTTGATATTTCTTAGTTATAGTGATAGCTTCATAGGCTTTGTTCTAAGTCAATATTTAGCGCATCATACATTTAAATATGGATAGTTTATTGTATTTAAATTATACCTGAATAAAACTGTTTAAATATGTAAACATAAACATATATACATTCCCCAACTGAAAAAAAATTAATAGTTTTTTAAAAGATATTTTGGCAAATGTTAGGGATTATTATCACTAAACTGAGCCTTTTTATTACAACCAGAAGGACTGAAAGAACGAGGAAGGGACTTGTATTTTTCACTCTTTGATTCAATTCTAACAAGTCCAACACTTTGACCGTTAGCCTGTGGTCAAATATACCCATTTCCCAGGGAAAAGACTTGCCGTTGTTACAAGGTGCACCGGGGACAGCTGTAGGCCTACAACTCCATAGTCAGAAAGCTGGTTTTTCCCATGATCCCGCATTGTATCTTTGAAGAGAACAATAAACAGAAATGGAGTCCCTGGAGTAGGGATTTTGTTAACAAAAAAGGTTATTTGTTTTCCTCACTACAACACACTGTTGTGTGTGTTTTGTTAACACAGATTGTGGGGTTTGCTCAATTTCCATGTGCTGGCTGAAAATTCATACTTTGATATTCATAACAAACCCCCTCCAACCACACCTGAGTTAATACTAATGAGGGGGCTTTCGGAAGGCCCCTCGGTCACCTAAGGATGGGGGGCTGGTTGCCAGGAGAACCAACCCTGTGATTAAAGTGTTGAAACTTTTGGACCCAAAAACCCTGATTTCTGGGTGGGGAGAGGCCCTAGAGATTGAGTTCAATCACCAATGGCCAGTGATATAATCAGTCCTGCCTCTGCAATGATATCTCAATAAAATTCCACAAGGACTGGTTCACAGAGCTTCTGGTTGGTGGACACAAGGATATATAGGGAGAATGGCACACTCAGAGAGGGCATGTGCCCTGACCTTTTATAAATGGGTGATCTAATAAAGTTCTGAGAGCCACTCTAACAAATTAATCGGACCTGAGGAGAAGGAGGTGAAAACCTCCAATATATAGCAGGTTGGCTAGATTGCTGTCTGAAGTGGGGAGGGGTAGTCTTGTAGGGCTGAGTTCTTAACCTGTGGGATCTGATGGTATCTCCAGGTGGATCATGTCAGAATTGAGTGGAATTGTAGGACTCCCAGTTAGTGTCAGAAAATTGCTTGGGAAAAAAATTGGTTGGGGGAAAAAAAACACTACATATCGGATTTGGTGCCAGATATATTATTCTTAAGTAGATAATAACTTTGGTGTAGTTATGAGAAATAACATCTTATATCCCATCTTTTTTTCCAGAGAAGAAAAGCACAATGTATTTTGGCATGAATACATTGCCAAATTAAATTACTATTGTGTTTTTTGTTTTTATTTTCTTTTTTAAAAATTTTATTTCAGGGAGCGGACAAGAGGGCTAGAAACATCAATGATGAGAATCATTGATCAGCTGCCTCCTGCATGTCCCCCACTGGGGATTGACCCCCAACCAAGGCATGTGCCCTGACCTGGAATCGAACCATGACCTCCTGGTTCATGGGTCAATAGTCAACCACTGAGCCACACCAGCCAGGCTGTTTTTTATTTCTTAACAAAGTTTTTTTTTGTTGCGTTAGGGGAAAAAAATGAACTAAACACAGCACAGGAAGGGCTTTCTAAAGGGAATATTAAACGATGGACATTTCAAAAATAATCATGGGAAATAAGAGGATGTCAAAAAGTATCATGAAAAATACTGAATCCCCCCATCCTCACCCATCCCCTTCCACTAAGAGGTCAAATAAAGGGGAATTCCTGAGCCTGCTATCCCTTATCCACCATTCCAAAATCCACAAAGTTCTGGAAATCAAAAGTACTTTGTTATCACTCATTTGGCAGCAAAACCTGACTTGTGTTACCATTGGCCTGCTCATGATTCTCATTCATCCTACCTAGTCTGAAAATTCACATTTTTCATTGCATGATAAAGATATGTTAATGTATTTTATTACAGGGGGCTGCAATCAGAGTCTGCAGTCTTCTTAATTCAATAGTCTCCCTTATCCATGTGGATATCTTCCAAGACCCCCAGTGAATGTCTAAAACTGTGGAGAACACCAAACTGCATATATATATGTATACTAGAGGCCTGGTGCACGAATTAGTGCATGGGTGGGGTCCGACCAGCCCACTCTGATGGGGCCGATTGGGCTGGGCTGGCCAGGGGGAGGGGCCACAGGCGGTTGGTGGGCCAGCCCTGCCCCCTGGTCAAATTCCCAGTCAAACTCCCGGTCGAGGGGACAATTTGCATATTAGCCTTTTATTATATAGGATAATGTTTTTTTCCCCTCTAAATACATACCTATAATAAAGTGATTTGTAAATTAGGCATAGTAAGAGATTAACCACAATAACTAAAAATAGAACAATTATAACAATACTAGAGGCCTGGTACATGAAATTCATGCACTGGGGGGCCGAGGGGGGCGGGGCTTGTTCCTCAGTCTAGCCTGCACCCTCTCCAATCTGGGACCCCACAGGGATTGGGCCTAAACCAGTAGTCGGACATCCCTCTCACAATCTAGGACTGCTGCCTCCCAACCGCTCGCCTGCCTGCCTGCCTGATTGCCCCTAACTGCTTCTGCCTGCCAGCCTGATCACCCCCTAACCACTCCCCTACCAGCCTGATCAATGCCTAACTGCTCCCCTGCCAGCCAGGTCACCCCCAACTGCCCTCCCCTGCAGGCCTGGTCCCCCACAACTGCTCTCCCCTGCCAGCCCAGTTGCCCCCAACTGCCCTCCCCTACAGACCTGGCCCCCCCCCCCAACTGCCCTCCCCTGTCGGCCCAGTTGCCCCTAACTGTCCTCCCCTACAGACCTGGTTCCCCCCCCACCTGCCCTCCCTTGCTGGCCCATTTGCCCCTAAATGCCCTTCCCTGCTGGCCTGGTCACCCCCAACTGCCCTCCCCTGCAGGCCTAGACTCCCCCAACTGTCCTCCCCTGCTGCCCCGTTTGCCCCTAACAGCCCTCCCCTGCTGGCCCGTTCTCTCCTAACTGCCCTTCACTGCCAGCCTGGTCACCCCCAACTGCCCTCTCCTGCTGTCCCATTTGCCCCCAACTGCCCTCCCCTGCTGTCCCGTTTGCCCCCAACTACTCTACCCTGCAGGCCTGATCGCCCCCATCTGCCCTCTCCTGCTGGCCTGGTCACCCCTAACTGCCCTCCCTTGCTGGTCTGATCACCCACAACTGCCATCCCCTGCCAGCCATCTTGTGGCGGCCATCTTGTGACCACAAGGGGGTGGCTATCTTGTGCGAGGGCATGATGGTCAATTTGCATATCACCTCTTTATTATATAGGATACTGTACTAAAGGTTATGTGAATGTGGTCTCCTCTCAAAATACCTTATTATAATGTACTCACCCTTCTTCATGTGATGATGTAGATGATACAATGCCCGAGTGATGAGATGAAGTGAGGTGAATGACATGGGCTCTAAGGGTTACTTGAACATAGGCTCTGCTATATGTAATAGTCAATGTGATAACCTGAACAGCTACTAAGTGACTAAAGGCAGATATGTGGATATGCTGGACAAAGGGATGATTCACAGACCAGGTGGGATAAAGTGGGACAGCAAGATATTTCACCATGCTGCTCAGAGCATGCACAATTTAAAACTTATGAATTGTTTATTTCTGGAATTTTCCATTTATATATTTAGACCATGGTTGACCATAGGTAACTGAAATTGTGGAAAGCAAAATGACAGTATATTTTTTCCTAAAATCTACAATATTCTGAATTCTGAAAATTGTCCAAGATTTTAGATGAGAGATTGTGAACCCATAAAGGACTCGCATTTCCCGTTTAGGCTTCAGCCAGTGTTTTCAAACTGCCTCTAACCCATAGGGAGAAAATTTTAATTACAAGTCAAAACAGATGTATACATACACAACTAAAACCAGAATTTTACAAAACAATAGTTACCCTTACTTTGTGCTTCAAATAATTTTATACTCTATTCTATTCTCTTTTATTTAAAACAGTGCTGGCACCCAGTGGCTCAGTGGTTGAGCATTGACCTATGAACCAGTAAGTCGCAGGTTGATTCCTGGTCAGGGCATATGCCTGGGTTGGGAGGCAGCTGATCAATGATTCTCTCTCATCATTGATGTTTCTATCTCTCTCTCCCTCTCCCTTCCTCTCTGAAATCAATAAAAAATAAATAAATAAACAGTGCTGGCCGTGACCTACTAAATGGAATTTTCCATTTAATATATATTAGGCCATGGTTGACCATAGGTTGTAATCATTTTTTGTACTAGTTTGATGAAACTGTAACACCCTTCTTAGAATAATGCTAATAAATCCATAAAAATAAAATATTTTAAAACAGATTACACTGAAATTCAGCTATCAATATATTTTTAAATAATTGGAAAGACAGTACTATAGGTACTTTTTGTTAATACACATGTATGCTGGCTGTGATTTACAAAGTAGTGAGAATTATTTGCAAGATCTGTACAAACTAACAAGAGATGAAAATACGATAGCTATTTGTGACAATGTCACAGTTACTACTGATACTACTGTGGGTTGTTACCTTCATTTACAATAGAAGGAAATGTTAAATATTAATTATGCCTCTGTGTGTCAGGAACAGGGCAAGCACAAGAAGGATATGTGTAAACTCTCTCCCACCAACCTGTAAGCTCCCCCAGGCCAGGGGAAGTTTATATCTCCCAGTAACAAGGTGTAGCAGACATGAACCATGTCTTGTCATTTACCATTGCCACCCATTCCCACGGGTTTTGACTACAAGGCAGTTAGACGACCCAGAGTCAATGCCTGCCCCTCCACTCCAGCAGTCATTGGAAAGATTGTTGGCACGCTGAATTCGTGAGTTTTTATCATGACTTCTAATATTCCTAACAGCATGATTGGGAGATGCCATCTAATCTGTGTTTTACCCCGATGGAGTGCATGAGAGTTGGCAGGTAAATGCTGGCCCCCTCCCCTACTTCCCCTTCCCCTCCCAGCTCAGGTGGGATACATGAGGTGGGTCCTATAGCCTCTCCCAGAGGTTCCAGCAGCGTGACCCCAGGTGCCCACAGTAGTAATCTGCTTATTAATGGACCTGTGTGGGCTGCCTTGCCTTCCTATCTCATCTCATTTCCTCAATCCCTGCCAGTGCTTTCCAGAACCACCTCCTAAGTAAACTGCTTGCCCTTATACACTCCCTTAGGATCTGCTTCTGGGGAACCCACACTAATGCACTGTGTCCCAAGACAGTGCCAAGAACTGTCAATGTGGCCCTACACTGGGCTCTATATTCCAGCCTTCAACAAGTTCTCAACAGTGTTAATAACAGAATTATCTCTCTCTAGATCAGTAGTTCTCAACCTTTCTAATGGCGCGACCCTTTAATACAGTTCCTCATGTTGTGGTGACCCCCAACCATAAAATTATTTTCGTTGCTACTTCATAACTGTAATTTTGCTACTGTTAGTGAATCATAATGTAAATATCTGTGTTTTCCTATGGTCTTAGGCGACGCTGCTAGCAGTTCTCAACCTGAGAGCAGTTCTCAATCAGAGCACAGGATCTGATACCCAAAGATAGTTTCTGGCCCCACAGGTTGAGAACCACTAGCAGGGTCGCCTAAGGCCATCGGAAAACACAGATATTTACATTACAATTCATTAACAGTAGCAAAATTACCGTTATGAAGTAGCAATGAAAATAATTTTCTGGTTGGGGGTCACCACAACACGAGGAACTGTATTAAAGGGTCGTGGCATTAGAAAGGTTGAGAACCACTGATCTAGATGCTTATACAGGAGGCCCTGAGAAACAACTACCCAGGGTGACATGTTTCTGACTGGGATGTTCCACACATCCCTTGGGATGAGCATCAGCAAACCCTCCCTGGGTTGGTGGCATGGCAGCTAGCCACGGGGCACCTACTGATGAGGAAAATAAGACATTTTTGGCAGGGAGACCAGCAGCCTGACTCTGTACCTAGTTAATCAGTATCCCTAAAGAACATTCCTGTAGCCTATAGTCTAGTCACTGCCCCTTTCTTAATTATCTGGTCTTGCAAGACCTATTTACCTAAATACTCACCTTTTACAGGGGCCATAAACCATGAACAATACACAATCCCCGGAGGGGGTTATCAGCGCTGGTGTCAGGCCAGGCCTTTAGGTACTGGGTCTCAGTCCCACATCCCACACATGGGGCTTTTTGCAAAGCCTGCAAAAGGTCCGGAAGTCTGATCCTTATTTGGGGGACAAAGAAACCAAAGGGTGTAAAGAGAAAGCTTCCTCCATATTGGCTTGCTCAGGATTTGGAAACAGGCTCCCCTGAGTCACGGTACTAGTACATCTGGAAATAAATGGTTTTTTCCTGTACCTCCGGGTACTCCTGTGTATTTTTCGGTTGCCTGGTAAATTCTGTAACACTACTGGGGATGGTATACAGAGGAAGGTAAGGCTCATTCATTTCCACTAGAACACAAGTTGTTTTTCCCATAGTTCTGGGTAAAATACAGACCAGGTGGCATCTCCCATTCATGTCATTAGCAGCAATGACACAAAGCTCATGAGTCCAAGGTACCCAATGACCTTCCCAAAGGTGCCTCCTGCCTCCACATGTTGGTTATAGTTGCTGAGCAAAAGCAGCAGAGGCTCTCAGAGGCGAAGAGCACAGGATCTGATACCCAAAGACAGGTTCTGGCCCCAGCCCCGGCAGCCAGTTGGAGTGCAGCCTTCACCAATAATTTCACTTCTCCCAGCCTCAGTTTCCCCACTGTCAATGGGGGTCTCAGTACCTTCTTCACAGGTTGGTTTGCTTGTTTTTTTTTTCTCCTCAAAAGAGAATTAAAAAGGAACCAGCCTATATGGGGTACCGTGTAAATGCCTGTAAAACCTGAATTTTTAATAAAGAGGAATAGAGGTACCCTTCGTGTTCCATTGTGTTTCTTCTGTCATTATGCATGAAAGTTGCCTTTAGTTCAAGCCATTACAATGCTCAGGCTGATGGTCCCCTCCCAGTGCCGCATCCCCCACCCCATCACATACAGGAATCTCCTGGGGCCCTCAAAGGGACACACAAGGAATTAACTGTGGGAGGACAAATTAATCCACCCCAACTGAACAACAGGGGTGCCTTGAACTGCAGGGAGGTGGACGGCACACAAAGTGTATTTGTTATGGAAATGAGCCAAGGTGGCTGCCGCATATTGGCCCCTGGGTGGTTTATTTTCCCACTGAAGACTGAGATCCATTAGCTGAAAAGCCCACTGGTGCCAAACTCAAATTTTTACACATCCAATTCTCTTTAAAACAGCCCAAACAAGCAGATTTTTAGCCATTTAGAGCCTACCTGCTTCGCATAATAAACCTCAGCCAACAGCTGTTACCCATTGATAAGCTAGGGCCTTGTAGCTATATGGCTTAGAGCCTCTTTGCAGCCCCTCAGAGCTCTCCAACCCCAGAGACTCCTCACTGTGCTACCCAGTGACAGACATCACCTAGGCACGGTACCCCCCTCTTCAATACTCCTCCCCCCCTGGATGGGGGTCCTTAGGTGCCTCCCTCTGGTCAGCCTCATGCTGTGAGGAGCTTCCCTTCTCATGCAACCATGTCCAAGCACCAATAAAGCTTGTGTGTTACTGCCTCCCATGGTCGTATCTTTTCCACAGTACTCCACAGACCAGGAGCATGGCGGGGAGGGACGGGGAGGGGGGGACGGGGAGGTTGGCTAGAAATGGAGCACCATGGGCCCTGCCCCAGACCTACTGAGCCAGACTCTGCATGCTAGCACGATCACCGCAGTTGTACACCTTGCAGCAGATTCCTGTGCGCACTGCCGCTGGAGACTTTGCTGGGCTCGGAGACTTTCTCTTGGGATTGGTGTAGTAACCAAGCTCAGTGCTCCAAAGGGATTTGTGTGATAAAGACGTCAACCTCCATTTGGGCTGAGAAAAGCCCCTGAAAGTGTCCACTAATCCACTTCACTGACCCTTCCTTCCTTGTTTTTCTCAGTCTAAGCAGGCAGGTGTGAAATTGCAGGCTGCCAGGTATGCCCCCCTTACACAGGAAAGAGACTCTTCATTGGAAACCCCGATGCTGTGGGTCCTGCGCACACATGACCAACTGCATGTACACATCCTGCAGTGAGCATACAGATATGACCAGATAACTCCCCCACCGCCCCCCCTCCACACACCCAGGCAAGCTCCACTCAAACTCACACAGCCATCCACAACACGGCCAGGGCCTCCTGAGGGTCTATTCTGGGGAATGGAGACCAAATAAAATGGTCTCTTACAAAACACAGCGGGAGTCTGAGAGGCTCTGACAAGGAGGAGCCAGGAACAAAAGAGCCCCTACCATACAAAGGCACATCGATCCAGTGAGTGACTCTGAATGGGGCTTGCCTGCTCCAAGGCTTAAATCCCAGGGCACCATACAGAAGGGGACATCCTAATTATTACCCAGAGAAGCCTGGTGAGACAGGTGCAATTTTCTTGTGCTTAATATATCTGCATTTAGGACGTTATATATGCTTAGGTACAAACACTCCAAGACTATCACGCCCATCTAGGAACTGGAAGTGGATAAAAAACTGCTTTTCAAACAAAAGATGTCATTAAGTCCATGCCATGAACTTCAGCAGTTTTTAGGAAAGTAGCTCTGGTCCTTATTCAGAATTCACTTACTCTGACATTGTGCACAATTCTAAAAATCTAAACTGAGATTTGATTTCTCAGTCCATGAATGACTATAAGCACCAACTTAGAATTAACCCAGAGTGGGTTAGGGCAAGGTTTTGGTAAGAAACTAGTAAAAGCAGCAACTACAGCACCAGTAGTACCAAGAAGTAATGGAGTGCCTAAGAACAGCTGACCAGCAAAAAAACAAAAGGCACTAAAGACTATTGGAAGGACCCATATAAACTCAAAAGCATCTATGATAGGGACCCTGGGGACTGATACTACACAATCCAATATTTTCATAATAAATCCCTGATCATCAATAATCACAAATCCAATTACATTTAATTATTTTTAATATTTTCAGTTTAAGACAGACATTATTACATGTATAAATAATTCTGTAATCAAACAGATTTTTTAAAAAAACATTAAGGTCTTGACACAGAGTTTAGTTTCAATTTTGTAGAAAATACATTAAAATGGAATAGGCCATCCTTCTGTGAGAACAGTTAAGTGTGGTGCTGCTTTACTAAATCAATTAGATTCTGACTCGCCTGGCATGGAAGCATTTGGAAGTCTCTATTAATTGAGTGCACAGCTTCAGAATATCAATTCAGCCAAAGTTAGCTGGGCATCTGCAATGTGCCAAGCACTGTATTAGGTGCTAACTATACGAGGATGAAAAAGAAGCAGGCCCTTCTCGCAAGAACATAGGAATTCTCAAATGCCTTCTAATTGATCATGTGGTGGTGGCGGCGGGGGCGGGTGTGTGGATCTATTCAGTTTGGTTTGAGTGGGATGTGCATTTTATGAAAGCTGGATTCATTGGGAAATGACAGTGATTTGTGTGTGACACAGATGGGGACTCTCTAATATCCTGAACATTGGAATAACTGTGTTCACCTGGGGAGCCCCAGCCCCAAAAAAGTCATCCATAAAGCAATCAGAATTTCTCTCCATTTTTTAACCATAAGGAGTCAACAGAATATATACCTGTCTTTAACAACCTCCCCCAGACAAGAGAGAGAGAACAAATGACTTGAAGAATTCACTTGCCCTACATTTGCCCAGTGTAAATTGTGGCTAGATTTGGACAAATTGCAGAAAGGTGAGCTCTCTTCATGCCCTGCCTCTGCTGGGAGGCAGAGAACCAGGAGAATGGAGATGCCCTGAACCTGCCCGAGGCCCTCTCAGGGGCTAACACAGACGGCGAAGCTCATTTCCTCTACAACCCAGAGAGAGCAGGTCTGGGTGGGACCCATGCTTCTCTGGAGCCTTGTGGGTATCCCTCCCACATAGTGAGTGTTGGATGGAGGCAGGTCTTCATAATTCTCTTTCTGTGGTCTCCATGCGACCTACACACACACATACACACACACACACCACACACACACACACACACCCCTATTGCATTCTAGCCACACATGAACTTGGACTCATAGTGGTAGAAACTACAGCTGGAAGGGTCTGAGAGAACATGGAGAAACGGAGGCCACAGAAGAAAAGGCCCTTCTCTAACCTATGGCTCTCTGAGATTTTTAGCTGCTTCTTGATTGAAAATATTTAAACCAAAATTGTATATATTTTTCCAAGCTGATTTTCTTACTTTTCTTCCTACCAAGGTTCCCCTTTTGGCAAAGGAAAGGAGGAAGGGAAAGATAAAGAAATAAAGGAAGGGAGGGAAGAATGAAGTGAAGGGGGGAGGGAGAGAGGGAAGAAAAAAGAAAGAGACATTGAAGAAAGTTGGTATAATCCAGTTTACAGCCTTTAGCCTTAGAAAAACATTACAGAAGGAGATAGTGTCATGTCAGCCTAGAGTAAATCCAAGCTGCAGCCTGGGACCCTTGGCAGGTCCCTTCCATGTCCATCCTGATGCCAGCCTTCTCTTACCTCCTCCCTTTCTCCTCCCATCACCACCCCCACAACCTACCTTCACTGAAGACGAAATCAGAGATGATGTCAAAGGGCTGGATGTGGACTGCAGACAGGATCATGGTGACTGTCTTCTGGGGATCGCTGGAGGTTAGTGAAATGGTCTGCTGAGCCTGACACTCATAGGACTTTCCGGCTGGTGTGACCAAGGCAGAGAGGCGGTGTGAGTTGGCTGTGTGCTTCCCAGCTGCAGGGAAAACCAAAGCAAAGCTTAGGCCTTTCTGGCTGGCAGAACCCTCCTGGCTCCTAACCTCCCCGGCCAGGGAAATGGCTCTTGCCTGTCAGCTCCAGATCTCGTCCAACCCTCTGTGCGGCCAGGCAGTGTCACCTCGCCAGAGCTGGGGCTCTGCCTGTGGCATCAGGTGGCGTCGAAGGACAAATGCACCCATTCCTTCATGAGCAGGAGCTCCTTAGACATTCATTTGGAATTTGGGAACATTTTGGAATTTCTTTTTAGAAAAGGAGCATGATACCTAAAAACCCAACCCTTTTCACTCTATAAAACCTAACAATGCAAATCCCAAAGACCCAGAACAGTGACTCCGTTTGCCACATTTCACACTGGTCCCCAAAGAATAAAATATCTTCCTCACAAAGCAAGATTTCTTGTGTCCTGGGCAGACACCCTGGGAAAATGCTTGAATGTGAATTTTTATGAAAAATTTTAAAAAAAAAGCCCTTTTATTTTTTACTGTGATGATAAAGGGGGCGAGAAGGGAAAGATGACATATATATTCTTTCACATGCTCAGTACAAATCTTTCCCAGCCCAGGTGCTCAGGAGATCGAAGGCCTCATTATGAATATATTAGACAACTGAGAAAACCAATCAATACATTTAAATGTGGTCTTTGACAGCGCCTGCAAACACAAACTTTGTTATTTGAGGAATGGACATTCCTCTGGCCACGATATTTTTGGAGAATCTGGGTGAGTTGTTAAAATGATGGGCAGAAACAGCTCATAAATTAGGCCACGGTTCAGAATGCACTCTGGGGTGGCTTCAGTCGATGACTGCAGACGGCGTGGGAGCCCTGCCGCCCTGCGCAAAAAGATACTGAAGGCATCAGATCCTGACGGGAAAGTCATCCGCTCCCTTCAAGTTTTAGCGCATGAGAAGGAAAACGGGGAGCAGAAAATTATGCAGCTTTGTCCTTCCCTGCGCCTCTCGAAAGGACAGATCCTAAGAGGTCGCCCCCAGGCAGCCAGGGGAGGTCAGGCCCTCAGAGGAGACTCTCACCTGGCATCAGGCCAGGGGTGCCTGCTTGGTCCTCAGGCCGGATTCCTCGCGCACTTACAGGCCTGAGGTCAGGAGGACGCACTGGCGCCTCCTCTTTCTCTGCGTTGGAGAACACTCCTGGGAGCGCAAAGCCAGGATCGGTTTCCAGAAAATTTCCAAATTTCCTGAGGAATTCGGCCTCCGTGCCTCTGCTTCTGCAGTGTCCGCGCTTCCCCAGGCTCCCTCCCCAGCCCTGCTGACCTCTACGTACCGGTGACTGCGTCTTTAAAATGGGTCTTCTCCGAGGAGTCGTAGACAAACTGGACCTTGCTCAGCCTCCACGTCGCCTCGGGGCCCTTGGAGGTGTTGTGACCTTCCTGCCCAGCGGAGAAGGCGCGCATCAATTGCCCCTGCAGCTTCCGGGCGGAGAAACTGAGGGGCGGCCCCTGCCCACACCCTCCCGGGAGAGTCTGCGCCCCCCTGGGCTCCGAGTTACCTTTACAAACAGCATTCTGAGCGAGTACGCGCGATCCACCCAGAACACCTGCAGCTCCGACTCGTTGTGACCACAGCGGCCCTTCACCTCAGCTCCCCGGGTCAGTGAGATTTCAGCCTGTTCCGTGATCAGCTGGGAACACAGACGCCCCGCACCCCTCAGCGCGCCCGGCCCCAGTGGGGGCTGTAAAAGGCGGCGCGTCCACACTCCAGGTTGCACGCCTGGGCTCTCCTTTGCGCGCGTGATCCCAGGTCTGGGAACATGCGGTTAGATGCTCTACGTGCAGACCCCGCCGTTAGGGAAGCAGAGAGAGGGGGTTACTTTCCAAGCAGGCAGAGCGAGCAGAAGGCGTTACAAGCCGGAACCCCCATGCAGCATTCAGGAGCAGCCTGCAGGGGCCAAGGGGGCAAGGCAGGCGACCCAGGCCTTCATAGGGCATTGAGGGTGGGTGCCCTTCGCCCCTGGAGCCCTAGGAGCAAGCTGGGAAGGAAAAGGTTCCTTACATCGACATAATTGCTGGCCCACACATCATAAGGGACAATAAATTTGGCTGCAAACTCTGCCATGAGACAGGTCGTCCCATTTTCCCGCACCACAAATATATCTTTTTCAGGGTTAGTGGAAAGGCCTGAGAGATTTTCCACTTCTTGTTCTGCCGTGATTCGAGCCATTGTATCTGTGGGGGGAAAAATCCTATCGGTTCCAGGCTTCGTGAGCCCACGCGTCTGGTGACAAATGGTTGGAGATCCTGGTCTGCGGGCTCTGGGATGACAAAGTTCCCGACTGCTGTGGATTTTCTGCGAGCCTTTTCTCTAACCTAGTGCCAACAAATTCAAGCCCATTGCTGTTAATTTATAATAAAAATAAAGTTAAAAATGGAGCCTTTACTCATTTATAGCGGGACTGGCCTTTTTTTTAAAAAAAAAAAAATCTTAGGATTTTAAACCAAATCTTTCTTACCAATGCTCTGACCCCACGAACAGGCCGGTATAGGATATGGCATACAGGTGTGTGGCTTTCTGGGGAATTCCTTGCCCCTAGCAGGGAAGCCCTCTGCCCCCTCCTTCCACTCCTATCCTCACCTCCCCCCACCTAAAAAAAAAACCACGCAAAATGTTATGAGCCACATCTTAAGCTACCGACTTTATTTACTATGCTGGCTCTTTTCTCTGCAAAGACTGTACTCGGCCCTCGCGATCGTTACTCACGGAACAGCATTAGGAGAACTCGAAGTCTATTAAAGCTGAGAACGGCTCTTCCTCGGAGATCCATGGTTGCCTTGCAGCGAATGAGGCCAGATGTGCTGCTGCAGAGGCCGTCCGAGAGGGAATCCCTTAAAGTCGCGTCTGGAGTGAGCTGGGGTGAGCCAGTGGCGGGGGCGCCGAGAGGGAGGAGGGATGGAGCGCGTGCTCTGCAAGCTCTGGGGAGGACTTGGTGTCGGCTGCCGCACCCGACCGACCGATGCAGGCTGAACAGGATCCTGCTCACTGCAGGGGAATGAACCGCGCGGCGAGGGAGCTGTCCAGGGCTGCGAGTGCTGAAAGGAATGGGTTGTGTTGCCGGAGTGATTGTGGCTTGGATTGTGCAGAGGGCCAATGAGATTGGGGGCGGGGGTTAAAATTCTCTCTCAGTCTGTTTCCTGTTCGGCAGTTCCATCCGCAAAGATGATTCTGTCCTGAGAAACTTAATGGACTTATTTGATATCCTTACCAAAAACAGTTAGTAGGTGGTGTAGATATCACAATCACATGACTGGGAGTCCTGGCTTCTGAAAATGCATCTGGCTCCTGAAAGAAAATAGTAGAGCACAAATTGTTGCTGCTTTAGGGGTGGAGGAGTAGGCAGTAAGAGGGAAGGAAAATGCTATGGCAACCGTTTCCTGCATTGGGAGACATCTCCTCTTCCCTGCTCGCAATGAGCTCCTGGGTTTAAAGTTAAATTGCTGCCTCCCCAAACAAGGCCATTAGTCAATGCCGTATATCCATAGGGCTTCCTTCCCGTGAGTTCTGCTGTCTGATTGCATGAGCACTCTGAACTCTAGGGTCATCTACCTACCCTCATTCATTATATTGTATTTACTGTGCCAAGAGGAATGTAAGTGAACCTGAAGTTTGTGAGGGTCACCTAGGGTCTCTTAGTAATATTTCATAGTTATATAAACACACACACACACACACACACACACACACACACACACACACACACTGATATTACTGTTCAGCGTCTAATGGGGCAGAAAAACAAATACTACTGAGCTAATTCCTATATTTATATTCTTGGTAGCTAACCTTTTTTTCTCTCTGTAAGTCAGAATCAGAATACAGCTATTTCAGCAACAGACTTGCAGTCCTCATCAATTGTAGTGACCTCCAAATATTTTAATTCTTAGAGGGTTTCATTATGTGAATAATCAGTAATATAAGGTCATAAAATAATGATATAAAGGGCCATTGTCAAATTTTATACTCCTACAGCTTTAGAAGGCAGGCAAGGGAAGAAATACCTTATTGTGGTTGTATATATACTAAAACTAAGGCTCAGATAAATTAAATGACCTTCCTAAGTATCACATGGTCAGTTAGAATTAAAATAGAAAAATCACATGCTTTGACTTTGTAGGGATCATCTTTATTTTTTCTTATATAATACTTTGATTCCAAAATATACCATATTTTTATTTCCATAAAAATCTTTACTCAGTGACCAAATAACAAGCTGAAATCTAAACTTTATCATTAATTCACATTCCTGAAATATATAGAATGCTGTTTTAAATAAATTAATATTTTGATATAATATTTGCTCCATAATGTCTGTGATTATTTTCTTAAACCTATTCCTCTATTAACAATTAGATACATATTTTACATCTTTATATTTATCTCTGTATTTTGATATTTTATCCAAACATTTCTCAAGAACCTTTCATAAATTGCTGTAGCCGGTTTGGCTCAATGGATAGAGCATCGGCCTGCAGACTGAAGGGTCCAGTCAAGGGCACATGCCCGGGTTGTGGGCTCCATCCCCAGTGGGAGGCCTGCTGGAGGCAGCTGATCAATGATTCTCTCTCATCATTGATGTTTCCCTCTCTCTCTCTCTCTCTCTCTCCCTCTCCCTTCCTCTCTGAAATAAATAAAAAATATATTTAAGAAATAACTTATCATAAATGATTATATATAAAATAATTGAAGCAAATTCTGATTCATATAAAATCAATTATCATCAGTTGAGAGTGGAAGCGATAAAATGTATATGCCTTACAATTTGTCACATTAGCACTCTGTCATGTTAGCAATTATTATTTTCCTGTAGTGCTGTAAAAACTAGAAAACAATGAGACCTATGTAATGAATCCATTAGATTTTCTCTGTCTCTCTCTTTCTCTTCCTCCAGTACTTTAGTGAGAAAAGAAACAAATAGATTTCAGTTCAGTTTTCACTATTTTTTATTGCACAGATTTTAGTGTACCTCATCTTAAAAAATGGCATAATAGCTCAGGAGATGGCTGGATAGGCAAAGTGAGCCACTGAATACAAAGCATTCAAAATGAAAGACAAATCAATTTAGCCTATCAATATTAACTGAATACCTACTACCTAAACTATGCTTGGTGCTTTGGAAACCCACAGATAAACAAATACCATTATACAAGTAAGAGAGATATCTGTAAAAGATTAGGACAGTTTTTCTTGTGATACATTATTTCAGATATCCTCATTTTATAAGTTGTTAAAAGATCAACTAAATTCATTGATGTCTATCTGCTTTAAAAATAAAATATTAGATGGGAAGTAGCATTGGTCATTAATGTTAAATTATTGTAGCTGATTTATATATCAGATGGTGAGTCCTTTGAAAATGGTTTCCTTCATATCTGACATAAATAATTGCTTTGTTGACACAAGAGAAAAGAGTTAATAGGAAAAAATGAAAGCAACATTAACCCTTTCTTCCTGCGAGTATCATCTTCAAACATAATTAATTTAATGACCTTTTAGGTGCTTCATCTTAAACATAGCTCACAAATACCCATTAATTTATTCATTTTATTCCCAGTGATTCTTATGCTGCAATAGGAATTAAACCATTATACCTACAAATTTCAGCTACACCAATTACACAACTTTCTAATCATCCTTTTGGGGGAAAAAAGTCAGTTATTTAAATTACCAAAGAGGTGATAAAGGAGCAAAACTTACCATTAAATCATATTTTAAAATAGTAAAAAACTGTTTCAGAATTTGCTCCATTTTTCATTCCTGGGGTAGGGAAATATGAGAAACTGATAGAAACATGTACATTCATGTGGCTGATGGCTGTGTCAGCTTTCATCATTGCTGTTGATGGTCAATGCAAAGTATCAGAGGTAAGTATGACGAAGCAAGTTGGCTTTGGGATCTCCTCTAGATCCTTTAAGACCTTTGAAGGATTCTCTTCAATTAATGTACTTATTGAATTAGCCTTTGTAAGTCTCATACCATTTGGTGATTGCTTCTTTATAGAAGTGGGGGAAAGTCCCCTGAGTGTGTAAAACTTCAGTTTGGACGAGGGAAAAGAAGAGGGTACATGAAGATACAGGTTTGCCTGGCACAAAGTGTACAGGGATGTTTAGGGAAAGAAAATGTAAGACAGCCAACCCCAGGTGGGGTGGAATCAACCAATGAAAGGCCACTTGGAGAAGGTGGGTCTTGAAAGAAGTGGGAATATTGTCCTGGTGTGAAAAACAAGGAAGGACAATGCAGATGGAAGAAATATATGTTAAATAGGAGAGTCAGTGCAAAAATGTAACTCTTTTATCCTTCCACATTTATCCCATAATGCTTTATAGACTACATAACCCCAATTTAACCTATTCATTTGATAATTTACCTACATATGGCATATGCAAAATAATGGCATATGAAAAAGTATCCTAAATAAAATCACATATTTAAATTGCTAGGTATATCTCTTTCTACTGGGTTGCATAAGCAATTGATTTGTATTTGTAGAATCAAGAAACAAAATCACAAAAATCAGGAACAAATGCTAATTAGAAAACATGTTTATAAGATTCAAAAGGATAAAATTAGTTTTTTTTTGCAGCTGAAATTTGGCTTGTTGATATTTCAGTCCACAGTGAAATGTAAAAATGCATGTGGCTCCACTGTTCCCATCAGCACCAGCAAGCATGCATGCACACACACACACACACACACACACACACACAGAAGGAGGGAGGAAGGGAGAGAGAAAGACTGAGAGAATGAAAGAATATGGAAAGATGGATAACAGAAGCAGGGATAATTTACACTGGATGAGATGCACACAGCTGTTTGGCCAAATTTACTACTTAGCAAAACATTTTCTTGTGTTCAGCTTATCACTAAACAATTATTTCATTTAATTTAATCACTGCCTTTGAATACCTTTGAAACCCTTTCTAGGATAGAAACCCTTTTGGGATAGGAACTGAAAAGTAATAAGTGTATGCAATAATATTTTGTGCATAAATTGCCAAACCCTGGGATATTTGGAAAGAATCAGAAAGCTGATTGCAGTGTGCTAAAATATTTGGAAAGAATCAGAAAATTGAGTTTGGGCCTCCAATGCACTCAGCTCGTATGTCCTTGATGAAATTTCCCTCATCCTTTCATTTCACTGGCCGCTCCTGCATCCAGTTTAATGAAACAAGAGCTGTTTCTGCAATAAGTGTAACAGCAGAGGAGACAAGGCGCCAGAAAATATCCCTTTCATTGGCAAAGTGTTTATGCTAAATTCTTAGAAAAATGGCCTTTCATGAGTTCACTTAGAATAAATGCCTTCACATGCTGGAACGCAGGGCACAATGTCCAGGTAACAAACCCTGAATAAGCATGTGGTTAGGCCAGGCCATCACTCCCGAAAAGTTCAATAGTAAAGAAATGATTTTTCTCTGTCAATCTAGAAATTAGTTTACTGTTCCTATCCGTTTTAAACTGGTTACCACTAGCTTCAATGTGTAAATGTTTAGGCCATGGAGGACCATCCTTTCCTCGAAGAGAGGAAAATGTCAATTCAGGGCAGAGTACCTTTCTGTAAAATAAAAGAGCCAATTGAGAATTTTTAAAAAATATATTTTTAAAGTATTTTCTTTAAGAAATAACAACTACCTCAATGGGCCTAAGGTTAAGGGAGGCTGTGGCTCATTTAAAATAGTTTGCTACTTGAATTCTGAGATAATGCAATTCCTTAAAATCTTTTTATGAGGTGATACAGGGGTCCCTAGTTCCCAGTTAACTACTCTTTTAAGTATCTATTTGAAGTTATCTGCATATTCACTAACGATGTGTTGGAACTAAGGAAAATTGATATTAATTACCCTTGGGGTGTGGGGGGAGAGAGTAGGGTAGCCGGTTTATTGTGCTTCAGAGGAAGCATTGCTGGTGCACAGCTGAGGTCCTGAGATGCCCCTGGGTGTTCTGATGTTGTAAGCTTGGTTTGTTTTATGACTGTTTTTGTGAAAACATTGCAATACATCCCCCCAGCCCCCCACCCGCCTCAAGAACAGGAAGGGGGGAAGTCTTCAGTATTGGAAAGGGGCTGGCATGGTAACTTAGGGAGCAATATGTTAGTTATGCCTTTATTACACCACTAGGGACAACTTCTGGGAGGAGTGGCTTCAACATGCCTTTCCTAAAGGATCCCTCCAGAACCACATGTCATACTAGGCATGACCTTAGCTGGGCAGTGTTCTGAGTAATTCCTTTAAGGGGGAAATGCTGGGAGTTCCATTGTTAAAGTGCACTATCTCAAGGTGCAAGAAGTATTCGCTGGTCAGGATCCACGGACTGTGGCCTGCGGCGGCGTTACCTTGGGTGGCACCTTGGCAGGTGGGCTTGGTTGCACACAGGGCTAGGAGCTTGGAGGGGCGCTGGGGCCGCGGACTGCAGACCTGAAATCTTCTGCGGCAGCGAATGGAGCTGTGAGACGACCTCAGCCTGGAAGCCTACGATGCCTGGCACCAGGGTGGTCTCCGTGGCACATTCGCGCAGCTGCTCCGGGTTTAGAGGTGGGAGAGAAAACCCCTGCCCGGTTGCAAAGAGGAGATACACACGGGAGCCAAAGCGGGAAAGGGGGGTCAATTCCGAGGGTGCTGGGTTGAGCAAGTTCCGGCTACAGCTACAGGGGCTTTTAAAGACCAGAAAAAAAAAGAGGAAGAAAGCCCCTGGCGGAGACTTTCTTTGGAGCGCCCACGCCCAGGAAGTCCCTGCAAAGCCTGCTTTGGCGCGGGGAGTGTGGGCGGTGTGATCCGGCCGCTCTCCCGACCTCGAGCCTTTTCGGGTCCTTCTCCCACCCTCAGAAAAGTCAGGAAACTTGGGGTGGGGTGAAGGGTGTTCAACAAGGGAGAGGGAGGAGGCCGGTTACAGAGGCATCGCTATCGCTTCTCTGCTTTTCTCTCGCTTTTTCTTTTTCTTTTTTAAACCGCCAGTGCTGTCTCCACAAGGAAAGGAAATGACCCCGAAGTGCCCCAGCGGCCCAGTTTCCAGGAGCAAAGTCGGGGGGATGCTGCGCTCCAGGCCCAGGGCCTCGCGGGGATCCCGACCACAAGTGGGTCCTGGGACAACTCCTCCCGGACCCGCGCGAGGTTTTCCAGGAGAATAGGTTCCCCCGAGGCTGAGACGGGAGGCTCAGGGCGCGCCGACCGCTCCGTGCGCGCGGCCGGGCGGAGGCGGCCCCTGCTGGCGGGGTGGCGGGAGCTCGGGATCTCGGCGGGTTCGGCCCCGGGAACCGGCGGTGAGGAGGTGGACTGACTCTCCCGGGCCCCTTCGTGAAAGTCCCTGTTGCCCAGCGGAGCTCTGGCAGAGAGAAGTGGGACTGAAACCTACCCGGAGCGGTCAGGCCTGCATGAGGCCCAGGGCCGGGAGGTTCGGGTTTGGTTTTGGTTTTTAATCTGGGGGTGGGGGACCGGAGCGGAGGGCATTCTGTACCCTAAGTTAAGTCGCACCTGGAAGGAAACCCCAATCATCTATCTTAATGGGCGTCTCCAGCGACAAATAAACGATCCATCTCTCAGCGGCAAGTCCACAGACGCTGCCCCAAGGCCCCCGGCTGCACACCACCGCCCCCTCCTGGGAGCCCCCCTAGGGTGCGTCTCGCGGCTGCCCGAGGTGGCCTGTCCCCGCCTCTTTCCGCTTCTCCCAGGGACAAGGCCAGGTACGAACTCTGGGAGGCCCCACACCCGAGGCACCCTGGAGACCCTCCTGATACTCTCTTCAAAATAAAACGAACACTAAGTCTCAAAATAAGGAAATGAAAGCACGACATCCAGATTTTTCCTTGGCCACTCCATGGTCATTTTTAATTCACAGGCAAATTCGCGGGTGCCCCAGCCTTGCCCAGGCCTGTGAGGTCCCCCAGATCCCTGCCTCCCCAGGTTTGTCTGCTGGAGCTGCGCGTCGCCCAGCAGCCCGGGTGGCGTCCGCGTGTGGCCTCGAGGTCCAAACCTATGTCTTCCCCAGGAGGTTCTTTGTGTTTCCAATTCTCCCGGGGCCCGTTCTTCTTCTTCTTTTTTTTTTTCTTTTTTCTTTTTTCCCCTTTTCTTTCAGTTGTCAGCAAAACAGCTGGGTCTGTAGAGGTTGTGGCCACCGCCTCGACCACAGCCTCTGGACTGAACCAGGCCTTGGAGCCCCGGTCCCCAAAGCCACTGGGAGCAATGCACCGCCCCCTGCCACCCGGAGGTCGGGAGCCTCGCTGGCTACCACTGCGCCGTATTCCCGGGGGACTTGGTGGAGGAGCACAGATGGGGGACGCCTCCGGCGGGCTCTGTGGGCCAGCTGATGGATCGTCTCATTTCCAGACTTGATGGGCCGGAACCTGGGCTGGCGGGGAGGTGGGGGAAGGGGAGCGCATTGTCCTGTGTAGGGGAGGTGGGGGGTGGGGAGGGGCTCTGGGTGCTGAATTTTGTCTGTGGGGTGGCGGCGGCGGCGGTATACATATCACAAAGGAAGACCCGGAATACCCCACTCCCACTAACGCGTAATTATCCCTTTCCCCGTGCCCTGTCCGGGCCCCGCGCTGCGTCTCTATCCCGGGCCCCGTAACCGCGGGGCTGCGTGCTGCGCGGTCCCGGGGGCTCCTGGCGGCGCACCGCCTCCTATCCCCGCGCTTCGGCGTCCCGCCGCGCGGCGCTGTGGACATCCTTTCCCCGGGGAGGCTGAGAGGACAGGACTCGCCCTCCACGCGCCTGGGAAGAGCCCTGGGCGGGGGTGGAGGGGAAGGGTGAAAGCCGCAGTGCAGGGAGCAAAAAGCCTCCATTCCGGGCCCAGCTAAGGTCTTGATTCTCGCGGGCGGGGAGCATGAGAGGAAGTCAGCGGGACTGCAGTTGAGAGTCCCAATGGCGGTGAAGGATGTTGTAGAAAAGTGGGTGGGAAGTGCACATTGCAACGCTTGCACCTCGCTGTCCGACCCTCCAGCGTGGCCTAGAAAGCCAGGAGGTCCTGGGGCGGGCAAAGTAGCTTGTCCCTGTCCTGGCCCCTCAGGCGGGAGTGGGAGCGGGAGAGGAAGCCAGGCGCGAGGCTAGGCTTGGATGAGAGAAGGACTGGGTCATAATTGTGAGGTGTGTGTGTGTTTTCTTTCAGCTCCTGAAGTTTTCTCAGCAACTGAACTCCCACTCTGCTCCAGGCATTCACCCTGGGCTGGGCCTGGGAGGACGCTCAGGGGATCAGGTCTGTGCTATCCGGAAACCCAATCTTTGCCCCTGGGCAAAGTACCCCAACCCCTTCCCACACTCATCCCAGCTGCTGGGAAAGTCACCACTCTCTAGGGAGCCAAGACAGCGTCACATGGGTCAGGGCATCTAGACCAAGCACAACCCAAAGACCAAAGTGTGGTCCTTGGACAGTAGCACATCTTCTCTTGGATCCTACAGAGCCTCAGGGCACACGCAGCAGCCCTGCCGAATCAGAATCTGCATTTAAAATGGTTTTCCTGGGGGGTGGGGGGGTGGGGGGGTGCCTCTACGTTGGAGAAGCCCTGGCCTAATTTATAGAGCCTGACCTTAGCCACTGCCGCCTTGTCCCACTGTGCGTTTCCCAGCCTCATCTTCATCATCTGTCAGATGGAAGTTGTTTGGGGAGGTCCTAGGGGATCTCTTATCACACCTGGACCCACTTCACACCAATGACATTAGAATCTCCAGTTGGTGCAGCCCAGGCAGCAGTACATTTTTGAAGTGTCCATAGGTGATTCTAACAGCAACCGGGAAATAACTAATGGAGAAATACCCACTCTTACAGATGAGCTCAGATACCTCCTGAGCTGTATGCAAGAGAGTGGTACAATGGTTAAGGCCTCTGGGCTCTGTAGCCTGATTCATTCTGGCTTCAGCCAGTGAGGCCTTGACCAGCTAATAACCTTGCTGGCTCAGTTTCCTTATCTGTAAAATGAAGTGAATAATAATGCCTACCACATAGGGTGTGGTGCAGACTTAGAATCAAATAGACAGAATAAAGTTTAAGAAATGTTAACTTATAAGGTCAAGTTCCTCAATCCTTCCTTTTAAACCACAATGGGAAACTAATTATCTCACTTCCCTTTCAACCTGCCCCACATTTCAGGGCACAACAATCTTGCTTCAATATTTAAACCTATTTTTTTTAAAAAAACATTTTATACATGAAAACTAATATTTTAAATCACTTAGCAATTTAGTAAACCTGATCCTGATCCTGATCCTGATCTCCCCCCCCCCCCCCCCCCCCGCAAATAATGCTGATGCTTCTGGTCTGAGGGGATCACAGTGTGAGAATCACAATGCCAAATGAATGGTCTGCTTTCCTAGAAATCTCAACAGCAGCACTGTCCAATAGAAATATAATGCAAACCACAATTATAAGTTAAACTATTCTGGTAGACACATTTTATTTATTTATTTATTTATTTATTTATTTATTTATTTACTTATTTATTTATTTATTTTAATTGTAATATATTTGACATGTAACATTATGTAAATTGAAGATGTATAAGATGTTGATTTGATACATTTATATATTGTAGTATGATTGCCATTGTAGTGATGGTCAGCACCTCTAATATGTCACATAATTATAATTTATTTTTTTGTGGTGGGAATGATTAAAATATAGTCTCTGGATCTGAAAACTATATGGTAGGTGTACTTCTCACAGCCTAGTAGTTAACCCAAGTGCTGCTCAAGGCTGCATATTTCTTCCCTCCAAGAGGATGAAATTGGAAATAGACCTTGAAAACAGATATTGCTCCTTTTTATGTGGCTATAATAATACAGTTCACCACATCTCCGGCTATATGTTTATAACATTATACCGTGGTTAATTTTCTGTTTTCCCTGCTAGTTGAGAACTCTTTAAGGACAACTCCGAATTAAATTTATATATCTCCCCAACACCTATCAGAAGGTCTGGAACATCACAGATGCACAGTAAGGTTTTCTGATAGACTTTGTTACTTCCAGGAGTCACTATTGTCCACCATGTGCATGAAATTAAAATACTTTGTAATCATAATGTTTTATAAGGATTCATCCATTATTGGTGGTTGAGGTACATTATATAAACAAACATTTATGGGTATTTATCAGATACTGTTCTAAATAGATCAATAAGATACTAGGCATTTTTCTGTCTTTAGACCTTGATCCTTGCCATTTCTT